>NC_135478.1:227571481-228171481 GCF_052094955.1 Ictidomys tridecemlineatus
CTAGTCTTTTGAGGACTTTCCCTACTGCTCTCCAAAAGTGGTCCAACTAATTTTCAGTGCCACCAACAGCCTTCGAGTGGACCTTTCCCCCAGTCCTTACCAGCATTATTGTGATTTGCATTCTTGATGATCGATCGCCATTGTAACTGGAGAGAGAGGAATTCTCCGTGGCACTTATTTTGAAATGCCCGATTTGATTACTCTGTTTCCTTCAGGGCCTTCCACCCATCTCCACCTTCTTGAACGTCACTGGCCTAACTCGTCTCCCGTCATCATGGTGCGTAGCTAGCCCAACACACACACACATTTGGCTGGTATGGACTGAGGTGGCTCAGGTGGGAGTGGGCAGAATTCTGGAAGCTGCTCACCTAGAAGATCTGCTTCCACCCAGTTGAACCACCAGGGGCTAACTGAGGAGCTCCTGGATGCACGTGCCGATGGCAACTGGTGCTTGAAACATCCAGGGCTGGGTCACTCTGCCAGGTGGTCTGCTGGCCCTGGGTCTCCTTGATCCTGCCTCTTAGGTGCCTTTGAGCGAGGGAGCATACAGATGCAGAATTTTATACTGGAGTTTATGGACATTTTGTTTTGTGTTTCTGAGATGTCTTGACCACATTGGGATCCGTAATATCTAGTCTGGTCGTGCTTTCCAGGTCACACTGGGAGGGACTGTGCCTCTTCTCCAGGTCTTGTGGCTTTGGCAGTGTTGCCACCAGCAGCCTCAGTTCAGAAGTCCACTGAGGTCTAGAGACGACGTCTAAAGTGACGTCCAAGACGATAAGAGACTGACTTCCACCCCTGCAAGAGTGGCCAAAAAGACACAGATCACCAAGGCCTTGAGACCCTCCATAGATCAGGAGAAGCTGACTCTCTGTGTCTCCCCGAAGCTCCTACATCAAACCTGGTCTCAGTGCAATGGTGTGAAGAGGTGGCCCTTAGAGGGTGGGTGGCATGAGGGTGTGGCCCTCATTAGTGGGTTTAGTGCCCTGGTTCACCCCATCTGCCATAGGGACAAGGTAGGAGGTGCCACCCTTGAGGCAGAGCGAGAGTGCTCCCCAGGCCCTGAACCTGTGAGGGCCTGACCTTGGACTTCCCAGAATGCAGAACTGTGAGCAAAAAGTTCGCACTGCTACGGATGACCCGTCTAAGGTGTGTTCTGATCGCTGGCTGAAAGGACTGGGACACTCACCCATCGCTTTTGCACGACAGCTTTATAAACTATTGAAATTCTGGGCTTAAGAAGGGGTTGATTATCTGTGCTCAGGTTTCTTGTGAGAATTCCAAAGAAATGACGGATTTTGGTGCTGCTGTTGCCACTGCAGCTCTCGCCTGCTGCTTGGAACCATTTGAGTTTGTGGACGGTGCTCACAGTCTCCCATGAGGGGCCAGCAGAACCTGAGTTAGAAGCCGAGCGTCTCTTGGCAAAGCTTTGCACTTTAGGTGGAGATGGAGTCAGCCTGCAAGCTCTCGAGTCTCCCTGGACAGCTGCCTGTGGCCCAGCACTGACCTGCCAGCTGGGCACGCTCTTGGTGGGGCAGGAGTAGGGAGCAGCACGTGGTCGTCCTTCACAGAAGCAGCATGACTGGCAAGGTTGTGTGAGCTGCAGGCCCGCGGTCAGCACAGGGGGCCCTGAGAAGCGGCCCTGTGCAGCAGAGCACAGCCTTCAAGCCGCGTCGGTCACATTTCTAATCCCTTGGAGTTCTCCTCGTCCTTGGCCACGGTGCTCTGGATGACGTCACTTAGAACCTGTGCTCATGGCTGCTGGTGGGGCAAATGGCAGTCCAAAGTGCCTGCTCAGGGAAACGCGCTCGCTCATTTGTCACCAGCCTGCGCGGCCAAAGCCCCCACTGCCATCCCTGCTGACTGAGGAATGGCTTTGGAGAAGCAGGTGACGACAGGTGGAGCGCTTCTCTCAGGAGGGAGACTGATGGACGGAATTGACTCTCTAAATCACTCCCATCTCACTGAGAGGTTCTTTGGGCTAAAATTTAATGAGCTTGTCAAAATACATAAGGAGGCCTGGTGGCCGGATGGCACGGCCGGGTACTCGGCCGGGAAAGCGCTCGGCAGGGGCTGGTCCTCACCCGGGCTCGCTCCCTTCTTCCTCCAGGTCAGCGTGCCCCTCCTTACAGCCCTCCTGAAGCCCACCCGCCTCCTCCCCTCCTGGAAGTCAGGTAGCTGCTCGGAACCATCTGTGTGCTCTGGGCTGCGCACTTGGATTCTCTCCTTCTGGATGGTTGCATGTGGGTCAGCCGGCCCGTGACACGGCTCGTGACACGGCTGGCACTCTTGCCACCGTCGGTCATGTCTCCACACCACTGAGCCCACGCTCAGTTCGCGGGGGTTCAGTTAGGCCTGGAGACAGCGTGCACTGCCTTTTACGGCTCACTGTTCATTCCTCTTACTCCCTAAATAGGGGACACTCGGTGGATCCTTCCTGACCAGGAGTTTTGGTCTGGTTGGCCTGTTCCTCGGCAATGGTTTATCCCATTCTGCTGGTTGTCGTGACGGGTTCCGGGGCGCACAGACGGCCAAGCCAGTCCAGCCAGAAAGCACTGGGGCCTTCTCTGGAAGGGCAAGGTGCACTCCCAGCGCACACTCTCGGGACCTTGAGGAGGCCCAGCTGTAGGACGAAGGCAGAGCTGGAGGTCTTGGGAACACTGTGAATCACTGGGCCACGCCATGCCTGGGACTTCTCAACTTCAAGACCCAGTACGTTGGTCTTTGTCCTTTCACCTAGGTTGAAGCATGTTTTTGCTGTAAGTAGCAAGGTAGGCACAGGATATGCATAGGAGACATCTATATGGCAAGGTCTCTCCTGTTCCTGGAGATGTCCCTCAGAGGTCAGATGTGTTTCTAGCAGAGTCGTGTTTGCAGTTTCTTCTCGTTGCTAATAGTCGGTCACTTTTAGGAGTGTGTTGCAATGTCTTTCCACCAGTTGAGAAAACTATGGATTAAGAGAACCGAAGATCAACACTTCCCGCCCCCACACCCCCTCCCTTTATGAACGCTTCCTTGCAACTCCTAAGTGGAGAACGCTGGTGAGAGGAAGATCCAAATTAGTGTTCAACTTTTTCAGATTTTTTATCACCACCCAAGAGCCTCACTGACTCGGCTCAGGGGTTTTCTCACCTGTTCTAGCAAAGCTTTCTGTTCTTTTTCTGCCCCTCCACCTACCCCATGCACGTGCCAAATACACCCCTCGTGCGGCGTCTCCTGCTCACAGTGAGTCCCTGCAGCTGCAGGGCTCAGTCTCTAGACTGGACGGTCAGGTCTGGCTGGATCTTGGCCTGAGGGGCTCCTGGGCACTGGAGGGGGCTCAGCAGCCTCTGGCTTCCACCCATCAGCAGCCAGTGGTTGGATCACTCCCATTGTGCAGGGCAATTCAAACTGTGTGGAGAGCAGCCACCTGACAGGGGACAGGTGATGTCTCACTGTGGTTTTAATTAGCCATGTTTATGAACCTGGCCGCTGTCTGTGTGCCTTCTTTTGAAAAATGTCTGTTCATTTCCTCTCCCATTTTCGCATGGGGTAATTTGGTTTCACGCTGTTGTGTTGTTTGAATTCCATATATATTTTGGATACTAACCCCTTAGTCAGTACTAATATATCTCAAAATTGACGAATGTAAGTTTCCAATGTCTCATCAAAGAGAATGATGAATAATTGATGCGATGAATATGTTAATTAGTTCAACTTCATCGTTTCTCATTATATGAATGTATGTACCCACACATCACGTTGTATCCAATAAACGTGTGTAATAAAAACCAAGGCACAAACAAGCAAAAATGTTTACAGGCTTCCCTTCCAAATATTGCTTGCGGCTAAAAATCATCTACCTGCTGCTTGAGACCCTGCCTAGGGGCCCGTGGAGGGGTATGCATACTTGGGGGAGATGACCCACTTCCGCCATTCCTCCTTGGAGATGCTGATCTAGCCCCTTGGCATGCTGAGTACCTTTGCTCAGGGTCTCCGTCCTGAGTGACAAAAGATCAGGATCCTTGGGCTTGCAGACCTAGAGCCCTATACCACTGACCTCGTGTAAGTGCCCCGAGGCTGGCAGAGAGACAGTGACTCAACAGTCTAAGTCACGTGACCAGCCTCAGCTCTTTGCCATGAAGCAAGAGAGAGTCCCCCACGTCCCACCAGGTCTGATGGTGTGCACTCCGGCGTCGTAGAGTAACAGCCACTACGGGTCAAGTGTTCAGGTGAGCACGTCACTGCAGACAGCACGTTCGTGTCCCCCACAATCCATGTATGGAAGTTTATTCCCCAATGTGACAAAGTGAAGAGTCAAAGCCTTTGGGAGATGACCAAGTCATGAGGGTTGAAAGAACGACCAAGGCTTGCTGTCGGAGAAAATGCCCGTTTATTGAGAAACAGCTCTGCCTATTTATAGAGCTGGGGACGGTTTGACAGTTATGACAGTTTAATGGTTGAAGGGTTTGACAGTTGGCTGTGGTGCTTTCTGATTGGTGGGTAAGGGTCATGTGAGCCAGCAGGGCTAGTCTGATTGGTGGGTAAGGATCATGTGAGCCATCAGGGCTAGTCTGATTGGTGGGTAAGGATCATGTGAGCCAGCAGGGCTCACCATTGGACGGCTCTTCTTGGGGAAAGGGGAAGTTAGTCTTTGGAGCCGTGGCGACTCCCAACAAGGGTTGAGCCCAGAAATGGGATCAGTGCCTTGTAAAAGAGGCCCAAATGTCTGAGGGTCGTTCACCCCTTCCACCATGTGAGGTTACCTGAAAGAAGATGGACCCTTACCAGGACCAAATTCACGTTGACCTTGAACATCCCGCCTGCGGAACTGTGAGAAATGCATCTGCATTTTCTGTAAGCCCTTGGGCTTGTGAAGTTTGCGGAAGCAGTCCAAACAGACTAAAGGAGGGACTTTCCATTGGTCCACCTCAACTGTCCCGCGGTGTTTCAAGTGAGCGAATCACTCCATCACCCTGACCAGGAGCTGACCTTCCGGAGCCAAGACCAGTCCCCAAGCCAGTCCCTAGCAGGATTAGACCTGGGCGTGCCTGACTTCCAAGGTCCCACCAGTTTGCCGCGTGGCAGGGACTCTCCCCGGAGGGCGCAGGGTTCTCCAGCAGGGGCTGTTTCCAGGTTGGAACTTGGTTGGCAGTGACTGTGCCCACTCCCCTTCTCCAGCTCCAGGCTGGCTCTGCAGGCTCTGGTGACAGCCTGTCCCCTCTGCCCCAGCCCCAGGAGAGGTTGAAGGGCCCTGGTGTAACCTTGGCGGGCTTCACCGCCTCCTAGCAGCTGCTGTTCCATCATGCTACCTTAGTCTTTGGTCTAAAATTAATGAGTTCTCAGATATAAACACGTAGTAAATGAAGAAGAAATCAAGACTCCTGGCACCCAGAGCCCTTGGTCAACCCTTGTCTTTGGCGTGGCCCTGGTGTCTGTACTGTGACTTTCCCCATGTTCCCATCATGATCAGGTGCCATTCATGCACTGACAGGTGCCTTCACCTAGCTCTCTTCAGTTCAGTCATCCCTTTGAGGATGCAGGTGTCATTTTCTGCTGGGAACTTCATCTAATCTAACAATGAGCACTCAGCTGTGTGCAGCACTGTTCACAGTAGCCAAGGAAAGGAAACTACCTAAATGTCCACTGATAGATGAATGGATAAAGAAAACACGGTATGCCTCTCCAGTGGAATATTATGAAGCCTTAAAAAGGAGACCTTGCCATTTGCAATGGCACAGCCAAACCTGGAGCACATTATGTTAGATGAAATAAGCCAGGCACAGGAAGAGAAGTACCACATGACCTTGCTGATATGTGGAGCACAGCAGCGGACAGAAGAATGGAGATTGTCAGGGGCCGGGATGGGGGCAGACAGGAGATGTTGGCCACAGAGTACAGACCTTCAGTTATAAGATAAATAAGTTCTGGGGATCTGATGCACAGGGTGGGAACTATAATTAATAATCTTTATCGTATTTGTGAAATCTGCTAAGAGAGCACTCTCAAGTGTTCTTGTCACACAGAAACTGGTGGCAAGGGGAGATGTTGAATTCATCCATTGGCTTGGTGGTGGGATGATTTCACTATGAACATGTGTATCAAATGTCATGCTGTACACCCTGGATGTCTGTCTGTCAGTCATACCTCCACAGAGCTGGAAAGCACAAAGAGAGAAGGAAAACCTTAAGTGGGAGCTGCTGCCGAACTTCCCTGGCTTTGCAGCAGAAATGGAGCCAGATCCCCAGGGGGAGCCGGGAGAGGTGGGGGGCTCTCCCTGACCTTGGGAAGGTCTCTGGGTGGCCCTGACAGGACCGGCTGTCTGATCTGTGGGCATCATGCAGGACGCTCACTCCTCTGACAGACAGAAGCGCCTCGTCTCTTGCAGTAGAGGCACCCGCCGTGCCTCATGAGTGACAGGTCTGTTGTGACACGCTAGTCTTGCAGCCCTCACTCTGTGTGGATTAAGATTTACCTTTGTAAATGCTTGTCCTCATGGTCAAACAGGAAATCCGCCTGCCCAACTCAACAGCAGGCACCCAGAATTGCTCATGCCCTGTTTTCTCACGTGTTGAAGATCCCATAATAATTAAGTAAAAAGCACACACTATGATGAGGAGCAAGACCAAATAGCCAAGGTCAGGTGTTTATTTAGTTATTACATGTTTATGTTGGAGAGCAAATACATTTTAATATGGGTAGGAAGACCTCATCAGACTAAAGTGAGAAATTACACAGGTAATGCTGGTACTTTCTGGTGTCGTGATTGACTTGAGTCATGCAAAAGATAGCAAGTGAAAAAAATGTGGCAAAGGTCTCAGGAGGCCTACACCGAGCTGGCCTCGAGAAGTCCAGCTTCCAATCTGCACCCTTCCTTGGATGACCTTGGCAAAGTCTCACTCCAGCTTGCCAAGTAAGGTACCAGGGATTGAACTCAGGGACACTTTACCACTGAGAAACATCCCCATCCCTCTTAATATTTTGTTTGGAGACAGGGTCTCACTGAATGGTTAGGGCCTTGCTAAGTTGCTGAGGCTGGCCTTGACCATGATCCTCCTGCCTCAGCCTCCCAAGCTGCTGGGATTACAAGCATGTGTCACCGAGCCTGGCTCCAGGTAAGGTTCTGCATGTGTACATTTGTTTCTTTAATAAATAAGATTGGAACTGATCCTCCAGATGTTTTCTGGCATTTTGTGATTGGCCCTTGGATTTCCAACCGAGTATCAGCTGTTTCCTCTTCTTGGCTGTTAGACCCACGTGTCTCCCGGGGTGGTTCTTGGCAGGCAATCTTGTAGCTTACATCACCGTCTTTGATATGTGGTGGTCAGTTTTATGTGTCCACTTGATGGGGACATCAGATGTCAAGGTGGCTAGTTGAACATGATTCTGGGTGTGTCTGCAGGGGTATTTCCAGAAGGATCAGCACTTGAATTGGCAGACCTGGTGTAAGAGTGGGCACTCCCCAACCCAGCGCAGGTGGACATCATCAAATCCTTCCAGAACCTGAATAGGACAGGATTATGAGAGGACGTTTGAATTCTCCCTCCTTCCACCTGCCCTGGGAGGTCCTGGGTTTCAGTCCTTTGGGCTAGAACAGGAACAGACGCTGTCAACCCTCCGGCTGTCAGGCCTTCCTTGGTCTTAGCCTTCAGAGTGTGGACTGTGGGCTTCTGGGCCTCCCGAGGCTGTGAGCCCGGACGTCTGAAAACTCCTGCCTGGACTCTGTCTCTCTGCCTTGGCTTTGTCTCGCTCGGGCGCCCTGGCCACCACAAAGGCCAGCGTCCTTTGCACTCAGAGTCCCGGGTGGCCACCTGTGTTTCCCCCTCACTGTCCCCTGCATCCCGAGCCTCTCTTTGTCACACACCCCCGGGCTTCAGGAACGAGGAACGTGAGTGGAGAAAGAGGGGGCGGCGCCCAGAGAACTTGAGGGCAGCTGCGGTCGCCTTTCCTTGCCCTCTTAGGAGGGAGCGGACCCTCACTGGGAATCCAGATGGGTCACATGTCCCTGGCCTTAGCGGTTGAAGTCATTTGTGAAGACCCTTTGGGGATTCCAGAGCATCTTCAGGACCCTTTTGTCTTCTGAGTCTACTCCTGGTTTATCTAGGTTTTCTTTCCCTGACCTCATTTCAGTGCCATCATTAAAACCTTTTTCTTCTTAACACTGCGCCTACGGGCACCTCCGACGCTTTGCCCCAGGATGAATGAGAGCACCAGGGATTCTAATGCTCCAGTCATGACTCTGGACTTGGGGCAGAAAATGCAAATAGAAGGTTGAAGTCACTGCAAATAGGTCACCTGGGAAGAATGAGATTAGCACATATGACCCCATCTGTCATTAGTGCTGGAAAAGTGGGTTGGGGAGAAGAGGAGACAGGAACCGGTGGAGATGGGCTCTTTGGGCTGTGGCGTGACGGGAGGGTGGTGCTTCTCTGAGAGTGCTGTGGGTGGCTGGGCTGGGGGGGACCAGGACGAAGGGGGAGGCAAACCCCTGGTCCACTTACCTCACTTCTGATCTCATGTGCAAGAGCTCCTTTCACCAGGGGTTCACTGCCGACTAGACTGGCTTCCTCCAGTGGGCCCAGGCCATCGCTAAAACCCAGAAACGTCCTTCAGTGCCCAGGGCGGAGAAAACCAGGCCAGGTGATTCAATTACACTGACCCACAGCCAGAAACCAAGATGATTTGAGAAACAACACCCACCTTTAGACCCCTGGCTTGGAGACGTGTCAAAATGACCCCGTGTGGGTAACCCAGCTTCTCCAGGAACAAAACTTGAGTATGGCAGGTATTTGGAAACCTGCCACAGTTCAGCTTCAGGGACTCGGTGGCCGTCAGGAGTGATCAGCATTTTATAGGTCTTTTAGTTTAATTTGCTCATGGGAAGGAATTGTGATGGCACTAACATCACTGCACGCGCATCTCCACACGTGGGGTGCCCAGAGCAGCATTTGGAGGGCGCCATCCAGGAGCGCCTCTGGGCGTTCTGTGGGACGCAACTGGCCATCTGTGGTTCTTCCTTCAAGAACCGGGGTGAGGACGATGGGACTCGGCATCGACTGGTCATCTGGGGAAGAAGAGAGGCGTGAAGGGAAGAACGGACAGGTCAGCAGCATAAGTGGCCTCAGTGCTCGGGACGTGTCCTGCTTCTCTCCAACTCCGGGTGCTTGTTCGTCTGGAAAGCCCGGCGTCTGCTCTCTATGTGCCAAGTGAGGCTGGGCCTCCTCAGAATCCTGTAGCCAAAGCCAACAGGGGCCCAGCTAGTGGAAGGATGGGTCTAACTCTTCCTTATGTTCGCTGGATCTCCTGGAGCACCCTGGGCGTCCAGGGAGGGGCCATGGAAGGACCTGCAGAAGGTGGGCGGGCTGGGCTGGGGACATGGGGGACGGCATGAGGAAGCAGGCTGTGCTGTGCTGGGGGTCGGGAGGCAGCACCGTCCTCTGACTGGGGAGCTCACTAAATCTGATTGAGAAGAGAGAAGGCTGGACTGAGGCCAGTAGTTTTAATGGGAAGAGAAGTGCCAGAGCTCCCGTGGGCTGGAGACGAGGGGCCTGGAGACCAGGGGCCTGGAGACCGGGGGCTGGAGACCGGGGGCTGGAGACCAGGGGCTGGAGACCGGGGGCTGGAGACCGGGGGCTGGAGACCAGGGGGCTGGAGACCAGGGGGATGGAGACCGGGGGCTGGAGACCAGGGGGCTGGAGACCAGGGGGATGGAGACCAGGGGGATGGAGACCAGGGGCTGGAGACCAGGGGGCTGGAGACCAGGGGCTGGAGACCAGGGGCTGGAGACCAGGGGCTGGAGACCGGGGGCTGGTTGCAACACTCGTGCTGTGTCCAGATGGCTTACAGGTGGTCTTCCTGCTGTCTTGATTCCTCAGGATCACAAGTGGCCTTGCTTGATGTTGATGTTCTGTAAAACAGTTCAACAGAAGGTCACCAAGGCCAGCTCCTCAGGTCACCAAGGCCAATACCTGAGGCCACCAAGGCCAGCTCCTCAGATCACCAAGGCCAGCACCAGAGGTCACCCCGGCCAGCTCCTGGAGGTCTGGGGTGCTGTCCTCTTTCTTATCCTTTACTGTATGGTATAAATCCCATTTAAGAGTGAAGGGGCGCTGTTAATAGTTTTTCTGGGATGACAGCTGTTAACTGGGCTGTCCTTGGGGGACTGTCAGGGACACACAGGCACACTGAGTCCTGCCCTTTGAGTTGAGATCTTGCTTTCTTCCTGTTTCATCCTTGAGCTCTGCAGACAATGCCCCTTTGCATACATGTGGTGCTCCATCCGGGAGCCCTGGCTGGAGACAGGCTGCACTCAGAGGCCCAGGGAGGGCGTCAGAGACACCAATGGCAGAGAGGTGTGTGCCAAGGGCTCGGGCCCTGGGGAGCGGGGAACAGCTACCAGAGCCAGGTGGGCCTCTGGCAGGGCCGGGATCCCGAGGGTGCCACACTGCCTGGCGCTGCCTGGCGCTGCCTGGCGTGTGGGGCGCGGGGAGGCAGCCTGGAGGCGGACAGGTGAGGATTCTCTATCCCCTGGTGTCCTCTGGCGCCTCCCACTGGTGGAAGCCAACAAGGCAGCCTGTGAGGGAGCCGGGCAGGGCCCTCTTGACCCTGAGGGACAGACTTCCTGTGAGTCCTGGCGACCTGTAGAGGTACCAGACAGGCCAACAATGTCCATTTTACAGAGGAGGGAGGGCCTGAGCTCTGGGGTGTCTGTGGCCACGTGGCCCCATAGCAGCGAGGACGGAGGGCACCCCTGACACCAGTCCAGGGGGTGGCAATGCCCGGGCAGGGGGGCCTGGGGAAGGGAGACCTCCCACGACGGCCAGGTGGAGAGGGGCGGGCTCAGCGCTGTTCTCCGCTCTGATGGCTGCAGTGGAGGGAAGGTCTTCTGAGTTGGGATGGCATCCAGGGGACAGCGTGTGGAGGGACGCAGTCACTATCCCCACCACCTGAGGACTGATCTCACACTGTTCATTGGTTTGGAAGCTGAGGGGCATTTTTGAAAGCTCTCAGAGCTGTCCCCATGAGAGCAGGTGAACACAGACGCAGGAGTGGGCTGAGGGGCCCCTGAAACACGTGCAGGAACGAGGACATTTGCTTGGGCTCCGATGGGGGGGTGTGGAATCCAGAGGAGCAATAGAGCCCTCTAGGTTCAGAAGGATATGCCTAGCGCCTGCTTGTGGGCGGGGGAGCACTGTGCACTGAGAGTGCCTGTGTGCCTGTGTGTGCCTATGTGCCTGTGTGCCTGTGTGTCTGTGCTGTGTACGTGTGCCTGTGTGTCTGTGTGCCTGTGTGTGCCTGTGTGCCTGTGTGTGCCTGTGTGTGCCTGTGTGCCTGTGTGTCTGTGCTGTGTACGTGTACCTGTGTGCCTGTGTGCCTGTGTGTGCCTATGTGCCTGTGTGCCTGTGTGTCTGTGCTGTGTACGTGTGCTTGTGGGCGGGGGAGCACTGTGCACTGAGAGTGCCTGTGTGCCTGTGTGTGCCTGTGTGTGCCTGTGTGCCTGTGTGCCTGTGTGTGCCTGTGTGTGCCTGTGTGTCTGTGTGCCTGTGTGCCTGTGTGCCTGTGTGTCTGTGCTGTGCACGTGTGCCTATGGGCGGGGGAGCACTGTGCACTGAGAGTACCTGTGTGCCTGTGTGTGCCTGTGTGTGCCTGTGTGCCTGTGTGCCTGTGTGTGCCTGTGTGTGCCTGTGTGCCTGTGTGCCTGTGTGTGCCTGTGTGCCTGTGTGTGCCTGTGTGTGCCTGTGTGCCTGTGTGCCTGTGCTGTGTACGTGTGCCTGTGCTGTGTACGTGTGCCTGTGTGTGCCTGTGTGTGCCTGTGTGCCTGTGTGTCTGTGTGCCTGTGTGCCTGTGTGCCTGTGTGTCTGTGCTGTGCACGTGTGCCTATGGGCGGGGGAGCACTGTGCACTGAGAGTACCTGTGTGCCTGTGTGTGCCTGTGTGTGCCTGTGTGCCTGTGTGCCTGTGTGTGCCTGTGTGTGCCTGTGTGCCTGTGTGCCTGTGTGTGCCTGTGTGCCTGTGTGTGCCTGTGTGTGCCTGTGTGCCTGTGTGCCTGTGCTGTGTACGTGTGCCTGTGCTGTGTACGTGTGCCTGTGTGTGCCTGTGTGTGCCTGTGTGTCTGTGTGCCTGTGTGCCTGTGTGCCTGTGTGTCTGTGCTGTGCACGTGTGCCTATGGGCGGGGGAGCACTGTGCACTGAGAGTACCTGTGTGCCTGTGTGTGCCTGTGTGTGCCTGTGTGCCTGTGTGCCTGTGTGTGCCTGTGTGTGCCTGTGTGCCTGTGTGCCTGTGTGTGCCTGTGTGCCTGTGTGCCTGTGTGTGCCTGTGTGTGCCTGTGTGCCTGTGTGCCTGTGTGCCTGTGCTGTGTACGTGTGCCTGTGCTGTGTACGTGTGCCTGTGTGTGCCTGTGTGTGCCTGTGTGCCTGTGTGCCTGTGTGCCTGTGTGTCTGTGTGTCTGTGTGCCTGTGTGCCTGTGCTGTGCACGTGTGCCTGTGGGCGGGGGAGCACTGTGCACTGAGAGTACCTGTGTGCCTGTGTGTGCCTGTGTGTGCCTGTGTGTGCCTGTGTGTGCCTGTGTGCCTGTGTGCCTGTGTGTGCCTGTGTGTGCCTGTGTGTGCCTGTGTGCCTGTGTGTGCCTGTGTGTGCCTGTGTGCCTGTGTGCCTGTGTGTCTGTGCTGTGTACGTGTGCCTGTGCTGTGTACGTGTGCCTGTGTGTGCCTGTGTGTGCCTGTGTGCCTGTGTGCCTGTGTGCCTGTGTGTCTGTGTGTCTGTGTGCCTGTGTGCCTGTGCTGTGCACGTGTGCCTGTGGGTGGGGGGGCACTGTGCACTGAGAGTGCCTGTGTGCCTGTGTGTGTCTGTGTGCCTGTGTGCCTGTGTGCCTGTGTGTCTGTGCTGTGCACGTGTGCCTGTGTGTCTGTGCTGTGCACGTGTGCCTGTGCTGTGCACGTGTGCCTGTGGGCGGGGGAGCACTGTGCACTGAGAGTACCTGTGTGCCTGTGTGTGCCTGTGTGTGCCTGTGTGCCTGTGTGCCTGTGTGTCTGTGCTGTGCACGTGTGCCTGTGCTGTGCACGTGTGTCTGTGGGCAGGGGAGCACTGTGCACTGAGAGTACCTGTGTGCCTGTGTGTGCCTGTGTGTGCCTGTGTGCCTGTGTGCCTGTGTGTCTGTGCTGTGCACGTGTGCCTGTGTGTCTGTGCTGTGCACGTGTGCCTGTGTGTCTGTGCTGTGCACATGTGCCTGTGGGCGGGGGAGCACTGTGCACTGAGAGTACCTGTGTTCCTGTTTGTCTGTGTGTGCCTGTGTGCCTGTGCTGTGTACGTGTGCTTGTGGGCGGGGGAGCACTGTGCACTGAGAGTGCCTGTGTGCCTGTGTGTGCCTGTGTGTGCCTGTGTGCCTGTGTGCCTGTTTGTCTGTGTGTGCCTGTGTGCCTGTGCTGTGCACGTGTGCCTGTGGGCGGGGGAGCACTGTGCACTGAGAGTACCTGTGTGCCTGTGTGTGCCTGTGTGTGCCTGTGTGCCTGTGTGCCTGTGTGTCTGTGTGCCTGTGTGCCTGTGTGTCTGTGCTGTGCACGTGTGCCTGTGCTGTGCACGTGTGCCTGTGGGCGGGGGAGCACTGTGCACTGAGAGTACCTGTGTGCCTGTGTGTGCCTGTGTGTGCCTGTGTGCCTGTGTGTCTGTGCTGTGTACGTGTGCCTGTGCTGTGCACGTGTGCCTGTGGGTGGGGGGGCACTGTGTACTGAGAGTACCTGTGTGCCTGTGTGTGCCTGTGTGTGCCTGTGTGCCTGTGCTGTGTACGTGTGCTTGTGGGCGGGGGAGCACTGTGCACTGAGAGTGCCTGTGTGCCTGTGTGTGCCTGTGTGTGCCTGTGTGTCTGTGTGCCTGTGTGTCTGTGCTGTGCACGTGTGCCTGTGGGTGGGGTGGCACTGTGCACTGAGAGTACCTGTGTGCCTGTGTGTGCCTGTGTGTGCCTGTGTGTCTGTGTGTCTGTGTGTCTGTGCTGTGCACGTGTGCCTGTGTGTGCCTGTGTGCCTGTGTGCCTGTGTGTGCCTGTGTGCCTGTGTGCCTGTGTGTCTGTGTGCCTGTGTGCCTGTGTGTCTGTGTGCCTGTGTGTCTATGCTGTGCACGTGTGCCTGTGCTGTGCACGTGTGCCTGTGCTGTGTACGTGTGCTTGTGGGCGGGGGAGCACTGTGCACTGAGAGTACCTGTGTACCTGTGTGTGCCTGTGTGTGCCTGTGTGCCTGTGTGCCTGTGTGCCTGTGTGCCTGTGTGTCTGTGCTGTGCACGTGTGCCTGTGCTGTGCACGTGTGCCTGTGGGCGGGGGAGCACTGTGCGCTGAGAGTACCTGTGTACCTGTGTGTGCCTGTGTGTGCCTGTGTGCCTGTGTGCCTGTGTGTCTGTGCTGTGCACGTGTGCCTGTGCTGTGCACGTGTGCCTGTGGGCGGGGGAGCACTGTGCACTGAGAGTACCTGTGTGCCTGTGTGTGCCTGTGTGTGCCTGTGTGCCTGTGTGCCTGTGTGTCTGTGCTGTGCACGTGTGCCTGTGCTGTGCACGTGTGCCTGTGGGCGGGGGAGCACTGTGCACTGAGAGTACCTGTGTGCCTGTTTGTCTGTGTGTGCCTGTGTGCCTGTGCTGTGTACGTGTGCTTGTGGGCGGGGGAGCACTGTGCACTGAGAGTACCTGTGTGCCTGTGTACCTGTGTGTGCCTGTGCTGTGTACGTGTGCCTGTGTGAGCATGTGTTCTGCAGGCTGGGGACAGTTGCCAGGGCTTGTGGGTGACCAGCCCGAGAGCTATGAAATGACCGACTGAGGACACAGAGTGAGGTCAGTTGTTGGCAGGTCTTGAATACCACACAAAGGACGTGGACATTATCAGTACCTGCTGTTGTGTGTCCAGGTTTGCTCTGGGCAGGTTTGGGCTTGAGCAGTCACCAAGAGCAGCGCCCTGTGCTCTCAGAGGTGTGCTCCCTTCTCTCATAGTGGGGGGCAGCATCGTGGGCTCCAGCGTCCAGGGTGGCTGTGCACAGGGGCTCATTACCCTTGCAAGGCTGCTGTGACTTTCTTCCGCCTCTGCCTGGTCCCTGATTTGGGCAGAGGTGTCTTGTGTCTCTCTCCAGACCATCTGTTGAGGATACACAGTTCTGAGTTTGCAAAAGATCAAAACTTGAAAAAAAAGAGTGAGCCTATGAGGTGATGGATATGGGAATCTGCTTATGTGTGGCGATCATTTCCCCATGTATATGCACATCAGGTCATAAAATCGTATTTCAACAAGCCTGTTCTTTTAAGAAAACCTTGAAACTTCCCACTGGCCAGTCTTCAGGGACATGGAGTTGCACAGGACTCGTCACTCATTTTCCTTCCTCGTGGCTCCAAAGAGCTTGGCCTCTCCTGAGCATGTGCACAGGTGACCTTCACAGGGTTGGCCGGAGGCCAGGGGAGCTGAGGTCACCTTCCCAAGGCTGGCACTCAGGAAGCCTGAGGGCACGTTGTTGTTTTACACTCGATAAGCAAAGAGCTCTGTCTCGAGCAGCCTCCAGGAAAGCTGAGAACCCCAGAAGACAGCTGTGCCTGGAGACCACTGCATGGCGAGGGGCCGGCTCCTGGGGTCTGGAGCCCTGAGATGGGATAGAAGTCGGGGTGAAGGGGATTCCAGAGGCACATCAGCAACACATCTTGGGGTTTTCCAGCCTTGCCCGGTTCTGACCACACACCATCCCAGCGGTCCCTTGCTGCTCCTCCACACAGACGTGAAGCCGCTTCTCCTTGGCTCCGTCTTCTGCATGCATAGCGCTCTCCCAGGCGCCTGCCCACCTGTGCCGACTGTGGGTCCCGCCTGCACTGCTCCCGACGGGCCACAGCTCCTTTTGCCTGGGAGTCCTCTGAGGGAGCCAAGGCCACATCTCCAACCACCCAGCGCTTGCACGGGCCTTTCCATTTAGCAATGGTCAGCGCCCTGCAACGTGATTTTCCTTCACGGGCATCTTCCACTTGGTCGTTGGAAAATCTTGGGCTGGATGTCACCTTTTAGGAGCAGGACACCTGGGTTACTGTCGGGTCCATCATCTGTCCAGGGGGTCTGGTCCCCGAGACGGAGTTCAGAGCAAGCCCCTGGAAGGCCGGTTTGACTGCCACGAGTCCTTTGGAATGGTGCCTTCTTCTGGTCCCCTCCACCAAGTCCATGCATCTGAGTCTCTGCAGCCCAAGGTCATTGACAGGACCCACTATCATAGACCTGGACCCCTCTGCTCTTCCTGGCACCGGTGCCAAGAGCCCAGCTTTGTAAGGTTTGGTCCTATTTCTTCCGCCTCCAGGACTTTTTCCTACAAGCTCTCCTCATGAGTTGAGTAGTGTTTTCCACTGTCTTTCTGAAAACAGAACAAAACCCCTTGTAGATCTTCAGCAGGTCTTTTTGATGTTCTGGAAAACCATCTTTTACCTCCCCCACTCCCAGCCTTTTGGTTCCAGGGATTGAACCAGGGGAGCTTAGATACTGAGCCACACCCCCAGCCCTTTTTATTACTTTTATTTTGAGACAGGGTCTCGCTAAACTGCTTAGGGCCTTGCTGGTAATCCTCCTGCCTCAGCCTCCGGAGCTGGGATTACAGGAGTGCACCACTGGGCCTGGCTCATTAGCCCTTTCTTAACGAGTTCTACGTTGCTTTACTTTAAAGGGCTTCTGCCCATCTCTCAGGCCTGACCCATTTTGCAGATGAGGGATTGAGACCAATGCTGTGCTTAAACAAGGGGAGTTTGTGCTGTCATTGTCAGTCTGTCCTGAGGAGTGACATTGCAGTATCCCAGCAGAGAATGCTGTCTCAGTAGGACTTGGGAGCAGTTGGAGACTCGTGTCCTTTTCTCTCTGGCTCTGGATTGGCCATGCTAGAGGTCAAAGGCAAGAGTCTTCTACCAGTTCCCTTACAGAAAATCAGGGTATATTCCGTATTTGACAGAACTTAGTATCCAGAACCTAAGAACTGGATCACAGTCACTTTTTATTTTATACACATTCAAAAATATTTTTTTAAATAAGAAAAGGATACATTGTTTTTTTCCTAATAAAAACATGATAAAGTAAAATCCCCCATCTCCACAGAAAATCACCATGAATAATTTTCATGAGCTTCAAAAAGCATGGAAGGAAGGATACGTACCCCAATGGAGATGATTATTTTACAATATTGTTTTTTGTGATTTGAGAATATGTGCAACCAGACAGTCAATGAGCCGCTTAGATTCCTTTGCTTCCTGGGTCCACGGCTGCCTGCCTGCTTCAGCTGCTGGCTCCCCAGGGTTCTGCTCCCAGGGCAGCGGCAGCCAGGCCAGCCGCCCACACGCCCAGGGCTCTGGCCCTTCCGGTCCCACCTGCTGTCTTGCGTGGAGCGGGGAGAGCCCGATGACGGGCAGGTATACAGGGGCGCCAACTCCCCATCGGGTGAGTTTTCTCCCGTTGGAAAGAGAAGAGGGAGGGGGCCGAAAGGGCAGACCCTCCTCCTTCCTCTCCTGCTTGAGGCTCTGTGCCACCTTAGCACTGTTATAAAGAATGCCCCAAAGTGCACCTGGACGTGAGGGACCTGAACCAGTGGTGGACCAGGCCGAGTCTCTCCTTGACCCCTCCCCTCTCCCTTCTTCTCCCTGTCTTCCTGACGCGAGTACCGGGAGTACTACGGGGCTCCTGACCTTGATTGTGTCAACCAGTGTGGGGGTTGGTAAGACTGTAAGCAGTGTGCCCTGATGTAACGGGGCTGCAAGGCTTAGACCAACTGCAGAACTTAGATAAGCTAGTGACGTAAGAGTCACACCCCGGCGTAGCCCAGACCCCTGCTATCAGCTGCAAGCACAGGGGGCCAGCGGGACTAATAGGACCCAGACAGAAAGACCTAGACCTCCTCTCTATGGTCCCTCCTGCACCAGACTCCGCTGGCCTGGATCGAGTTCCAGCCACCTGGACTTAAGGCCCATCACAGGTGAGTGTCTGGGACCCTTGGGGGTAGACTCAGTTAGGACTCAGAATTAGGATAAGTGTCTGAAGTGTGAGGAACACTAATAAAATACACGTGATTGAGTCTAACTGTGCCTCAGAATGAGTCTGTAGAAACCGCTCGTGACACTTCCCTCCCCTCCCTCCCCCTCCCTCCTTCCTTCCTTTCCCTCCCTCCCCCTCCCTCCCTCCCCTCTTGCCCTCCCTCCCTCCCTCCTTTCCTTCCTTCCTTCCTTCCTTCCCTCCTTCCCTCCCTCCCTCCTTTCCTTCCTTCCTTTCCCTCCCTCCTTCCTTTCCCTCCCTCCTTCCTTTCCCTCCCTCCCTCCCTCCTTCCTTCCTTTCTTCCTTCCTTCCTTCCTTCCTTCCCTCCCTCCTTCCTTCCTTCCTTCCTTCCTTCCTTCCTTCCTTCCTTCCTTCCTTCCTTCCCTCCCTCCCTCCCTCCTTCCTTTCTCTTTCTTTCTTTCCCTCCCTTCCTCCCTCCCTCCCTTCCTTCCTTCCTTCCTTCCTTCCTTCCTTCCTTCCTTCCTTCCTTCCTTCCTTCCAGGGATGCTCCACCACCAAGTTACACGCCAGCCCTTCTTGAGACTGGTCCCACTACATTGCCGAGGCTGGCCGTGAACTTGCAGTCCTCTCGCCTCAGTCTTTTCCAGGACAATTAGGCAGAAGTCAACAAGGAAGTAGAAGACTCCACCCAGCGACGTCCGGGGACCCATCCTGCTCCTGTGCACGTGAAGTGCTCCCAGGGGATCTGATAAGCTAGGCCACAGCGGAAGCCCAGTAAGCTCAGAAGGTTAAACCAGCACACAAGCTGTATTCCAAACACTAGGAAATAACTTCCCGGAGAAACCTGGGAAGTTTACAGATATGTAGAAATCAAAACCATCGATCCAAGCGCCGTCAGGAGGAAAATCAGAAAGCCAGCCAGGGGCGGCTGGAGCAGGGGGCAGGCGCTGTGTAGGTAAGAAGCTCAACCCAACCTGAACTGCAGTGCCCAACTGAGACAACTGTCCCTGAGCAAGGTGAACCCCGGAGCAGAAGGAGGGAGATGATGACCAAAGGAAATGAACAAAACAGAGAACACAGAGAAAAACATGACAAATAGGACTTCAAAAGGTCACAAAATTAACAAAGCTTTAGGCTAGGTTGAGCACACACTAGAGAGAGAGAGAGAGAGAGAGAGAGAGAGAGAGAGAGAAGAGTTAAAGAAATAAGTGGGAATAAAGAGGAAGCATCACTGGAGACTTTACAGACATTTGAAAACACAGGGAGCACTATGAATAAATGTCTCCCAATAAGTTAATTAATTTAGGTGAAATAGAAAAAATAATCTAGAAAGACAAAGGCTGTAGAAATTAACTCAGGACAAGTTAAAATTCTGAAAAGACTGATAATAAATAAAAACATAGAATTTGTCATTTAAAGCTTCTTATCAAGAAGGTCTGGCCCCTGAACTCCATGGAGTTCCTACCAATTTTTAACAGAAACACAAGAGCAGGGCCACCCCGGACCCCGCTAATAGGGCCAGGACCGCCCAGAGCAGGACAGGACGCAGACATCACGGAGAAGCCAGGCAGACCAGCGCCTCTAGGAGAGGAGACCGTCACAGGTGGCCCGGGTCACGCGGCCCCGTTCATCTGTGAGACCGAGCTGCCTCTGTGCCAGCCGCGGAGCAGGAGCCATCCAGAGAGACAGAGGGACGACCCCAGAGAACATGGCAAGAACAGAGAAGCAGGATGGCCAAAGGCCAGAGTCTCCGATTCCTGAAGATGGTGTCTCCTCCCAGAGGGCGGAGGAAACTGGGGTTTGGGATCCGGACAGAGGAGACCCAGGTCAGGGCGGGTGGGCCGGTGGGCGAGCCCGCGGCAGAGTCGTGCTGTTCTGGTTGCGATCAGTGAGCCCTGGCGATGAGAGGGCGGAACCTGGGGAAATCTCCAGGACCACCAGCGCCAGTTTCCCCAAAAGACCACCAAGGAGTGTGGCGAGTGGGACTGGGTGGGTTCCTTCAGCCCGCAGCACCTTGTTCTGGAGTCCTGGGGCAGCTCGGAGGAGAGGCCGGGCGTGCTGCGGGCTGGGGCCTGGGCTCCGTGGCTGAAGGGGATCTTGCAGGAGAGAATCTGTGGGGCACTGGAGAAAGGCCACTGGAGCCTTGGCCGGGTGGGCACAGCAGGTGGAGTCCCGAAGCGCACTCCGTGGTGAGATGTGAGGTGTGGAACGTACGCTGCTCAAAGTGGCTCAGTCCTCAAGAACTTTCTCAGGAACCACTTTGCTACATTTTGGATAAATCTTCCCCCAAAGTCTGTGTGTTGAAGGTTGGACCCCAGCCCACAGTGCTCAGGGAGGGGGAGGAACCTGTAGGAGCTGGGCTCAGTGG
Source organism: Ictidomys tridecemlineatus (assembly GCF_052094955.1). NCBI lineage: Eukaryota > Metazoa > Chordata > Mammalia > Rodentia > Sciuridae > Ictidomys > Ictidomys tridecemlineatus. The sequence goes on from NC_135478.1 coordinate 227,591,796, forward strand.
TGGGTCTTTGTCATCAGGGGCATGCCTTCCAAGGGGATAATGGGACCCTCACTCCTTCTTCCTCTTTTGCTTCCCGCCACCACGTGAGCAGTTTTGCTCTGCCTTGTGCTCCCACCCTGATGTGTGCTGTGCCACAGGCTTAAGAGCAGCGGAATCACAGTGTGATTCCATCAGGCAAAGATCAACCTTTTCTCTCTATAACTTGATTATTTCAGGGACTTGTTATAGTAACAGAAAGGTGACTGATGCATGTTTACCTCTGCAAGATGCATTCTTTTTTCCTCATGCAAGTGTGTGTCAGTACAGAACAGGAAAGAATGACTTTTACCAAAATTGCCTAGTACATTGTGGATACAAATGAAGACCCCCCAAATGAGAATGAGTAAGGCTATTTACATAGCTTGGTGTGGCTGAAGAGTCAACCATCAATACTTCCATTTGCCTGGGACTTATAGTAGGACCAGAGAGGATTCCAGGTCCCTGTTCCCCTGATGTTGAAGACTGAACACCCAAGAAATGCTGAGGCAAGAGCAAAAGATTTATTTAGGGGATAGAACAGAGAGAGAAACAGACTCCCCCATAGAGAAGGGAGTTCAAAGCCGGTGCCTGAGGGAGTGGGGTGTCCTGCCCCTTTTATAGGTTCAGATTTCTCTGATCTCATGCCCACTCCTCCCATCCTGTCTATGTGACCCCAAAGGTAGAGTGATCCAAGGTGGGAAGGGAGCCGCCCTGGGGTACAGGCAGGAAGTGAGTCCCCCAGGGGCTACTCACTGGGAGCTTCTTGCTGGGGGAACAGCTTCCTGGAGGCGGGTCACCTTGGTGGCACCTGGAGGAGGGGGAAGTGCTCTGAGGTTCTGGCACTCTATCTCCTTTTGAATCAGCTCCCTCTTCCTGACCTGATCATTCATGGCCCACAGTGACTGTCCTTTCCCCTGTCCTCAACGGGCAGCAGCAGAGTAGGAAAGAGGTGTGTTAAAAACAAAAACAAAACAGAGGCACCAGGTTCTCCAGCCCTGGCCAGAGGCCGCTGGCCAGGGGAAGCCGGAGTTGGCCTGTGGCACAGGGCCTCGGGCACAGCTAGTTTTCAGGCCACCAACGCAGGGTAGGTGGCGGCCACCTGCCCCGTCCTGACCCTTCTGGTCTGCCTGTGCAGAGGTGGCAGGTTGGAGTTCTGTGATCAGAAGGGCCTGGCCCTGTCCGTTTGCACATCCATCTTACAACTCAGGCTGGAAAGGACGTGAGTCTCAGTCCCTGCTTGCAGTGGCCTTCCAAGGACAGCTGTGGTGAAATTCCTGTTTTTAAATTATAGACCTAGAAAGGACCCAGGGGCTCGGAATCTCCGAGAATGGCCATGTATGTTACCTGCTGAACTCAGAGGAGATGGACTTCCAGCCAGGATCCTTCAAAGGGTTGAGGAATTGTGCATGTGAGGTAGAGGGGTGACGGGTAGCTGGGATTTGCCTGAGGGTGAACACGTTGCTGGGGGTGACTCGGCCTAGCCGTCGGCCAGCAGGCGCTGTTTCTGGATCTCCTCTGAGTCCCAGGTGTCAGTCTGCTACACACAGAGAGAGAGGTGAAGTGCTGCAGCCTCAGAGTCTTCTGATGGCCACTGGTCAAGATGACCACTTGCCCTGGCCTTCCTTCATCACACACTTCCGAGTCACCGCAGTCTCTCCCCACGCTGGTCCTCCGAGGTTGGAAGTAAGTGGTTCTCAAACCTTCAGCCAAGCCTGTCCTCTTACTCTTGCTAAAATATGACCATAGATCAGTTTTATTTAGGGGACAGAACAGAGAGAGAAACAGAGACTCCCCCATAGAGAAGGGAGTTCAAATTTAAGGGATGTGACAAGTTTTTTAGTCTAGATTGCTGAGTTCAAACTCACTAATGATCAAAATGTTTTCTTAAAAAGTGAGACTTTGTTCAACTTACATTTCAATGAAGACACTATAACTACGTGTGGCTTACAACTGCAAATTACAAAACTAGGCCAAGTCACACCTGGACCCTGTGAGTCATCTGACCCCCAGGGTGTCCTGGTGTCCCTTGTAGGTCCCTGTTCCAGCATGGGGTATGCAGGGGCCCTGAGTTTTCTGGTGGATTCCTGTCCCTGTGCTGCTCTGCTCTTTGCTGTGCCCCTCACAGCACGGTGCCTGGCCTCAGTGTGCCTCGAGGAGGGATGTGTCCTATGTCACCTTCCCAACGTGCACATCTGAGGGACAGAGAGCCTCGTTGCTGTACACTGCTGCAGTTTTGTTTTGTAGGGTAATCACTCTGAGGAGAATGTACTCAAATCAGGTAGAAAAGAAAGTGCTTCTCATTCGGTTGCTGCGTTTTTCTGGTTTTCACTGTGATGGAAGCACTTGACATTTAGCACAGAACTGTTTCTCGTGTCCAATGATGATTAACTCGGAATGATGCAGCCCGGCCCCCACTGCCCACTCCCTTTCCCTGGCTCCTTAGCCTTTGGGGCACCTTTGCCTGGGTCACTGAATTCCGTCTTCAGTGCAGTTTCCTAAGAGAGCGAGGAGGAGAGTCAGTGTTGGAAGGGGAGGGAACCAGGCTCAAGGTCAGCAAGAGGACGAGGGAGAGCTGCCTCCCATTCAGATTCTAGGTAGCCCCACCAGGAACAGAACACCTTCCGTTCCTTTTCTCAATCATCTCCATTTTCTCTGTGTCCATGTCTTTGAGGTGGACTTGCCAAACCCCGACTTGGGTGATTCAGGAAATGTACAGTTTAAATTTTACTCTCAGCAAACATGGTATTCTCCACACAGGGACACACAGGCGTTTCTGGGACAAAGCGCAGACTCCTAACACTTACCAGTATGTATTTTGGCAAGCCAGGCTCATTAAACTATAACGTAAAACACAGTGAAATTCTCGTGGTTTTGTTTTTGGTCCCAGGAGTTAAACCCAGGGGTGCTTAGCCACTGAACTACATCCCCAGCCCTTTTTTATTTTTTATTTTGAGACAGGGTCTCACCAAATTGCTGAGGGCCTCACTAAGTTGCTGAGGCTGGCTTTGAACTTGTGATCCTCCTGCCTCAGCCTCCTGAGTCTCTGGGATTACAGGCATGTGCCACGGCACTGGGTAATCCTCCTGTTTGAGGTGTATGGTTCTGTGTGTTTGAGGTTCCCCCTGGTGAGGGGCGTGGGGTAGTCGGTTCCTGTTTGTTGAGCAGTGCTGTTCCATGTTATGGGTCTGCACAATTCATCAATCCACCCACCAGCAGATGGACACTCAGGCTAGTTCCAGTTTGGGGCAATTGTTTTAAAACTGTGATAATCACTTGTGAATAGATTTTTGTGACGCTGTCTATTGTACGTGTTTTCACTTCTTTCATCGCATACTTAAGAACGTTACTAGATCACACAATAACTATATCTTTGACCCCAGTTGCTGGGGACTGAAATGGAGCAAGTTAAATTCCAGGTATGCATGATTATGTCAAAATGAACTCCACTCTATGGATATTGACAATGCAATAATGAAACATTAAAAATAAATAACCAAATGTGGAGGTTTTGTAAGTAATCTTGATCTATGATTTGATCTCTCTCATTGGTTTTTCAAATCCTTGAGCATCGTTTCCTCAGCTATTACTTTGTCCAATTCTTGCTTCATTTTCTTCTTGGGTTTTTGATTATGTTAGAGCATTTGCTCAGGTCCTATATGTGTGTCATAAGACCTTTTATGTATTTTTCAATTTCTATTTTACCTCAGTTTTATTGAGGTATCACTGACAAATAAGACTTGTATGCATTTATGGCATCAAAGTGGTATGTATACACACACACACATATACATACACACGTTGTGAAATAATTACCACAATCAAGCTAATTAACATATGCATCACTTCACATAGCTATTTTTTAATGCATGAGCACATTTAAGGTCTATTCTTTCAGCAAATTTTCAGTGTGCAAAAAAGTATTAGCAACAACAGTCACTGTGCTGTACATTGGCCTCACTTTAATATATATGAGGTGTGTGTGTGTGTGTGTGTGTGTGTGTGTGTGTGTGATTTTTCTTCAAATTCCAAGGTAGGAACCAGGATAGAAAGATATTTTCATAGTTATAATGAAAAATATAATCGAGTGATAAACTTGGGTGATAGCAGACGTCTGTGGGTAGATGAGCCCATGGGCATCTCTCTCCTTCAAAAAAATCAGCTTCTGTGCATATAGTTAGCTAATGAGCAATAAGTTCCTAATGAATAGCAGGCCACTATATGGCACATCACTGGGTCACTTATAAAATAACATAAGGAACAAACTATCCTAGTAGGATGGAAAATACCAATTAATAGAATTGTTTCCAAACAGCTGTGTACTGTGACTTTCCACAGTATCAGCAAAATATGAAATGCACAAGGCTCCACAGAGCATTAGCCTGTGTGCCTGGCCTCTAGCCCTGTATCTACATGGGGTGAACCTGGATGCGTGATCGAAGTCACTGGACGAGAACATTGCTGGAGTTTTATACATGTGCACCGCTGTTCCTTGTGTGAATAAGACCCCAAACCCTTTCATTGAGAGACACTGCTGATCAAGTGGCACCTGCTGGCCCACCTAGGGCAGGAGTCCCACTGCGAGGAGGCCAGCAGAGCATGTCATTATGCTGACACCAGCAACAGCAGGCCTGAGACTCCAGCCCAGTGACCTGGTGTTGAGGTCACCAGGAAAGACAACTCATGTTGACACTGGATGGAACAGCGTTTTACTGACGTGGAGAAGGTGTGGGGCAAGAACGGCTTTCATAATGAGTGTTGGTCCCCTGGATGGGGAGTCAGCCCTCAGCCAACGCAGGGGAAGGGCCCCTTCTTCCCTGCTGGGTTGGCCGTATGCCCTACAACATACATGTTCAAGCAAAGTAAGGAAGCACACGTCCATCTGGGAACAGGGAAAGCTACTCCCAGGCAGGGCTCTTTGCCCGACATGGGCTGAAGGTCTTTCCCTCCTCGTAAGGGTGTGTCCCAGGCCTGGAACACTCTTGTGACCATGCAGGGACCAGCAGGCTGCACGATGGTCTTCCCCAGCGGAGGCTTTACATTCTGTGATGCTTTAGTTGCAGGAGCCAAAGTCAACCACAGGGAACACGTCAGGCAGGAAGCGCTGAACTGATATCTGTGACCCGAGTCCCAGAGCCAATCTCCCCCCTGGGAAAACATTGGTGCCTGGATTGAGTTTGTGGTCACTGATGTTCTGAGGCGTTGTCAGAACCACTGTATTCTCTTGTCCTTGCAGCACTGTAAAGTGAGAAGGCTGTGCTCACTCTTCACGGGTCAACATCGTCCTGAGGGTTTGGATTTAAGCATGATGATACTTGAGATCTACGAGCTGGTTATACGGTTTTATATTAAGAAATCTTCATGTTGAAATGTTGCTTTTTACTTGTTCTCCTCTGGGGAAGCTGGTTTATAGAGAGGTGGCCTAGGAGTTTCACAGGAGTACAGATGACATTAGGACAATTTGGAGAATATTATGTTCATTGTGGTTTGAAACTCATTTTATTGAATTTATTAGAATCACTTAAGAACTAGAGGGATTGTTAGACAACTGGAGAACTTAAACTTTATGAATGCGGTTTTAAAGATTTGAAGGTGTTTAATTGAAGTTTGCAGATAGGATTGAATGTTAGTATTTCTTTACTTATAGATAGATTGAGAAAGAACTGGAATTTTGAATTGGCAACTTCTATAAATATGAGTGTCCTAAGCCACAGCCACGTCACATTGACCTGTGGGTGTGGCCTACACCCCAGCCCTGTGCTCATTGGCCTCTCCCCACTCTCTCTCTCGGCAGCATCTGCCCTTGGTGTCTGTGGCACCCCTCCAGGTTTCTGCGGGAGGGAGTCGGGTATGAAGCGTCCTCCATGATTGCCCGCTGACCCCCACCCAGCCCTGCACATAGCTCTTCATCTGGGCTCAGCTCAAGGGCTGCCCCTGGAGGATTCCTGTTCTCTAGCTGCTGCTGCCTGAGGTTCGGAGGAACCAGCGAAAGGAGGAGAGTTGAAAGATTCAGCTGTACTGAATTCTTCTCCCTGTGTTGGTTTTCTCTGGAGGCGGCACTTACTATATGTCTAAGTTTTCAGTTAATACCAGAACCTGTTCTTTCTGGAAAAGTGCTTCAAGACTGCTGCTTCCCAGGATCTGTAGTAAGCGACTTGAATCCCTTTTGATTGTTACAATATTTGACTTTGAATATATATTGTGACAAATTGAAAACTCTCTTGCATGTAAGATTCAGTGTAGAACACTGTAGGTTGTTTTTCTGTTATGACTGCAAACTTTGCTTTGCTTGAATACAAACACACTTGGGCGTTAGAGAAAAGGAAGGGCATGATAAATGTCAAGTAAGAACCTGTGTTTTCCATTCCTATGTGAATGCAAAATTACCTGACCTCTACAAGTGCCTGTACTTTCAAAATTCATTATATTATTCCTACCACCTCAGCTGCTAGGTGACTGGCTGTTGCTATAAAAATGAGATTTTTATAGGATTTTCATTGTCTTTATATATTTCTTAATGAAATAATAGAAATTAAGGATCAGTTTGAAACTACCTTCACCAATACTTAACAGAATAATTTAAGTTTGAGACAATCACATTTTGCAGAGGTACTAAATGAGTTTCTATTCCGGATGCAGGGATGCAAATCTCCATAACTAGCAATGCAGAATCTCACTTTGATAATAGGAATGTGCTTCTTTTACCTTTATGTGCTGAATTCTGGCCACGTCTACAATAAATAAAAGACAAGTAGTTAAATTAAAAAGTAAAGATTGGACAACTGTGCAAGTATTTTATAAAAACTCTCTATAGTGTCAAGAATTTTTCCTTGTAACATTTATGCATTTTGGCACCAGAAAATATTTTTAAAATATAAATATCTGGCTTAAATTAAAGTCCTTTTTTGCTTTACTGAATGCTTTAGGAATCAGATTAAAACAATTCTGCAAAATCCCATTCATTGTGACTCCCTCAACACGTTAAAGAAAAATCTTACCAGAATTTACCAAAAATGCAATCCCGGCACCTGGAGCACAGAGCAGGGCTGGGTGCAGAGGCCTTGTGACCAAGAGCAGGGAAGCTTTTAGGGGTGGGTGGGTGTGGACCAGCTGAGGTGGCTACTGGGCTCACCTGCCTTCAGGAGAGCAGCTGGTTTCTAACTGGAGCAGGTGATGCCCCTGCCTCCTGGGGAGCTGGGCCAGGGGCACCTTCTCCTGGGAGTTTACAGCCCTAAGGGCTGGCTCCAAGGCCTCACTGCTGGGCTGCAAAACTGCCAGAGGTTTCGTCAAAGATTCGCACCTCCAAGAGGCAGGTAGAGAACTGGCAGGTTTTCTAAAGCAAACCTTCCCACTAAGGGAAGGCTGTCTGCAGCTGGGCCCAGGGAGGGCTGTGAGGGCGCTTTGGCAGGAGGTCTTGGAAGCCCCTGGTTCGGCCTTGCTCTACCCCTCATTTCAGTGACGCAGACACCACTCAGGATGCATAGGCAGACGTGACCCAGGGTCTGGGGCCTCTGCCGCAGGGCGCAGCTCCTCCCCCGGCCTTTCTGCTGGGCCGGGCTTCTGTGCGGCGTCCGGGCTGGGCTCCACTGCCTGCTCCACGTGTTAAACCACGTCCCAGCTCCAGACCTCCCTTGCACTCTGCTTCCCGACTGGGACCTGCCAGGCACACGTCTGCTTTGTCACGAGTTCCCCCCTAAGGGCACGTGCCCAACCCAGGGAGAGCGGTGGGGGTCTGTGGGCGTGGGAGGGGAGGACGTCACAGGGTCCCCTCTTCCTGAGGTGTCCTGTCTGGTGCCCATTCTTGCAGCCAGTGCCGAGGACTCATCCACCCCACGCTCCAGATCAGCAGAAGCCAGAGCACTGGTGCAGGGCCTGTGCTGTCATCTTGGACGTTGGTTTTTGTTGTATCGTTCTGTTGGTCTGGAGGTCCCCTGAAGGCTCCCTAGTGCCGCAGTGTTGAGAGGGGGCTCGGGGTGATTGGATCAGGAGGACTCTGACCTCAGTACTGGATGGATAGTTGGGTGGCTTTATGGGAGACGATGGCAGCTGTAGGAGGTGGGCCAGGTGCAGGTGTGGGGCCTCGGGCGTGTGCCTGGGGTACTGAGTCGTGGCTCTGGCCCCTTCTTCTCTCTCTGCTTCCCCTTACTGTGAGCTGAGCGACTGTCCCCTGCCATGCCCGCCACCATGATCTGCCTCACCTCAGGTCCGGAGTGATGGAGCCGCTGACCATGGACGGAGACCTCTGAAACTGAGCCCAAATAAACATGTCTACCGCTAAGTTCTTTTTCTTTTGGTACTGAGGGTTGAACCCAGGGTGCTTTACCACTGAGCTACATCTGCAGCTCTTTTTCTACTTTTATTTTGAGACAGAGTCTCACTAAGTTGATGAGGGTCTCTCTCCCTAGATGGCTGAGGTTGGCCTCAAACCTGTGATCCTCCCGCCTCGGCCTCCTGAGTCTCTGGGATTACAGGTATGTGCCGCTGTGTCTGGCTTCTAAGTTGCTTTTCTCGGGTATTCTGTTCCAGTGACAAAAAACAGAATTACACATTTATTACATCAGCTCCAGATCTCAGCATTTGGAGGAGAGTCGTTTCTCTGAGCTGGAGACGTCCCTGAGATTCTGCCTGTCCCATGGTTTGGGTATGAAAAGGTGTTTGTCACCTGGAGCAAGGAGAACATGGTCTGTGGGGCTAGTGTGCTGGCACAGGAACCTGTTTTGATGCTTTTAGCCTCAGCCTCATAGTCTGCTTATTAACCTGGTTTCACTGCAGGGTTGCTGCACACCAGACAGACCTGAGGCTCAGTGTGCAGGCGCTGGCAGCCAGGTCCCCTAGACCAGGCTCGGCACACGGCCACATTGTGGGCCGATGGCCTCAGCAAGCAAACCAGGGGTGGGACATGGCATCGTGACACACACATTCTTCTAATTTATAGTGTGGGTGGGTGAGTTTTTACACGTCTCTCTAGGTACACGCACTTCTGTTGGTCTCCTGGGAGACTCTGTTGTACTCTGGTTAGCTGGAGAGGACTTAGCCCTCTCTTGTCTAAATTCTTTGAATACTAAAATGAGTTAAGGTTTTTTTTAAAAAAATGGTTTAGATAAGATATAACCTTCTTCTTGTCATCGCAAAATGTGTGAACTCCAAAACATTTCTGTACTTTGCTTTTGTTTCCTGTCTATCAAAGCAAATTCCCAGCTGTTTCATTATAAAGTGTTTTGACCTCTTTAGGGATTGGCTCCGTATAACTCTCTAGTATCTTTTCTTAATATGAGCTCTGATGATGGATTTCCGACATTTAAAAAGACAGATATGAGTTAGAGAAGGAAGTTGAAAATGAAAAATAGCATTTTCTAGTCCAAGGAAAGAAGAGTTCCTGAGGATGGTCCCCTCGAGTAACATTTCTAAATGGTACCAACCTAGAAGCATGTGTATCCGACTTTAGGGCTAAAATGGATGTTAGCGACTGACGAGTGACTTTAAATGATGAAGGTCATCGAGTGAATGATGACCTAGTGCGTGGGAACCCAAGTTTGCTCGCACCATGGAGCTGTGCACCGGGGGGCGGTGCCACTGGGTTGAAAGAGCAAGAAGAGGAAGTTGGACCTCCCAGATGGAGCCCCCACTCTGCCTGGGGTGGCTGCAGGAGACAGGAGGCTACGGGCCACGTTTTCCTCATTATCCTCCTGTCTGAGCGTGAGCAATCGCACACACAGCACCTGATGCACAGAGGTGCTCCGTAAATGGAATTGAGCGGAGTGAAAACATCATAGTAAGAAGCCATTGGTCTGCAAAATAAACAATCTAAGCAATAAGTAATCTAATATTTATGTAAGAATCAATCACCTAAGAAGGACGTTTTAAGAATAATTATATCAGGAGACCTAAACAGAGAAAAATAAAATCATTGATGTGAATCATTCCTTATGGTTACCAAGTAAGAGTTATGGATTTCTTACTAATTAACAAAAAGTGTAAAATCATATAATTAAGAGAGTGAGATAGTCTATCAAATTTCAATATGAAGAACAATTTCAAGTCATTATAGAAGGTGTTTTAATTCGCTTTTTCACTGCTGTGACCCAAAGACGTGGCAAGGACAATTTTAGAAGGAAACATTGATTTGAGGCTCAGGGTTTCGGAGGTCTTGGTCCTCTCCGTTCAGAAGTCTCAGCCCACCCCATTCCTTGGGGCTCGAGGTGAGGCTGAACATGATGGCAGAAGAGTGTGCTGGAGGGAAGCAGCTCACATGATGGTCAAGGAGGTGGTGTGTGGTGGGGGAGAAGTGCTTTGCTCAGTAAAGACAAAATATCAACCCCCAAAGCCGGCCCCAGGGACCCACCCGCTCCAGCCGCAGCCCTGCTGGCTAGTCACAACCCCCTGAATCCCTAGCAGCGGATTAATGCACTAGTTGGGTTCAACTTCTTAAAACCCAATCATTTCATCTCTAAACTTTCTTGCCTTGTCTCATACATGAGTTTTTTGGGGTCACTCACCTCTTAACTGTAACAGAAAGCAATAAAAAATCTGAATAAATAATCGCAACGGTGCAGAGAATGTGTAAAACAAGCCAGCTTCCCAAAGAGTTCCCATGGAAAGGCTTGGAGCAGGAGCTTCGATAAGCACAGGAGCAGCCACGAGCGGTGGAGTCCCCCTGTGTGCCTTTTCTCCCCACACGTGTTGGGATCTGACCCAGGGCCATGATTTTAATTAAGTCTTATCTTACACAGCTCTGTTCTTTTCTTGAGGAATATAAACTGCAGCACTGAACAGTTAATTCCTCTAAGCTGTTTGGTTGACCCAATTATTCTCAACTTACTCCCAAGTCTTTGGAAAGGACTGAGGTTTTATCGGGTGACGTCCTCTGTGGTATCCCTGGAGAATGACAGCTAGCAAATGCACAGGTGAAGCACCTGTAAATAGGTTAGTGTCACCTTTAAACACAGGTGGAGAGGCCCAGGATGTGAGGACGTCCCGCTCTGGAAGGCAGTGGCTAGCGGATCTGCCCGTGCTGGAGTCTGTGCAGGCTCACTATGCGCCTGTCCACTTCTTTACTTCCCTAGTGAGTCTTTCCTTGCTCTCTTCCCTTCAGAGACAGTGCCCACCCATGAAGGGACAGTGTCCACCATGCACGCACATTTATGACTTACTTTATGGTGATTATTTTGTTCCAAGAAAACAATTAGTGGCAGATGATATTAATAGTTTGAAAGATGTTACTGAAAAATACTTTGAATGTGTTCGGTTGCCTGAATTTACTTTGGGAAAACACTGCATGCATAACCAAGACTTTACTTTGAGAAAGTATTGCATTTATAACCAAGGACTCCCTGGGGAAAGGGAGTCCTTGGTTTCATTTTATGACTACGATTGCCCAAATCAGCAACCTAGATGGTTATTAAAGAAAATGTGATGAAAATCTTCCAGAGCTTAGGGCGGAAGAGGCAAAGAGGTGGACGATATGGTAACAAGTTCTAGGTGCACCAACATGATGGATCAGTCAATGGAATTCAAGAGAGAGAAGAGAAAGAAAGAGAGGAGAGGAAATACGACATGATAGAAGAAAGTTTCCATGAGTTGAAAAGATGAAAGTCTTCAATTGAAAGGACTCATGAATACCAACCGATATAAATGGAAGAGAATCCAATAGTTAGATATACACTCAGTGTTGGTGAGGATGTGGGGAAAAGGTACACTCATACACTGCTGGTGGGACTGCAAATTGGTGCAGCCAATATGGAAAGCAGTATGGAGATTCCTTGGAAAACTGGGAATGGACCATCATTTGACCCAGATATCCCTCTCTTTGGTCTATACCCAAAGGAGTTAAAAACAGTGACACAGCCACATCAATGTCTATAGCAGCGCAACTCATAATATCTAAACTGTGGAGCCAACCTAGATGCCCTTCGGTGGATGAATGGACAAGAAAAAATGTGGCATATATACACAATGGAATTTTACTCAGCGATAAAAGAGAATAAAATCATGGCATTTGCAGGTAAATGGATGGTGTTGGAGAAGATAATGCTAAATGAAGTTAGCCAATCCCCAAAAAACAAATGCCAAATGTTTTCTCTGATATAAGGAGGCTGTCTTACAGTGGGGTAGGGAGGAGAGCATGGGAGGAATAGATGAATTCTAGATAGGAAAGAGGAGTGGGAGGGAAAGGGAAGGGGCAAGGGATTAGCAAGGGCACGGGAATGTGATGGACAACATTATCCAAAGTACATGTATGAAGACTCGAATTGGGTGTCAACATACTTTATATACAACCAGAGATATGAAAAATTGTAGCATATATGTGCAAAAAAGTACATGTATAAAGACATGAATTGATGTGAACATACTTTATACAAAGATATGAAAAATTGTGCTCTATTTGTGTAATAAGAACTGTAATGCATTCCACTGTTGTCTATTTAAAAAATAAAATTTTAAAAAGAGACTAAAAAAAGAAGTTAGGGATAAAGAAAGAATCCCAAGAACTTTAGAGAGAGTGGAACAAAATGAAAACACACCAAGTCCCAGTTTTGTCCAAATTGAAGACTCTTTATTTAGCCAGTCGGCGACTGCTCCCCACAGGGCCCAACTGTCTCTGCAGGGAGCAGCCCAGAGCCTGAGCATTTTAGGATATTTAAAGGCAAAAACCACTTCCAGGTTGATGTAGGTGCAAACAAGCATACAGAGCTGAACAATGGGTCCATTGTTGGTATTCCCCACGGGACTGTCCAGGTTGGCACAGCAGCAAGCAAGCAGAAGGGAAGTGGATCAAAATGACTCCAGTTGAGTACAAGTTAGAGAATGGTTACTAACGTCTAGGCAATCAATCTCTGACAAGGTACATTGCCCAAGAAAAGTGGAAACCAAAGGGAACAATTTTCCACTGTATGAGAATTGCTATTCTGTGCTGCCAAGTGGGCTCTGCTAGGGAACTATTAATGGGTACAGAGGTGGGGCTTTCCTACGGGAGAAGCATTTCTTACATGATGTGGAGTCTCGGGGTAAAATGGAGTCTGTTTGGTCATTGCCCATATAGCCTGGCCCATAACACAAAACACTTTTTCTTTCCTGAGAAGAATGGGAATCACCAGCACTGCTGTGAGAAAACAAGAGGCAAATACCTCCATGCCTGATGGAAATGATTTGAAACCTAGGATCTTTCAATTGTCAAAGTAGCAAGTGACAAGGCAAAATGAAGGCATTTCCAGGTAGATGAAGACTCAGGAACAGTTTCTCATGAATCTCCATCCTCCCACCTCCTGGGGAAAATAGAAAGAAGTCTCCAGTAAAATGCAAGTGATTCAAAAAGCAACCAGCCCAACCAGGTGTGCAGGGGGTGGGGGAGATCCCAGGGTAAAGCAAAGGGGGCACCTGGCAGACACTGGGTCCCAAGTGAGGCTTCGGGGCCGGTGAGGGGCAAGGGGCAGGTCGGGTGAGAGCTGGAGGGTGACGTCCTGACTTCTTGTGTTCTTGGTGCTCTGGGAAGTCTATTCAGCCTTCTGCAGACGACACAGCCTGCGTGGAAGCACATAAAATGGGGCAAGATTTGAGCAGGTCGTGCATGGAAGAAAAGAAAAGTTGCCTCGTCTAGATTATCGAAACAGTTTGTGTGGCAACGTTTTAATAGGGTGCAACTAGTTGGTTCCCTGGTGACTAGGCTTTGTGCTATCAGGGTTGTAAGGAATGTTCTGTTGACTTTTAGAAACAGTTTCTGGGGAAATCATGGGAGACCGAACCAGTTTTTAATCAGGACACTCTGAAGTAGTCATATTGCTGTGTGGTTTTTTTGGGGGGGGGACAATGCTAGAGGGGAGCTAGAAGAAACCAGGAAGGGTTTGGGCTTCTTTTATATAATGAAGATACAAGAGATGTTAAAACAAGGAATTCAAAGATAGAGACGTAAGTGTTGTTTTAAGCTTTAGAATAAGTAAGACTGTAAAGTAATAAGATATCAGAAGTCAGGAGAAAAAGGAAGGGAAGGTGGGAATAGCAGGGAGTCAGGAGATGACCTTTAAAATGCACAAATCAGAAATGTATGTGGACGCACATGGAGAGCCCCAGGCAGAGTGGTCACAGCCAGGCTCCGAGGCCAGACGCCCTGGGCTCCATCCTGCCCCGGCCACTCACTGTTGTGCTGCCTAATAGGGTTTTCATGAGGACTGGTGAGTCTGATGTAAGCACCTGTGCTGTAGGGAACACACACAGCTACCTAACACGCGGTCACTTGTTCACTGGCATCATGAGGGTCGGTGCTGCCCTGCCTCTGGTGGCGACCTTCATAATGGGAAGCAGTCAATGGAGCAGGGGACTTTGCTTCAAGGTGGGAAGGGAGGTCTAGGGCGGAGGATGCTAATCTCATACTGTGACCTTTCTGCAGGTTTGAGTTCTCATCACACTTGGGGATTCCTGTGATTGTAAGAATGCTTCTTTGGCCCTAAAGGACACTTGCCTATAGTCTGATGGAACTGCAGAGATACCTGCACACAGATGCCAGAACGTGGGAGTGCAAAGGGCCCACGCACTTGATCTTGTGATGAATGACTGGCAAGGCAGTAGAGGGCCCAGGGACAGAAGTCCTCTGAAAGCAGAAGAATGACAAGACAGACCACAGGACGGGGTGCTGGACTCTGCAGGGAGTCAGGATGCTGGAGCGGACTCTTCTCCTCCACCACGAGGCAACACAGATGGCACACTCTGGGCAGAGGGAGAGACACGGTGCCTTCTGGCGGCTCAGGGGCGTGGCATGCGGTGAGCAGCTTTCTCTGTGACCACGGTCTTGGCTTGGCCTGAGAGGCCACATGGAGACTCGTGTGTGAACAGAGTTATGAGTGACCCAGGAGCCACCAGAGTGCTTGGGCCAGTTGATCAGTCATATCCAGGGTCGTGGAGGGCCACGTGATCTGGGTAGAGCCTGGGGCTGGTGGCTGTGGGGTGTGACTGGCCTCGGTGCACCTACGGGTTTGTGAAGCAGGGAGGCCTGTCTCAGTGCTGTCACTCTCTCCTCGCTTGCTAATGGCATCCCCCCTCCAGCTCATCCTGGAGGACCCTCCCTGGGCCTTACAGTTGGAGCCTCAGGCTCAACAGAGGGCTCCCAGGGGCTTCCAGGACATTCCCGTCATGGAAAAGCCAGACCTCAGCAGAGAAGCTCTTGAAAAGTTGGAAAGTTGAGCCCGTGTGCAGGCGGGCCCTGCAGGTGGTACAGAGCTGGTGCCCTGCAGTAGGTCCACCAAGTTCCGCTCTGCCACTGGGTCACCTTAGACTTACTCAGAACTGCTTATGTCCAACCCTCTAACGAATGGCCCAGTGACTTCAGAATTGGGACTAGGAGTCCTCAGTCCAACTGAGTGAACAAAATAAAATCTGTTTTGAGCTCCTGCTCTGTACCAGCTGCTGAGAGACGCCCAGGGAACCACTGGTAGGTCAGCTCACGAGATCTTCGTGCGCAGTCACTGTGCAACCCGACGCACACATGTTGGATCTGGGACCTCAGAACTTGGTGTGGAGTAGGATGGGGACAGGGGAGACTCTCCCAGTCATAGACCTAATCCCATCACACACGAGGCGGGGGCGGGGGTGATCCAGTGAACAGCAGCCAAACTCAGCTGTGATGCCGTGGAGTGGTGCCAGAGAGCCCTGGCAGAGCAGGAAGCAGGCACTTCTGCTGCTCCTGTCCACCAGCCCCCAGGGGATCGGTGTGTCCCTGGCACAGCTGTGCCCTGGTCTGGGAGCCTCTGGAGCAGCACCTTTTGCCAGGTGTATGTTCTGCTACCAGGCCTTGTGGGTCCTCTTTGAGGATCACAGAAACATAAGCACTGACTCGCAAACATTAGTTCTTAAAGGCATCTACCCAGTAGAGTTATTAAAAGAATGCATGGCACATATCAAGTTCTACAATGTTATAATATGATTTGGGGTTTTTTCCCCCTTCCTTTTCTTTGCTGAAGCAATAAAATGGAGTGCAGACACCGCGCCTGTCCTGGCCTTACGGGGTGGTGCAGCCCTAACCCCTTTGTCCTTTGGAGGAAATGTACACTCGTTTTCTCCGCTTTCAGGGATCGTGAGCCATCAGTGTCTACTGTGAAAGAACTAGGCACGGAGGTGCCGAGGACAGGGACAGGGAGGACAGGGACAGGAAGGTCTGGGGTCCTGAAGCAAGGGCCAAGCCCAGGCTGGCGGCTGACTCTGCCTTCACAGAAGAGGGACGCGAGGGGCTCCTGGGCTGAGGCTTGCCGGTCAGTCACCATCTCCACAGGCAGGTAGACACAGGAGCAGGTGCACAGGCCTGGAGGAACCTTGTCAGCAGGGGCCACGGGGCCTGCGGAGTGGACCACCTAGACAGGTGTCCCCGGCCTTGGCCCTGCATCTGACCCAGAGCTTAGCAACCACCCAGGCAGAGGGCCGGAGGAGAATGGCTCACCTCGTCTCAGCACAGTGGAGCTCCTCACTAAAATGAAACTCGGTGGTGGGAAACAAGGTCAAGACCTTGGACTTCAGTGCTGCTCATGCACATCCCCTGCTGCCCGAGGGCACTCTTGTCCTCTGCATGGACGGGCACCTTGGGCCCCCATCTCCTCCTGGACTGTGGTCAGGGAGGGTTCAGGGTGGTGATTGGGTTTGTGAGGCCACTTGTGTTTCATACTTCCCAACTGGACGCTTCCTAGTCGCACAGTAAAATCTCTGCCCAGCAAAAGATCCCCTCGGGTCGCTCATGGCTTGTCCTCAGCCGGCAAAATGACTTTTCTCACTGGCAACAAAATCTGGAGGTCGGGGGACTGGAGCCCCCCAGCCAGGGGTGCAGAAGTCAGCCATTGCTGCAGCTGATAGCTTTAGGAATGGCCAGACTGGGAAAGGCCGTCTCGGATAGTCACAAACAGAATGAAAGCCATGACCAGCTGGGCTGCAGCAGGAACAGTCACAGGAACAGCCCCTGGGTGTGTGGCAGTCAAGAAGCAAAGGTTCCGTGTGGCCGTACCTCCACGGAGAGCCTCTTTCCACCAGGTTTGAGCCCAGTTCCTTCTCTCACCTGCTCCGGCACCAGGTGCAAGGACCTCGCCTCCCTCCCCAGCCCCCGTGAGTCCGGCACTGCGGGAAAGCTTTCTGAGGCTGCTCTCCTCCTGCTCAGGGTTCTCTCTGTCCTTCAGGCCAGGATGGAGGAGAGACAAGTGGACAGCCTCATGGACTGAAGGGAGGAGCTGCTTCCAGAGGGAGAAAGGGTATGGAGAGGGCAGCTGGCGGCCAGCGGCTGCCCCACCTGGCACTCCGTCGCGTCCTGGCACTCCCATCTGCTGAGTGTTCTAGCTCCCAGGATAGAGGAACACCATGCACTGGGGAAGTGTGTAAGGAAGAGGAAACCCGGGAGGGCTTGGGTTTACTGGTGTGGAGCTGACTGTGTGGAGCTGCTGGACACCCTCCTGGAGAGCAGCTGACGCTGTTCACTGCAGAGGAGCTGCCGGGTGACGTCTCCTTCCCCCGCAGGGTGGCAGCTCCAGCTTTCTACCTAATCAAATTAGCTCCTCTCTTTACTCAAATGGGTCAGAAGCCGTCATCTACTGATGGTGCCTGGTAAGCAAAGCCAGTGCCGTCACGCGTGACACTAACAGGACAAGAGTGCAGGCTGCTGATATTACAGGCGCATCATCTGGATATGAGAAGCCATTTAGAAAAATCACGGGTATAGATTTTCTGCCTTGGACTAAATCCATTTTCTTTTCCACAAGCAAAGGACTTGAGGAGGGGACCCTGCACTGGCTTTATAGACGCTCTGCTTCTCCATGACCTTTCTTGGTGGAGGCAGGGAGACCCGCGTGTGGGCCAGCGCTAGGCCTATCCGTCTCCCGTAGGTTTCCCGGTGTTCCTGGCTCTTGGCAGCCTGGTTAGCCACGCTCACCTATGCTGCTGGGCTTCCCTGAGAATCAGCCAAGGTAAATGAATCTTTTGGGTGAGTTCTTAACATTAAGAAAGATCAAAGGTGTTATGGATTTGAAAAGCAGAAGCACATCCGACTGGAATAAATGGTTCAATCCTTGGATGCAGTTCGGGGTTAGGTGGAGCTGGTTTTCTTTATAAATACACTATTTTTCTGCCAAGATAGTATGGAAAGTATCAAAGTTTGAGAATGCAAATAGGAAAACCAAATAAGAGAAAAAAAGGAACCCTAGAGGAAATAAGACCAGTGACAGGTCTCCTCTACGCTGTGCCCATTCAACCAACATTCATTAAGCTGGATCTACGCCCAGCAAGACACACGTGAATGAGTTAATGGCCAAGTTAGCAAACAGGGCTTTGGAGGAAGGGATAATGAAGCAGATTGTTTCTGTTTCCACTGAAGCAGTGCACATTAGTTAAATCTTGTGTGGTAGATTGTCCTGTCCTGATTCCTCCCCTTTCTCCTGGGAAGTGAACCCGCAGTGTGCAAGGGTGGGGAGAGTTCTTCTTTGCCCCATGGTGCTGGGCTTGACCACGTGACTCTCGTGGCCAATAGAATGTCCATGAACCCGACGTGCTTGAGTGCTTCACTGGCCCCTTGCACTCCTGTGACCTGCCACCAAAAACACACTCCAGAGAGCTGCAGGTCCAGAGAACGCAGAGATAGGTGGGACAGAGCGTGACTCAGCCCAGGTCAGAGCTGCTGCATGTTCCCCAGTGTTCTGTGAGCAGGGAAAGGCACAAAGGCCAGTTATGAGCACCCAAGTCCTGCAGTGGTCACACAGCATTGTGCAGTGACAGCTGACTGACCCGACCTTCACAACCAGCAGCCACCCAGGGGAAAATGGTCACTAGAATATGAAAAGTTCAAGTTTTGAGACAAGCGCGTGCGCGTGTGTGTGTGTGAGTGTGTGAGTGTGTATGTGAGTGTGTGTGTGTGCTGCTGGGAGCTGGACCCAGGGCCTGTGCACGCTGGGCAAGTGTTCTACCCCGAGCCACATCTCCAGCCCACATTACTGGCTTTTACTGAATCACAACAGTGATTTTGAAATCATTTGAAAGCCTTTTCTAGCTGGAAAATATAGTATAGAGACACAGAGGAAACTTCTCCAAAGAGGCCAGTTTCACCCGTCCAGGCAATGTAAGATCAGAACTCAGTGATCCACCTCTAAAATCCCCACATGTTTTACAAAGTGCAGCCAGACCCCATGTCTGTGGGTTCTGCACCCTTGGACTCAACCAAGAAGGGGCTGAAAATATTCAGAAAAAAAATTGCGTCTGTATTGAACATATGCAGATATTTTTCTTGTCACTCTTCCCGAAATAATACAGAATAGCAACAATTTGCACCTCATTTACACTGAATCAGGTGTAGTAATCCAGAGGAGATCTGAAGTACGCAGGAGGATGTGTGCAGACGACATGCAGACACTGTGCCGTTTTGTCTGGGAAACTGGAGCTTCTGCCATTCTGGTGTCTGCGGGGACCCTGGAGTGGTCCCCACAGATGAAGAGGGATGACTGGTTTCCGAGGCTGCCACAGGTCATCACCTCTCCTGTCCCTGCTCCACTTGCTGTGGTAACACTTCTCATGGGTGCCATCGTCAGATCAGCATTTTGCCACCAATGCTCCTGGGGGCTGCGGTGCTGCCGTCCTCCAAAGGAGCCTGGTAGTGCCAGACGCCCACACGGTCCACACTGTCATTGCCACAGCCTCGGGAGCCACTTCTCAGCACCCTGTGTCCCAGCACGCTGCTCCCCCAGTGCTCACTCAGAACTCACGCAGCCATGGTGCCCGGTCCTTCAGGTCCCTGGGGTTGGGGGGCTGGTGCCTCACAGCCCTGCCCTGTGGCGCCTTCCTCTGGGCTCAGCATGGGGATTCTGATATTTTTCCGAAGATGGGTCCTTTGCTAGGAATCTCCTAGACCTCCTAAGAGTACCTCTGGAGCCGCCTCGGCAGCCTTCAGCCCTCCCACGGCCCCCAGAGTCCCAGCCCAAGGTGGGGTTCCAGCCATTTTGTGCCTTCTCACATCTTATTTCTCTGTGACTAAGGGGAAACGAGGGGAGGCTGATAGAGACTTGATGCTCTGAAATAATCAATCTTGAAGCAAAGAAGGGGCTGCAGAGGAAAGCTGTGGAAGGGTCCTGGGGTGGCCTGGTGGGTCCTGAGCCTGCTCTGAGGTCTGCGAATCAGACACCTGGGCAGGAAGTCCCTGCTCTGATCCAGGACACGTGGGACTATTGTGGGTCTGGATCGCTCCAAGAGCGGAGAGGGAACCCTCAGGTCAGTACCCAACGACCTGAGTTTTGCACAAATCTGACCAACTTGGACTTAGAAGGAAGCAGAGCCGTGGACCACGGGAGGACAGCACTGGAGATGAAGCCACGGGCCAAACGAGAGAGAAGACATCGCAGCGACTATAAGGCCTGACTTGCTCTGATTTATGCTTCCGGCGTGTGGTTTAATAAGATGGTTCTAAGGATGCCTATGCCTCTAACTCTGCATAACTCCACACAGACGTTTGGAGGAAGGTTTCTGTGCTTCTTCTAATGCGGCTGCCACGTGCCTGCTTTCCAGTGGCCTTGCTTGATACCAGATCCACAGGAGATGGAAACAAACCCCCAGTCTGTCTAGTCCACAGGGAGGAGAGAAAGAGACGTAAAACCAGGAGACAGAGTTTGGGAAATGTTCTTATTTTACAGCGAAGGAATGATGATTGAACTGAAATAAATAATTAGCAGAAGTGTCTGTGTAACTATGGCAACACACGAGGGAGGGGAGGAGAGAGGAGGCAGAGGCCCGTGGGGCTGGGAGTGGGACTAGGTTTGGATTCTTGGGTTTTGCAAATTTTACCTGTAGTAGTGATTATTATGAATCTCCCTTGATCTGCCAAGTTCCAACTTTTGTTTCATTTCAGAGTTCATCTGCCAGTATCTTTCTGGAGTGAAGCTGATTACAAAAATTTTATTCTTCACTGTTTGGCTTAATTCCCTTTGTCCAAGATTAGAGTAAAATCTCATCAACTCAGTCTCCATGGTTCAATTCCTTTTGTTAGCAAGTACAGTTGACCTTCTGCATCAAGTGTTCAAATGACTGCAGTTTGAAAATATTTGGGAAAAAAGAAAGTTCTTTACTGAACATGTATGGGCTTCTTTCTTGTCATTAGTCCCTAACAGTATGGCAACTATTGACCTAGCATTTACATGGTGTTAGGTATCAGTAACCTAGGGACCATTGAAGGTGTGTGGGAGACTAAGTGTCGGCAATAGGTCAGCACTTCATATAAGGTTCGTTTTACATAAGGCACCTGGCATGTGGATGTGGTACCCTGGGGGCCTGGCACCACCCCCCCACAGGCACCAGAGATGACTGTAGATGCTTCTTCCTTCCTCAGGATCCCTTTGTGACCTACACACAAGGAGCTAGGCTGAGTTTTACCTTTGCTCCCTCTGATAAAGGGGTGTAAAAACCAGTAACTCACACAGTGAGACCACAAATGAGTGGTCTGCCTAATGAGCCAAATCAAGAAGTACGTGTTATACCTCTAAGTCCTCCT
Organism: Ictidomys tridecemlineatus; assembly: GCF_052094955.1. Classification (NCBI taxonomy): domain Eukaryota; kingdom Metazoa; phylum Chordata; class Mammalia; order Rodentia; family Sciuridae; genus Ictidomys; species Ictidomys tridecemlineatus. The sequence continues at coordinate 227,613,295 of NC_135478.1, forward strand.
TTGTCACTCCAAAAAATACCCACACATTACAGGAAAAACCCCAAACTCTTAACCTCCAAAAAACCAGGAAAAGAATCCTCTAAGTTGTAGCTGTCTTGCATATTGGGTTTCCTTATTCCATGTGGGAAAAAGCAAAACTATTCTTTTTAAAAAGAACTTGTGGTCTTTTGATGGAGACTTTATTGACTCTCTAGATGACGTTTGGTAATATGGCCCCTCGGCAATGTTACGTCTGCCTCTCCAACAACATGGGCGGTCTTTCCACCTCCTTCAGTTTCTCTCTTCAGTCTGCTCTGATTTTCCCTTCCTTGGTTAGATCTACTCCCATGTATTCAATGTTTTTGAGGCCAGTGACTAGAATTGTTTTTCTGGTTTCTCTTTCAGAAGATTCGTTAGTGGAGCACAGGAAAGCTGTGGATTACCTTATATTGATCTTGTATCCTGCTACTTTGCTGAATTTTCTTATTAACTCTTAAGTCTTCCAATGGAACCTGTAGGGTCTCTAGATATAGAATCAGGTCATCAGCAAACGGACAAGTTGACTCCTTTCTTTCCTATTTACACTCTTAATTTCCTCCTCTTGCCTGATTGCTTGGGCTGGAGTTTCAAGAACTATATTGAATGGCAGTGGTGAGAGTGGACAGCCTTGTCTTGTTCCTGATTTTAGAGGAAATGCATTCAGTGTTCCTCTGGTTACTACGAACAGGGAGGCTTGGTCTGTCATGTGCAGCCTTGATGATGCTGAGATAAGTTCTTTCCATCCCTAGCTCCTTCAGTGTTTTAAACATGACTCGATGCTGAGTTTTCTTGAAGGCCTTTCCTGAGTTTATTGAGATGATCATGTGATTTTTGTCCTTAGTTCTATTTATGTGGCAAATTGCATTTTATTGATTTGTGTATGTTGAGCCAAACTTGCCTCCCTGGGATGAACCCAGCTTTATCACGATGTGCAATTTCTTAAATGTATTTTTGAATGCGGGTTGCTCACGTTGTGAGAGCCTTACCATAATCAGTGTTTTGTCCCTGTTGACCAAAAAAATATCTTAAGAATATTTTCATCTGTGTTGATTGAGGATATTGATTTACAGTTTTCTTTGTCTGGTTTTGATATCATGGAGATACTGCCTTTCAAGTAGGAGTTTGGGAGTGTTCCTCCTTTTCTATTTCATGGAATAATTTGAAGAGGATTGGCATTTTCTCTTCTTTAGAGACCTTGTAGAATTCAGTTGAGAACTGATCCATCGGGTCCTAAAATTCATATGGGAGAAAAAATGCTTCAGAATAGTCAAATCATTACTGAGCAATGAAAGGGATAGTAGAGGTATCAAAAAAAATCTGACCTCAAATTATATTGCAGAGATAAGTGTCAAAAACAGACATGAAGACCAAGATAAATCCACAGAGATGATGGCCATCCTCTCCTTGGCGAAGGTGCCAAAAACATACATTGGAGAAGAACAGCCTTTTAACAAATGGTGCTGGAAAGCTGAGCATTTGTATGTAAAAGGATGAAACTAGATCCCCGTCTCTCACTCTGCACAAAACCAACTCAGAGTGGATCAAAGACCTAGGAACTTGTTTACTCAGCTTTTTTGTTGCTGTGACCAAAAAGATCCGACAGAACAACTTGGAGAAGGAAAGGTTCATTTTGGTGCCTGGTTTCAGAAGTTCAGTCCCTGGTCTGCTGACTCGTCGTCTGGGGCCTGAGGTGAGCAGAACATAGGTGTGGCAGAAGAAAGCAGCTCAGGAGGTGGCCACCAGGGAGCAGAGGGACAAAACATAGACTCCAGAGATCCTCCCCAGTAACCTAGCTCCTGCAGCCCAGCCTCCCCGCCTGCAGTTACCACCTGGTCACTCTATGAGCAGATGAATGCACTGATGACGGTGAGGCTCTCGCAGCGTGAGCACTGCACTGCGGATCTTCCTTGCACGGTCTCACACACGGCCTTTTTGGGGGACACCTCATATCTAAAGCATAACAGAATTAGATCTGAAACACTGCAACGAATAGAAGAAAGCTCAACCCTCTCACATATTGGCCCAGGCACTGGCTTCCCTAAGACTACCAAAGCTCAGGAAATAAAACCAAGAAACAACAAGTGGGATGCCTTCAACTTAAAGAGCTTCTGCACAGCAAAGGAAACAGGACCGTGAAGAGAGACTACAAATCTTTGCCAGCTACCCCTCTGATAGAGGATTAATGTCTAGATACACAACAAACTCAAAAAACTCAACAACAGAACAACAAATCAATCAATAAATGGGCAAATGAACTAAATAGACAGTTTTAATAAGAAGAAATACAAATGTTCAGCAAATATATGAAGAGAAGTGTCCACCATCCTTAGCAATCAGGAAAATGCCAATTAAAGCCACCCTGAGATTTCCCCTCAATCCAGTTAGAATGGCAGCCACCAAGAATACAAATAACAACAAATGGTGGTGAGGATGAGGGGAAACAATCCACTCAGGCCTTGTTGGTGGGACTGCAAATTAGTCCTCCAACTAGGAAAGGACCAAATGACCCAGCTACCCCACTCCTTGGTATTATCCAGAAGAACTGAAATCAGTGTGCTGTAGTGATGCCTGCATACCAATGTCCATGGCAGAAAAATTCACAGTAGCCAAGCCATGGATAAAGACAATGTGCCCCAGCTACACCATGGAGTCTCACTCAGCCGTAGGAGTGAGTCATGTCATTAGCTGCCAAGTGGATGCAACTGGAAAACATCGTAGTAAGAGAAATAAGTCAGACTTGCAAAACCAAGAATGTTTTCTCTCATATGTGGAAGCTGGAGGGAAATAAGGAATTGGAAGGGGGGATTTTCATAAAAACAGGAGGAAGGTGATCAAGAGGGAAGGAGGAGGGATGAGGAAGGGGAGGAACAGCAGAATGAAACTGACTGAACTATGGCTATGCGCATGTATGAATGTATCACGTGAATTTCACTTCTGTATTCCACTATAATGCACCAATCGAAGTTAACTAATTATTAATAAATAAATGGAAGACGAGAGAGTAGAAAAAAGGGATCAGAAGAGTGAAGAGGGGACAGAGAGGGAAAGTACTGGGGATTGAAATGGAGCAAATCCCATACATTATGAATATGGCAGAATGAACCCTACCAGTATGTGTACCTCTAATGCATTAAAAAAAAAAAAAACACGTTGAAAAGAATTTATAGCTTTATTTTTCACTCAGAGTGTGACTTGTTCTTTACCCCTTAATCAACAATCCAATATTTATTGAAATGAAATTCGGTACAAACTGTGCTCTTTGGGAAATAAAAAAAAGTACAGCAAGGTTTGTCCTTAAGGAGATTAAAGAACTTCCGAGGAAACCAAACCTTACACTTACTTACTTATGTTAACGTGGCTATCAAGAGAAGATAACATAAAGGAAAATATGCCCCTCGTTTTTACTGTCCTTAGAAGGGACAAGGATCAAAATTACAATAAATTTCTCCCTATCAAATAGCTACAAGAAAATTCCCATTCAGAATCCAGTTGCTTTCCCCAATACTGCCCCGTTTTATAGGCCGCAGAACGCAAACTGCAGCTGTGAGGTGCGGGCCCCCAGTGCTGGGTGCAGGGCTGACGGCCCCTCCTTCCAGGTAGGTCCTGCTTTTACTTCTCCACCAGGGCCGGTCCTCTCTGGGCAGGGGGACTTCCCTTTTGCTCCAGGTCTGCTGTGGCCACCCCCAGGGTACTTTTCTCTTCTTATCTGTCTAAGAAGGAAAAGCTCCCAGGCAGGGTGCTGCCCCAGGTCCGTTCTCCGTGGTTTCCCTAGACTCTGTCCAGACCTCTGTACTTCGTCCATCTGCAAATAAACTCTCCCAGAATTTCCCCAAACGCAGGGTTCTGGTCTTGACAGGGACCCTGGCTGGCTCAAGGCTCTCAGTGTGAAATCCTGTGGCCTGGTGGAGCGGCCGTGCCCACAGTGTGATGTCAGGCCCCTGGAAGTCCTGGTGGGCTTGTATTTTGGGTGAAGACTCCTCCGTTTATGTCCTGAGCAATCACAGGGCGTTACTCCTTATTGCCAACTTTGAACTGTCAAAACCCAGTGATTCTTAAATAAAAAATAATTTGTGTCCAGCACATGGAACAGGTTTTGAAGGGAATTGCTCGTGGTGATTTAGGGAATTGTCAGGTTTCTATTTCATAAATAACAAAATAGAAATCAGGAGCACGTCAGGGCGCATTAGTACTTGCTCATAAATAAAAGTGATTTTACTAGAACTGGTAAATTATGCGTCCTTAATTCACTTGGCCAGGCCTGGCACTTTGCTGTACATCCTGGGTTTTCAGCCCTTCCTTGTGTTACAGTTCAGCACAACACACGGCCTGGGTCGGAGATAGAACAGGAACACAATTGGGAGTGAATAAATCTTGTTTTCTGGGTTTTATTCAGAAGCGTTTGGGTTTCTTTCCTCTGACATATCAGGAAGGATCTTATTGAAAATGGGAGATTAATGTGCTCACTCTCTCTCTTGAAAGCCGAGCATGGAGAAGATTGAAAGTCTGTCAATGAACTTCAGAGGCCAGAATAAAGGGACTGTCCTGTACGAGATGGTTCTGCTGCCTCGGATGTTTTAGCCCCTGGGCAGAGGAACCCTTGGGTCTGATCTTTGTGCTGCAGAGATGGCCCTGGGCATCTGGTCATGTCATGCAGGCCAAGGCTGGCCCTGAGACAGGTCATGAGGGGTGGCCCTCTGGACCTGGACAACCCAGGTTGGACATGGACACAGGTGGGGAGCTGCAGATAACGCTGGCGGTCACCCAGGACCAGAGGCCAGGGAGTCAGGAGGCAGGGTTCTGAGAGGCTGCAGGGCAGATGCACTTGGACCTGAAGGGCTGGCCCAGGGAGGGATCTCCACCTCGATATCTTCTGTCTGGCAGAGACAGTCCCTAACAAAGTCAAGGCCCCTGAGCCAACGTCTGGGGCATCGCAGACTCTAGACACAAATCTCTCCTTCCTGCTCAGAGCTCAGTGAACTCCAGTCCCGTCTGCCCCAGCGTTCACCAAGGGCCTGGTGGTCGGGGCTTAGAACTCCTCTTCTTCCCTTTCTCTGGGAAAATGCCTGCTTTTTCTTGTTGTTTGTTCTTTTTTAAACACATACAACATGATAAAGTGAAGAAAAGACATCATCAACAGCATTAACATAGTTAGTATGATGCAAATAAGTCAATGCTTCCCTGTCTGCCCTGTTGGAATGCCCCCATCAGGACCCTTCGCCGTCTGCAGGGACAGCAGGAGGACAGCTCAAGGCAGGCCAGCCTGTCCAGCATGCAGTGCCTCCTGGGAGGCACTTCCGACCCCGTGCTCCCTCCCACCTCTGGGCCTGGTGGTCCACGCTGTGGGAGCCCTCGGTAACCACACTGGGAAAGCCCATCTCGACAGTTTGCATCTGATCCCCACACGGTAAGGGGGATCTTACGCACTGTTGGGGGACAGGAGGCCCCAGGAGGAGCGGTAGCTCAAGGTCAGTAGCGGCTTCAGGTCGTGACGGTCATAGTCGGTGTGGAACCCGGGTCCTGGTTCTCCACAGCCTCCCGCTGCTCCGCTGCTGGCAGAAGGCAGGAGCCAGAGCTTGATTTCCAGATTGCTCTAGATGTCTGAGCACCAAGTTCTAAAACCCAGACAGGACGGTGGCTGGCCATGGTGGGTGGGAAAGGGTCTCAGTTTTGCTCAGTGAAAGAGAAGCCATTTTCGTGGAGGTAGTGACCACTGACAGTCCATTCTTAGCGCCTACTTAAACTGTCATGAAATCTTTCCCCATGTTTATTCCATTTTTTCCATTTCACAAATGAAGAAACTGAGGTTTAAAGGCACCAAGTTTGTCCACGCGGACCCGGCTGGTCGCGGGCCGCCGGCCTCTCTGACCCAAGCTCGTGATGCTGCCCCCTATGCTCTCTCTCCTGCCTGACGGGGAAAGGGAAATTGAATTCCAGTTATACCACGGAGTCGCGCAACGTGTAATCACCAGACTTCCTAGAAATTTAAAGACGTCTACAGCAAAAGACTAAGTCTATATTTCGGGGTGTGGGCATCACAGTCTGTCTCTATGTTTAAGCCACGCTGATGATTTAGAAAGTGTAGCAAATAAGCTGAGGCTGATTCTCGTGGTCAGGGAGGGCGGGTGCCGTGCCCGACGGGGCGGATGGGGGCACAGAGAAGCCCTGGACGAGACAACGTGGGCCGAGTCCTGGAGGGTGCGGTGCAGGCATGGTCTCCAGACGTTTCGGGGCGTCTCCAGTCTCCCCCTCACTCTCACTTGTCCAGCAAGCCTGGGGGAGCCGAGCTGAGTCTGGGCACAACTGTGCTAAGGGAGCAGGCGCCAGCCAGGGCAGCCGCGGCCACCACCCTGTGTCCGGCCAGAGAGGCTGCAGGTGGCCCTGGAGCTTGCTCCGGGAGCACTCCAGGAGCTTCTCTTCACTGTGACCAACACGTCCAACAATCGACAAGGGAGGTGGATTCGGCTCGGTTTCAGAGGCCCGGTCCAGGGCCAGCCGCGCCCATTGCTCGAGTCTGAAGGGAGGCTGGGCAGCGCGGTGGAAGGGCATGGTGGAGGGAAGCAGCAGTGACATAGAGAGGAACGGGGCACCAGGGACAGAATGTCACCCCCAAGGCACGTCCCCGTGACCTACTTCCTTCAGCCACACGCTACCTGCCCCAGTTACCTGCCGGTCACAACAGTCCTTTAAGATGATGAATCCATCAGATGGGTCAGTCGACCGATGCAGGATGGACCAGTGTTCAAATCTAACCACGTCACCTCTGAACATGCCGAGTGTCCACTGTGTGAGTGTCCTGGGGACACCCCATGTCCAACCACACAGACACACTGGGGAGAAAGGGGACTCGAGAACAAATCCACCTCACCCCAGATGTCCTCTCTCAAGGCCCACCTGAAGACACGGTGGGCAGTGGGTTTATGTTGGTTCCCAAGTGTCCTGTTTGAACAGTAAGGAGACAGAACTCACCTTGGAAACTTCCCGACTGTCAGGAGGCTGCGTTCTGATCCCTGGCCTGCTGCCAACTCCACGTGCATTCAGTCAGGTCACTGAACAGGGTGCAGGATCACGGGTGTCCAGAGCCCAGTCCACGGATGCAGAAAGCCTCCTATGAATCCTGGGTCAGCTGCTCATGACGTGACCTTCACCACATCGCAGTCAGCCAGAGCCTCGGTTTCCCGGGCTTTAACACCAACAGTGACACTGCAGTGCCTGGGGTTCCTGTGAGGACGCCAGGACTTGGTGACACGTCAACCCAGGCCAGCACCTGAATGCGCCAGACGGGACGTGAGCGCCTTATGGTTCACCGCTGTCCTGTCCACCGCGCCTAACTGGTCTTGTCTGCTCTTACAGGATAGAGCGAAGAGTCGAGGAAAAAAATAACAAGACAATCTTGATTCAAAGGAGAATAATGTTTTTAAAAACTGGTACAGAAACGCGTGTTGTGGCCATTGGGGTCAGCATCATCTCCTCCCTCCTTCTGCCATTTGGGGAACTCGGGAGGAACGCAGACCGCCACGAGGGGTCTCTGATGGTGCTTTTCCTGTGGTCGCCCACTCAGCCCACGCTCTCCCCTGAGAATCACTCTCTGTGAGCCCTGATGGCCGAGCATGTTCAACCAGATAAAAGGTGGAGATCCACTCGTGTGCGTGGAATAGGGACGGTTAGCCAGTTAAAACGGAAGAAATTCTATTTGCACTTCATTCATTATTGAAAACTGGTAATGACATTTGTCCTCAAGCTCCACGGGGAACGTGATCTGGCATAGCAACAGGCACCGGGTTGGCAGTGCCTCGAGTGGAAGGGGCTCTGCCATCGCCCGACAGTGTGTGTCAGTGAGTTCTGTCGGGTGTCTGCTACCGTCTGGACAAAGCAGACCAAATAAGCCTATTAATATTCAGCCAAATACCAGCAAAGTCCTTGTTCAATGTGATTTATTTATCATATTGATCTTCCTTCCTACGCCAAGAGCAAATTAAATGAGCATTGGCTTGTATTGCCTGGAAAATGCGATACAGATAAAAATCAAATTGTTATCTTCTGTGTACTTGGAAGATTAATTGGAAACTCTATTCTTTTGGTGTTCGATATAAATGCACTAAACAGTTGTTTGGGGAAATCATGGCCTCTGTCTAGTGAGACTGCATCTGTCAGGAGGTATCTCTGAATTCACAAAATATCTAATTAACATTTCCACTTGGGGCTTTTCTTCTAAAAATAGTCAACAAATTGGGCCTGACTCCTCAATGCCTCCTTATGCCCTATTCTGCCAGCCAACCCGCATGGGTCCCCAGGAGTTCCCAGTAAACGCATCTCACAATGGGAAGGCTTCTGCCAGCTGGGAGAGGGGGTGACCTCAGGCCGAGTGACGGGAAGGTCTCCCAGGGACCCGCAGACCACGCGCCTGGGCTGACAGACGCTCACGGAGTTTCTCAAACTCAAATTCGCCATGTTTCCTCTTCAGGACTTTGAGACCTTGGTGGCCTAGTGTTCAGCTGTGGGGCACTGTCACACCGAGGAAGCAGACACAGGAGGCCAGCGAGGGACCTGCTGTCCCCCGTCAGATGGAAGTCCCGGGGCTGCAGGCTGGGGGTCTGAGGCAGCCGACTTCTAGGAGGCCGGGCCTTGTGGGAGGTCCTGGGGTCATCTGGAGCGTGGATTAAAGGGGATTGTGGGGCCCTGGCCTGTCCTTTCTTGCTTCCTGTTCCAACCTCAGGAATTACTCGGTCACCATTGGTTTCCCTCTTAAAATGAAAACTGGAGAAGAGGAGGACTGGGTAGGTCGAGTGTTTCCTAGTTGCTGAAGGGTATCCCTGGATTCCGGAAGGACGTATTTGAGCTTAAGTGACATTGATATTGAGAGGCAGCAGCTGCAGCGTGGTGGTCCGAGAAGCCACTGAGGCCCTGGGGGATCAAGGACGCAGGTGGTGGCGGGTGCTGTGCTCTTGGTTCTGCTGTCAAGGCTCTCACTGGTTTGGGGTGGCAAGGCAGGCTGGCGTGGCAGGAAGACAGGGCATTTAGAGGAGACGAGCGAGGGCGTGTCCCAGTGGTTTGCCTGCAGCGGAGCGGTTCTTCTCCGTGAATTTGAGGGCTCCTATTCTGCCTGCATTGTGGGGAAGGGCAATACACACTGGATTAAAAATTCATGGTCTGTATTATATGGATTCTTTGGTATTTATAAAACTTGCTTCTTTGTGTCCGTGATGGATTTTGAAACCCTTCTCTGCGTGCCTGAAAAGAAATTTTAGGCGAAGCATTCTACATATAGCCTTTAGAGCAAGCTCGCAATCTTACTGTTCAAATCTTCTGCACACTTGATAATTTAAATTGATCAGCTATTGAAATAGGCATAAAGTCACTAATATTTTATATTTATCACATTTTTCTATGTTCTTCTTGCAGTTTGTAATTTATTCAGTTTGAAGCTACATTAGGTTCATACCAGTTCCAAATTGTCACAGCCCCCTGGTGACTTTTCTCTTTTGCTACTCAGCAGCGTAAGCACTACATCAGGGCCGCCTGCCTGACACCCAGGATGCAGCGTCAGCTTTGACTGGGCCAGGGTTTGGCATATCTTTTCCTCTTCCCTTGCTTTCAACCTCAGGTTTCTCTCTTTGCAATATCATGCAGCTAAATATTTGCTTCATATCAACTGAAGATGTATTTTTAACCTGGGGAGTTTGATCCAATGATGCGTCCTGGGATGGCGGTTTGTGCGGGCCTCACCTGCAGCCTCCTTTCATACCCTTGTTTGCTGTACGTTTGCTGGGTGGTTCGGCTTTCCTCCTCCCCTTTACTATCTTCTTAAAATCAAAAGGTTTTTATAGTTCTTATTTTCTCTCTGCTGCTTTGGAAGTTTTTGATTTTATTCTCATTGTATTAAATAGCTAAGCTGAACTTTCCATTTAAACACATCTTAAACAATCTCACACTTACAGAAAAGACACAATTGGTGCGCAGACAACGCTGCTGCGATGCCTCTGAACGTTAGTGTGCGTTTCACACAAGCAGAGGCAGGGCCTGCTCCCTACACGCACCAGGCAGCCCCCACTCCTGACAGCAGGTTTCCACGCTTCCCCGTGCCCAGCGAAGCCCTCGCTCAGCCTCACCAACGTTCCCGTGTTTCTCCTGGAGCCCAGCGTCCAGTTCAGAATCCTGTACCCTCCACTGGCTGGTGGTTAGGCTGTGATCCGGAGGTGCTGGGTGCTCCTTCCGTGACCTTTGCATATTGGGCAGTCGCGAGGTCGGGGTGGACTGAGCGCCCTTCCCTTTGGGCTGCCCTGTGTTTTCCTGGCTCCGGTGGATCCGCGCCGTCCTCTGGTGTCCTCGCAGACATGCCGGTTCGTCCCATCGGCCTCTGTCAGGGGCAGGCTCCTCCGGGTGTCTCGTGGGTGACGCTCACCTGGACCACTGTGGCCAGATGCTCCACTGGGAAGCTGCTCCTTCTCTTCATAACTACTAAGTGGGTTGTGGTGAGGGACTTTGAAGCTGAAAATGTCTCATTTCATCAACTTTTCAATGTAGGATGGACTTCAGTGTAGACTGAGGTTTCCCACTTGCATTCAGTGTGTGTTACAACCTCCCACTAATGTTGCTTTTCATGTCAGCAGTTGTCCCAGGTTTGGTCAGGGGACTTCTTGAACGTGCTTGCTGTCTCTCTCTCTCTCTCTCTCTCTCACACACACACACACACACACACACACACACACACACACCCCACATTTACTTCCATTGATTGGTTCATTGGAAACAGTGGGTTGGCATTAATTCCTCGTGTTCTAAGCTGGGGTTGGTGGGGGGCCTGTGTTGTTGGGATGTAGTGTCCCCGAGCGCATGTTGGACAGGGCAGGCATGTTCAGAGGTGAACAGAGAGCTGTGACTAACCAAGTGGAGTAAGCGTTTGAAGGACTAGTCCACCTGGGAAGGGACTGTGGGCAGGTAAGGCATGGCAGGAGGAAGTGGGTCATGGGGAGGAGGCTGTGCCTTTGGGGTTTATATCCTGTCCCTGGTGACTTGCTCTCCCTGCTTCCCATCCATCGTGAGCTGAACAGCTTTCCTTTACCATGTCTTCCCGCCATGAAGCGCCATCTCACTTCAGGCCCAGAGCCATGGAGTTGGCTGGCCAGGGACTGGGCTCTGAAACTGAGTCAAAGTGAGGTGTTCCTCCTCGACGTTGCTCTCGTCAGGTGGTCAGTCACAGCCATGGGAAGCTGACGGTTCCTTTTCCTTTGCGGACTTCCCCCTTCCTCAGTGACGAGATCTCTGAGTGCCCTGAATCTGAACCATGCCCAGCAGCACCCGGCCCCGGGCCCACACGAGTTCCTTCCTGGGCCGCCCCACTCCCACCTTGCAGCAGGCTGCAGCCCCTGCCTCAGGAGCACACTCTGCACTAACTGCTCCTGTCTGCTCTGCTTTAGGTTCTGGAGATTCAACCTGCTTTAAAAAATGCCTTTATCAGCGCATGTTAGTTACACGGAGTGCTGGGTGTCTTCGTGGCCTGTTGATATAGACATGAAGACAGACATTTGGACAGTTTTATCCCCCAGTGCCTCCCACCCTGCTCCGCCCCTTCCTCTTTCCTCCTCCCCAATGGTCTCTGCTGCTCTCACGGCAGCACCTTGCCCGGTTTCCCCTCTAGCTTCCACACACGAGAGAAAACAGGCCGCACTTTTCTCAGTCTGGTTTATTTCGTTCAAGATCAGTTTCATCCACCTTTCTCCAAATGATGTCATTGTGTTTTTCTTTAGAGAGAGAGAGAGAGAGAGAGAATTTTAATATTTATTTTTTAGTTTTCGACGGACACAGCATCTTTGTTGGTATGTGGTGCTGAGGATCGAGCCCAGGACGCACGCATGCCAGGCGAGCGCGCTACCGCCTGAGCCACATCCCCAGCCCCAAATGTTGTGATTTTGATGGCGAAATAAAACTCCATTTTCTTTTTCTATTCATCTGTTGATGGAGCCCCAGCTGACTCCGTGACTTGGCTATTGTGACTCATGCTGTGGTACCCCGGGTACGCCTGCATTTCTAAAGCATGGTGGCTCTGTTCCTTTTGGATGAACACCAGTGAGTGGTACGGCTAGATCACATGTTGGTATATGTTTGCGGCCCCTCCACACTGATTTCCATAGTAGTTGTACCAACTCACATTCCCGTCAAGGGTACACAGGGGTTCCTCTCTCTCACCAGCATCGATTGCCGGCTGTGTGCTTGACGGCTGCCATTCTGACTGGAGTGAGATGGAACCTCAGTGTGGTTTTGATCTGCATTCCCCTGATTTTTGGGAATGTTGGACATTTTCATAGATTTGTTGGTCATTACATTTCTTTTTCCTCTTGAGAATATCTATTCAGTTAATTTGCCTTTTTATTGATTAGGTTGTTTTTTGTTGTCTATTCAGTTAATTTGCCCTTCTATTGATTAGGTTATTTGTTTTTCCTTGTCTATTCAGTTAATTTTCTCTTTTATTGATTAGGTTACTTGGTTTTTTCGTGTTGAGTGTTTTGAGTTCTTTCTGTATTCTGCGTATTATTCTCTGTTGGAAGATGAACTTCCACAGACTTTCTCCTATTTCGGAGGTTGCTTTTCCCTGTACTGTTTCCATTGCTGTGTGAAGGTTTCTAATATGGTGTCAGCCCATTCATTGATTCTCTCTTCCTGACCATAGGAGTCTTTTCAGGAAGACTGCACCTGTGCCTATGTTTCAGTTTTCTCCTATTTTTTTTTTCTGAAAGCTGCAGTTTCTGATTGTATCCTGAGGTCTTTGATTGAGTTGACTATTGTGCAAGTGAGACCTAGGGAATCGAATCTAGTTTTTCAACATGTGGAAATCTAGTTTTCCCAGCATCACTTATTAAAGAGGCTGCTTTTTCTATAATGTATGTTTATAACAGCTCTGTCAAGAACCAGATGTAGCTGTATGGGTGTTTCTCTGTCTTCTATTTTGTTCCATTGGTTTACTTGCCCGTTTTTGTAGCAGTACCATACTGTTTTGTTGCTATAGCTCTGTAGTATTGTTTGAAATCTGGTATTGCGATACCTCCAACATTGCTCTTTTTGCTCTGGATTGCTTTGTCTATTCTTGGTCTTTTACTTTTCCCATATGGATTTTAGGTCTAACTTTTCTAGTTCTGTGAAGAAGATCATTGGTGTTTTCATGGGGAATGCTTGAATCTGTGGATTACTTTTGGTAGTATGGCCATTTAAACCATATTAATTCTGACTAACCATGAGCATGGGTATCCTTCCAACTTCTAGTATCTTCTTTAATTTCTTTCTTAGGTGTCCTAGAACTTTTATTGTAGAGGACTTTCACCTCTTTGTTTAAGTTTATTCCTACATATTTTATTTTATTTTTTGAAACTACTATGAATGGAATTATTTTCCTGAAAATTTTCTCAGCAAATTCATTATTACCACATAGAAAAGCTATTGAATTTTATATGTGATTTTGTATCCAGATATTTTTCTCAATTTATCATCTCTGGAAGTCTTCTAGTGCAACCTGTAGGGTCTTCCAAGAATAGGATCATATCATTTTCAAATAGGGATAATTTGATTTCTTCCCTTCCTTTTTGCCTCCATTTCTTTCTCCTGTTAATTGCTCGGATCATAATTTCCAGGCATGACATTGACTAGGAATAGTGAATGTGGACATCCTTGTCTTGTCCTGATTTGGGGGAAATGCTTTTGGTTTTTCCCTTCAGTGTTATGATGGCCTTGGGTTTGTCTTGGGTAGCCTTTTTGATGCTGAGATACGTTCCTTCTATCTCTAGTTTCTTTAATATTTTTATCATGAAGGGTGCTGAATTTTGCCAAAGGCTTTTTCTGTATCTATTAGATGATTGCTATTTTCTTTTGTCCTTTGTTCTATTTATGTGGTGAGTTACGGTTTATTGATATCAATGTATTGAACTATCTGGGAAGAAACCATCTTGATTGTGGTGCATGATCTTTCTAATGTTTCTTGAATTCAATTTGCTGATTTCTATTGGGGATTTCTGCATCTGTGTTGATCAGATGATGAACATGTCTCTGTAGTTTTTCCCCCTGAAGTGTCCTTCTCTGGTTTTGGTATCAGGGTGATACAGGATTTGAGAATGAGTTTGGAAGCACTTCTTCCCTTTCTAGATCATGAATAACTTGAGGAACATTGGAGCTAGTTCTTCTTTTAAAGATCTGGTCAACTCCATTTGGCCATAGGTTTTTCTTTGCTGGGAGCCTTCTATCACTGCTTCAATCTCATTGCTTGTTATAGGTCTATTTAGGTTTACTATGTCCTTTTGGTTCAGTATTTTTAATTAGAGCTTTAAGGTTACACACAGTAGTGGGCTCATACTGACAAACTCATACCTGCATGGAAATTGATTTCAGTCTAGTTTTGATAAGTTATGTGTTTAGAAGTTTACCCACTTCTTTTATATTTTCTAATTTATTGCTTTATATGTTTTCAAAATAGTTCCTAATGATTCTTTGGATTTCAGTTTTTTCTGTTGTAATATTCTCATTTCCGTATATATTTTATTGACTTGAGTCTCTTCTCTCTTCTAGTTATTTTTCTGGGGGTTTATAAATCTTGTTTATTTTTTCAAAGGACTAACTCTTTGTTTCATGAATCCTTATATATTTTTTTAGTTCCTATTTCATTACTTTTAGCGCTAATCCTTATTGCTTCTTTCCTTCTACTAGTTTTATGATTGGTTTGTTCTCGTTTCTCTAAGACCTCAAGAAGCATCATTAGGTTGATTATTTGAGATCTGTTTGTGTGTGTGTGTGTGTGTGTGTGTGTGTGTGTGTGTAGTCATTCAAGTCTGTAAGCTTCCCTCTTAGAACTGCCTTTGCTGTATTATACAGATTCTGGGATGTTGTGTCTCCATTTTTGTTGGTTTCTAAGAATGCTTTCATTTCCCCCTTAATCTCTTCATCATTCAGAAGTATATTACTCAAACTCAATGTATTCATATAATTATTGTAGCTTTTCTTGTTGATTTCTGATCTCATTCCATTATGATCTAAAAAAAATACAAAAAATGATTTAAAGTTTTTTTTGTATTTGCTAAGACTTGCTTTATGGCTGAGTACATGGTCAACTTTGGGGAAACTTCCATGAGTGATTAAAAGAAAATATATTCACCTAGTGTTGGAGAAAATATTCTGTAGATGTATATTAAGTCCAGTTGATCTCCAGTACAGTTTAAACATGATGTGTCTGTTGATTTTCTGCTAGATGACCTGTCCGTTAGTGAGAGTGGCATATTTTAGAACTTAGTATTGTTGTATTGTCATCTATCAGTCCCTTTATATCATTATTTTATAAAATTGGGTGTACTGATATTTGGATTACAAATATTTACAATTGTTATATATTTTTGTTTTATTGTGGCCTTTACCAATATGGAATGATCCTCTTTGACTCTTCTGACTAAATGGGCCTAAAGTCTGCTTTATCTGATATGAGGGGGGCTACTCCTGCTCCATTCCGAATTCCATTTCATGGAGTCTCATTTTCCAATCTTCCACTCTCATTCTGAGTGTCTTTGCCTATGAGATATGTTTTTCTGAAACAACACACAACTGAGTTTCTTTTTTCTAATCTAATCCACTAGTCCGTATCTTTTAATTGAAGAATAGAGGCCATTTACATTCGATATTATTCTGGAGGTATGTATTACTTCCTATCGTTTCTTTTTATTTCTAATGTCAATCCCTGTGGATCTTCTGACTTCCTCTGTAGTTCTTGGCCTCGCCGTTACCTACAAAGTGCTGGACCCCTGCAGCTGCAGGTTTCATGACATAAGGCCAAGAAAGGTGTCCTGGGTCCTCTTGACAATGGGGAGTTGCTGGCTGTGCACACGGAGGCTCACACTCAGCCTCGACTCCCCGGGTTCCAGTCATCCTCCTCCAGGTCAAACAGCAGGACTCGGGCTGCATTTAGCCTGGTCCTGGGAGAACGGGTCACAGACGGGGCAGTTACGGCATCCTGAAGGCCAGTATGACTTGACCTGTGCGACCCCAGCCCCGGGTGCTCCCACAAAAGGTACCCCCTCTCTGTCCTGCTGGGACCAGGCTGCTGACTCCCTTCCTCCTCAGTGCTTCTCCCTCATTCTGTGCGTTTTCAATTTTGCCTTCATCATCACAAGAACCTCATGTCTTTTCTTGAGTCTTCGTCTGGCTTATTAATAAATGTTAATCTCCTGTGTTCTCAGTACCCTCTCGGCCCAGGGCCAACTGGACCCAGGGTGCCTTGAAGACCAAGTTTGCACAGGATGCCCACAGGGGCACTGTCTTTAAAAGCTGAGCTGATATTTGGTTCAAGTACCCACGGGGGTGGTGTCCCCGCAGGGCAGGAGGAGTGGACCCACAGGAGGAGTCACCCTTGCAGCCTTGCTGAGGCCCTTCCCGAGGCAGGGAGGCTCACTCTCTGCTGAGCTTCCAAGGGGGACAGAGACACGTCTCAGACCCAGCGACCTGAGGACCTGAGGATCAGCCACAGACGTTGTCCCCCGCTCCTGCCCCTGTCATGTCCTCCTGAGGCATGACCCCAGGGCACCCACGGGGTCCACGGCCTTCAGAACAGGATGCGACAGAAGCACTGGTGGAGACATAGCTGGCCAAGGTGCCCTGCCCCTGTTCCTTATCACCAGGGCTGAGTGTCAGGCAGGACGCCTGGCCTCCCTTTATTGAGAACGGTCAGCAGACTTGGCATGAGAGTTCTTCCTCTTTCCTTAGAGATACGTGTATTTTAAAAGCCTCTCACCAGTTCTACAACCTAGGACTGTCTTTCTCAAGGACCCAAGAGCCATCCTTCTGAGAAGTGAGCATCAAGGAAGAAGGTGTTGGGAGTCGCTGCGGCTCCAAAGACTAACTTCCCCATCCCCCAAGAAGAGCCATCCAATGGTGAGCCCTGCTGGCCCACATGATCCTTACCCACCAATCAGAGCCCTGCTGGCCCACATGATCCTTACCCACCACTCAGACTAGCCCTGCTAGCTCACATGATCCTGCTGGCTCACATGATCCTTACCCACCAATCAGAAAGCACCCCAAGCCAACTGTCAAACTTTTCAACCATTGAACTGTCATAACTGTCACCCCCCCCCACCCTGGCTCTATAAATATGCAGAGGTATTCCTCAGTAAATGGGCATTTTCTCCGGACGGCAAGCCTTGATCGTTCTTTCATTGGTGTCAAAACCTGGGAGGGGGAATCCCTCCTGCTTGAGGGCCCCCTCTCTCAAGGCTTGCCGTCCTCGTCCACTCTTTCGAGCGCTGCTGCTACTCACACAACACCGGCTCTTCAGTAGGTGAGTTCCCCTATCAGGTATCCAACTTCAGACGGGATACGCAGGGGCTTTGACTGTGATCGTCCGGCAAACCTCTGACGCCCAGTCTGGAGAAGAGAATGTACCCCACCACGACCTTCAAGGTCACGGTGGACTCTCTGGAACCCGGTTCATGAGCGGGAGGTCCTGAGGGGTGGAAGAACAGGCACTCCCCTCTCTCTCTCTCTTAACCACCCTTGTCTCTCTCCTGACCTATGGGGGCCTCGTCTTCCCTCCCTGCAGACTCCCCCTTATTAAATTCTGCACACAAGATTGGCCTTACTATCAATTGGACGATCAAAGTCAATGGCCCCAGGAGGATCCCTAGATCCCGCGATTCTCAGAGATCTGTTTAACTTCTGCGAGCACTCGAAAAAGTGGAAGGAGTCCCCTATGTTGAGGTTTTTTCTCTTCTTGGTTCTCACTCCGATGTATCCGGCAGATGAACCCCCTCCCTACCGCCCCCCCCTTTGGCTCCGTCCAGCCCCTCAGGTGCTCCCCCTGACTCGGCCGACACCTTTAGTTCCCCCCAAACTAGGTCTTGCTCCCTAGTCCCACAAACCATGACCCCTTGAAGAGAGGTTGCTGGACCTGAGGGCATTATCCAGGTACGTGTCCCGTTCTCTATGAATGACCCATGCAACTCGAGCGAAGGCTGGGCTCATTCACCACAGAAGAGAGTTTCAGTGGGTCCTCAGGCTGATAGCCTCACTTCTATGTTATTGGCTAATACTCTCCTTCTTGAGGAACGTACCAGAGTCTGGGAACTTGCCGGCGCCCATGCGGATGAAACTCACCAAGTTAATCCCAATCACCTTCCGGGGCCACTTGCTGCCCCAGATCAAACTCCCGAAACCCCAGATGGCCGTCATGTCCTTATGACACATTTCCTCTGGCAGAGCCACCCCGACATCTGGGCCAAACCAAAAAGAGTTCAGACAAGGCCCTGCCACCCGCAGACTGAGCTCTTGGCGGGAGCCTTTAAGGTTTTTATGCTCGCCCAGGCCCTGCAGGGTGCTTCCTCGGGTCGCCGCCCATCACCAAACCCCCCTGGGCGCCTGCTTCAGGTGTGGCAAGGAGGGACACTGGGCCAGGGCATGCCCCTCACCACGTACTCCGCGTACCCCATGCCCTAAATGTCAACAACAAGGTCACTGGGCTCTGACGGTCCTAGATCCCGTAGGAGGCCTATGGCCAGGGAACCCTCTGACCTTCTGGGCATGGCACTCGATTGACGGTGCTTTGGGTCCTTGTCCCCAGCCGTAACGATCAATAGACAGGAACCCAGGGTGCGGATTCAGGTGGGTGGACGCAAGGTTGACTTTCTCCCTGACACTGGGGCCACCTTCTCAGTGCTGACAGAACTCTGGGGGCAAACAGTGCCGTCCACCTCCCCTATTGTCGGGGTAGGAGGAAAGACCATCTATCCAAGAAAGACTCCCCTCTTACTCTGTTCCATAGACAACTTCCCCTTCTCTCAGACGTTCCTAGTTATGCCCCAATGTCCGGTTCCTTTGCTCGGCCGAGATATTCTCTCTAAATTCAATACAACATTCAACATCCGGGCTCCTGGCCTCAGTCAGGCCCCAGAATCGGCCTCTTCATCCTTTCTGGCCCTTTTGGCAGAAGACTGGCCATTCTGCTCCACTTGTGAGGCTGACGTGAAATATCATACTAAAAAGGACCCCTTACCTAGAACCTGGTTGACCCAATTGTATGGGATACCCATACCCCCTCCACCGTTTCCTGCCCACCAGTTAACAGTCATCTCAAAGATCCTAACACCTTCCCCAATCGGGCTCAATACCCCCTGTCCACAAAAGCTATTCTGGGCCTACAACCTATTTTTCAGGACCTTCTTAGCAAGGGGTACCTCCGTCCTGCTCATTCCCCTTACAATACTCTCATACTAGCGGTAGAAAAGCCCAACGGGTCCTACCTACGACTCATCAACACCTCCGTTAGGCCCATACATCCTTTGGTTCCCACCCCACACACTCTGCTGTCTCAGACCCCCCACACTGCCACCCATTTCTCTGTCATAGATTTAAAAATATTTATTTTTGCCTTTAACCTGGACTGTCCTTCCTCAGGAATTTCGAGATAGTCCACACCTCTTTGGACAAACCTTGGCCTCCAACCTCCAATATTTTCACCCCCAGTGCCCCGAATCCACCCTCTTGCAATATGTTGATTATCATCCGGCAAATCTCTTTGCCCACCTGCGGGGAGGAAAGCACCCCACCACAGTCTTTAAGGCTACAGTGGCCCTCAGGGACTCCTTCCTTGGGCAGATTTGAAAGTCCTAGTCCTCTCACCTTTAAGACTCGGCCGCTAGAAAGATGCTTACCCTCCTCTTCCTCTCCCCTCTTTATGGCTCTGGGAGTATCCGGCCTCTCCAGGAGGGGTCCCAAAAAGATTTGGCCAAGGTCTCCCATGGCTCTGGCTCCATCCAGGACGAGAGCTTCGACTGTCAGGATTCAGTGGCGACCAATCTCTGCAGCTCGAACCTGCCACTTAGGCACTCCTGATTTTTGGCTCTAGTGGGGATGCCCCTTTTGCCAATCAATCAGTTTCCTCCTTCTCTGTGTCCTCTTCCCTCCTCCTTACATGGGTAAGGTGTCCTCTCGGCCGGTCCACTCTCCCCTACAATGCCTCTTGGATCAAACATAGCACCCAGCACTGGCCCACTTATCCCTTAGACAACCAAAGCAGATGGCCCCTTTTGGGTCCCTGGATCCCTCCGTTCTAAGGGATCTCTTCCAGGCTTTCTTCTTGCTCTGATCCAATCCTGCCCTCTGCACCCCTTGAAAACCTCTACAAATTCTTCCAGCCCGTCCAAAGGGCACTCAACAGTTGACACAGTTCTCCTACTTAATTTCTTGGCCTTAAAGGAATATCGGGCCTCTCCACAAAAGGCCCAAATAACAAGTATCTAGGGTTCTCTATCTCTCAAGGAAAAAAGGCCATTACAGTAGACAGAAAATAGCTTATTGTGTCTATACCTACACCAAAAACCAAAGATGACTCTCCTTCTTGGGTTTGACTGGGTACTTCAGGGCCTGGATTACTTTTGAATTTCTCCCTCCTTGCCAGGCCGCAATATCATCTGGCCAAGATGAACCCCTACTCTCAGTGGAAGGAAGCCCTTTAAAGAGGCCCTCCTCTGGGCACCCGCCCTGCATCTCTCTGACCTCTCCCGACCCTTCACCCTCTATGTAAAAACAGGGACAAAGCCTGGGTGTTCTGGGTCAGGAACATGGCCCCACATTTGTACTAGTGGCCTACCTATCCAAACAGCTCGACCCCACCGTCAGGGGCTGGCCCCCGTGTCTCAGAGCCCTAGCAGCGGCCCATGACCTCCAGAAAGAAGCTCACAAGCTTACCTTTAGCTCCCTGCTAACCTTCTCATCTCCTCCCATCTAGAGGATTTCCTCACTTACAAGGGGCTACAGTCACTTCCTCCTTCCAGGGTTCTATCCCTCCTTGTCTCTCCTTGAAAATCCCTCCATCTCTTTTCAGCCCTGCTCTCCATTAAACCCTGCCTCCCTCCTCCCATCTTCTCCCTCACAAGATCCCGTCCACAAATGCCTGGAGGTATTAGAGACGACTTTACCCTGCCCGACCACCATTTCTGAGGGACCCCTGCCCTCTTCGGACCTCGTCTGGTTCTCAGGTGGTAGCTCCTTTATACACGAAGGGGTTAAAGTGGCGGGGCATGCTGTCATTTCCCTCTCACCATCATAGAGGCAAACCTCTCCCACCCAATCCCACCAACCGACAAGCTGAACTCAGAGCTGCCACAGGGCATGTGAGCTAGCGGACAGAAAATCCCTCTCCCTATATACAGATTCCAAATGCGTCTTCCATATCCTGATCTCCCACGCAGCCATTTGGAAGAAAGGGGGCTATGGACCACCAGAGGGACAGCAGTCATTAATTCTACTCTTATTTCTGGCCTACTACGAGCCTCCAGCTGCCTTCCCAACTGGGAATAATTCATTGCAAGGTCCCAAACTGACTCCTCCCTTACTACTACAGGGAATTCCGAGGCCGATCAAGCTGCTCGATCAGCTGCCCCACAGACCTTTACTTCCTCTCCACTACTCTTGGTTACCACAAGGGATCGGCCCAAAGATCCCCAACAACTCTTCCAGTTCCTCACTCTCTATTCCATTCTAGTCCACAGAGTCTCACTACTTCCCTTCACTCCTTTTTCACCCTTTCCCCACGCGATAAGACCCTCTACAACAGATCACTTCCACTTGTCAGATCTGCCAGAGAACAAATACCAATACGCCATTAAAACCTAAACCTTTCCCTTCTCATCAGGCCTGCAGTCATACCCCGGCTGCAGACTGGCAGATTGATTTCACCAACACGCCCCGAGTAAAAAACAAGCCTTTCCCACTTCTAACAAGCAGACCTCTACGGTAGTTGACTCATAAACCCCCTATTTCGGGATGCCCACTTCTATCCAATCAGACAATGGCCCAGAATTCACCTCGCAGACAACTCAGGGACTGGCCCACGCGCTATCACTCCCTTGGCATTTCCATTGCCCTTACCGCCCCCAGGCTTCCAGAAAGGTTGAAAGGACCCATCAGTCCCTTAAAGAGACCCTCACCAAGCTCACCATGGAATTAAGCCTGGACTGGGTCGAGGTGCTCCCCTTGGCCTTATTGAGCATTAGAGCCTTGCCAAAGAAGCCTGTTAATCTCTCACCTTACGAAGTCATGTATGGCCGTCCCCTCGTTCCTCCTGGACTGCCTACAGAACCCCTACCCATCTCCAAAACCTGTGCCCTGACCCTCCTCTTCCATCTACGCTTGGAACCCTGGCGCTATCAAGACTGGCTCCTTCCTGACCTCAGTCCCTCTCAAAACCCTACCTCCTTAACACCTGGTCAACTGGTTTACTATTGCCCATGGGGGGAAAAGCCCCCTCTAAAGCCAAAATGGGAGGGTCCTGCTCAGGTGACTATGTGCACTCCCTCAGCGGTCAAACTCAAACTACCTAATAACCAACTTACCCCATGGATTCATTTTTCCAGGCTTAAGCCTGGCACTCCTACACCTTCTTCAGAAGAGCCAACGATCGTCACCTGTCATTAAGTACTCTTGTCAATGCTCCCCCTCATTTCTGGCCCCTCTTGGGTCCTCTCTTCCTGTGTCTGAAGATTCAAGGCAAGTGACCCTAAGGGCCCCCTCCAGACAGACCCCCCACTTGCTTGAATCTGGCCGGTAGTGGGACCGTTGTGTGTTGTCCTTCTGACAAAGCACTTAGGTGTCCAGAGCATGGTGACCCCTGAATAAGTGTGATCATAGGAGAGCACTTTACCAGTTGCCTTCTGGGCCTAAGGAGGAACATGTGTGTTTTGTTTACCCTCCCAGTTTCCTAAGAATTCCAAGTATCAGTATTTAAAGTTGAGGTGTTTTACATAAACCTGGAGAGAGCTGACTGCTCTCAAAGGGAAATCTGGTAACAATGGCCACCATCCTCCCTTGGTCGCCTTCGAGAAAGACAAAGAGAGAAGCAAGCTGGTACACCCTAGTAGGAGAAAGTTTGAAGAGCAGCCTTAATAGAGAGGGAGGGAGCTAGATTGGATTATTACCTGGCCTCTCAAACCCTCTGTCTGGTTCTTTATCACCTGTTTGCTTCAAGCCCAAACGCCCAAGCCCCCACTCAGGGTTGAACATTTAACCCCCCTTATGCCAACAAGGCAGCTTGCAGACCCAGAGACCCCATTAGATTTGGGCTATAAAAACTCCCTGTGCCTGTTCCTTCCCTTTATCATAAAGTTCGTTCAGACTCAGGAGGGTAAAAAAAATTCTAATCAGCTTCTCCTCAGGAATTACCAACTCCTGGCTACTGATGATAGCTCCAGTCGAGACCTAGGCCGAATGGACTGACGTCATCATGGATCTGTGGTGGCAAGAAACCTTCATTGATCTGGTTCCTGAAGTTATACGGGTCTTCTCTGCCCTCCTGTGGGGGCTCCTTACTTCCCTCCTCTCTTTCTCCCACACCGACCCATCTCAGCAGGAAGCAGCCAGAATGAGTCGACGTCCACTCTCATTTAATAACAAAGAGGGGGGAATGTTGGGAGTCGCCCTGGCCCCAAAGACTAACTTCCCCATCCCCCAAGAAGAGCCGTCCAATGGTGAGCCCTGCTGGCTCACATGATCCTTACCCACCAATCAAAAAGCACCCCATGCCATCTGTCAGACCACCCTCTGCTCTATAAATATGTGGAGCTGTTCCCCAATAAATGGGCATTTTCTCTGACGGCAAGCCTTGATTGTTCTTTCAGAAGGCATCCATATTCCCGGTCTCCATGGGCAGTAAAAGCCTGTGTGGCAAATATCATCCAGCGGCTTCTGTTTAAGATCCAAGCAGAAACTTGGCCATTGGAGTCGAGGCCCGAGGTCGGCTGACTAAGCAGCCAGTTGACTTGTTCTCATTCCTTGACTGTTCAGCTGGTTTCCATTCCTGCCTGCTGTGTGGACAGTCAGCCTGGGCTTCAGGAGCTGCTGGCAGGGACTGAAAGGTGTTAGGGTTGGGAGATGGAGAAGTTGGCTTCCTGCTTAGAAGGACGCTTGCCCTTGAGTGTCACTTCTGACCCCCGGGTGGCACATCTTTGTCCATCTGGCAGATCCAAGTCCCTCCATCACGGCAGGCATCTCTCAGGGAGTCCTGGGGCCACTGGTGTCTTTGGAGATGGCCCTTGCAAGATAACGAGATAACGAGATAATGCAGCTGCTGATGGTTTCGGCTGGAGTTTTTCTCACCTCCACACAAGCACTGGAGTGAAGGGAGAGGGTGTAAATTGAAAAGCAAACTCATCTTTCAAGTCCATAAAAAAGATCAGATGAGGGGGAGAGGAGGAGTGGCATGAGGCAGACAGACATCCTGCTGCAGAGAGACTTAAAGGGAATCACAGGACTGCCCGTAAAATGTTTATGGCGTCCTGGGAATAATTGAATATTTCCTGGATTGTTGTGCTGAAATTTTATGAGCCAGACCAAAGACCTTTAAAGCTTATTTTCTTTTGCTCTTCAATAGGTTTAATTAAACTTGGACTTGAAGTTTAAACTCGAGATTTAAAATCAAACAACTCTAGAAGCTTACACGGCACCAAGGCGGGTGCGATGCAGTTGAGGAACGCACACAGATGGTCATCCTCACCCCAGCGGCACTGCACTTGTGATGGGTTTGGACAAATGGGTACAGTTTGTGCCCGTCGGACAGAAGGCTTCACTGCCCCCAGGCCCCGGCGCGCCACCCACTGGCCACACCTCCTAACCCTGCTGACCCCTGCTCTTTTGCCTCTCCATGGTCGTTTTTTCTAGAAAGTGCTGTCGTTGGCACGTGGAGTCTGCAGTCTTCAGGTTCTTTCACTCAGTGGTCTTTCACTCTGCACCAGGGTGTCTGCCTTTTTCTTTAATGGCCTTTTATTTTTACAGCAGTGATATCTACTTTTCATTTACTGATGACTTAGGGTGGCTTCTGAGTAGGAAATCCACTCATTCGTTTTTATCAAAAGTGGTCTTCCATCGCCAAGAACCACAGGAGATGGAAGCATGGTTCCACGTCGTGCAGGTTCAGTTACCTCTTCCCTGCGTGACTCTAGAGGCCTTTTCCCACTCCCCACAAAAGGGGGAAGTGGGAAAAGATAAGGGTGCCCCGTAGGCACCACCTCACCTGACTGCTTCTCCACCATGGGTGTGGCCCTCACTTTGAAGGACTTATTTCTCAAGGAATTTCAATGGTCCTTGAAATAAAAGGTCAATGTGTCCTTGTTTTTATGAACCAGAGCTTTTAGTTGCGAGGAATTGGTGATCGATATGTCTTGAAATTTCAACATGATCTGGACTCTCACGCTTCTTCCTTCTGGTCCTAACCCATAGCCTAGGTCATGTTTGCTTGTGTGGATTATAAGTACAGGAAGGGGGCCAGGACAGCATATCCTAACATCCCAGTGTGCTTCTAACTTAGTGCCAAAGGAAATGCTAAAAGAAACACTTTCCATGCTCCCTGTTTCTTTGGAGTTGGAGTTTCTGAGTCTGTGATGGTCAACTTAGTTCTTCCCTTCCCTGCCCCCCACTCCCTGTCCATCAAAGCACATGTCTAATGTGTTTAGATGAGCTATGATTGAGCACGAGGGTTAAAAGCTGACACAGGGTATTCTCTTTCTCCAAAAGCAAAAGTTACTACAAGGAAGACTTCATCCGCCAGACTCTGGATGAGCCTGCGCCATCTTTGATTGATGGCAAAGACATTGGTGCTCAAGAAGGCAGTTAGAGTTGCTTCTGACACGACTCTTTCTTTCTTTATTCATGGATTTTTTCCAAAAGGCCAGGAAAAATGAATAATGACATCAGTGTAATGGCTTTTCTATATCCATTTGTATTTTATTAGTTCTCAGCTCTCGGTCCAAGTCTTAGACTGTTGGAAGGCTTGTGAGCTGAATCACCTCCTGCAATCCTTTAGACCTGCCCCTTACAGGTGGTTGTGACTCCTTCCATTACAGACATTGGCAATGCTTCTTCTGATGAACAAGAAACTGTCAAATGTAGTTCAAGTTCCTCATTCTACAGATGAGAAAAGTAAGGAAGAAAGAATCCAGTGCTTCTTAATATATCACTGACACTTCCTTTCCATATGTGCTATTTTAAGATTTACAAGGTACAATTGACTGTAAAAAATTTTACATATTCAGGGTGTGTGTTTTGATGACTTTGGACATATGTATACACCCATCACACCATCACGGCTATCAAGGTCCTACACATATCCACCCACTGCAAAATTTCCCTGTGTTCCTTGGTGGTGGTCGTATGTGGTGAGAACACATGGCACGAGAGCTGTCCTTTCGCTGTATCTTGAAGTGCACAGTCAGCTTGTCAGCTCCAGGTGCTGGGCTGAGCAGTGGATCTCTACAACTTACTCACCTGCATTACGGACACTTCACACCACTGAGCAAGACTCCCCCTCCCCTGCTCCTGGCATCTGGTGACCACTGTTCCACTCTCTTTCTGAGTTGGACTAATTTGGCTACTTTGGGAAATGTCCCAGCTTGGATGAACCTGGAGGAGGTCGTGCTAAATGAAAGAAGCCAGGGGCAGGACAATCACCACATGAGTCCACTTCTAGGAGGTGCCGAAACAGACTTGTAAGCTGTATGCTGTAAGTTATTTGGTTAAATGAACACAAGTGGCATTAACATTTGTGCCAGGTCCCTTTACAGTTATTACCACTAGTGAAGTCAGTGCTGTTATCCTGCTCATGTCACTGAGGAGGAAATAACTTGGCCACAGTCACAGAGTTCATGGGGGGTCGTGCCTGATGAAGACATGGCAGATGGTCTCCACGGCCCACAGCCCCCACCCAGCCTGCATCTGCAGGGCCCCCACCACTCCATGCTACCAACAGGCATATCGGTGCTGGCTCTTATTAGCTACCTTCATCTGGAAAGCCAGATCTTAGCTCAATTACAGCATCTCAAGTTGCTCCTGAGGGATATTCTTCTTTCGAATTTTAAAGTCCTTTGAGGTTCTCAAAAAATGATCATTCCTTTTTACTCTTGGTGGCCAGGGGCTTGAAGAAGTGTTAATGTATTTATCTCACGTGTCTTAATTATTCAGAGCATTACGGAAAGAGATAGCAAGCCTGTCTCAGTCAGGAGAGCTCTTCTTCTCCTTTGATATAAAAAGGGATGCCCAGAAGCATAATTGTTTCCAAAGATGACTTTTGTCTCCTCACACCTGCTGAGACCCTGGGTTCTGGGTAGCCGTTGGAAGCAGGCAGGTGCCTTGCCTGTTTTTAGCTGTCTCAGCTGTTTTATGATGGAAAGGAGAGAAGCCACCTGATGGGAAATGCTGTTCGGTTTCGGGGTGAAGGCACATTTTCTCTTAATTCAGGGGAAAATCCCCCAGTTCTTTAGGAGCCCATAGGCACTGTTAAGGGAAAAGGGTAGCAAATCCACATGGAACAGACGGATCTTTCTGAGGCCCAACCTGGGTTTGCCCCGGGGCTCCCCCTCGGGGGGCGTATTGGGAAGGTCAAGGTTGTTTGGTCTTACTCTGGATGAACATGATGTGTCGCAGGGTTGGAGGGGTCAACTGTGTGACACCTGAGTGAGGTCACATGTGTGGGGAGAAGCAGATGGCCCTTCCAGATGAGGCAGAGGACTGTGGGTGGACCCCTGCAGGCCTCTCAGAGGGCAGAGTGGGATGGACCTGGGCTCAGCCTGGACAGAGGCCGTCCCCAGCCTGCGGAAGAAGGGGCTGTCATTCCAGTACAGCAGCAGCCTGTGGAAATCAGAAGAGCCGACCACAGGACATTTGCCCTGGGAACCAAAAACCAGGAACAGAACCAGTTCATGATGTTCACGAATCCATGAAAATACCCTTTCCAGAAATTCGTGAAAAATTCTCAAATCATTTTAGAAGAATTTGTTGAACCACAAAGAGTACAGTGGACAGAGTAGGGATGTGGGAGGTGACGAAGGGAGTGACGAGGGGAGAGGAAGGAATTGCAGAGGGGAGCTTGCAGTGGGGGCATGTGGCTCTGACCGTGCAGTGTGCTTTCCACGCACCTGGGAGCTGGAGTTCATTCTTGAAGAGGTGGTGGAGGAGGCTCAGATCTGCTGGGAGAGGTGTGACGTCGGGCCCATCTCAGGAAGCCCCAGAGTAGCGTGGCCAGTGCCGCTGTAGCCAACCCCACAGCCTGGGGGGCTTCAACCACAGACATTTTCTTGCAACTCTGGAGGCTGGAAGTTCAAGATCCAGGTGTGAGCCACTTTGTTTCTTCCCAGGTTTCTCCCCGTAGCTTATAGGTCATGTCCCTTCCCCAGCACCTGCACAGTCTTCCCTCTGTGCAAAGTCTCTTCTGGTGTCTGTGGCTCTCGTGGCCTTTCTTATGAGGACACCCTCAGACTGAATCAGGACCCACCCAGCAGCAGCATCCTTCAAAGACCCTGGCCCCTAACACAGTCCTCTCCCGAGGTTCCTAGGGTTAGGGCTTTGACACATGAATTGGAGGGGTGGGCCAGAATTCCCCGAGACTCCAGGGAGAACATGCCCAGTTAAGATGGCGTTGTGGGGTATCAGTCCAGGAACAGGCTTGTGCTCTGCACTGAAGGAACACGGATGGGGAACATGGACGAAATGCAAGTTGTGAAATCTAAGGCGCTTCCGAGGCACAGTCCTCTGACTGTGGTCTGTGCACCATGAGAGACAAGATTCCAGGTACGAAAACTCAGGAAAGACCCCCAGTATTAACTCTAATCCTGAGTATTGACCCTAAGTATTAACTTTAACCTTAATTTTATTGCCCACCTAACTAATGCCACAAAAAGGCTCCTTATGCTACGGGAATGTTGGTATCTTATTGTTAAAAATATTTGTGTTGTGCTATTAAAATATATAAAACATGACATTTTAGAATCTGCGGTACCCAGCTCAGAATGATTGCATCTTGACTTTGTGCTTTGGTGACCCCTCACTAGGTTGAGCCAAACATTAAACTTTGAATGTTCTACAGGTAAAATGTGCATGGTGGCTGTTCATTGTCAAGTTCCTCTGGAAGGGTGCCTTCGTGTGACCTGAGCCTGTGCATCTCAATTGGGTGGTCAGGAGCCCCGTGCGTCAGCCTGGAGTTCCTACGAGAAGGGTGGGCTCCTACTGGGAATACTCATTTGTCCTGTGGCTCTTTAGCTCTGTGGCTGATAGGCACCAGGCTCGCCTCGGAGCCTCCCTTTGCCCTTCAGCAGGACTGAGTTGTCTGCCTCAGGCCACGTGCCCAGTCTTATTTGCCCTTGCCGTCTAGTTCTGTGCCTGGGGGAGCCCCCAACCCTACCTAGACTTGGTGAAGTGTGGACATGGGTTAGAAGTAGGAGCAGCAGGGAGGTGCCGGTTCACAAGGGCTTCTGTGTATGTGTTCCTTGAACTTGACTAAAGTGAACGTGTCCATTGTCAGAAACCAGAGTTCCAGGCAAGTGGAATTTTGCAAATAATTAGAGCGTGGCGGTTCCTGCCAGGAGAGATGGGAGATGCAACTGAAATGGCCCAGCTCCTTACTGAGACAGGCTTCCTAATAACGAAGATTTTCCCTGGGAAATCAGAGCCTCCTGTCCAGGGCACAGCCTGATGGACACTGATGACCCCATGTTGCTTTGCTTTGCTTTTGTTTTGAAAAACCAGTGTGCATGTGTAGACTCTGCTTTTGTTGAGAATAGTCCCTGGGCGTGTTGCACATGCTAGGGTGAGTTATGACAAGAAGAGGGGACAGAAAGCTCCAGGCAAGGCAGAGAAGCACATTAAACAGTTCCTGGGTTAATGCTGGTTTTATAAATGAGCACACTTCCCAAGGTTCAGACCTCCATCGGGCAAATGCATGTTTTCTATGTGCATCACACTTCAATTAACGAGTTAGAAGAATCATAATTAGCTGAAATTTCCCTGCCTGGTTCTCTCTAAAAGTGATAGGAGCCATTGTTCATGGAATATATTTTTTAAATAAGGCTGCTGTACCTCTAAATTTTTTATCTGTGTCAATGGGAAAACCGTGGACTTACCGTGTTTTGGAGCTCAGATATTTGTATAATAGGCAGAACATCTATGCTCCTTTGCCCTCCACAAATGCTGGATGAGTTTGGTGGAAATATCTGTGAATTCTGTCTTCTCTCATTTCTTCTGAAGTTCACATCAGGATATTTAGGGACTAAATCATCTCTAATTATTCCTCTTGTACTCAGCTCCCCCCACAACAGGAAAAGCATTTCTGGTCAGGGAAAGCATTTCCACAGCGTTTTCTGTTTTGGCCCACATCTTAGGAGATACACGGAGTTCAGGCTACTGACCCCTGGTTTGTCCTGCATTTTCTAATGTAGGGCACTTCCTAAGTCCTCCATCTGGCAAGACCTATCAGGTTTATACTGAGAAACAGGAAATGGGGCCTCTTAAAAGTACAATTTTCCATTGAAGACAAAAGTAAATTTATAAGCAGGATCAGCTTTTGCCACATTTTAAGGGAGCGATTTATTTGCTAAGGGAACCAGAGAGCTGTCAGGATGGATTAATGGGATGAGCCTCAATGGCACAGATGCAAATCCCCTGGATTATTATTATTTTTTTAATAATTGGGCATCTATTTTACATGAGAATGGACAGCAAAGCAGTATTCGCTTCTGTGGATAGACTCAGAACAGCAAGCTGAGCTGCAGACATGCCTCCACTGGAAAACCCTGTCAGGGCCCCGTCTCAACAGGGCCCAGGGTCACCTGGGCGCCGTTACTCTCACCATCCCCTGGGGGGAAGGGAGCCCAAAGGGGTGAGGAGGTCCATGTGCAGATGCCGTGCTGGCAGACTGCTACATGGAGAAGTGAACTGGATAAGTCAAAGCACAGAGGACACTGGGAGCCAGGATCTCCACTGTCACAGAAGGTTATTGTGCCCATGGGAAGGCAGAATGCTAGAATACGTCCTGTGTGTGTGTGGTCTGGAATTGCAGGAATTGCTGTGACCCCTAGAGGGCACCAGAGCAGCAATGCATCACCCCCAAGAAGCACACAGGACACCCTGATTGTGGCTTCTATGTACCATTCTTCCCTCAAAAGAACCAGGGCTTCTTGGAGAGATGGCTCAATCTAGGGTTGGGGCAGGGAGAAGCAAAAGATGAGTCTGGAACATCTTTTCATGACGGAATACAGGAGGCAACCAAAAGGGCTCAGACTGGCTGAACCTGAGACAACACATCAAGAAAAAAAAAATACACACACACACACATTTGCAAAATAATGTGAATGTGCAGCAAAAGGCCTCAAATTACATTCCAAATGTAATTGGTAGAATGTGGAGGCTACATTTGAATATCGTGAAAACACATTGTCAATAATGACATTGAGCATCTCAGATGTTCCCACTTTAACCACAAACCTGCTGCACACAAAGTAACCTTCGTGTGGATGATTAACATGCAGTATTTTTTTTTTTTTAGCATTCCACATTTCACCTTGGGTTGTTACTTATGTGTAGGTGTTTTGCTGAGTTTTGGTTGCCTCCAAGGAAATTGGTAGGATGTTTTGTCTTATATGATTTGCACACTGTACAGTGAGAAACTGCCTCCTGTTCTGTGCATTCATAGCGTTTCCTAGAAGGGACTCTGGTGTGAAGAGGAGATGCCTGCATTTGCTCACCCACCTCTTGGAACTATGTGAACATAAATATATCAATGTAGAAATATTTACAAGCATCCTATGATTTGGAATTTGGGATTATTCAAATGTCCTTTCAATTCCTACTTTTGAAACAAGATGACATAATTTTGCAAAAATGATAGTCAAATTTGTAAGTTAGGGAAAGCCTCAGCCTAAGTTCTGGTTAGGCCCACCCTGGGCTCCCTGGGCTTCCCTGTCACATGGAAGTGTGTCACATGTGGTGCTTATGCCAACACATGCCTCCTACCTGAAGCCACGGGTGTCTGGATCAAGCTGAACCTGACTCACACTGACTCCCCAACTCTCACCCTCACAACGTGGATTTTGGCACCCACTTTGCGTACACATGACCTCCCACTGCAACAGTGAGAAATCTGACTCCTACTTGCTTGAAGACTCAGCTCCAGATACATATATTGTGGTTGCAGAATTGTGAGTCCCTCCTGCAGAGGGACAGCTCTGTCAGCTGCAGTGCTGGTGTTTAGCCGCTTTGCTTCAATTTTACCAGCATCACCCATTTCTGGAGTGACCCAAGTCCACACCTTCCCTCAACCCCTTCAGGAAGTGGGTTCGTATGTTTACAATAGAGTTAGACCCATCAGTTCATGGTCTGCACCCCATCCTGGGAAAGCCAACCTCCTATGTGACTTTAATTTGAATGCTGCTTTGCTCTTTGGACTATCTCTGGTTTGGACAAAAGAGTATTGCTATGTGTCCATCATTATGTTAGCATAAAGAATTGTTTCATCGCCTTAAAAACTGCCCTGTGCTTCACATTTCCCTGGACAATCAGCCTTCTGCATTGCCAGAGGCTTTGTCTTTCTAGATACTGTGTACATGGAATTCTAAAACACATTAGCCTCACCTTGGCTCAGGAATGTGCATTCAAAGTTCACCCCTTTCTAGCTTGAGACCTCATTCATTCACTCATTCTTTCCACCTTCCTTCTTTTTTTTTTTTTTTTGGCAATGGGACTGAACTACTGAGCTATACCCCAACCCTTTTAACTTAATTTTTTTTTTAAATTTGAGGGTGTCAGTAAGTTGCTGAGAGTCCTCAAACTTGTGATCCTCTTGCCTCCGCATTCCAAGTTGCTGGGAATACAGGTGTGTGCCACCATGCCTGACCCTCATATATTTTTTTTTATCTTTGATCAGTGAATAATACCAATAGTATCAATGGGCCACAGTTTGTTTATTGGTTGCTGGTTGAAGAGCATCTTGGTTTCTTTCAGATCTTTGTGTTTGGAATGAACATCATGTGAAGGTTCTGGGGGAGATATGCATTTTTTAATTAGTTGGATAAATGCTGGACTATATGAGCAGATGATGCTTAGCCTTGTAAGCACTGTCCCCCAGTGGGGCGTACCGCTGTGTACGCTGCTGGCCATGCCCCAGAGGAGCTGCCACTCTTCACCAGCTTTGTGTGTATCTCATGATGGCTTTCCTGTTGCATTGCTTTCTGCTTTTACAGTTATTATTTTCTACTTTTATTTTAATCTTATTTGTATAGGTTCTTTAGATGGAGAATCACATGATTGATTTAAGACTTTTCCTCATTATGAGTTTCAGCCTTGCCTCCGTTGTGCTCCATAAATTTTGCTTTGTTCAGATATCACCTTTCTTCAGTTGGTGCATTTAAAAACTTTCTGACACTCATTTTCCACCCATGATCAGGTTAGGAGCATGTGGTTCAGTTTCCAAGCATTTCCTGTTATCTTTCTGGTTCCCCCTTGTTTAAGTTCACCGTGGTCAGGAACAGTCTCTGTTTTAACTCTAACTTTTCCGAGGCTTGTTTTGTGCCCCAGGATAGAGTCTCACTTGGTGGGTATGTTGTGGGCACTTGAAAAGCTGCGTCCTGCTGTCTCTGAGTATCATATCATATGAAAGCGCAGGGGTCTGTAGTTCTGTGCTGTTGTGGGTTCCTCCAGAGCCCTGCGGATCTTCTGTCGAGTTGTGTCAACTCTGGGTGAAAGTTGCTGAAGTCTCTGACTGTAATTGTGGGTTTGTCCAGTTCTGCCTTTAGTTCTGCCAGTTTGGGCCCCACCCATCCTGCACTCTGAAGTTCAAGGCACATGCAGTTAAAATCGACATGTCCCTGGTGGCTGACTGCTTGTCAATGTAAGATCTGTTTCTGCTGATTTGCTTTTGCTCTGAGTTCTACTCTACTTGATGTTAATATAACCATCCTATTTCCTCTGGTTACTGCTTTCACAGAACACCTTTTACCATCCTTTTACTTTCAGTGCATCTTCACCTTTGTATCTAAAGTTGAGTTTCTTATAGATAGCATGTAGTTGGGTCACATTTTTATAACACTCTACCAAATTCTCTTTCCTTTGAAATGTCAAAATCTGTATTACTTTGATTATTTTAAGGCAATTACTTATATGTTACAACCTGTCTACCGTTTTGATTGTCTTATTTGTTCTCTTTGTTTTTCATTTTTCTGTTCTTTGTTGTCCTTCTATGGATAACAAGAGCATTTTTTTGAATTCCATTTTACTTATGGCACATACAGATGTATTTATTTGTGCAGGTTTTTAGTGGTTGCTTTAGGTGCTATATTATATATACCTAACTTACCTCAGTTCCATGGAATTATCATTTTACCAGTCTCAATGAAACATAGAAATTCCTTTTTATATCCCTTTATTCATCCCATATATAACTGTCAAATATATTTCTTCTAGGTACCTCTAAAACCATATCAGAGGGTGTTATATTTTTTCCACAGCCATCATGCATAATTTCAAAAATTCAAGAGGAAGGAAAACCTATGGTACTTATCCAAAGTTTTGCTTATCTTGTTTTTTTTTCTTTTCTAATCTTCCAATGTTCTTTCTTTTTGTTTTCTTTCTTTTTAGAATATTCGTTTTAGCCAGTCTTCATAATATAGGTTTGCTGGTGGGAACTTAGTTTTCTTATGTCTGAGAATGTTCATTTCCCTTAATTCCTGAAGGATATTTTTACTGTGTGAAATAGTCTGGGTTGGCAGTTCTTTTCTCTCAGCAGCTGAAAATTATTCTGCTCCAGGAGTTCAATTTTTTTTATGAAAAACTACTGTTATTCTAATTGTTTTCTTCCTGAGAGATAAAATATAATTTTTCTCCAGTGTTTTGAGGGTTTTGTTGTTATGTGTTGTTATGGGCCAGGCTATATGGGCAATGACCAAACAGACTCCATTTTACCCCGAGACGCCACATCATGTAAGAAATGCTTCTCCCGTGGGAAAGCCCCGCCTCTGTACCATTAACAGTTCCCTAGCAGAGCCCACTTGGAAACACAGAATAGCAATTCTCATACAGTGGAAAATCGTTCCCTTTGGTTCCCATTTTTCTTGGGCAATGTGCCTTGTCAGACATTGATTGTCTAGACGTTAGTAACCATTCTCTAACTTGTACTCAACTGGAGTCATTTTGACCCACCCACTTCCCTCTGCTTGCTTGCTGCTGTGCCAACCTGGACAGTCCCGTGGGGAATACCAATGGACCCATTGCACTGTCTCGATAACTGCCCAGTTCAGCTTCTGTACCCCTGCTTGCTTGCAGCTACGTCAGCCCAGGGGTAATTTTTTGCAGTTTTTGCCTTTAAATATCCTAAAATGCTCAGGCTCTGGGCTGCTCCCTGCAGAGACAGTTGGGTCCTGTGGGGAGCATTTGCTGGCTGGCTAAATAAAGACTCTTCAATTTGGACAAAACTGAGATTTGTCCACAATAGTGTGTGTGTCTTTAGTTTTCAGAAGTTTAATCATGATGTGTATCAATACAGATTTGGGGGTTTATTCAGCTTCCTGAATCTGTGGGTTTATGTGACTTGCTAAATTAGTTAAGTGCTTTTTCAGACCCACCTCGTACTCCCTGTATTTCCAGGACTCTGATAAACATCAACATTAGTTATACAGACCCCGAGTCTGTGTTGCTATTTTCTACACCTGTTGTGGAAATCACATGACTTGTGTTGTTCTACCTTCCAGGTCAGTGACTGCCCCCTTTGCCCTCTAATCCTTTTGTTGAGCCCATCCCCTGAGCTTTTTGATCTTGTCACTGTGGTTTTCAGTAATAAAATTTCTATTGACTTCTTACTTCTTCTATTTCTTTGCTGAAGCTTTTTATTTCTTTAGCTTCTTTTTTGTTTCAAGCATGTTTGCAACTGTTCTTTCAAACGTTTTTATCACACCATTTTAAAATCTTTCTCACAGAAGTTCAACGTCTCTCTAGTGCAGGTTGGCATTGCTGGTATTTTTTTGCATGTGGTTTGAAATGATGCTGGTTCTCGTTGTGGGGAGTGATGTCCAACTGGAACTTGGACATTAGGGTATCAAGTGGGAGGTTCTGGACCTCAGTTAAACCTTTAGCTGGCTCCTTTGACGTTGCTCCGATAGAGGGAGGAGGGCAGTTGCTGAGGAACCACAGTGACGTGTGGGGTCCGTTCAGAGCCGGGTGACCCCTCACTGCTGTGCGTGTGGAGCTCTGCCGGCATTGTCTTTGGAATGGGGTTCTTGTACAACATTTACTTGGTTTTGCTTTTTTGAGTCTACTTTGACTATTGCTGCTATTAATTGGTGTAGACCATTCATGTTAATCATTGATGTAGTTGGATTGAGAGCTACCATATTTTAAATTTAAAATTTTTTTTTCGTCTTGTGTTTTATTCCGCGTGTTTTTCTGCCTTTTAATTTTTAATTTAGCATTTCATATGATTCCATTTTCTTTCACCCCTTAGCATATCATTATGTTTGTTCACCTGCTTTTAATCTTAATAGTGATTGTCCTAGGGGATACAATGTAATTTTTAACTGCCAAACATCCTATTTAAAATAATACTATGCTGCTCCTCATGTCCCACAGGCATATAGCAGAATATTCTTGGTTTTCTCCTCTCATCCCTTCTGATACTGCTGTCATTCATTTCATTAATCTATAATCATCTACCACATTATTATTCATGCTTTAAACAGACTGCTGTCTTTTATGTAAATTAAAAAGAATAAATGATTTTATTCTACTTTATTTTCTTTAGGGAGATCCAAGTTTCTGCCCTGTACCATTTTCTGTCTAAAGACCTCACGATTTCTTTCAGGGCAGGTGATTATTTCCCTCAGTTTCTGTTCACCTGTGGGAGCCTTTGTCTCACCTTCGTGTTGAAGAGAGTTTCACTGAGTGGAGAATTCTAAGTGGGTGGTTTTCCCTTTCAATCCTGTAAGCACTTCTTTCCATTTTCTTCTGCTTGCATAGTTTCTGGTGAGAAGTCTGCTGTGGTTCTCCTCCTTGTTCCTGGTAGGTCACATGCTCCCTCCAGGCTGACTTCTTTCAAGATCTGCACTGTCTTTGATGATCTGAAGCCTGATACTACATGCTCAAGTCTTTTGTTGCTTGTTTATGTTTACTCTGTTTTGCATTCTTTGAGTTTCCACTAACTGTGGTTTGATTTTTGGAAAGTTCTCTGCCATCAATCAAATATGCCTTCAGCTCAGTTCCCTTTCCCTCCTGGTGTGTATCTTTTTCCTGGTAGGTGAGGAAGAAGGCTAGAGGGTGTTGGAATGGGATCTCCTGGCATGTGCTGGATAAGGCCCTGGTGGTCTCTCCCCCTGCCCAGGGAGCAGGCTGGTGTGTGGGAACATGCTGGGAGTGTTTCACAGTGGTTACCCTCCCCTTCCCGCCAGAGCCATGAGTGTGTTCTCTTCAGATCATCACCACGAGAACTTGCTGGGCTTCGTGGAGGTAAAGCCCAGGGAGGTGCGGCTGTCTCTCACCTCCACGAGGGCAGTGTCCAGGAGTTTGTTATGTTACCTTATTCATATTCAGCATCTGGCTTGATTCAAGTGACTTCTAAAAATGATTACTTAGGGGTGATTTATGGCTCCAGCGACTTTCGTTCCAGGTGAGTCTCAGTTGTGACTCTGTGTGCTCCTCTCTCTCTAGAACTTGGGGTGGCATATGGCTCTGGTACCTCAGTTCTCTGTGGGGGACAATAATGGATTTTCACTTTGTTCAGTTTTTCTTGGTTTGTAAGGACAGAGGGATGACTTCCAAGTGCTTCACGTGCTGGAGGAGAAACTGGAAAGCTTTCCCACTGTACTTTCCTTCTCGTTTATTTGAATTCATTGACGAAGGAGGCAACGTTCTCAGAATCTTGAATGCTGAGTGGGAAAAGGTCATGTTAAATGATGATCACTGGTTAAATCAATCAAATATTTATTTCCAGGAGCAACTGTCATCACTAATTTCTAAAAAGAAGAAATGGAAGTTCAGAGATTAAGCAATTTATCTTATTAGTGAAATAGAAACCATGTTCCAGGAACTTCATCCAGATTCCAAGTCCTTCCTAGAAGGAGAGGACCACAGGAAGACCTCTGCTGCGTGGAGTAGGTAATGTGCACTTTCCCAGGGCCACAGGAGTTGGGGGAGGGAACGCTATGTGCTGAATGATGACGGGTTCATTCATAGACGTGATTTATAGAGTGTATCCTGTGCATAGAGTGAGACTTACTTGGATGAAGGGGAAACTGTAATTTAGATTTATTATGGGAACATAGTAAGCAAAACAAACAGCACTATTTCATAGGACTTAAGTTATCACTTGAAGTGATTCTAGGGGGTAATACAAGGCTGAAAATCCCATTTAAAAATTAACATAATCCCACCCTGTGTCCTACCCACCCTGTCGAG
Organism: Ictidomys tridecemlineatus; assembly: GCF_052094955.1. Taxonomy (NCBI): domain Eukaryota; kingdom Metazoa; phylum Chordata; class Mammalia; order Rodentia; family Sciuridae; genus Ictidomys; species Ictidomys tridecemlineatus. Next base: position 227,651,521 of record NC_135478.1, read on the forward strand.
TAGCTCTTGGGTTCCTGTAAGAATAACCAGGTTGTGCCTTCTCTGAGCATCACCAGGCATTTATTTTGGGGTGTTATCCTGCCCTTGTTTAAATGACTTGTTTTCCCTCCCACACTGTGAGGTCCTGGAAGTTGGGAACCATGTTGTGAAGGAAGCCTGTGGGAAGGGGTGCTGGTGGATGCCTGCTTGGTACCCATAGTGGTGGTCTTCTTCTCTGCCTGCAGGCTGTGCCTGAGAACTCAGCGGCTCGTAAGAATGCGCTCACGTGGTGCAGGTCAGTTGAAATCACAGGTTAAAGAAGGACCGTGCTCACCGAGAGAGACTCAGAGCACCAAGTGGTTCTAGGAGTTAATGAGCCAGCTGGGTCCTTAAACCACGCCATACCGCTAAGGTCCCCCAGAGGCGTGCCCTTGGTCAGGACACTCTACTAAAGTGGCTTCCACAGTCCCAGCATGCTGGCCGCGGGGCCGAGCCTCGTCACCCTGTGGTGGAAGCAGCGGCAGTTAGTCAGACTCCTTTCCCTTCCTGAGATCCGACACAGCGGGGACCAGGAGGCAGGTCCCCTGCCTGAAGCTGCACACAGCGTTCCTGCTCATGTCTCCGCCCAGGACATGCTCATCTTGGCTGTGCTGTGTGGAAGGCCAGGGGCAGGGCCAGCCTGGGGGTGTGGGGGGGCTGTGAGGAGACCTGGGAATCTGGGGTGCAGTATCTGAGCCAGCTCTTCCACCCGGCATCCTCTGTGGTGAAGTCCTTCTGTCCCCCACACTCGCAATTCCTGTCTGATTGAGGGTCATGTTTTCATCCAGACCTTACAATGGTGTGCCTGCATGTCTCCTGGTGTGGCTAAGAAGGAAACATAGAAATAGGATTTAGATAAAGCCCCAGATTTGTAACAGGCTGTTGGGGCCACATATGAGAAGCGGGTTATCTCTGGAGGCTGTGAGCTGCTCCGCATTTTCCCCCGTGAGCTGCTTTCCAAGCCTAATGATGACTCTGAACCCCAACTGGAGTGGTGCCCACAGTGGCATCCGCCTGTCAAGTCACCTTAGTGCTACTTCCCTGTGTGTAGCTGGAGCCGCGAGTCCACACAGAGGGAATCTGCCCCAGGAGCGGAGCCTCTGACTTGGCTTCAGGAGAGCTGAGGGTGGCTGGTGCTCACGGCTCCCAGGTTTGACAGGGATGTTGGTCATAAAAGGCGTTTCGCACACGCAGACTCACGCAGTCTCCTTCAGAGAGACTAGACAAGGTCACGGGGCTGAAGGTGACGAAGAGTGAGCTCAGACCTGGAAAACAAAGGCGTAACCTAGGAATGACGGACAGCAAAGGGCCCATGTGTCAGGAAGGTCAAGGTCAGGGAAGACCACCCAGCAGAGCCACAAAGTGCTCGGACCCAGGACACCGCTGAGTGACACTCCGCCTGGGTCGTACAGGGGCATTTCTCCAGGCCCAGCTAGGTGGCCTTGTGAGCTTAGGTGACAAAGAAGATCAACCCTGTGTCTGCAGAGTGGGTGGGAGGAAAAGCAACTCCTTCCCCCTGGAAATGTGTCTGCCCCTGCCCCCCTGAGAACAGCGCAGAGCTGTCCCCTGAAGTGTGGCCACCGCGGCTGTCCCCCAGCTTCATCCTCGGCTCTTCCTACAGAGCCCCCTCCTATCTGGAGACGCTGCAGGATCCATTAATTTGATATGATGGAGATGGTTATAAGTAATTGTTCTCTCTGTGATAACTAGATAGAAAATGCTAAATTTAATACGTTGGGTTTGAAAAATTACTTTCTTATCTTCTCCAACCAATTGTACATTATAACGTGTTGATTGCAAGTGTAAATATAATGCCAGATGGAATGCAGGAAACAAATGTGTTACTTTCAAGAGGAAACTCAGAACATATTTGTGTTACTAGGGTTACTTTTTAAAATTAACTTTCTTATTTGTTTTAATTAGTTATTCATGACAGCAGAATGCATTTATGCACTTTGATATATCATAGAGAGAAGGGATATAATTTCTCATTTTTCTGAATGTACAAGTTGCAGAATCATATTGGTCACATAGTCGTATATATATAGGTATATATCTATACATGCAGGAATAATGTCTGTGTCATTCCACTATCTTTCCTATCCCCACATCCCCTCCCCTCCCCTCTCATCACTTCCCTCTGCCTAATCTAAGGTAACTCTCTTCTTCCCTAGTGCCCCCCCTTATTGTGAATTAGCATCCACATAATAGAGAAAACATTCAGCCTTTGTTTTTTGTGGGATTAGCTTACTTCTCTTAGTTTGATGTTCTCCAACTCCATCCATTTACTGGTGAATGCCATAATTTCACTCTTCTTAAAATCTGAGTAATATTCCACTGAGTATATATACCACATTTTCTGTATCCATTCATCTATCGAGGGACACAGTTTAGCTATTGTGAATTGAGCTGCTATAAACACTGACATGGCTGCATTACTGTAATATGCTGATTTTAAGTCCTTTGGTATAAACCGAGGAGTGGGATAGCTGGGTCACTGTTTATGTGGATTTTCTGGGATGTCTGTCCTCTCAGCAGAACTTCATGTTGTCACCTGTAGGTTTTAAAGTTGACACAGGAAACAGAGAAAGACCAGAGACATACAGTGTAGATAAGTGATCAGCCTAAATCCCTTCTCTTTGGCACACAACCAGTTAGAGGAGAGCAGGCTGTTTTCTTTGACACTTGCTGTCCCCGCACCTTCTCACTACCTGTGTATCTTCAGTGAGCTAAACGTTCCTTAAGCAATTTTCAAATGTGGAATTCACTTTTGCTTGTTGTGCTAGCACTACAGCTTGCCAAAAGCTTATTTCTACTATCACAGAGTCTCAGTGTCCTCAAAATGCACATGGAAAGGCTCCGAACTAGAGGAATAGTGAGGCCAAGAGTGATGCTCTTTCCATCGGGCACCACGTGTGTGTCCCTGGTTGGTCCGTTGCTAGTGTGCATGAGCAGGGGAGGAAGAGAGCCCATTATTCTGGCCCCTTGCATTTTTTTTTAAATTTTTTTTAATTTTAATATTTATTTATTTTTTTTAGCTCTTGGCGGACACAACATCTTTGTTGGTATGTGGTGCTGAGGATCGAACCCGGGCCGCACGCATGCCAGGCGAGTGCGCTACCGCTTGAGCCACATCCCCAGTCCCTCCTTGCATTTTTTAAACTTCTTCACCAGTGTTTTCCTGCTTCATCTTCCTCGATGCTGACCTGTCACAACAAAGCTTTGTGTCACTTTGCTTAAAGTTTATGTTTCTGCGTCTCAATATCTCTTACTTATTTCCCCATTTCTCTAAATGGGCAATAAAGAAAGGAAGAAATCAACAGTGAAATTTCAGGTTTTTTTAAAACATTACATTTGTTAAAGTCCAACCTTTTGTGTCCAATTAATAAAGTCTCTTGAGCTCATTTTCAATCTTGAAGTTCTTTCCATTTCTTCCATTTAAAATAAAAAGGAGAGAAACTAACTTTTTTGCTTTTTAAAAAATTAATAGACACAGGAATGACAATAAAGGCAAAATGAAGAATCACTCTGAATCGTTGCTGTGAATCTGTTTCGGGGAAAGTGCATAGAAACCCTGTGAGACACGGGTGCATTTCTATCCCACCTTTTAGAGTGGATTCTCATGACATCTCGATTCCAGGTGTATTCTGAGCAAAATAGAGTGCAGACCCCGCCCCCACACCGCTGCCCGTCACCTGGGAATGCGGTACCCATGGCTGTGTGGGGACTGCACTAACTTTGAGTCAAGCTGTCATGTTCTGAGCCTGTGGCCAGAAAACCCGGAGCTTCCGTTGACCCTGTGTCGGCCGCTCTTCCTCTGCCATGGCTGGCTATTGAGTTTTTAAAAACTAAATGCAGGCTTCTCCATGAACAGGAGAAATGCTTTTGGGCCAGTGACACTTGTACTGGTCTGGGCTCCACTCACCTGTCACGACATCTGCCTTCGAGTCCCTCACAGAACTTCACGTTGGATTTTACTCAAGACCTAGAAAACCTGAACACCCCCTGGAAGTTTCCAGAGCTCCGTCTCCTTCCAGTACCATGCTTCACGCACAGAAAGTAACCAAGAAGGACTCACCAAAACCACCACGGAGAGCGTGGGGGGGGTGAGAAAGGTGCAGGGGAAGTCACTCACTCACCTCCACACTTCCTGGAGCAGCGAGTGTGCACTAGGAGGGATCGACTTCAGGACTCCAACTCTGCACTCAGCTCCGCGGGGCCCTCCTCTGGTTGGAGGGGGACGCTCGGCTCTCACTAGGTCCTCAGCACTCAGCCTTGCATTTTGCTCAGGGGTCCAGCTCCTCGCCGCGGCCTGCAGGACGTCGCAGGGCCTCCCTCTGCTGCTCCTCCGACGTCACCCTGTCCCTCTGCTCTTTCTCTTGACTGCAGCCTCGTTGGTCCTTTGTGTTTCTGGGACACACTCTGTTGTGTCCTTCTCAGGACCCTCCTGGGTGGCTCTTGCCCCGTCTTGATGAGTGACTGCGGTCCTTCTGGTCTGGATCCAGTGTGGACTCTTGGGGGTTCCTGGGCCTCTGTCGAATGCTGCCACCCACCTACCCTCACTTCCAAGCCAGACCTGGGCTGTGGTCCCTACGACATTTCCAGGTCTAAATATTGGTTACTCTCAAAAGGATGCTGTTTAAATACTAAATTACAACTACCATACTGATTACTTCCAGAAATTCCATTAATTTTTTAAAAAATTCTCTTATATGAATTTTCAGTAGAATGTAGGGGACTAGAGAATGGAGATTTCATCTTGTAGTTATTTAGGAGCCAGGGAGACAATAGTAATAGAAAATTGTAAGAACCCAATAGATATTTGTTGATCTCAGCAGTCAAATAAAGGAATCATGGGTCTTTCTAAAATGCTTTTGTGCCCAGACAGGCCGGAGGTCTTCGAGGATAGTTTCTGCTTCATACTTATGTAGACTCATGCCATATAAGTAGGGACGGACCCACACTTGCTCAGAGCAATGAAGATTGCAAAGTAATTATCAAGATGCACCCTGCCGTGTGACTCATTTTTATTTAAAAAGAGCTCTGCTTCTTGCTGTTTATTCTTTGCAGAGCTGGGACCAAACCCAGGGCAGGAGGGGCAGGTGCTCTGCCAAGGGCCTCGCTGCAGCCTGGGTCAGACGGCTCGCTGCCTGGCCGACCACCCTCCTGAAGACAGCAGGTGCAGGCCAGTGGCCGGGGTTCCTGCTCTACCTTTGCCCATTTCTCTGCTCAGCATCTGGCCCCGGTCCACAAGGAGCATTCTGAACAAGTCAGACTCTATTCACAGAAGTAATGTTAATTCACACGTTTGGTTCTTTATTCAGCAAATCAATTACTAAGGTACAACACAATCAAGAAAACAGGCATCAAATTCATGTCTCAAGGAGGAGATAAATATTGGTGTTGAATAAAAAGCTTCCAGATTTTTTCAAGAATCAAACCCGAGTGTTCTAGGCCTCTCCCTCGTCATTTCTGAGTTTGGGGAACTTTGGTGACTGAGGGAGGCAGTCTGGAGACCGGCCTGGGACAGGGTGTTGTGGACCTTGTCACTGAGTGTGTTCCGAGGTTCACCTTCACAGTCACTAAGACACAAACGGTGGGAGGGAGAACTACCTAGCACATTTGTTGTGGGGAAAGGGCTCATGTCAGAGGACAGTGCCCCGGGGCCATTGCAGACCCCCGATAATGGGACTGCCCTGTGAATCGGGAACAGTGCTCCTTTTAGAACATAAATTGGAAAAAGGCTGAGGCTGTGTTTCTCCCCTTGTCCTGGGAACCTGGGATGGTGCACCATCCACATCCCCTTAGGCAGAAGCCCACAGGAATGGGGGACGTTTTGGTACCAAATCCCATTTACTTTGTTATAGTCAAAGCTTCGTCCCGGGGTTTCATGAACTGACGTCCAGACCACTCACGTGTCATCGAATCAGGCCTTTATTGAAGCACACTGGTGCAGCTGACGAGGACATAAAGCTGTTCCCTCTCCCGATAAGCTCCGAACAATAGCAAGGGCACTCCTTAGAGGCTGAAACCGCAAAAGGGATGTTCGGGGGTCCAGCCAATGCAAGCCAGCCAGGTTACAGAAGCGGGACAGTGCAGTCAGGCGGCGGGAAGCCTAACCCATCTGTTAGCCCAGTCACCCCAGTTACAGAAGCAGAGCCCCGTGACCCTAGTTACAGAAGCAATGCCCCGTTAGGTAGTTCCGTGTTCTTAAAGGTTTCTATAGCAAAAGGAAGAGAACATCTTGCCCCAGTCATGACCCTTCTCCTTGGCACGGTTGTTTTACAGGATGGAGTCACAAAACAAAATGGAGTCACATTTGCTCCTACGGTCACAACTTTTCAACAGTTTATGAAACTGACTGAAGTCAAAGCTTTAGTTGTTCAGATGACCACTTGAATCCACAGCCTACTTTCTGACCACAGGGATGATTCACTCACATGTGCATCCCAGACACTAAGCACAGCCACAGGTGGCACTCAGCAGTCAGGACACAGGAGGTTTCAGGAGATCCCTGGTCCCATCCTCAAAGGGGGGACAGTGGAGCTAGAGTAGATGACCACTGGTGTTTAGAAATGCTGTCAAGAACTGAGAACGGAGAAACAGGTGTGCATTCCATCCCAGTTACACAGGCCCATCCTACAAGGCAGGGCCCGGGGCTCCTGGGGGTCCCTGGACGGTTTCTCTTCACCTGGTGTGTGGTGTGACTGCTGCGACCCAGCCACAGGCAGACTAGCCGCGGGGCAGACCATTCGTCAGCAGGTGCGGGCTAGGGTGGGAGCTGGGGCTGGGTCCAAGTGGACGTGACATGGCCCCTCCACACGCATGCGGTCTCCGTGTCAGCAATAAGGACACAGAGCGCTCACAGGAAGCAACAGCACTGAAGGACCGCGAGGGCACCGAGCCCAGCGGGCCAGGGGCGTGAGGGCATGCGTGCCCGATTCCATCCCCAGCAGGTTCTCAGGAGGGCCAGGATCCGGGGTGACCTGGAGGTGGAGTTAGTGACGAGGAGGGGCATCTCTCGGGGGTGGAGGTTGGGGTCTGCAGCTTGGTTTTCTTGATGGTTACGTGGATATATACAATCATCAAACTTGAGATGTATCCACTGTGATGTAAAATGACATGTTTTATATCACTCTGGAAGAAGCAGCTGTGAAACGGTCTTTTTCAGGGGAAATGCTGGCCCTCTTCTGAGCACATGACGCTTGGTGGCCAGTGTGCAGTGCTTCATCGAGCTCCGTGTGCTGACGCTCTAACTTGATCCTCACAGTGAACGGATCCCATCTGTGGAGCTAGTCCCCAGCAGAAGGGAAGGCGGCCACTCCGGGCATCAGTCAGCTGGGGTGGGCCCGATGGGGACCGGCTTCCCCAGGAAGCTCCCCTGGCCGGCCGCCACCCCACCTATCTCAGTGCCCACCTGACGTGCAGTGTTGGCTGCCACCTCTCCAAAATGCAATTTTATTCCAAACCTCTCAGCCTCGGTGCCTCAACACTGGACAACAGCCTTGAAAGCGCCGTGGTAATTCTCACCGAGGTTCGTGCACTTAGAATTCTGGCCTCGTTGCGACTCCCCGTTGGCTGGGCTTTTCCTCGCCTTCTCCCGGGGTGTTCGGAGCACGCTGGGTCTGCATGTCCCCGTGAGCTGCCCCCTGTCGGGATACCATCGTGTCACACATGGACTCCCTGCTCAGTGGTGGCCTCGGTCACTCGGTCACTCACCCCAGTGCTTTTCTGCTTGTGGGTCGGGAGACGTTCTTATTCCCTCTGCAGTGGAGAGCTTGGGAGGCAGTTGATGATGTCAGACAAACGCCTGTGCGTAACAGTCCTCTCCACGAAGGAAGACATGGACTCATTGACTGGAGAGTCGTCTGGAAATAAAGTTCTCCAGGACAGAGGGGTGATATTACAGTAATGAGAGTGCGGCTTGTTCAGCTTCTACGCTGCATCCTCAGAAGGCCCTTCCCCAGTCACCCGTCCCGGCCACCCCGCCTCAGACCCCTGGTGTGCTAATGGTGCCAGGTTTTCATCCTGAGTACAGCTTACTGCCTGCCTGTGAACGCACTGGGCGGCCCGAGGGTGGCAGAGAGGGTCGTACTGTCCACAGCGTGGTGGAGAGCAGGTGCCCAGCAAATATTGTAAAAGGAATGAATAAGCTTTTCTGTACAAAATCATTCAGTTATTATTATTTCGTAGTTTTCTATGTGAATAACATCAGCTCATGAGCATTTAAGAGAGTCTGTTGTTTTGTTTGTGTTCCTTGCTGACTTCTGGTTACTTTAAGTTCTGCCCCAAGAACCTGCATTAGTTGCACTCCTGGGAGGAAAGAGACGCCCTGTTCAAATCAGGTGACTCGGGGAGTTAGGGAAGAGGCTACCTACGGGCCAGGAGAGGGGGAGCGTGGTGGGCAGGTGGTGAATGCTGCAGTCCAGCTGCAGCAAAATAACCGGGGGGTGACGAGCAACTTGTGTACATTGATACAGCAGGAGTGGGAGCTGTTTATGGCAGGACAGGAGGGGTATATATACATTCCACACAGCTTATCTTAATTAACATAAACTAGATACAGCAGTCAACCAATAAGGAATCTTTACACTTAATGGCTCACTGGCGCCACCTCACAAACCACTCCCTCTGGCTTTTTGCCAGGCGCCATCCTGACTTGTTTACAGACTCTAACAGGTGAAGACGTGCTGCGTTTGGAGCACTGCCCTTGATGGGTTAAGGAGGAACAGCAGAGGTCAGAGATGGCCGCTGCTGCTAGAGGAGGGGCTCTCTCTACTGCCATCAGGGGAGGACCCAGGGACAGCTGAGTGCAGTTGGCCAGGCAGCAGATGGAGCCCATGAGATTCTCCCTGCCAGAGGCCAAGCAGCTTAGGAAGCCAGGGAGCGGAGTGGATGGCACACAGAAAGTGTCCCCAACAGGTGGACCTTCCTGCCCCCCCAGAGCCTTTTTTTTTGCCTCTTGTTCGGTTACCAAGCGGCTGTGTTCCGAGCAGAGACAAGGACACCTGCGGGCTCTGTCTGTACCTAGAATCACAGACACTCATGCCTGCAGTGCTCTCCACCCGTCTGCAAGACACACGCCAGTTGGTCCCCGAGAACCTGGATTTCAGGAGTCACCCCCCTGAAGTGTTTGTATGAGAACAAGTGTGTTCCCTCCCCCCAGGCCAAGCCTCAGCTGCCTCCACACTTCCCTTTCCAAATGGCTTTGTCACCATCTTCCAGGTGTGATAGTTTCACGTTTCTGAGCAGTGGTGCGACCTGATGGTATACACCAAGGAATCTGGAAAGTTCTGTGTGACCATCTCAATAGCTCAATTATAGAAGGCTTCCCGAAAGTCTTCATGCAGGCCCCCAAACGCAAGCGCTCCACTGGGACCTGTGTCTGGGTCCCCTCCCTCCCTTTCCCTCCCTCCCTCCCTCCCTCCCCCTCTCTCTCTCCCTCTCTCTCTCTCTCTTTCTCTCTCTCTCTCTCTCTCTCTCTTGCTCTGACACGTCTCAGATTGCTGGATCTCCAGGATCTTTATCAGCGTGGTAGGTCCCAAAACACTGTGGGGTAGCCCAATCTACACCTGTGGAGCCTAATCCCTCGAAAGCTCTTTCTACAGCATGACTGGAAAATTTATCATGTAGGCTTGGTATTATTAGTAACTGTGCTATTCTATCTCCTGGTGAAATTATTGATATACCCTTTGGAGAATTGGCTATAATTTTTATTTCACCTTCATAATCAGGATAAATTACCCCAGGACTTATCAAAAGTCCTTTTAGAGTAGAAGAGCTGCGTCCCAATAATAAGCCTACTGTTCCTTTGGGAAGAGGTCCTTTTACCCCTGTGGGAATGATTTGAACTCCCATCTCTGGAATTAGTACTGATCTGGCAGAGGCGCAGATGTCCAACCCTGCACTCCCTCTGGTTTGTCTGATGAGGGATCTGATGTCCTGGGCACTACCCTGATGGGGTTGCTGGGGTTGCTGGGTTCCTCCAGTGCTCCGTATATTTGTGGTTTGGGGCCCCGGAGCATTGGGGCCCCCTGTCCATTTTTTGGCAACGGAGCCCGATGCCTTTGTCCACGATATTGTGGATAAACACCTTGTCCTTGTTCGTTTTTTGATAATGGAGTACCCTCTATGGTGGTTTGAGAACGGCATTCATTAGCCCAATGTCTCCCTCTACAGCATCATGGGTAAATACCAGGTATTCTACTCGTTTGATACCTAGTTTTGTTAAACCCTCCTCCTATGGGGCAATTCCTTTTAAAATGTCCTGTTTGTTGACAATTGTAGCATGTTCTTGGCCTGGCATATAAAGCCTGTTGTACTGCAGCTGCCACAATTTGCCCTTGTTCATTAATGTCTCTGGCATATAAAGCCTGTTTTACTGCAGCTGCCACAATTTGCCCTTGTTCATTAATGTCTCTGGCATCTAAAGCCTGTTTTACTGCAGCTGCCACCACTTGCTCTTGTTCATTAATGTCTCTACATAATTTAATATATGTGTTTAAATCTTCCTGTTTCCATGGTCTAATGATATCTCTGCACCAATGATTCGCTTGGTCATAAGCCAGTTGTTTTATTAATGGCATTGCTTGTTCTGTATTCCTCAAAACTCTGGTAGCTGTTTGAATAAGCCTATCTACAAATTCAGCGTAAGGTTCATTAGCTCTTTGTATTATCTTAGATAATTGACCTTGTAAACCTCCATGTCCTTGTAAAGTCTTCCATGCCTTAACTGCATCTACAGCAATTTGTAAATATACACCAGGATCATATGCAAGTTGTTGCTGCCGATCCTCATAAGGTCCCTTTCCTAACAACATATCTAGATTTCTCTGAGGATAACCAGCTGCTGCATTTCGCCTAGCCGTCTCCTTGCAAAATTCCTCATTGGCAACCTTCCATAACAGGTATTGTCCTCCAGTTAGCACAGCTTTACAAACATTAGCCCAATCTGCTGGTGTCATGTTTAAGTTGGTAATGGATTCGACCAAGCTTACAGTGGAAGGGTGCTTGAGGACCATAGGTTGTTACAGCCTCTTTTAGCTCCTTCACTGATGTGAAATTTAAACCCTGGTGAATTCGCTGCCCTCCTACCTCAAATACAGGGCATACTTGAGATCCTGTCTCGGGATCCCAACTATCAACTGCGGGGGTTGGGGGTCTCCTAGCATATGGAGGTGGTGCTGTTGATTGGACACTTATGCCCTCTGGTAGAGGTGGTGCTGTTGGTTGGACACTTTCGCTCTCTGATAGAAAGATGTTATTAGCAGTCTCCTGTTGTAACTTTTCCCCTGATGGCTTTTTCTGCTCTAAACTTCCTTCCTCTGTCTCACTAGCTTGAAAGACCTTCTCTTGTACTTGAATCTTTTCCTCTTTCTGACTAAATTGAGAGACCTTCTCTTTTACTTGAATCAATATGTCTTCTCCTTCCTCTACCTTTGTCTGAACTGAAGGCTTTGGACTAAGCAAACCAGATACGAACGTCCACAATGGCAATGTGCCAACTGGCAGAGTCCCTGGGTTGTTCTTTTCTATTCTTTTTAAATCTTCACCATGATGGTCCCACTGTGAGATATTTAACAAGCCATGGGCTACATTTTTGTATTGTATCAACGTATGCCCTGACTGCTCTTGATTTTACTGGGAAGCCTCCTTCCTCTAACAATTTACTTAACAGTCTTTCGGTTTGTTTTTTACTAATTGCTGATCCCGTATTTCTACTATAATACAACCCAACCAGATGACGCCAAACAAAACCGAGACAGAATGCAATAAAAATGGAACAATAATTCATTATATCAGCCTTTCTATCCTCCTGACGTGTGCATCCGTCCTTTCTCCCTATCTGTTCCTCAGACGCAAATAGTTTTTCCTCAGATGTGAGCGGTTTTTCTTCCGTCTCACTCATCTCCAGGGACAGGCAACTTAAAACAAAAGTGAAGCAAAACAAAAGAGGAAACTTAGAATGGCTCCCCATCCTCTCGCCCTGCCCTCAGGGGCGGGCAGTTTACTTACCCTCAGTCGCTCCCCATGCGGCCACCAAATGCCGCAGTCTGGCTGGGCACAAATCAGGAGCCACTTGTCAAAAGAAACTAACTTTATTTTTAGAACCACTAACGCCAAACAAAACAGCTCCTCAGGAAAAAACCCTCAGAGCCCAACTGCCACCACCGGCTTCCACAAGCCTCTCACCCCCACACCAGCCTCTCAACCTCCCACAATCCTCCTGCTCTCGAGGCCGATTGGCTGGGTCGTGTGGGCGGAGCCAAAGAAGTCCCCCAATGAGCAGCTCCGTGGTCTGAAAGGGCAGGGAAACAGCCCAATGAGCAGCTCCGTGGAGGAGCCAATCAGCTAGATGTTGCTGGGGCTGCTGTGAGCCAATCATCAGCCGGCAGCTGGAAGTTTGCTGGCAGCTGGAAGTTTGCTGGGGCCCCTTTGGCTGTGGCTCTCAACACCCTCACACCGGCTGCTTCCCCTCAGCTGATCTCCTGCCTCTGCTGCTGGGGCCGGGGGGACATTCTCCTTCCCTCTGGTCTGTCTTAGGACCAGAGCAGGAGAGTTGGCGGAGCCGTGCCCCAGGACCCAGAGGGTGTGCTGGTGCCTTTACCTGAGGAGGCAAACTGCTTCTGAGGGCCAGGGCTGAGGGCGGGGGATCGTGAAGTGCAGGTGCGGAGCTGCCTGCGAGGTGGCACAGGGCTGTTCCCGAGGCCACACACGGCACCACAGCGACACAGTCATCACCACTGACCACAAGTGCCACAACCCAGTCATTCCCCAAGGTTCCCGGGGCTGCCCCCTTCAAACAGGTGACGCCAAGGGGGGTGTGCAGTGATCTTCACCCCTTCAAACAGGTGACGCCAAGGAGTGTGCAGTGATCTCCACCCCGCGGACTCTGTATCGCTGGTCCTTGAACTTGGCGTTGTGAGTTACTCTTTGGGCAGAGGGAGAGGTTCTTCCTCTCGGCTTTCCCACGGTAATAGTCTTCACTCAGGTTGACGTGGGGCTGACAGTTACGACAAGCACAACCCACGCTCCATAGGAGCTCCAGGGCTGGGAAATGAAGTCCCCGTGTGTCAGTATTCCACAGGACACGCTGAGATCCGGAGGCAGGCAGAGGTCGTCTACTGCCTGAGCCCAATGGGCAGGGAACTTATTTTAGCTGATCTGAGAATCAGGGTCGGTTTAGAGCCGGAATCTAATGACCTTCTGAAGGTTCCGTCTTTCCTGCAGGTCAATAAGTAGTCGTCTTTGTAAGATGGTTTGAATTCCATTTGTCAGGCTCAGGCTGGTTTCACAGTACACCTCTGTGATGGCACTGTGCACGAGGATGGAAGAGGCGACAGAGGGCTTCATGGAACATCTCGGCTCTGAGAATCGCCAGGCTTCTCCGGGACTGGCCAGGGAAGCGGGCTGCCACTTTCAGGTGGGCCCCGTCCTCTTGCCACATGCAAAGAGCATTTGCCAGTCTCAGTAGGTGTTGGGCATTTGTGAGAACAGGTGGACAAGGAGAGAGATGGGCAGGACAGGAGCTGGAAGGAGCCAGAAAGTACTCAGGAGTGCAGTTACGTTCAGGATGAAGAACTGAATGAGTTCAATGGGAAGATGCTCTTACCTTAGAGCAGGGAGCAGAGTGGAAGACAATGGTATTAAGGGGAAGGAATGAGGATGGATTTGGAGGTAAAAGGGAACATGAGGAATATTGCTAAAGACCGGAATTCAGATTACTTTAATTATCTTTGAGGCTTGACAGTAAAGATAGAGATTCCTTTGTAATTAATTCTTCTCCTGTTTGGAGCATGCTGTTGATATCATGTGCCCTAGAGCCCTCCTGGTGTGAGCAGCTGGGCTGTGGCTTCAGCAGCCATCCCTGAGCTCCTGATCCTAGGTCCTCACTGAGTTGAGGTCTCTGTGGGAGAGAGGACAGAGGGGCTCACCTCTGGTGAGGGGACGGCACAGCACACCACCAGCCATAGGTGAGGCTCAGCACAGGATGGTGGACCCCGCAGGCAAACACTGCAGACCACCCTCTGATGCTGATTTTCCTTTCCTCCACTTGCATTGCTGTAAGAGTGGAGGGAACTGTTTTCTCTTTCCCCCTCTGGGCTGATGCAGAGCCTGGCACCGGTGCACCTGCAGAGCCTCGAGTTGGCCACGAGGAGGCAGTGTTGCTCACCTCTAGAGCCTGGCCGACTCAATGTACAGCCTTGGATCAGAGTTTGTCAGCAGGAGAGCAGAGCAAAGGTGGGAGAGGTCGAGTGAGGCCAGATCTGAGCCGGGTGTAGACAGTCAGTGGAATAAGGGATTCGGGCAGGGGTTCTGATGAAATGGGATAGGCTACTTCCCACACTAGCGGGTTCCAGTCTACAGGAGAATTTTGGCAGCGATCGGCTGAGCCCCATCAGGAAGAAAGAAGGCCCCTCACAGAGCTGACATTTGGCTGGTTTTCTAGAAAATCTCTAAATGTTCAATAGTTTAGTTGAACGAGCTCCTACGGGCAGGGGCTAGCTCTCCGTCTTTTTCCCGGCAACCCATCAAGTGTAAGGTTTGTCAAGTGCGTGATTTACAGACTGTCCCTTGTCGCGAGGCTGCATCGGGAGGCTCACCCCGGTTTTCCTGTCAGCCCTGTAACCTTAGCCGTGCGCCCTTGAGAAGCTGCGCTCTGTCTGTCCTCCGACCTTCGCATCTGACATCACTCACCGCGGTGAAAGCTAACTCCACCAAATGCCAGGCCACGGACACGGATGTTTTTGAAAGGAAAAAATGCTCATGAGTGAGAAGTAAAAGTTTCTTCTTTGATTATTTTAGACTTTTTAGGGTAGATTTCAGATGTGGAGCTTCTTGGAAACCGGCCTCCTGAGCCTCTAGCAGGGTTAAAAGAGTAACGACTCCCGTGAGGACAGGAGAGGCTGCGTCTTGATTTGTGTCCTGCACACTGCCTTCAGGGCTCACAAGGACACTGGCCTGCTGACCACTCGAAGGACAGGCATGCAGCACGGTGGATTTGATGTTGAAGCTGCAGACTCCACCGGAGAGCCCTCAGACCCCTGCAATGCTGGACAGTCAGACCCAGGGTAGGAACTACATTTCCTCTGTCCAGTACCCCTTGCTCAGTCTATCCTAGGATTCCTGTCCTTCTGTTTAGGACTCCCCAGAGATATGTCCCTGTGTGTGGGGACACCACGGTGACCTCACCATGAACAATGAAATCCTTGGGGTTATACCACCAAACACGAATCTCAGGTCTGTATTTTTTCTTGGACCTCAGTCTGTTCCTTTTCCTCTGGCTCATGCCATCAGCCACCACTGGGCCAGTCGCCCCACCCAGGTCAGGAACCCAAACGCAGGTGGAGCTTCCAAACCCACCCCCCCTTGTGTTCCATGGCGACTGCCTCAACCACCTCATAGCTCATCTTTTTGGTCTGGAAGGTTGGAAGAGCTTGTAAGTCAATCTGTTTACCTCGTTCTTTCTCTTCTAGATTCTTCAAAGTTCTGTGAGCTCACTGAAGTACCTTTGTGTGGGCAGTGCTGCTCACCAAGCTGGCTAGATGGAGCACCTGTGTGCTGTGACAGGAGTCGACAAGGGCTGCTCACAGGCTCTGGAGCCAACAGTCAGGCTGGACTCAGGGGAGCAAGCTCAGCCGGGCGCCTGCTGCTTTGCTCTCTGGGAGATGCAGGCAGGACCACCCTGAGGGGCACAGGCCTTCACCTAGACCCAGGCTTCCACTGAACCCTCTCCTGAATAACAGAGATTTAACAGACATAATCTCAGCCTGATAAGTAGGCAAAGAATTCGCTCCTAAGGTTTCAGCTGCTGGATGGGACAAGAGAGCCAAGGAGAGGGAAGCCAGTGTCACGTAGCCAGCATGGATGGTGCATGGCAAGGGGCTGTATCTCTGGGCTCTGAGCCCATTGCCCTTCCTCCACTGTGCCTTGGGCCTGTGGAGCGAGCGGCTGGTGGATAGGTCTCATGGACATGTGAGTCTGATCCCTGCTCCACAATTGAGGGAGCAGAATCCTTTGATTTGGGGCTTAAGGAAGACAGGTGCTAACCAGTGAAATGAAGTGCTTTCAAATGCATTCTGAGATGCTTCACCTGGAAACGGATCTGCTGACAGGTAAACAAAATCAATATGGAGAAGCCTCTTCCCTGCTGATGAATACCACGCTGCTTTCGGGCAAGTAGGTAAATTCAAGGAGGTTGTCTTTCCCATCTATGCTTAAAAAGTTTAGCTCATGAATAATTGAGCAGCTTCCTGGCACACTCAATATTTACTTGTAAGCCTGCTCTGGGCAGAAAAAGAGAAAAAACATTTTGAAAACAAGCTTTGCATTAGGTAGGAGTTTATCTGTTTGCCAGAAGATTACATAATTATATTTGCAAAGGAACATATTGGTATGTCTTGTTATTTTCTTGCTGATCTATTGATGTGAAATGTATTAGACAAATTGGAAAGAAGAAGGGTAAAGCCCTGCCTTGCTGTGTGCATGTGTGGGCTGCAGGAAGTTAGAATAGAACTTGCAGAAATCTGTTTGCACATCCATTATGATCCTTATTACAGTGTTCAATCTTCTATTGTGTTACAGTAATTTTTTTCATCTGCTTCTTCTTCCCATCAAGGCCAGCAGGGGACACAGAGGTATGCTTGTAACAGACGTTGCATGTTGTTGAATAAAGGTTTCCCATCTCAGAATGTCTGCAGCATTGCTTTCTCACATCTAACTCATATAGGCGCTAATAGGCAGATAGCACTGCCCTTGTCCTCAGTCCAGAGGTAGAGGTGGGGTGGGTCTCGCTCATAGAAATGACTGCCTGGTCCTGCTAGTTCCTTAGGTGTGTCTTGGGTCTGATGATGAGCTGGGGTCCAACTTGCGTGGGGCAGTAACGTTAATCTCTATATACCCATCTGTCTATCATCCATCCATCTGTCCACCACCATCATCATCACCCTTCCCATCTGTAGACTGCATGCTCTGAGAGGTCATAGGCTTCCAAAGTTGGTGCTTGCTTTTGTGAACAGGTGTTGCCCCCCACTAAGTCAACATTGGTGCATCTGACATGTCCCTTTAACCTGAGTGCTGAGGGTCTTGAGAAGTTCAGCAGATCAAGAAAGAGAATAGGGGCACATTAGCAGCATTCCTGACCATCATGCTTCCTAGAAAACATTTTGCTAATTGGTTTCCATCCCTGCCACTCATTATCATGTTTGCCTTCCTGTCCTTCTCTCATAGTGGGCTGGGGTTCCTGTGGAGAAGGGTCTGTATTATAAGTCAGAATTGCTGCTGTCTTGCCTTGGGGGTATACCAGTTGGCTGAATGCAGGCAGCGCCTGGGTGGGGGAGGATGGGTCTTGTGGATGATGGACATGTGCTCCCGGATGCCCATGCCGTGTGTCTCTGACTCCTGCTCCCCTCACCACTTGACTCCTGGCCCTAGTAGGGCCCATCCCACCCCAGCTTCTGCTCTGTGGGGTGCTCCCTTGCTGTGCTCCAGCTGTGACCAGAACACGGTCCTCACACTGAGCCTAGGAAGAGTCATCTCCGCTGCTTGTGGTCCCTGGGCTCTGCGGCAGCCTTGCCCTGAGTCTGCGCGTGGTTTACTGCAGATTCTCTCCAGATTCTCTTTCAAAAGACCTGTTTCCAGCCAGATCCTGACTGACGTTGTCATCTATTTAAATAAAGTACCTGTATAAAACATGACTCTGTTGGAAAAAAAATAGTGGTTTAAAGAAAAAAGCATAAAGGTGTAACTTAGGAGTCTTGCTTCCTCCTAATCATCTTAACCTCCATGAGCCCTGGTTTTCTCCCAGCTTCAACAGTCACTTCTTCACATTCTCTCCTCATCTCGTGGTTTCAGAATGGGAACCCTCGCCAAGGCCGCTGTTGGGCTGCGCAGAGCTCAGCTGCAGAGACTGGGGGCCTTCCCCTCTCCTTGCCTCTGTGGAGAGGAGGCCCTTGCCTCCTTTCCCACACAAGCACCAGCTGGGGACACACAGGCACGTGCCAGGGAGCAGAGGGGGCAGGGGACACAGCCGCTCAGGAGCAGCCGCTAAACTCGGGAACCTTCACTGAGAACCGCTCCTGCAGCCAGAAAAGAGGCGTGAGGAGTCGGGGTGTTGCTGCAGGCAACGGGGGGCCAGGTGGGAGGGCAGCGGAGGGCGCGCCCGGCTCAGGGAAGCCCGAGATGCCCCCGTTAGCATCTGGGACTCAGCCTGGATCCAGGCAGCTTTTGGAAGCTTCTAATCCCTGCGTCCTGGAGGATGCCTTTATCCCCTCTCCTGTGGACAGCAGCAGACAACACCTGTGCCCATGTGAGCGCCTCCCGTCAAGAACAAAGTCATCTGAGGGGGATTCTTTCCAATTTCCCAACATAGAAAACCACCAAGGTGCGATTTAGCATCTTCAATTCTAGTCCTATGACTTGGAAAAGGGAAATTTCCACATTTCCCTACATGAATTCTCTGCTTCTTGAGTGTGGAGTTGGATTATTCCTAACCTCTAAATGAGTGTTCCACCACACCAGCCTGAGGCCAGCTCCACGGGCCAGCTGCTGGGTGTGGCACTTCCCCTTGGGGCAGGGGTGGAGCAGCTTCAGGAGGCAGCTGGCCGGCACCCAGGGCTCCACGCTGCTCCTTCTCCTCTTCCTCTGGCCTCACTTCTCCCTTCCTGGCCTCCCCAGCTCCCCTGACTGCGGCCCTCCTAGGGTCCCCGTCCTTCCACTTTGTCCCTTGTGGTGCAGTTCCTCACACTCCCGGCCTTGCACACCCCACGTGGCTTCCCCAGCAACACAAGCCCCGAGTTCCCCTGGGCTTCCTGGCACGGAAGAGGGGAGAGGAAGATGTCACAGGGCGAGCGCTGGCTCAGGGAGACCACAGGAGGGTCACAACGGTCACTCCCTAAGCCTGAGGGACCGGGAGAGGGAAGGGAAGTGGGCAGAGAGAAGAGGGCAGGCCAGCGGACAGGGAGGCTGCCTGGGAACACTGTGGCCAGTCCAGAGAGCGTAGTTGGAGTCAGCCCTTGGATTCTGGCTACAGTAAGCTTCCTCAGGTCCACCTGCTGCCCACTCTGCACTGGCCTGCGAGTCGGTCCTGAGGGATCCATCCTGCAGTCCTGGGTTATGTCACCTACACAGCCCAGGTGTGCCGGGGCACTGGGCAGGTTGCAGAAAGGCCAGAGAATGTCCCTGGAGATGGTGTGGGAGCCTCATGGTTGCTGGGCAGAGCTGGTGTGGGAGCCTCATGGCTGCTGGGCAGAGCCCACAAGAGATCAGTGACTGCTCCAGGAGACTTCAGGGTGACAGGCTGAACGGGTAGCACCTCCATCCCTCAAGGGGACTTGCCCAGCAGCCACCTTGGCTCATCTGCCACTTGCTCAAAGTCACATGGCTGTCAAGAGTCAGAACTGGAAGGTGAGGGCCAGTCTAACCTGACGGTGACCCACAAGACACTGCCCTTTGCAGAGCCCCCACTGCCTGGGAGGGGCCTGGGCACGGAGAGGGAGGGAGGGGGAGGCGCTGGCAGGGGGGGAATGAGGCTCTGTGCGCTACCCTCCTGTGCCCCCGTCCACACCACCAGGGGTCCCAGTCCAGGGAGGCAGGGTGGGCCATGAGGAGACCCCGCAGGCTGCCTTCCCGGGATCACAGGGAACTGAGGTCAGGATCATGCGCTTTCCCAAGGGCTGCTCCTGAACCTGTGCGGGAAGCCGAGCCCCTGGCGAGGGCTGGGCGGGCACCAGCCTCCCACACGGGCTGCGGTGGATGGCAGTCTCTGGGGCTGAAGCTGGAGCCAGGTGGCTGGGGTAAAAAATAACTCTGCCTCTATTCCTTAGGGAATGGAACTAAAAATAGAGATCTCTTTGTGGCTTGAATGAAAAGCACCCGGAGGAGGAGGAGGGACGGCCCTGGCGCTCTGGCCGCTCTGGTGGGGCTGCCTCCCAGCGGGAAGCGGGAAGCAGGAAGCCAAGCTGCCGTTCTGCCCTGGAGGAGCCTCCTGATCCACCTCGCGCTCACCCACTAGGCGCCATGGCTTCTGAACACAGGCCACCCAGAGGCAGAAATGTCACATGGTAGGAGGATAAAACAAGGCCGAATCAGGGTCCTGGACATCCCTGGGCTGAGCCGCTTCATGATCTCAAGACAGGGAAGAGCGGAAGGGAGGCCCAGGGGCTGGAGGACCGTGGAGGACCCCCGGCACGGCCTCAGCAGGAAGGTGTCAGGCCCCAGGCTGGCCCCCCGTGGCTCCAGGGGAGGCCCTCCCTCCCGGGACCTACTTTTCAGGGAGAAGCTTCAAAACAATCCACACGAGAGGCTGGCAAACACGCCGAGGAAGGCACGGCTGGCGAGGCCACTGGAGATGGCCGGGAGTTCTGCAGGATGTCTGAAAGGGCCACTCTGGATGGCACTTTGGAAGCAGGACCTCTGTGACCATCAGGACCCAGTGATTGGAAGATCTGGGGAACAGGTGGAGGGAGGCAGAGCCGGCAGGGCTGGGGACAGAGGGGTACCAGGTGGCTGCAGGAGGCAGCTGCAGACGTCAGGATGGAGGCCCTGGGTGAGACGGCCAGTGGCCTTCCTACTGACCCTTATAGGCCTGTCGTACCAACCCTGGCCTGCCTCTCTTACCTCCAAACTCCTGGGTACAAAGAGTCTGCTTTCCTCTAGGGAAGAAATGAGGCCGCATCCTTCTGTTAGGACTCCTGATCTTCCTCTGCTACCGGGAGCCGTGTCAATGGTGCCCAGGCAGCAGATGTGGGGACAGTGAGGTGGCCAGGGGACCCACAGCAGGTTCCCAGCTTGGCTGGTTTTCAGCCCAGGCCCACCTTCCCCTTGACTGGTACCTGTCTCTCCTCCCTCCTGCTTCTCCTGTCCCCCAAAGGGGAGGGACGTAGCCACACTGGCTCCTGCTCGGCCTTCTCTTTGTGCCCACAGGCCAGGTGTGTCCTGGCACGAGGGTGGATCCCCTGTGTGTGACTGAGCTGGAATGGAAGACTTGAGGTAGCAGCCAAAGTGGCCTATTTTGAGTCTCCTGCAGCCTGAAACCTGACCGAGCTCATCCTTTAACAGTCTGGACCCTGTGCCGCGTCATGAAGATGTCCCCTGTGGGTTTTAATTCCTGAGAAAGGATTGTTATTTCCCTGTTAGAGAAATTCATATTGACCATAAAAATTAGGACTAGTAGAAAAAATAACTGTTGTTAATTACAGTTAGTTTTATATTTACTTTGTGAAAAGCCAGAAGAATTAATGGGAAGGAAATACAAACACATACTGAGATAAAGCATGGCAAAAAATTATTATAACTGACATTTCATGGCTGCATAATATAATAGTCCCGTAGAATTGATGAATCATAGTTTATTAAACATCTACCCCACTGTTGTATATTTAAATTACATCCAAGTTTCCATTATTTAAAAAAAATGTGATAATTAAACAACATTCTCACTCCCTATAATGTTCTCAGAATCTCAGGTTTGAGTCTCACAAATACCCTTATTGAATACAAGGTGCACGTGTTTTTAGAGCTTTTGATGCTGCCTACTGAATGAAGCAAGTCCAGGTGTACACAAGAGCCACAGACTGATTGTGAGATGGGAACCTGGTCACCATGACAGGCCCCACGCTGGGGCAGCCCACGGGTGGCTTGGGTGCGTGTCACTGTGGTGCTCTGCAGGAGAAGGAAAGAGGGAAAGGGCGCGGGAGTGGCAGGAAGCCGGCATGTCCAAGAGGGTTCCCGCGGGCGAGGATGCCAGGATGCCAGCCAGGGTCCTCCAGCCTGGAGATGGCCCCACCCCACCCGTGAGTCCCCACGAGTCCCGAGTGCTCCCACCTGCGGAGCTGGCTGCTCTACTTGGAAACGGGGAATGAGCAGAGGCTGTGAGTGTGAAGCCAGCACACGCCTGACCCAGGGCTTCCTGGGCAGCCTCTGCACTCTGTGGGTGTTTACGGCAAAGGGAATCGGGTGTCCTCCTGCGCCCCACAATTAGCTCCATTATTAAAATCGAATCAAACAATTAGAAGTGGTTGATTGGGAACATTTCCTGCCTTTGGGGATCTATGGGTTCAACGTTTCCTTTCACATGAGCAGGTGGAGAGCATCTTCCATTTGGAGATTAGTTCTTGTTCCACCCAGGCCAACACTGGCAGAGCCAGGCCCAAACGTGGAGCTGCCCTGGGTCTTGCAGTTACAGCCCGATCTCTGCATCAGCCCTGGAGAGCAAAGCTTTAGGTGGACTCCCTCAGCCCAGGGATGGAAAGGAAGCGAGCATCAGAGCCTCTGCAGCCCACCTGACAGCGTTTTCTCAGGCCCCGTGAGCTCCTGCTTGCCGTGGAGGGCACACGCGTCGGGTAGCGGCCACAGGTGCGTTTCTGCAGGGCCGGTGCTGGGGCAGACGGAAGTCCACGTGGCGTCTGCACTTCCCTCCCTAGTGGAGGGTCCTTTCCTCAACACCCGCTTCCTCCCTGAAGAGAAGCCCCCGGAGGCCTTGGTTTCCTTTCCTGCTCAGCTCAGGTAATGCACAAGGCTAGAGCCACGTCTCACAACCGATAGTCTTGATCCAGAGACTAGAATGTGGACGCCCGGCTCTTAATCAAAATTCCAAAGTCTCCCCGGGCTGCCTCCAGGGGGTGGCTGTGCCTCTTGTCTCCTGTCCCCGTCCTTGTTCCCTCCGTCTGCATTCAGGAGCTGTCATTGCTGTCAGATGGGGGGGGGGGCTGTGGAACCCTGGGTCTTCTGGGCCTGGGGTAGCCCTCCCCACAATCTTATGGGCCAGAGCCCCGAGGCCTCCACTCCTGCCCGGGCCACTGCGAGACTCAGGCATGGGAGCAGAGCCCTCTGTGTTCCTGCCTTCCCGGAACTGACCCTGAGCATCCAGGTGGCCAGGGGCACCGACCCCAGGGGTCCCGCCCCGGCCTTCAGCGGGCCCTTGTCCCAGGGCCTTGTGCTGGTTCTGGGCCCTGCGGGACAAGCACTGCCCTCTGTGCCTCGTGGCTCCCCCTGCCCCTCATGCTCCTCGGCTCTCCCTGTCATCAAGTCCTGTTCCAGGTCCTGTTGGTCCTGGGCCAGTCCCGCCCCATCCTTCCCACTGAATTGCCCTACTTTTCCCACCAGGCTTCTCATTTCCACCTTCCGGTGCACTTTGCCAATTTATTATGTTCATGCTAATTATGCGCCTTTTCCCATTGGAACGGAGGCCCTGAGAGGGCAGGGCCGCGAGCAATGCCCAGGCTCATGGTGTCACAGAGTGTGCAGGGACGATGGAACGACACCCGGGAATCCTGCTGCTACTCGCCCTCCTCCTGCTCTCCCTCTGCATCTCCTTCTCTCTCCACCCTTTTGAATGTCAAGTCCTGGACATTCCCTTTAAGAGCTTATATATTGTGACTTGGCTTCTCTCTGCAGTCCTCCACACCCGTCTGGATAATCAATTTAACAATGGAATCGCGGGTGGTCATTACTGTCGTGACTCTCAGCATTTTTCATATTAAAAGTTAAATGGTCTGGCTTGATTCACTTTCCCAAGCCTTGATTGGTGGAATTTTCCAGGAGAAACAACTGAGCAAATGAAGAGAGGATGAGAGGTCGTGACGGACCCTGGTCCTCCCTCTTCATGGCCTCTGCCTGCCCGGCGTCCCTCTGTGCTCTGACCCTCCCTAACCGGCCTTTCTCCCAGCAGGCGGATCCTCAGAGGCGCCCTGTGCCCTGGCGTCCCCACCTCACACACACCCGGAGCCCCCGGGAGCCTGCTTTGTGCAGAGCCGCCTCTTACTCCTTCTGGGGACAGGGCCTCCCCACCTCTCCTGACCCTCCCTCGTCCCTGGTGTCCCTCAGCCTGCCATCCACAGCAGCCTGCCCCGCCTGCTCAGAACACGTCTCCTGTCACAGGCTGCAGAACGCCCGGCAGACCCATCCGCGGGCTTGAAGACAGGGGGCAGCCCTGTGCGCTGCTTCCTTGGACCCAGGAACTGCCCGAGAGCCTGGGAGACACCCGGGTGCCTTGGGGGCGGGGCTTATGCGCGTCATCTGTGTGTTTCCCGTGCCTACCATGGGCTCAGGTGATACTGACTGGAACAGCACATGGGTACGCTTTCCTGCATGGATTCCTTAATTCACCTAGAACTATGCAGGGCTGTGGCCACTGCGGAGTTCCACTGGACCTGACCTTGAGGCTGGCGGTGTGTGTTTTGTGTGTTTGCTGTTTGAGCATTTCCCGTATGTGTTTGTGGTGTGGTGTGTGTGTTTGATCAGATTTGGTGTGTGTGCTGTGTTGTGTGTATGCTGTGTTTGTGTTTTTTACTGTGTGTGTGCGCTGTTGTGTGTATGCTATTTGTGTTGTTTACTCTGTGTGTGTGCTGTGTTGTGTGTATGCTGTGCTTGTGTTTTTTGCTCTGTATGTGTGCAGTGTTGGGTGTGTGTGCGCATGTTTTGTGTGTGCTGTGTTTGTGTTTTTTACTGTGTGTGTGTAGTGTTGTGTGTGTGCTGTGTTTGTGTTTTTTACTCTGTGTGTGCAGTGTTGGGTGTGTGCATGTTGTGTGTGTGCTGTGTTTGTGTCTTTTACTCTGTGTGTGTGCAGTGTTGGGTGTGTGTGTGCATGTTGTGTGTGTGCTGTGTTTGTGTTTTTTACTCTGTGTGTGTGCTATTTGTGTTTTTTACTCTCTGTGTGTTCAGTGTTGGGTGTGTGTGTGCAGTGTTGTGTGTATGCTGTGTTTGTGTTTTTTACTCTGTGTGTGTGCTATTTGAGTTTTTTACTCTCTGTGTGTGCAGTGTTGGGTGTGTGTGTGTAGTGTTGTGTGTATGCTGTGTTTGTGTCTTTTACTCTGTGTGTGTGCAGTGTTGTGTGTGTGTGCATGTTGTGTGTGTGCTGTGTTTGTGTCTTTTACTATGTGTGTTGTGCATGTGGGTACACAAGGTTGTGGCTCTGATCCTGCTTCTCACTGAACCGTGTGTCCCCAGGTTGAGTCACAGCGTCTCTGAGCACTGCTCTTTCTTGGGTAACAGAGGAAAGAAACCCACAGTCTCATTCGACTGGACGCAACACTGAAGGTCAGTCCTGAGCAGGGCACTTGGGGTCTGTATGTGAAGGGTTACGGGGAGGCCACCCCTTAATTCCTCTGCATTGAGCTCACTTCTGTCCCCACCCCGGCCCACCTGCCTGCCCCGCCTGGGCTCATCTGGCCGTCCACTCCCCCGCACCGTCAGCCTGGTGAGCAGCCCTATGGCCCGCGCTGCCCCCGAAGCCCACAGCTCCCTCATCTGAGCACTCGCCTTCCGGCAGCCTCAGAGGAGCGCAGGTGACACTGGGCGGACATGGTCTCCAGGGATGAGAGGCACTGGCCGGGGCCATGGGTGACGTCAGCTGTCCTCGTCCTGCTTTGCCTGGGCTCCAGCCCTGCAGCCCGCCTGCCTTCCCTCCTCCCCAGGTGGCAGTGTGTCCATCCCTGCGGGGACAGCGATGCGATTTCTCTGTGAAACGCCTTAGACTGTCCACTCAAGACCCTTCTGCAGAGAAGCCTCTCTCCCCGGCCCATAGACTTGGGTCAGACAGGGGATGTCTGGAGCCCGACTGGTGCTCTAAGCCGGGGGGCGATGGGCACCAGGGCAGGTGGGTCTGCTTGAGAGGGAGGGCGCCCACTGTACTTACTGGGAACCTGTGTTGGTGCCTTGGGCGGCAGAGGGAGGAGCCACGTGTCTCTGCTGGGGACGGTGGTCTGCGGAAGCGCTGGGCTCACATCTCTTTCCTTTTCTGAAGGCCCTGCTCCTGTGCTGACAGTACCCAGGGCCTGACGGTTTGTTTCAAGTATTCTTGTCCAGTGTTCCCCTTGAACTTAGGGCGGAGGGCGGGGGTCTTCATCGTTCCTCAGGCCGGAGGTGCTGGCCTGCTTGCCGGGATGTTTTACGGGTCTGCAGCCTGGAGCCAGAGAGGGAAGCATTGTCCAGCTGTCATGGGCCTGGGTCTTCCAGGGAAGAGTGCGGCCTGACCCTCGAATCACCCCCCTCTTTACAGGGTCACTTCGCCATGTGTGTGGCCAGTAGGATGGCGGCTGGCTCCTGTGTCCTGTGTCCGCAGAGGAGGCTTCTCCAGGCACCTCCGGCTCCCTCCCTCCCGCCTGTGGCTGGCTCCCTTTTGACTCTGCTTCCTAATCAGCAGGCGGATCTACAGCCTCAGCTTCAGAGGTGGCAGCGCCAACCTGAGCCCAGGAGGGTTTCTCCATCAGACTCCGTCCCATGGCCAGGCGTTAGTGTTATGGGGCAGACCGCTCGGGAAACATACCAAGTCCACTTTGTCTGAATTGGAGAGTCTTTATTTAGCTGGCCAGCCGGCGACTGCTCCCCACAGGACCCATAAGTGTCTCTGCAGGGAACAGCATCATCGAGCCTGAGCATTTCAGGTTCTTTAAAGGCAAAAACCACATCCAGGTTGACGTAGCTGCAAGCAAGCAGGGGTACAGAAGCTGAACTGGACAGTTAGTGGACAGTACAATGGGTACGTTGGTATTTCCCACAGGACTTTCCAGGTTGGCATAGCAGCAAGCAAGCAGACGGGAAGTGGGTCAAAATGACCTTAGTTGAGTACTAGTTAGAGAATGGTTACCAACGTCCAGACAATCCTCCTCTGACAGGGTACATTGTCCAAGAACAAACGGGAACCAAGAGAACAATTTTATGTTGTATAATGTCGCCAAACATGCTACGAACATGCTACACTAAGCCACTAATGGCAGGCACAGAGGTGTTCCCATGGGGGAAGCATTTCTCAATGACAGGGAGTCCCGGGGTAAGATGAGGTCTGTTTGGTCCTTGCCCGTATAGCCTGGCCCATAACGTTGGCAGAAGTCCTCAGGTGTGTCGGAATTGCCGAGAGTCAGTGCCAAGACTGATTCTGTGGCCGGCAGAGGGAGTGGCCAAGGTTGTTAATTGTACAACAATGTTTCCTGGAGGGAAGTCAAAGTCAAGGCAAGCTGCCAATGTGGCCAGGTCCTCGGGCTGCCACTGAGCAGGGGTCAGCAGGTGGCCATGCTCCCCTCAGGTCCACCATTGGACGAATGAACACGGCAACAGACACAGGCACCGAGCTTTGAGTTTGGGTCTGCGTGGTTCTGAGAATCCCACTCTCTTTCCTGCGTGCTGGCTGGTCACACGAGAAGGACTCAGGACTCGCCTGTCTCAAAGGAGGACTACTCATCAATATGAAGTGCTTTGAACAGTGTTTTGAAGAAAAAAATTTTCTTATAATGGAAGAAAACAGCTGCAGTCACTGTGAACACCAGCTGAAGCCCTGTGACTACCAGGCTCCTTCACAGGAGCCCTGGACCGCTCTCTTCCGCAGTAGCCAGGGCTACAGCTAACCCAAGCTGAGGTCAGTCTGCCCCTGTGACCTGGTACCACGCACATTCTCCCAAGCACACAAAGACAACAAGTCACCTTCCAGCCAGCGAGATCCTGCCTACAGCCAATGGCCTGCCCTTTCCGCAGAAGGTGGGGAGTTCCTAGGGCGAAGTCCATGCTGAAGCCCCAGCCCCTAAGCACCTGGACCCCTTCCTCCAGGTACACCAAGGTAGGCAGCTTATCTACTGGGGCCACTTTGGGCCCACACTTCAGCCCAAGGGGTTAGAGACTTCGCTAACCCTTTGAGCTACACAGGAAGTCCAGAGTCTGCTCAGAGGGCTCATATTGGTCAATTTCACCTACTCCGACCTTCTGGTTCTATGTCCCTAAAGCCATTATTCCACCCTGGTTTTTCATGTTTGTTGTTTTCAGGGCTACAAATGGAACCCGGGGCCTCGCGGTTGCGCGGCCAGCCTCTGCCACTGAGCTACACCCCAGGACCATTATCCCACACATGTTCCTTGATGTCTGCTTGCATGAAGTGGAAAAAATCATTTAGTTCTTTGGGAGCACAGTGAACCTCCTCCTGGGGCACAGTTTGGGGGTCTGCTGGGACTTTAATTATGGATGCAGAAGCAAAAAAGGGTAGTGGGGTGGGTTGGAGGATCAGCAGCCTTGGAAGGCCGCTCCTGGGGAGGGCACTGGGAACGAGGCCAGCCTTCCGGTGGGCACCAAGGGGCTACTTCTCCACTGGCAAAGGAGTCTCAGCAGGGTTTGGGGCTCAGTGTCCCCAGTTCCCTCAGGATCTGCCCATATGGCTCCATTCCAGTGTGCAGAATCCCATTTCCTCCCAATCAATGCTCTCATTGTAACAGAAGCTGTTCTGTGAGGTTGGGAATTAAATTTACATTACAATTCAGTCACTCGCAGGAAACTCTGGGTATGGTTTTCAGAAATCTCAGCTCTGTGGCTAAAGGAGATAAGATTTTTTTTTTCAGGAAAAAAATCAGATTTTAATTTCTTTATGTAATGTTTCCTTTGGGAATCCAAATCCCTGAGTTCAGCCTGTTTCTCTTCCCCAACTTTTTGACTGTAGTTAGTGATAACCAAAAAATTCCTCTAAGGCTCCTTGGTTTGTCTAAAATCTTCTGAGGCAGTGAATGCAGTTTCACTCAGAATCTTGCCTTCTTTAGGCACTCTGGTGGAGAGCATCCACTGGCAATATTCTGATTCTCTCTAATGCCAGAATCTACCAGTGCCCTCTTCTCCCCGGCACAGAATCATTAGTGCCTTTAAATCTGATCTTAGAGAGCCAATTCCATACGATCCATATTCAGTTGAAAACATCCACCTTCATTCTCCTCTCACACCATTGCCACTAGCAAACCTGCATTAGGCTCTAACCAGAGCAGCCCTCTGCACTAGGAGACTCGGTGCCGCGGATTCACTTCCACAAAGAGGGGCTGTCCACACAAGTCGAGTCCTGTGGGGCAGCTGGTCAGGGAGGGGAGGGCTCCGTGAAGTTGCTGCTCAGTTCAGGAAACCTGGACTGTCCCTCAGACCTCTCAGCTGACTGAATCAGGCCACCAGGTGTATGTAGGACTTTCTCCCTACTTGGGGGTCCGCTGATGGTGGACGGCAGTCACATTAGAAAAATATCTTCCAGCAAAGCTGGGGTAGCACTTGGCTGAGCATCTGGAACTGCCGTGGAGCCAGAGTATGCCTTAGGAGACCCTCACAGCCTCGATTCCCCCAGATCCACACTCTGGGATCTCGCTGTTGGATAGAGAAGGTTTTTTCAAGCGTGGCTAAGATTCTGCAGTTTGAAATGTCCTCTGTTAACTTTTAACTGGCATCCTGATAGAAGTCGTGGCAGGTATTTGAAATGTGCAAATATAAAGGCATATAAGAAAAGGAGCATCATTTCAGCTAAGATAAACATTACGTCCTCAGTTAACTTGTAGATAGATGGGTTTTGAATACGGTGTGTGTGTGTGTGTGTGTGTGTGTGTGTGTGAGTGTGTGGTTTCCTCGTGGGGCATGGTGCAGGGCTGACCCTGCCGGCGCTCTGTGGATCTTTTGGACAGCAGCCAAGACTGCAGGAGAGAGGAAGGAGAGGGTGGTGAGTGGGTTAGGCAGGATCCGTCAAGCCCTGGAGCTGCAGAGCAATTAAGTGTGTGGCTGGCACAAGACAAAAGCAGCATAATACCCCAGAGGCTCCATGGACGAAGGGCTCCGTGCCCAGGCAATGTTCTCCCCAGATAAGACACTCCACTGCCCTCGCCCTGCACTTGCTAAAGGGAGCCCGCGGTCTCCTCTCTCAGGCGGCTTTCTGGTTCCCCCTTCCATGTGCCCAGGGAAGAACAAGGCTCTCAAGAGCTGTGCCCACTCTGGGGGATCTGTCCCCCAAACTCCAGCCTCTCCACACTCAGCGCCGCTCTTCCTTCCTCCATAGCTCACCTTCTCTGAATCGTCGATCCCCACGACATGGATATCAGTTTCTTAGTGCGGGTGAGGGCATCCGGTCTGTACCCACAGGGTGAGGCTTGGGTTTTACTGCATTCCTAACAAACGTTTGTTAAGAGGATAGTTATAAGAAAAATGGTGGCGAAGGGACGTGGCTTTTTTTCTTCCGTAATAAATGGAAGCTGGGTCTGCTGGTTCGTTTCCTCTCAGTGATGGCGTTCCTGAGGGCCATTTGGGAAGTCTGCTCTCAGTGATGCAGGAAGCCATTGATCTATTGCTGGAATCAGGTCCAAGTTCTGGGTGTGCAAAGTCAGTGCCAGCTCCGTTCAGCAATGTAGTAGGATAACAGCACAGAAAACCTTCCGCACCTAGAAGGACTGGTTACAAACGGTCGGATGTTTTCTAAAAAGTAAACGCAGTTGAACTTTTGAGACAGAGAAAATCCAAAGAGGCAAAAATGAAGAACAAACTGAAAGTCAGAATATAAAACTCCTGGAGGAACTCCAAGATTCGGGGTGGGTGAGGAAGGGTGGAGTCCACCCAAACTTCTAGGGCCTGGGTGTCAGTGCCCTCCCTGAGGGGTGAGGCCTGGGGACCAGTGTGAGGCAGGAAATTGGGGTCCAGAGAGCAAGCGCTCAGAAGCCCCACGCCCCCCAGTGAAAAGATGCTCCGGAGAAACCATTCCGCGCCCTGGTATCGAGGGTAAAAAGAAGTGGAGGTTAAACAACCCACGGGATCCAGAACAATGCGCAAGAACTAACAGAATGTTCCCAGGCCTGAATGCCCACGGGGTCCTGGAGAGCGTGAACCCAAAACAGCCCCGGCAGGAGTCCTCAGGAAAACAACAAGGCACTGCTCAAGAGATTCCCACCACCCAGGAAGACACCCACAACCCTCACCGAGGGCCAGGCACAACGCACCAGAGGACTGGAGCTTCCCAACCAGAGAGCATGAATCCACAACCCGAGTGCCTTAAAAGTCATTAGAGTCACAAAGTAAGGCACCCTCCCTGCCCAGAAGCACACACGACTGTGAAAAACAGAAAGGGATTTGGGATAAACAAAGTAGAACCACATGGGCAGACCCTTTTCATTGCCATTGAGATTCTCAGTATGTATTAAGCAACGTGTGTGTGTGTGTGTGCGTGTGTGTGTGTGTGTGTGAGTGTGTGTGAGTGTGTGTGTGTGAGTGTGTGTATGTGAGTGTGTGCGTGTGTGTGTGTGAGTGTGTGTGAGTGTGTGTGTGTGTGTGTGTGTGTGTTGGTGACTGGATCTGGAAGAGCAGTTCAAGGAAACTACGGGGATGACATCATGGAAAGGTGGAAAAGAAAATATAACATCATGGGGGATAAAAGAGGCTGTTCAATCTATCAATGTGAGTTTCAGGGGAAAAGAACAGGAAGATGGGTAGACAGACAATCAATCTGATGAAATGTGAACGTGGAGAATTTTCCAGAATTGGTGAAAGACCCAAATCTTCAAATTGAAGAACAGTCTAGCATGGGAGAGATGAACATAAATCCCTCACCTGAAACATGCTATCCAGACTACAAAATGAACATCACAGAAAAGAGAAGACCTGAAAAGCCATCAAGATGGAAAGCAAGATGGAAACATAAGAAAATAGGTTGACAGGAGACTCGTCAAGAAGACCAGTCAAGACAGAGACACAAGAGAGTGTCTTCAAAGCACAGAGGGAAGGTTACTGTCGATGTAGCTCTCTGAACACCGTGGCTATATCCTTCAAGATTATGAATAAAATAAAGACGTGTTAATAAAGATACCACTGCAAGAGTTTGGCACCTACAGACCACTTAGAGCCCATGGCTGGAAGAATCCTGTGAGGTAAATATTTGCCATCAGGAAATCAAACTTGGAAGAAGAAAGCTGCATGCACAAGTAGCAATATTCATCAAAAAATGATGAATCTATTGTGCTTAGGTACGTATGTGCACACACACGAGCTTGTGGGCATTTGGAATAGTACAAATGTGCAAGAGAGATGATAGCTTATTTATTCTTAATGCTTTCAGAACCTTTGGAAATTTGAATGCAATGCCACCGTTTCATGCTCCTTCACTGGCAGTGGGGAAGAAATTAGTACAATCGTTTTGGAGAGCAGTACAGCAATATATGGTGAAGATCCATATGACTGGTGTAGAGAACCCTCCCTACCTGTGACCAGGAAGAGTCACTCAAGGGGGTCACTGTTAGCAGCGATCCCACTGGGATCCACTCGATCGCCCATGAACAGAAGGATGGGCCACCAGTTCTAATGGCACACTCCACGGCCCAGATGAGTGACCGAGAACCCACACATAGCACTGTCAAAAGGAGTGAAAAATATTTGCACAAAATGTATAGAATAATTGCGTACAATTTATAACATTTATTAAACATGCAAAAGAGTGGGATAAAGAAACCCCCACGTCAGTAAAGTCATTTTAATTTCTTAATGTAATGCTTCCTTTGGGAAACAAAGGAAACCATCAGTGGTAAAGTAAAGCAGGGAAGAGTCACTGGGGAAGAGAACGTGATCGCAGCTTCTCCGGATGGGTTTGGAAAGGTCCCACCTACATTCCTGTGCTGTTCACGTGATCCAGGAACGTGTAGTAGAAAAGCACGTTATCATATTTTGTCAACCGAATAGCCCTAGAAATGTGGATATTTTTTCTGATTCAAGACACTAATTTTCTTATTTATTTACAGTGTCGAGTATCACCTTTAGTAAAATCAGGGACCTGCCCTTCGTGGGGTTTCCGAGTCCACTGCTCTGGGGCTTGTTGGGAATCATCTAAGGAGTTATTCGATCTCATTCCCCCTCCTCAAAACCAAGACACAGGCAAGTATTTGTGAATTTGAAATTCGATAGTCAAAGTACTTTGATAGGCAACTGGAAAAAGCTCTTTGCTTTGAGCAGAGCCCAGAATAAGAGAGAGTCGTCCAATGAGCCCTGGCTGCAGTGCGAGGAATACATTCTCAGCTGTCAAGGCAGCAGATGTCTGAGATGATGTTGGGAAGCCATGTGGAGCCTGGGGGGACCCTGGAGTACAGTGCCTGTCTGTGCCTTCTTTAGCAAATGACGTTCTCCTTCAGAGAAAGAGCTCTGGTTTGCTTCTTAGTGACCACGGACACCAGGAGACCCGTCATGCTCTGCAGCAACCCAGCCTCGTCTAAGCCACTGAGGCATGGGCCAGGCTTGCCAGGAAGCTCCCATTGATGAGGCACAATGGCATCTGGACACCTTTGCAGCAGGATGGAAGGTGCAGGCGACTGGCAAGAGCACCTCTGTCAGACAGCGCACCTGGTCCCGCAGCCCACTCCTGAGTTCTGAGAAGTCACTCACGGATGGGGACTGGAAAAGATACAGTGGAGCCAGTTTTGGGATGACAGACATCGGCGTCTGCCAGACGTGGGCTGCTTTGGCACTCTAAATCTCCTAAGAACTGGGGAGAGGGAAACTTGACCTCTTAAACCTCTTCCACCATCCACGGGCTGCTGTTTCACACCAATCCTCCAACCCCAAGCCACTTGGGTCTTTAGTGAGAAAGTTTCTCTATTGCCAAATAAATCTATTTGATAAGATCTCCGGTCTTATCAAATAGCTCAATCTTGTCCAACACCTGTCATCCTGAAGTTGCCGGCCTTACAGGAAGAGAGTGACTATGAAAGCTCAGGCGTGGTGCCAAGGAGCTATCACTCTGCAGTTTGCGTTGCTGTTTTTACCTTACGGTCTCAGTTGCCATCCTCCAGGATGCCCATCAAGGCGGGTACAGTGAGAAAGTGAAGAATCCCTAGTGATCTTTGTATCACAATAGGGTGGTCTGGGAACCTGTCAGTCAGCGCTTCGTGGCTGTCACTAAAAGGCCTGAGAAGAACAGCCTATGGGGAAAGCTTTCTTGGGGCTCGTGGTTTCAGAGGCTCAGTCCATGGCCCTGAGGTGAGCCTCAGGTGGAGGGGCACAGCAGGGGACCCTACTCAGATCACGGCATCCGGGAAGCAGGGAAAGAGCATGAGAAGCCAGGGACCAAATATGACCTCCAAGGCATGACCCCAGTGACCTACTTTCTCCAGCCTCTTGCTTAGTCACCACCCAGTAATCCATTCCAGTTCTCAATCTATCACGTGGGTGGATCCTCTGGTTAGTTTACAGCACTCATCTAATAATTTCACACCTGCATGGACACAGGAGCTTTGAGGGGACACCTCACATTTAAACCATAATATTCCACCCCTGGGTCAAGTCTCATGTCCATCTTAGAATGCAAAACACAGCAGTCCATCTCCAAGAGTCCCCACCGTCTTAACAGTCCTAGCATTGCCATGGTAAATTTTCCTGAGGTGAAAATTTTTAAACATCAGAAAATGCTTCTAGAGAAACTGGAAGAGTTAGAATATCTGTTTTAAATTTGGGAGTATATTTGGTTTTTCTTTGTTTTACAGTGAAGTGCTGGTCAGTTACTATCTGTGTCATCCTGCCCTCTGGGCTATGCTGTACCACTCATTAGTGGACTCGGGTCGGAGCAACACCAGTGTCACTGTGCACAGGCAATCGTAGAGAAGCCAAGGAAGCAATGGCCGTGACTTAGGTGAGGGCCGAGTGCCGTGCCTAACCTCAGAATGAACGCAGGATACAAGTTCATCACACCCTCCCCAGAGAGGGCTCAGGACAATGAGGGACATGCCCAGGAAGGCAAGGAGACCACACTGCTCTCTTTCTTCAAGTTAGAAGTTTCGAGAACTTGTAGCCCTTCTCTGACTTATTTCCACATGTTCATCATCTTGAACATTGTCCTTTAATTGGGCTTCCATTGGCTAAAGCAGTTAGTGATGACAAACCATAATACCAGCTGACAGTTATTCTCCGGATGTCTTGCTCTGTACATATTGACTCAGGATCTACACAATACTCTTTAGAGTTGGCTGTTATCATTTTTCCTGACTTACAAATAAGGAAACTGAGGACAGGGATGGTGAACAATATTCTCAAGGTCATACAACCAGTAGGGGACAATGTCAGGATTCAAACACAGGGAGCTGGTCTACGCAGCCTTGGACACTGCTTACTAAAGACGCAGGCACTCCTTGATTCTTTGCTCAGGACCTGGGTTCTGAGCAATGGTGAATATTCCTGTTTCATTCGTCATCTGCTAATAGAAATTCCAAGCAAGACCCTGCAGTAGTCCAGGCACAGGCCTATGAGAGTTGGCATAGAGGACTGGGTTAGTGGTCAGGTTCACTGTCTCAGTCACTGGATGCACAAAAAATTGGACCTCGCTCACCCATTTGAAGACAGGCAGAAAAGAGTGAGGGGGAGACCAAGCAGAGGGTCCCTCCTCCCTGCCCCTGAGTCAGGAGGCGGGAGCAGAGTGAGCGGGAGCTGAGGGAAGAGCCTGTGCTGGGCCCCACGGCAGCACCTACACGTCTGCAGCTTCAGAGCCTGGGCCAGTAAATGGGAGGACCTGCTCCATCACGTCGGCCACTCTCTGCCCCAGGGAGGGTCAGGAGGGGATGGAGAGAAGGTCAGGGTGGAAAGAGGAGCAGAGTCTTCCCTTTCGTGAGGCAGGCACTGGCATGAGCGGAGGAGGGCAACGGACCCCAGTTCCTGGGGGCCCCCCGTCCACGCCCACGCCTGACTGTGGCCTCAATGCCCATGAAAGTCAAGACTGTAAGATGTCTGCCGATCCCTCCTCCTCAGCCTGGGCTCCGCCTGGATTTACAGGCTCCCTTGGAGCAGTCAGATGTCAGTAGCAATGTGGAGTCCCAGAGATTGTCACCTACCAGGGTTGGACTGGGCCCTGGCT
The DNA here is from genome assembly GCF_052094955.1 of Ictidomys tridecemlineatus. Lineage (NCBI taxonomy): Eukaryota > Metazoa > Chordata > Mammalia > Rodentia > Sciuridae > Ictidomys > Ictidomys tridecemlineatus. Next base: position 227,687,126 of record NC_135478.1, read on the forward strand.
TTAGTACCTTCTCCACAGGAAGCCCTGCAGGGGGCTGACATCAAGGAAGCTGACCTCCTCATTGGTCTCAATAAACACTCCACAATATCTTCTTTATTGTTCTCATGAGTCTATGGAGAGAGTACCTGATTCTACTGTTGCCATAAACCATGATTTATGATTTACCGGGGATCGTCTCCAAACTAGATATTCCTGTGGTCACTGCTGGAACAGGTCACCCTCGGAATCACAGAGAAAGCAGCCAGTGGTGCCTGTCTGCACCCTGGAGAGCATATTGGTCTTTCTCTAATTGCCATGGAGCTAATAGGTTTGCAGACTCCAGGAGCTGTCTGGTGCACAGGGTTAAACAACAAATTTTAAGAGTCTTTATTGGATTTTCTTTTTCCTTTTTAAACATTTTGACAGGGCACAGAATGAATTTTCTGATGAGTTTTTCCTTCCTAACTTGCATTGTCTTATTGCTTTAATCTGTCTCCAATGAGACCAACCAAATTTGTCAAGCTCACACAGCTTCTAGAAACCAAATCTTCAAAAAACCTTCCAGACCTGTGTAGCCCAAGGGGAAATTAGCCGGCTCTGAGACGTGGCCAGGTGGGTGGCCCGCCTGCGTCTGCTCCAGGACAAGTTAAGGGCCTATTATCTCCACATTCCCTCCACCTACGGCGTTCAAGAATAGAACCTCTCTGGAATACTTGTTTACCAAACGACCTAGATATTCCAAGGCAGGATGGGGGACGAGGAGGTGTCGCTTCTACATATTGTATAAATATAGATACCGAGCCCCATCAACTAGTTCCCATCATCAGGGAAGTTTTGGAAATCCTGGACCAGGGGGACGATACTTGAGTCATAATTCAGAAATGTGAAAACAGGGTCTTGGGGCTCCCAAGTGTGACCATGAGTTAGACAACTCTTAAGTGTATGATTCAGGTCCCTCCCGGAACTCACTTCAGGTAGTGGCCTTCATCCAACGGGTCTGCCCCTGCTGACTATGGTGTATCTGAGATGGAGGCCAGGAACTCACATTTGGACACAGGTCATAGGTGACCCTTTTCATCACTAGATACAAGAACTGATTACCCCAGGGGAAAATGGTAGTGACTACAAAGGTAGGCAGTAGTCAATACCATACAGAATCCACTGTCATGATGCCTTGCCTCACCATAAGCCAAGGGCTTTTTCTACCTGGATGCATAAGATATTAGAAATGGATGCCCGAAAGACCATCTCCCATATGATGTTATCCATTCTACATAATGCAAAAGTTCATTTAAAAGGAGAAAACATTTTTGCTGTTCCTCGTGCCCCAGAGTGAGAGGGGTCTGTCATCTCCAGTAGAGAAAAGTCTGAGCTGGTGTAATGATGCCTAAACTGTCGCTCAGCCAAGGTGGACTGTGTGAGCCGTGGATTCTGGAACCTTGCCTCATGCCTGCTGAACCATACTGCCGGTGGATAGGGCTTGGTAATCTCTTTCTAACACAGAGGAATGGGACAGTTACTCAGGTCCAAAAACCACTGATCTATTCCATTTCTGCTCAATAAATGAGGGAGCTCAGCAGTGCGGGCCAGGGGGTTCATCAGATCTAACTAGTGGGAGTCTTTCAACTCGTGTGACACTGAAGTCTGATGTGGGGACCACGTATGAATTCTCTTGGTCTCTTGGAAAGCCTGAAGGGGGGTGACATCACCTGGCATCTTAGAAGAAATTTGAAGTTTAGAGAAATTCCCTTAGTTCAAAATCCTCATGAACATGACCTTCCATTGCCTCCATCTCTGTGAAGATGAGCTTCTAATTCGTGGGATGTGGTCTCTGAACGATGGGCAGGAGAAGGGCTGGGATGGGGAAAGGCTGTAGTGCCTTGTAGGTGAGAGAAACCAGTTAAACTAGAGCACTGATTGTGGATCATCGAAAATGACGTCCCTGGGACAGTCGGTGTCAAATAGAGGGCGGTGGGACACTGATAAGCCACGGAATCCTGGACTTCATCCTTCTTTTCTAAGGTTGTAGAAAGAGCAGCTAAGCTCTGGAATGATTTCCAATGGATCTCATCCCTTGTGTGGCTCCCTCCAGCGTCACACAACCAGGAGCCTGCCGTGGGGTCTCCAAGTCAGGCCCTACAGGTCCTGTGGATTCTACTCGGCTCTCTCTTGCTTCATTGCAGGAGAAGCAGCCACAGAGTTGAGAGGTCCCGTGGCGAGGAACCCAGGCCTCCTGCAGACAGCCAGTGCGGTCTTATCAGGCGAGTGAGTGCTCCGTCCTGAGGATGACTTCTGAGGACCCTCGTGCCACAGGCCTCCTGCAGCACTGTCCCTGATTCTGACCTCCAGAAACCGTGAGATAGTCAATGCTGATGGCTTTACCTGGGTGATCTGTTACACAGTGATAGGTCATTGATGCAGACACATTGAGCTATCATGTCATCTGCCAGGGGATGACCATAACTCCTGGAACCAGGAGAGCAGGGGACGCGTCACAGGTCAGATGGGCAGGCTGAGAACGGCGAGACCCTGAGGAGGATTCCTTCTGGCACATGGTGCCCCGTCCCAGGGAAGATGATAAACGTGATGCCAGTTGAAACAAGAACACAAATGGAAGCCACAGGAGCAAGTCCCTCCCGAGGGCAGCCATTCTAAATCAACTTCCCTTCTTTCTCTGGACTAGGCCACCAAACGGTCCCTTTCATGAGTCGCAGGGAAGCGACTGCCATTCTCCCTGCGCAGGGTGGAGAACAGCTGTGCCGCATGAGCAGCTGGGCTGCATGAGCAGCAGCGTGGGAAGCCTTTGTCCCCTTTTAAGTCCCGGTGGCACAGAGCTGAGACATGAGTCGAAACCCCTTCCTGACGCAGAACCAAGCTCTCTGCCCAGAGCTGGCTGCTTCCTGCCAGCTGCCAGAAGGGACACCCCCTTCTTTGCCACTCTCAGTAACTGTTTGGAAAGATACTGCTGGCTTCTGTTAGCGCTATGACAAGTCCTGCCACACTGGTGGCCTGGGACATGGATCACCATGCAGTTGCAGAGCTCGGAATCCCCAGAGGGGGTCTCGCTGGGCTAAGATCCAGGTACCAGCAGGGCAGGTTCCTTTGGGGGCTCCATGGGACAATCCTGTCCCTCCACTTGCAAACTTCCACGGGTGACCCACACCCCTCAGCTTGTGGTCCCTTCCTCCATCTTCTAAGTCAGCAAGATTGCCCTCTCTGACCTTCTTCAGGGTCACGCGCCCCTCTTAACACAGCTGGAAGGATTCTTCAAGGGCCTGGGTGATTGGCAGGGCCCCTTGGACAATTCAAGAGAGCCCCTGATCACAGACCTTCAATTTAATCACAGCCACAAAGTCCCTTTTGCCCCATGAGATGACATATTCACAGATTCCGGGAATTAGAACCTGGACATCTCTGGGGACCATTAATGTACTCACCCCTGGGGGCTTTTCTTCTCATTGGGAAAATCAAAAATGATGGAGAGTTTTCAGGGTCTCCAACAGGACAATCCCACCCTCCAAGTCCAATCCGGGGCTCTTCCCCAGGCTTTTCTCTATTGAGGAGTCTGCCTGTGCCTTGCTGGGGAGTGGCAGGGGCTCACACGCACCCTCTTCTCGGCTGTCCTCAGAGGGAGCCTCGCCCCCCATCTGCACTGTCTGTGGTTTGCAGAGACTCAGAGTCAGTGGAGAAGAGTGCCCTGGAATCTAACTGCTGTGCGTGGACTCCTGTGGTTCCACCTTTTCCGCCTGAGGTCCCTACCTCCAATTCCAAGCACACCTGGGTTCTCTGGGCGTTGCCCGACTCTCTGGCTTCCCTCCTCTCCGTGGGCCCTGAGTTTCCCCTCTTCTCTTTTTCCTGGTGCGTCTCCATTTTTCCACCCTCTTTTATCAACCAAAACTCTATGTTGTTATTTATCTCCTCATTAAAAAAAAAAAAAAGTTTCTTTTTTTTTCCTTCTATAGATTTATTACGTGCTTATTCCTTTGCAGACATTTCTGGGACAGAGCAAAATAACTCTACGCCAATCCAACAGGCTTGATCTGAAGTTTTGCCAGAGTTTTGTGAATATTTGAGCTCTTAGGCAGGCAGATGACAAACAAAGGACTCGGTGTGGGACACCAGGTCCTCCGGCCTCACCTGAGGCGCAATCTTCTCCCTCCTGTCCTGGGTAGGAATGGCCCCGGGTGGCCTTCCTGTGTCACTCCCACGGAGGCCACATCTCTAGGTCTCTGCGTTCCCATCAGTGCCCCACACAAGCCCTCCACAGCGCCCCCTGGTGAGTGCTTCAAGCCCCACTCCTCAGGTGGCCTGTGCTTGTTCCCAGTCTCCTCTCCTGTGTGTGACCCGCCCACTCCTCTGTTGTGCTCCATATTGGGGTTTTCTTTCAGGAGCCCTCTGCAGACCTCCTCCTGGCCACTTCCTTCTTCTCTCCTCCATCTGGCCAACTCCCACCCCATGCTCACCTCTGTGCAGGGCCACATGCCCTAAAGTCACCTGAGCCACTGGGCACAGTCAGGCCCTGCACTTTGCAGGTGTGTGGGTTTGTAAGTGATTCAAGGTGTATTTCATAAACCCTGCCTGTAGGTTTGTAGTCAGGTGGGCCTTGCTCCTGGTGATCATGAGGGAGGGGCCGTGCCTAATCTGCCCACTGATGCATGGATCCGTCTCCAGCAGGGAGTAGCATACGGCAGACCATCAAAACCTGCCTGCTGTGGGTTGGATGCCAACCTCCTCACCCACGAGTGGGTTCCTGAGTGAGGCTGCTCTCAGAAGACAGATGTAAGAGGCTTTGGAGTGCTAGCTTTGGGACACTGTATGAATGCCCAGGGAAGGACAGGGGAGAGGACTCCTGCTCCCGTGTTTCCGGTTCTCCTCAATGACCTCTGTGACTACTGCACGGAAAACAAAGGATGGAGCGCCAAGAACTCAGTTTGCCCCTTCGGTGTTAATCTCCCCAGAAGGTCTTGCCGTGTGGGCTGAGTGTTCTCAGAGTGAGAGACCACTGCTGTTGCTGGGCCCAGAGCCAAACCCGGAGCCCGGCCGGTGGCAGGTCAGATCTGCCCCTCGTGGTCTCCTGGGCTTGAGGGAGGGAGTCCACCTCTTTCCTCCATGGTTTCAGGATCCAGCCAGCTCCCTTGCCGGCTGTCCCCTGGGCCCACCAGGCTGAGTTATTTGGCTCAGTTCAGCTCAAGTCATGATTAAACATCAGAAAAAGCCCCTCAGACCAGATCATGTTGTAGCTCTCGCTCTTTTGGAAATAACTGAGGCGGGAAGGGTTTGGCCTGTGTTCTCACTCACCCTGTGGGAGCGGGGCCAGGGAGGCAGGCAGCAGAGCCCCAGGTAGGAAGAGCCTGAGGAGATCCAAGTCCAAGGAAGATTAATTAAGCACAAGAAGCTGTCTCACTCATAAAGCATTGCCCTTTCTCATTTTCCTTCATGAAGACATTTTTTTTTGACAGATGGCTTCTATCAGGTGATGTTAAGAAATCAATTTAGTATCCTCTTCTGATGCCAAAGTGGTGTCTGCACTGGTTCTCAGTGAAGTTGATCTTTCATTACTTGGGGGAAGGAGTTTTGAGATGATGAAGATAATCCGTCTCTGCTGAAATGTTCATCCGCTAACTTTGGTATTTGCCAGGCTCCCAGGTTTGGCTCTGGGTGCCTGCCCCAGTACTCCGCTGTTCCAACCGTGGTTTATATTCCCCTCTTTACTTCTACATTTGATCATTGGAATTCAGTAAGAAGAAGTGCCGCTCTCGCTTGCTTTGTCTGTTGGTGATTTATTCTATTGGTGTGGACTCACGGATTCTTATTTCATCCTCTGAGTGAAGGTTCGATGCTGCTGTTAAGTGTTTTATTTATTCACTTGCTCAGGCTGTTCTGATCTTGCATCGGGGGATCTTTCAGGTTGTCCGACACCTGTGCTTTCCTTCAGCCTGTCCTCATTTGTGGCTCTACAGGATGCTCCAGCGGGTCTTTTGGTTCTTTGTTGCAAATCTGGAACTGGCCACTTCACCCAGGAGCCGGCCCTCATGATTATTACTGAGAACAGAATTTCAAGACCAAGTGTGAGTGACGGTTGTGCTTACTGATTCCAGGGGCCGTGGCTGCTTCTATGCTTTGCACCCTTGGTGGGAACTCTGTATTTATCCAAGGTGTGCATGCACACAGTTGTGCTATGCCCTTACCTGTTTGGGTACATATTAAAGTAAAGCCATGAGTCCATATTGATACCTCCAATTCCAATCCAGCACATTGGGGTATTTTGGATCTTCCCCCTGCCCTCTCTGGAAATCCTCTCTCTAGGAGTGAGAGGCACATATCATGCCTGTGGTGTGGGTTCCGCTCTAGAACAGTTCTTTCCCATGGAACTTCCCTTGACCCACAGCCTAGGAAGACATCTAATCCTTTCTTTTTCTTTTAAATATAATTTTTTAGTTGTTGATGGACCTTTGTTTTACTCATTCATTTATATGCGGTGCTGGGAATTGAACCCATTGCCTCACACATGTCAGGCAATGCTTTACCACTGAGCCACAACCTCAGCCCTGATCCTTTCCTAATCTATTTCTTATTTGCTTTCTCTGGTCTCCAACAAGATTATTTTCAGATTAATTACTTTGATATCTCTTCTAGAATTCTGGTTCCGTTCCTTTGTCCTGCTGTTCTTTGTGCTTTGCTCTGTCTAAGGCTTGTCTGGTTAAAATGCTTTTAATAAACCTCCTCCTTTATCTCAGGGTGTGGATGCTCTTTGTCCATTCTCCTGGCACCGCCTCTTGGGATTCGTGGTTGTGTTTTTCCAGCCACAGCTAATTTCTCTCTTCCTTCTCCCCCCAAGGTCCTCCATCCCCCCTTCCCCTGCCTGCCTCCGCTTCTTTAAAGACAGGGAGAAACACAGATGCAAACGCAGAATTCCTTTCAAATCCCATAATGGTGTTTGGGAGATTTCAAGTTCCAAGTCCATTTAAAATTCTGTTTTGAGCTGGATAACCTTGGGAACTTTTAGTGCCAGATAAATCTAAAAGAATTTGTGGTGATTGAGCATAGGAAAAATAATAATTTCTTCTGATTTCAACTGGGCCAAGTTTAATGGATAAATTTTGTTTTGATAAATTATGTAGGGGGAGAGGCTTTCAATAAACATAAGTCCCTTAATAACTAAAGAATAGACACCTTCCAGAATATCAAAGTATTTTGTTTCTTGTGTTACTCCAAACTCCCAAGGTGTCCATGTGAACACACTCACACCTGCATTAAACATACACATTAAATAGCATGGTGATCACAACAATAAGATAGAAATGATAGAAATACCATGGGGAATTATAATATAAACTTCCAAATCAATGGCGTTGGATGTTCAGAAATAATCGGTAGTCTCTAAAAGCCAAGATTGGGCTCAGGTTTAAATTGAGGGCTGAATTGTGGAGACTGAGAGTCTTTCCAGCTGTGGTATTAACCTGCATTTGGCCTGAGGTGGCCTTGGCGCTGAGTCCTTCTGTAACCACTCATAACCTGACTTAGTGGGGGACTCACAGCCTAACCAGGAGCCCACACTGTGACAAACCTGCCTCTCGGCAGCTGAGCTTGCCCATCAGGGCAGCTGCCCGACTCCGATCAGGCCAACCCCAAGCTGCCACCACCAAGCTGTCCCTGTGCCTCGTGCTCAGACCATAGCTCAGGCCAGAGTTCCTGGCCCCTGTCCGGCCCTGAGGCTGCCCGACTGGGGAATCCTTCTTTGCTCAAGTGAACTGAGCATGTCTGACGCTGTTCCTGCAGCCCCGGCCGTGAGAACCCAACTTCCCACAGCGGGCTGCGACGGCCTGGGCACCCAGCTCCTCGTCCTGTCCCCGTGGGTTGCGTGACCCCTGAGTGTCCATGTGAAGCACCCTGCTCCGTGGGGCAGGGCCCAGGCACTCCCCAGGGCCCAGGGGACTCCTCAGGCACTCACTCAGGGGACTCCCTCTCCCGGGTTCTGCTGGGGTGTGTGTGAGGTTCATGGAGACTAACTGCCATCTAACTGGATGATGTCACCCGTCTTGGCCTGCTGGGTGATGGTCCAGTGACGCCTCTGCTGGGGGATCTTAGGCAGCCCCTGGGCTTCGTGGTGCCACTCTGGGCTAGAAGCAGGCGGAGGCAGGGATTCAGGGAGGCTGGTGTTTGGAGCTGTGGCCCCTCCTCCCCCACCCCTCCTGCTTGCTCCTGCTGCTCATCTTGGTCCTTCCTGTTCCTCAGTCCACACTGGGCTCCAGGGAGGCACCAGGTCCGTCAGCAGCAGTGCGGGGTCATGGGGTCAGCACTGCCACCATGGCAGCCTCACCTGTTCTGAGCCCTGTCAGGGAGTCGGCTGGCTGGGGGAGGTGTCCACAGTAGCTGCCCCAGGTTCCCTGGCTCTGCTGGGCGCTGGTGCCTCAGACCTTCCCCAGGTGGCTTCTTGCTGTGGCCTGGGGCAGTTCTGAGGCAGTTCCCGGGTGGCTTCACCTCTGCAGCAGAGGTGCCTGGGGAGAGGAGGGGAGGGCTCCAGCCCCCTGCGCCTGTGTGAGGAGGGCCCCCGGCAGGCAGTCGGGGCAGTGGCTCCCCTCCGTGACAGGGGGCTTGGGTGACGTGAGCGAGGGAGGCCTCCAGTTTACGTTTCCTGGTTTTCCAAGGCCCAGCCAGCACCAGGCAGGATGGAGAGCGTAACAGCCCACAGCCTCGGGTGGACGTCTGTGTACCCACATCCACCCGCTGAGACCCTAGTCCCAGGGCAGGCATGAAGAGGTGGAGCTCTGGGAGGTGACTGGCCATGGGGGGGGCCTTCTTGACCGGAGTCGGTGCCCTTAGGAGAGACCCCAGAGAGATCTCCATCTGGAACCAGGCCTGAGGCCAGCTGGGTCCTGATCTTGGACTTTCAGGCTCCAGCGCTGTGAGAGTGTCTCTTGTGGATGAGCCACCAGCCTCTGGTATTGTGTCCTAGCAGCCCAGGTGGCCTCAGGCCGCCCCAGAGATCAACAGTGAAGCAGGGACTGTGGGCGGAAGGGAGCACCGAGAGAAGCCGCCCACGGAAAGAAGGTCCGGCCCAGGAGGCCTCGTGCCCAAGACCCTGGCGGGGCCGAGTGGCGACCTGCTACCCGGGCTTCGGCCCCTGGGGAAGGTGCTGACACAGAAGCCCAGCAGAGGCCGTCGGCTCCTTTCTCTGGGCTGCAACGTGAACCACCAGGAAAGTGGATGGCCCATGAACGGACACTGCAGCAGCGGATCTGAGGGTGGCCAGCGCCGTGCTGAGCGGGAGGGGCACAGTGTTAACACGGATTGTCCTTCCAGGAGGCAGACGCACCTGCTGTCAGGGCGGAGATGGAACTGGGGAGGGTCTGTGGGCATCAGCTTCTGGAAGGCCTTTAGTCACCGCGGAGGTTTCCCTCCCCACAAAGCCCAAGGCCCACTCACTGCCAGGGCTGGGAAGGAGCCTGGTGTGTGTGCTGGACGCCGCCCCGTCCTGCCCCGCTCTCTGCGTGGAGCCTCCCCCGAGGCAGGTGCCACCCCCGCTGCACCTGGACCAAGGGCCAGGGAGAGGCAAGCCCAAGGGCAGAGACAGGGAGACCACATGGTGGAGAGGCCCGGAGGTGCCCAGGGAGGAGCCGCAGAGGCTGCGGAGGCTGAGAGACAGGAAAGGGGCAGAATGGAGGGCACAGACAGGGAGGACAGCCGCGAGGCTTCTTCCAAAGCTGGCCCATGGTGGTGGCGGGCGATGTCCTGGACTGGGTCCTCTTGAGGAGATCCTTGTGCACCTGGGAAGGAATCGGCATCGTAATAAATCACACAGGAAAAAAGCTTGCCAGAGCTAACAGCCCTGGTTTGGGGAGAGGCTTGAGGAAAAGGCCAGGAGGCGGAGCGTCCCTAGCAAGCAGCAGCGGGCAGGGTGGTGGGGGGCTTCCACCATGTCCCTAATTCAAACCTTCCCCGGAGCCCTGCGCCTCTTCACACCCAGGGCCTGGGACGCGCTGTGCCCCTCAGCCCCACGCGTCCCACCTGCGCCTGGTGGGCCATCCTGCCCGGCCAGCTCTCCTTTCTCTTGTCCCACTGGTCCAGGTCCCTGTGCCTTCAGACCCCTCTCTGGCCCATCTTCCACAGAGCCTTTCTCTGAGTGCTTTGGGAGCCTAAGCCACCGTCCCTTGATGATCTTCTTTCTGTGCCTGCTCTGAGACGTTCGAGAACAGGAGGACGCCCTACGCTACTCAGGGCGCCCGGTGCTCGCTGAGAGCCAGAACACAGGGGACACGTGGGACACAACTCTCCTGGGCAGTGGGGCCTGACTGCGCCTGCCCATACTCCAGAGGGCTTCCTAGGCTGGTCTTCAGGAATAGTGGCCGAGTCAGGTGCAGAGTGCAGACTGCTTCATCCCTTGGGGGCGTTTTGGATTCTTGACTGCACATTCCCTCTCAAACTGCAGACTGCCCCCCCTTCCAGCAGAGCCTTGGAATCCGTCTCCTGCAGAGGAACGGAAGTCCCTTTGGCCTAGCTGTGTGCTTTGGGTTTAATGGGGTGTGCAGGCTTTGGGCTTGAGGGTGGGCATCCGTTAGCTCTTGGGGAGGGAGGTGGTGTGCTTCTTCACCGTACAATGATGCTGCTGCCCGGGAGAGCTGGTGCTCACACAGTGCCAGGAAGATGGCAAAGAGCCTGTGAGTGTGAGCAGAGTCTCCAGGTGCCTCGGTCACCACCCTCTGCATAATGTAAATAATGATTATTCTAAAACAGCTTGGGCCTAGTTGAGAGTGGAACTGAGCTTCCACATCTCCTACAGTTCCATTCAGGGGACATTCAGTAGCCTGAATGGAATTGTAGGAGATGCAGCCTTGACCCTGACGATCCCTTCAGCAAGGAGGGGCTCTGGGAAAACACCAGCCAGTCGCCATATAAGAGCCAAGACTTTGTTCAAGACCCTCAGGAGAGAGGTACGCAAGGCCCACAGTAAGTGGGAGCTCTTCGGGGGAGCCCTGCGATCCTGCACTGAGAGTGGCCCCCTACGTGGAGACGACACAGCCAGTCCCACCCAGTGGGGACTGCATCCTGGCTGCACTTGGGCCTGTCACTCCAGGGGTGCACCTGGAAGGGCTCACCCCCTCTGTCTGTCCTCACAATAATGCAGAAGCCTAGTCTACTTTTCCGGAGCACCAGCAGCTGCTGCTGTCCCCTGGGCTCAGGGGCGTTTATGACGGGCTCTTAGGGGGCCCACGTGAGGCCGGAGGCCTGGGAGGCTTAGGGAGGGACCAGCTACAGGAAATACACATTTCTCCATGACAGTCTGACAGACAGGGATCCCCACCCGACTCTCTCCTCTGAAGCCAGCCTCTCTGTAAACTTGTCACCACCCAAAGACTTGGAGAAAAGCCCTTCCAAGGGTTCCGCAGAGAACTTCCGCTCCCCCGCTGCAGTCCAGATGCTTCCTGACCTTTTCTTTTTTCTTTTAGTTCACGGGGACTAAATCATCTATGTCCACGGCAGAACCCTCCTTCGTTGCTTTGGTCTGGCTCAGTAAGGGCACGGGGGTCTTGCGGTTGCCTGAGTGAGCAGAGGACCACCCCAGCGGGTGGAAGGTCAAGGAGCCCCTGCCCGCAGGCTCCCGGAGTCCCGTGTGGGCTGAAGAGGCAGGGAAATGCTGAAGGAGCGCCAGGCGAAGGCGTGCTGGCGGCAGGCGAGAGGTCCCCAGCTGCACCAGCAGGACTCCTGTCCCCAGGAGCTGGGACAGAAAGACAGAAAGCTGTTCCCGGGAAGTCAGGAGTGAGGACAGAGTCTTGGACCAGAGTCTGGCTGCTGTGAGAACAGGGGTGACAGCAGATCAGGCTTAGCGGCCTGCTGAGGGGCAGGACAGTCCCCTCCCCCAGTGCCTGCAAGGTAGGCGGGACTGTGACCACCGGCAGAGCAGGCCCAGCGGCTGGTTGCGGGCCGGAGCTGGCCCCACCCCCAGTGCCTGCAAGGTAGGAGAACCGGCGACCCAAGGGCAGGTCAGGCCCAGCAATCTGCGGAGAGACAGAGCTGACACACACGCCTGCAGGGAACGGGGTCCTGTGACCCACCAGCGGCCTTCTGTGGGGCAGGCTTGTCCCCTCCCCCAGTGCCTGCAAGGTAGGCGGGACTGTGACCACCAGCAGATCAGGCCTAGCGGCCTGCTGAGGGGCAGGACTGTCCCCTCCCCCAGTGCCTGCAAGGTAGGCGGGACTGTGACCACCGGCAGATCAGGCCCAGCGGCTTGTTGCGGGCCGGAGCCGGCCCCACCCCCAGTGCCTGCAAGGTAGGCGTACCGGGGACCCATCGGGAGGTTAGGCCCAGCAACCTACGGAGAGACAGAGGTGCCCCTCGCGCCTGCTGGGTAGGCGGACCTTCGACCGGCCAGCAGAGCAGACCTAGGGCCCGCCAGCGTGGTAGACAGATCGCACCAATTGGTGGAGGATCACAGCCACCATCTGTCCTGCAAGGGAGACTTTTCAACTATACAAGAGCAATATAAATAAATAGAGGGAAAATTTCAAAAACACAACAGTTTCACCAAGCAGAAAGAAACGCCAGCAGTATGAAAAGACAAGGAAAGAAAGGACCACAGGCAATGCAGGTCAACTCAACTCTAGAAGAGGTAATAGCTGCAACAGATGGAATGTCAGACAGAGAGGTCAGGATATACATGCTTCAGATGATCTGGAGTCTCAAGGAAGACATGAGACAGAAAATCAGACAATGAAAGATCACATTGACAAGGAACTTCATAAACAAATCCAGGAAGTAAAAGATCAATTTCACAGGGAGATAGAGGAAATAAAAAACAAACAAATAGAAATCCTAGAAATGCAGAAAGCAATAAACCAACTTAAAAACTCAATTGAGAAAACTACCAGCAGAGTGGATCACTTAGAAGATAGAACATCAGACAATGAAGACAGAGTATTTCAACTTGAAAAGAACATAGTCAGCTCAGCAAGTCTGCTAAGAAACCATGAGCAGAACATCCAAGAAATATGGGATAATATCAAAAGACCAAACTTAAGAGTCATTGGGATACAGGAAGGCACAGAGCTCCAAACCAAAGGAATAGACAATTTATTCAGTGAAATAATATGAGAAAACTTCCCAGACTTGAAGAATGAGACAGAACCCCAAATCCTAGAAGCCTACAGGACGCCGAATGTGCAAAATCATAAGAGATCCACACCTAGACACATTATAATGAAGATGTCCAACATACAGAATAAGGAGAGAATTTTAAAAGCTACAAGAGAAAGGAAGCAGATTACATTTAGGGGTAAACCAATCAGGATAACAGCTGATCTCTCAACACAGACTCTAAAAGCTAGAAGATCCTGGAATAACATATTTCAAACACTGAAAGAAAATGGGTTCCAACCAAGAATCGTGTATCCGGCGAAATTAAGCTTCAGGATGGAAGATGAAATTAAAACATTCCATGATAAACAAAAGTTAAAAGAATTTGCAGCTAGAAAACCATCTCTTCAAAAAATCCTTGGCAAAACACTACAGGAAGAGGAAATGGAAAACAACAATGAAAACCAACAGTGGGAGGTAGGACAGTAAAGGGGGGAAAAATCAAAGAGAAAAACAAATCAGGTTTAGTAGCATTAATAAACAAATATGGCTGGAAGAACAAACCATATCTCAATAATAACCCTAAATGTTAATGGCTTAAACTCACCAATTAAGAGACACAGGCTAGTTGAATGGATCACAAAACAAGATCCAACAATATGCTGCCTACAGGAGACGCATTTGATAGGAAAGGATATACATAGACTGAAGGTGAAAGGTTGGGAAAAATCATATCACTCATATGGACTGCGGAAACAAGCAGGAGTGTCCATACTCATATCAAATAAAATAGATTTCAAACCAAAGTTAATCAAAAGGGATAAAGAAGGACACTACATACTGCTCAAGGGAACCATACACCAACAAGACATAACAATCATAAATATATATGCCCCAAATAATGGTGCAGCTGTGTTCATCAAGCAAACTCTCCTCAAGTTCAAGAGTCTAATAGACCACCATACAATAATCATGGGAGACTTCAACACACCTCTCTCACCACTGGACAGATCTTCCAAACAAAAGTTGAATAAGGAAACTTTAGAACTCAATAACACAATTAACAACCTAGACTTAATTGACATATATAGAATATACCACCCAACATCAAGCAGCTACACTTTTTTCTCAGCAGCACAAGGATCCTTCTCAAAATTAGATCATATATTATGTCACAGGGCAACTCTTAGACAATATAAAGGAGCGGAGATAATACCATGCATCTTATCTGATCATAATGGAATGAAACTAAAAATCAACGATAAAAGAAGCAAGGAAAAATCATGCATCACTTGGAGAATGAACAATAGGTTACTGAATGATCAATGGGTTTTAGAAGACATCAAGGAGGAAATTAAAAAATTCTTAGAGTTTAATGAAAACACAGACACAACATATCGGAATCTATGGGACACATTGAAAGCAGTTCTAAGAGGAAAATTCATTGCTTGGAGTTCATTCCTTAAAAAAAGAAAAAACCAACAAATAAATGATCTCATACTTCATCTCAAAATTCTAGAAAAAGAAGAGCAAAACAACAGCAAAAGAAGTAGAAGGCAAGAAATAATTAAAATCAGAGCTGAAATTAATGAAATCGAAACAAAAGAAACAATTGAAAAAAATTGACAAAACGAAAAGTTGGTTCTTTGAAAAGATAAATAAAATTGACAGACCCTTAGCCATGCTAGCGAAGAGAAGAAGAGAGAGAACTCAAATTACTAGCATACGGGATGAAAAAGGCAAGATCACGACAGACACTTTAGAAATACAGAAGATAATCAGAAATTATTTTGAATCCTTATACTCCAATAAAATAGAAGATAGTGAAGGCATCGATAAATTTCTTAAGTCATATAATCTGCCCAGATTGAGTCAGGAGGATATAGACAACCTAAAGAGACCAATATCAATTGAGGAAATAGAAGAAACCATCAAAAGATTACCATCTAAGAAAAGCCCAGGACCGGATGGTTTTACAGCAGAGTTTTACAAAATCTTTGAAGAGGAACTAATACCAATACCTTTCAAGCTATTTCAGGAAATAGAAAAAGAGGGAGAACTTCCAAATTCATTCTACGAGGCCAACATCACCCTGATTCCGAAACCAGACAAAGACACTTCAAAGAAAGAAAACTACAGACCAATATTTCTAATGAACCTAGATGCAAAAATCCTCAATAAAATTCTGGCAAATCGGATACAAAAACATATCAAAAAAATTGTGCACCATGATCAAGTAGGATTCATCCCTGGTATGCAAGGCTGGTTCAATATACGGAAATCAATAAATGTTATTCACCACATCAATAGACTTAAAAATAAGAACCATATGATCATCTCGATAGATGCAGAAAAAGCATTCGACAAAGTACAGCATCCATTTATGTTCAAAACTCTCGAAAAACTAGGGATAACAGGAACATACCTCAACATTGTAAAAGCAATTTATGCTAAGCCTCAGGCTAGCATCATTCTGAATGGAGAAAAATTGAAGGCATTCCCTCTAAAATCTGGAACAAGACAGGGATGCCCTCTCTCACCACTTCTGTTCAACATAGTTCTCGAAACACTGGCCAGAGCAATTAGACAGACGAAAGAAATTAAAGGCATAAAAATAGGAAAAGAAGAACTTAAATTATCACTATTTGCAGATGATATGATCCTATATCTAGCAGACCCAATATGGTCTACAAAGAAACTGTTAGAGCTAATAAATGAATTCAGCAAAGTGGCAGGTTATAAAATCAACACGCATAAATCAAAGGCATTCCTGTATATCAGCGACAAATCCTCTGAAATGGACACGAGGACAACCACCCCGTTCACAATATCCTCAAAAAGAATAAAATACTTGGGAATCAACCTAACAAAAGAGGTGAAAGACTTATACAATGAAAACTACAGAACCCTAAAGAGAGAAATTGAAGAAGACCTTAGAAGATGGAAAAATATACCCTGTTCATGGATAGGCAGAACTAACATCATCAAAATGGCGATATTACCAAAAGTTCTCTATAGGTTTAATGCAATGCCAATCAAAATCCCAACGGCATTTCTTGTAGAAATGGAGAAAGCAATCATGAAATTCATATGGAAGAATAAAAGACCCAGAATAGCAAAAACAATACTAAGCAGGAAGTGTGAATCAGGTGGTATAGCGATTCCAGATTTCAAACTATACTACAGAGCAATACTAACAAAAACAGCATGGTACTGGTACCAAAACAGGCGGGTGGACCAATGGTACAGAATAGAGGACACAGAAACCAACCCACAAAACTACAACTTTCTTATATTTGATAAAGGGGCTAAAAGCCTGCAATGGAGGAAGGATAGCATCTTCAACAAATGGTGCTGGGAAAATTGGAAATCCATATGCAACAAAATGAAATTGAATCCCTTTCTCTCGCCATGCACAAAAGTTAACTCAAAATGGATCAAGGAGCTTGATATCAAATCAGAGACACGGCATCTGATAGAAGAGAAAGTTGGCTACGACCTACATGCTGTGGGGTCGGGCTCCAAATTCCTCAATAGGACACCCATAGCACAAGAGTTAACATCTAGAATCAACAAATGGGACTTACTCAAACTAAAAAGTTTTTTCTCAGCAAAAGAAACAATAAGAGAGGTAAATAGGGAGCCTACATCATGGGAACAAATCTTTACTCCTCACACTTCAGATAGAGCCCTAATATCCAGAGTATATAAAGAACTCAGAAAATTAGACAATAAGATAACAAATAATCTCATCAACAAATGGGCCAAGGACCTGAACAGACACTTCTCAGAGGAGGACATACAATCAATCAACAAGTACATGAAAAAATGCTCACCATCGCTAGCAGTCAGAGAAATGCAAATCAAAACCACCCTAAGATACCATTTCACTCCAGTAAGATTGGCAGCCATTACGAAGTCAAACAACAATAAGTGCTGGCGAGGATGTGGGGAAAAGGGTACACTTGTACATTGTTGGTGGGACTGCAAATTGGTGCAGCCAATTTGGAAAGCAGTATGGAGATTTCTTGGAAAGCTGGGAATGGAACCACCATTTGACCCAGCTATCCCCCTTCTGGGTCTATTCCCTAAAGACCTAAAAAGAGCATGCTACAGGGACACTGCTACATCCATGTTCATAGCAGCACAATTCACAATAGGAAGACTGTGGAACCAACCTAGATGCCCTTCAATAGACGAATGGATAAAAAAAATGTGGCATTTATACACAATGGAGTATTACTCTGCATTAAGAAATGACAAAATCATAGAATTTGGAGGGAAATGGATGGCATTAGAGCAGATTATGCTAAGCGAAGCTAGCCAAGCCCTAAAAAACAAATGCCAAATGTCTTCTTTGATATAAGGAGAGTAATTAAGAACAGACTAGGGAAGAAGAGCACAAGAAGAAGACCATCATTAAACAGGGTTGAGAGGTGGGAGGGAAAGGGAGAGAGAAGGGAAATAGCATGGAAATGGAACGAGACCCTCAGGTTTATACAAAATTACATACAAGAGGAAGTGAGGGGAAAGGAAAAAATAATACAAGGGGGAGGAATGAATTACAGTAGGGGGGGTAGAGAGAGAAGAGGGGAGGGGAGGGGGCATAGTAGAGGATAGGAAAGGCAGCAGAATACAACAGACACTAGGATGGCAATATGTAAAGCAATGGAAGTGAAACTGATGTGATTCTGCAAGCTGTATACGGGGCAATATGGGAGTGCATAACCCACTTGAATCAAAATGTGAAATATGATATATCAAGAACTATGTAATGGAGGGGTAAGACAAGATAATACAAATGGAAGAAATGATTTACAGTAGAAGGGGTAGAGAGAGAAAAGGGGAGGGGAGGGGAGGGGAGGGGGGATAGTAGAGAATAGGACTGACAGCAGAATACATCAGACACTAGAAAGGCAATATGTCAATCAATGGAAGGGTAACTGATGTGATACAGCAATCTGTATACGGGGTAAAGTTGGGAGTTCATAACCCGCTTGAATCAAACTGTGAAATATGATGTATTAAGAACTGTGTAAGGTTTTGAATAACCAACAATAAAAAAAAATAAATTAAAAAAAAAAAAGAAACAAAGCACCACTATTTCTCCTTAAAAAATATCTAGCTAAAGAGAAACCTCCTCTGTTAGCAGCTGAAGTAATAGACTTAAAATATGAAATAAAAATTCCTAAATTATTTAAAAAAAAAAGAGAACAGGGGTGACCCAGGTGCCGAGGGAAGGCACCGTCCTGGAGGTGATCTGGAGAAGGAGCAGGACTTGCAAGCTGAGTGAGGGGGGTGGAGTGTCCAAGACTGTGGTTAGTGGGGACAGGGTGACAGGAAGGAGCAGCAGAGGGAGCAAAGGGAGGAAGAACTGAGGGAATGAAGAGGGCCACTGGGAGCATTTGAGGTCAGATTTAACGGGGGCAGTAGCAATAGAACAAAAAGGAAAAGTAAGAGGAATGTCCCCAGGAAGCCTGGACGAGGCTGGCTCTCGCTGACCGTGGAGGGCAGAGTGAAGGCAGGCGTGGCGAGGTGAGGATGGGGCCCGGGAGCTCCTTCCCCACGGGACTGCTGGTGACCCGGTCGCTGAAGTACCAGGCCTCGCTTCTCAGCTCTGCTTGAGGATGAAGGAGGGGTGGATGAGAGGCGTCCCGAGAAACCAGGCAGCGGTCACCAAGGCGTCCCGTACTCCTGGAGTCTGTCTGCGTGGTTAGCTTTGCAGGCTGCACCCACGGGAGATCCGGGGGCGCTTTACTAGCACATGGAGGGAGATCAAAGACTTCTTTGCATCACTGCATGAAGGGAATCTCTTGTTTCCAGGCAAAACAATAAAATGAGCAATCTCTCCCCAAGTGCTTGTCTCTGAAAAAAGTGCTTCTCATAAAAATCCTAATCCAGGCACAGCCACATGCAGTACGTGGACATGACCCTCAGGGCCACTTGGGCAAAGCGGGGCTGGGCCTGTGGGCTCCAGCTCCCCGCTCTCTAGGCAGTTTCTAAGCCCCACGCCTTGTGGGCCACCCTGACCTGTGGCTCTTATCTAGGCAGACCCTCCACTAGGGGTCGGGGCTGCAGGGCATCTTGCTGGGGCCAGTTGTTACTTGTTGTCTGAGTCTTTCTCAACCACAGACCTGAAGCTGTTGTGATGGGAGGTTCCCTAGCTCCGTGGATGGCAGCCTTGAAGTGATGGGTAAGGGCTGCCCAGCCTGCAGGACTAGCTGGGAACGTCATGTGCTCTGTGGATGCCAGGGGGTCGGTGGCATCCTCGCCTAGCTCAACACTGATGTGAGGAGGTGGTGCAGTCTGCGTGCCAGCTGCCAGCACGGGGCGCCTGCACTGGGAAGGGGTTCCATAGACATCACTCACTGAATCCTCACTGGCACTTCCCTAAGGAGGAGTCCGCCCTCCACAGCTGAGAGAGCTGGGCTGGGAGGAGGGGACCGTCATGAAGCCACAGAGCTGAGGATGGAGCCCTAGTGGGGGTGCCAAGCCTGCGGCTGCTCAGGCCTGGGTCGCTGCACCCAAAGACCTGACAGGGGCAGCGCAGGTGGTTTTGAGATGAGGCAGGACATGAGGGCAGGGAGGGCATAGCTCTCGGAGGCCAGGAGGGGGAGAGAGACCGGCTGACCGACAGACAGACACGGAGATGGAAAGAAAGGGCTAGGGATAGGATAAACTCTTCCCCAACCAGGTCCCTCCTCCTGAGTGATTCGCCTGACTAACTCAGCAGGTGGATTAATCCACCTCGAGGCCACAGCCCTCCCATCCCATCCTTTGGGGAAAGCCCCCCGTGGGACGTGGCTGCGTGGGGACCAAGTGGTCAACAAGTGAGTTTCAGGGGAGCATTTCGGGCACTCACCCCGACGCCCACGCTCACCAACAATGCCACTCTCTGGAAGGCTGTGACGTCCGGGATGCAGGCCCTGCCCGGCTGTGGCATCTGCTGAGCACTTGGTAAGGGTCTCTGGATGGACTCATCACCGTGGACCTGAGGGGGAGCGCAGCCCTTGTGCCCAGCAGGGGAAGGAGCTGCACCAGGGCCCCCGAGGCTCAGGGCCCCGCTGACCGCGGAGGAGGTGGGGGACGCGCTGCCGAGAGCTAGAGAAGGGAAAGGGAGAAAAGTGGCCCAGGACAGGCCATCGGGGTGCAAGTGGAAGGGCAGGCAGGACGCTCCTGGGGGGACGGGTGCTGGGCCCTAGGGAGTGGCCTTCACATGGCCGCCTGCTCACTGACCTCAGGGGACTGCTTCCCTGTGCCTTCATCCTGCAGCATAGGACAGGTCAGGACCAAAGGTGCTGAGGTCAAAGCCCCCATCTTTGCCCGGAGGCCGCAGGCCGTGTGTTCATCCTGCCAACCTCGTCCCCAGAGCCTTCGCCCTCCTTCCCTCCTGCACACGCCCCTGCGGGTGTCACCAGCCACCTTCTGCAGGGCAGGGCTAGTTTGTCCCTTTCAGGGCTGGGGAGAAGGCGCTGCGGCCCTTGGGGCCCTCCAGGGATGCCTGGCCGGCTCCGACGTCTCTGGGCCATTCCTGTGTGACTCCTGGGCCCAGGGCAGCCTCCTCGCCTGCTCTTGCCGACCAGCGTGGCTCGCTGTGCTCTGTCGTGGAGCGGCATCTCATATTTCATGACTCCAGGGAAAGCAACCAGTCTTATTTCAAAGTGCAGAATATCTCAGAAATGACAATAAGTTAAACAGCTTCCACATCTGCAGCACATCTCCTTGCAGGGAGAGGCAAACACGGGGCTCTCGAGACAGAATTTTTCATCAACAATTTATTTTTAAATAAAATATCTCCCTCACATCAGGGGAAAACACGCCGTATTTCCGTCACAAGTTGGAAGGGGGAGGAGAGTGGAAGAGCCCAGAGGTGACGGCGGTAGGCAGGGCCTGGGCGGCTCGTCCGGCCCGACCTCAGGCAGCGTGTGTCATCGGGAGCCCAGGTCCTCTGGAGGAGGCCAGGGCCTACAGGTGGACCCTGGTCGTGCCCAGTGGCCCGAGAGCAGGCAAAGGCTCCAACACAAGCAGGACCTGATCACGTAGCCACAAGGGTGTTGACAGACAGCTCTGTTCCTCCAAGACACTTTCCCCTTAAAGGGATGAAAAGGGGATGGAGGTCACAAAGAAAATAACAGGGTCGGGAGGGTTGAGGGCCCCACTCAGGTGCAGGCCGGATGTGAAGTGGAGAACATAACACTGATGTTAACAGGCAGTTCTTAGGTAAGCAGTGATCATTTATTCTGGGGCATTCTGAGAAAAGAAGGTGTCTCTGCCATCACAGGCTTGTGATCAAGTAACAGGTGGATTATGTGATCGGCACCACTTAGATGTGTTCAAGGGGCTGCGCTAGGAGATGGTTTAGCAGGTAACCGACTCACTCCTCCGCCTCAAACACACTTCTCTGACCCCACAGTTTACAGTCGTGATCTGCAGAGCCCGTGTCACCGTGGTATCTGGCAGAGGCAGTTGTACGTGCGAGGTCCTGGAACAGCGGGACTGGGAAGAAGGCGGCATGGTGAGCCAGGGCGGGGGGAGGCTGGGCCAAATCACCCAGGTCTCTAGGGCTTCCATGTGGATTCTCCAAGAAACACTCTTTGCGACCTTAAGCCCGTGCTGGTTTTGAACAGGAAGTCAATACCTGCCCTATGAAATCCTGTCTCTGTCAGGTGAAGGCGTGGTCCTGGGTGGACACCAGGCTGTGAGGGCCCTTTCTGTGGCCCCAGTGGAACGCTCAGGCTGGTTCCCACCGTGAATGGAGGTCTGGTTAGCTCATGGCTCTGGAACATGGTGCCAGAGCCGTGTTGAGGGCCTTGTTGCACCTTGACATGGTGGAGAGACAGGGCCAGCCTGCCAGCTCAGGTGTCTGGGGTCCCCTTGCTATGACCTCACCTAATCCTCACGGCTGTCTTCAGTCCCATTAACTTGGGTCTCACGCATGAGGGTTCAAGGTGGGTCTTGGGGAGGACCAACACCAGACCACAGAGGGAGCCTCTCGTTTTAGTTCAGGTGAAAGATGAAGGCTCCTGGGAACAGGAGCTGCAGGGAGGAGGGAGGCGAGTGGAGAGAATCCAGGTCCCCACCGCGGAGCCAGGCGTGACAGATCTGGTGAAGGCCTGGGTGGGGGTGAGTGACGGAGAGAAGGGGAAGAGAACCAGGTTTGGGGACCGAGCAGGACAGGCGGGCAGTCTGGCCCTCCTTCGGGAGACACGTGCCTGACGGGGCTCTGTTGGGGGTTCATTTTGAAAGATAAACACGTGAAGCCGAATAAAAAACAAATGGGGGCTATTGAGAACGAGGATAGTCTTGCCCAGGGTGTATTCTTGCCCTTATATTTTAAAAAATGTCTTAGTACAACTTCTGTGTGCTATTTGTTTTTCAATGACACTTTTGGTCTTCAGTAAATCCATTAGGGAGTTCTGACCAGCGGTTTGGCATGTTCTCAAATAAAACGTCCAGAGTTACCAGCGATGGCTTGCTGACTAGGCAGGTTCCCTGGTTTTCCAGAATTTGCATCTGGAAATGAAGGCACCAGGAAAACCTGCAGGTGCCCACTTGTTTCCCAAACACGGTTTATGGGTCTGGGAGGGAGAGAACTCTGTTAGGAAGAAGGCCCGCACGGAGCCCTTGGCAGATACGTGCAGAGTGTCCTGGTGGGGAGGAAGAGACCAGGGAAAGGACAGAACCTCCGTGCAAGAGGGCAGGGTCCAGATGGAGCCCGGCTGCGAGGGGCGAAGAGGCCAAGCCTGTGCTGAAGGAAAGAGGGGTCTACAGGCCTGAAGAACCCAGTGCGGCTTCCGCACTACCCACTGCCTGTATTTTGAATATAAGAAGTTTTTTGTTTATTTTAACTGTAAAACATTGGTTCTTGTTTGAATAAAGAGAATGTTGTTATGCTAAAAAAAAATCTGGAGGTTTAAGGGTTCCCCCAATTGTTTTGCCCTCAGGATGGATTAGTTCAGTCAGCGTGTGTCCACTGTAGCTGGCTAGTGGGCAGAGGTCTGATTTAGATACTGGGAACGACCCACTGGGAGTTGGGGTGGTCAGGACAGTGGCTAGTGTAGGGGGGAAGGAGAATGAATGGGAGTTTCTTACCCGTGAGACAGTCTCCCCCCAGACACTCTGGGTCCCTGCAGGTCAGCAGGGCGGGCCTCTGTGCTTAGGAGACGGTTACTGAATGAAGTGCGGGTGCAGGTGAGGTCTGAGACAGGCGCTGCCCGATTTCATCCTCAAATTGGCCTGAAATTAGAGGCCCAGACCAGTGGACTCCTGCAGGCTCCTTCCAGGGGCCCCCCAAGCACTTGGGGACCTCAGTGTTGCCCTGGAAGGAACCCCAGGACTCCATCCTCACCAACTGGACAGCAGAGGCCTCGGGGGTCAAGCGCACGCGGATCAAGCCAGGGCTCGGGGACTTTGGTCACTCCTCAGGCCTGTTCTCCTGTTGCGTTTCTAGAGAAGCCCTGGAAGATGGGGGTGCAGAGACTCTACCCCGAGGGGACACCTGACTTACGGAAAGGAAAAAAAACTTAGAAACACTCAGTGAATAAAGGAGATCAGAGAAGTTTTACTTTTCCTGGGAGATTTGTAGGTATAGGTCTTCCTTCCTTCCTTCCTTCCTTCCTTCCTTCCTTCCTTCCTTCCTTCCTTCCTTCCTTTCTTTTTTCTCTTATCTGTCCATCCACCCACTTATCTATCACCTGTTGATCCTCTATCATTTGTCATTTCCCACACAATAGAGTGGACGTGGCACGTGGGAATCAATCTTGGGGGAAAGAGGTTAAGTCATGTTGGCCTGGTGGACGGGGCAGTGGACTCACCGTGAACTGGTCTGTGAAGACCATGGGTGGCAGACGGGGAGGAGAACCAGGCTCCTGTGTCAGTGTGTCACGTCTGAGATCCCACGTCTGCAGGGGCGAGGCCAGCGTTGGCCACCACCATGAATGGTGACAGTCCCAGCCAAGGCGGACCGGCTAGCAGGCTGGCTCAGGGGCAGGTGGGAGAGCTGGCCTGAGGCTCGCACAGCTCCAAGCCCCATCAAGGAGATGGTCTGGGGAGGTGGCGTGGGCCAGTGCAGGGGCTGGCGTGGCCAGTGCAGGGGGCAGGCAGGTGGCTTCCTGAGGCATGGAGGCTGGTGTTCGTGAAATGGGGGGCGCAGGTGATGTCAGGAGCTGGGCCAGAGGGACCCACCTGCGGAAACGGCATTAGATCTGACGACCGAGGACCGACCTTGACGGGGACTTGGCTTTGTGGTGGAGTCCGTCCAGTTAGAAGGGTTTCAAGGACGCTGATGGGAAGGGACGGGACTCGGGGACCACACACTGTCCTTTCTAGAGTCTCGATATGAAAGGACGTGGACAACTGGGGAAGACGGAGAGGAGTGTGACTTCGAGAGAGGTTCTTCTCTTTTTTGGTGGCTTTTAAGGATGGAAACGTCTTTATGATCACGGAATGAGCCACAGAGAGGGAGAACCTGCGGAGGAGAGCCGGTGGAGAGTCACCCTGGACAGCAGAGTTCAGAGGGGACTGACCAGGGCACAGCGAGGGGACCATCCTGGAGACAGGCAGACGCGGTGGAAACAGTGATCTTCCAAGAGGGGGAGGACCCAGGGGCTACAGAGGGCTGTGGCAGCTAGGGTAGCTGACCACTTACCCCGTGGCCGGGGCTTCCCAGCACTGAGTTGTTCCGAGAGCCAGGGGGCATGGTCTGCAGCCACAGGGAGGGGTGTGGGGAAGCACCTCCACTGTTGGGGGCTTGGGGGATGCAGTGTCCACACGGTCAGCCAGGCTTCACTGAGAGGAAGGGGCAAGGAGGGGACGGTCAGAGAAGGTGTTAGAACAGAGGACAGTGCTGGGGACCCTGGATTCCAGAAGGCAGACAGAAGGATCTGGGTGGACGGAGACAGGGCGCTCAGAGACGATCAACGGGATGCGTTTCTGGTCTGTAAGGAATGGCTTGGGCGTCAGTGACCGCAGGGATGAAGGGTCACGTAAGACCCTTTTGCTTATAGGGCTGCTGAGGTGGATCATGGTGGCAGCAGGAAGAGAAGCTTCCTTCAGAGGCAAGCAGGATTCCCAACCTTTCCAGTCTCATCATTCTATTGGCAGTGGAGAGCTGCTGGCAGGCAGCAGTGCAGAGCTCTGTGGGTGCCCCGGGCAGCTTTGCTGACCAGGTCGTCTGGGTACAGTTGTGCATGTTGTGTGCTGCACAACTCCAGGAGAAGCAGTTTACATTCATTAATGCAATGGTGCCCCCACAACAGCTCTTTGTTCACAGGGCTTATTGTTTCTCATTTTACTGAAGAAGAATCTCAGGAACAGAGAAGCCCGTGTCCAGTGTCTTTCCCAATTTCACACGACTGTCCTTCATGGAGTCAGACCTTGATTCAGCATTTGCACACACTCTGGATCTCAGGGCTGCCTCGTGGATGCGAGAGTCCTTGGTGCCTCTGAGGCTACGTTTAACAACCCAGGAATCTGCCATCAGGATGTGCTCCAAGGAAGAGAGAACCGACACGAGAGGAACCCTTAAGGCCCGTGCTCACCTTGACGTCACGGCTGGCTCTGATTTTGGTGGCCATTCTCTTGGAGGGTGAGGACGAAGGCGCTGGCCGCTGTGTGAGCTGGCTGAAGCCGGCAGAGTGCAGGCTCCACCAGGGGCAGTGGCCTGACACCTGGCCATGTTGCTGTGGAGACCATGCCACATCGGTGTGTGGTTCTTTACCTGTGCCAACTGCTGCTCTTGGGAGATCCTCTGGACTGAGGGGCAGACCTGGCCCCCAGAGCCCTGAGGTCCAGCAGGAGAGCTGGCAGAGGTAGTTCCTGTTAGGTTTTCCTCAAGTCCTTGCTTCTGCCCACTGTGAATATCCCAGTGTGTCTGGAACTCCCAGGCCCAGAGCCTCCAGCTCACTAGGTGGGGCAGAGACTCTGGTGTCACATCAAACCCCTCCAGCTACCTGTTGAGGTGACAGCTTCCGGGAGGTGTGACCAGCCTCGCAGGTGCACCCTGGCAGCACTTCTCAGAAGCTCTTGACCCTGGGCCCGGGCTGCTCTGGTGCCTTGGAGTGGAAACCCAGCAGGGGCTGGCCCCTGGGCAGTTGGGAGGGACAGGAAACTGGCACCAGTGGCCTGTGGTCACAGAGGTGCTGGACAGCGCTCTCCTTCCCCGGGTTGGATGCTCTGCCCCCTTTTTCACAAGGCTTCTTAGGGATGGAGTCACTAGTCACCCACAGCCCTGGTCAAGTGACAATGACCTCCTACGTGACATCCTAAATAAACAGTCACCCGCCAGCCCTCAGGCCCTGCCGCCAGGGGCACGGAGGAAGGTCTGGGTTTGGAGGGTGGGCTGAGCCCCTGGCTGGGCCACCTGGGGATCTAAGCACCCCTGTTCTACGCACCCCAGAACCGCCTCCGTGGCACCTCGAGTGCGCCATTCCCGAGCGAGTCTCAGAGCTCAGGGTGTGAGTCGCCGGCCGTGACTGCTTCCTTCTCTCCGCCTCTGATGTATCATTGACCTGGTGCACGGAGCATCGGCTCTGCCTCCTCTGAGTCTGTGGCACCTCGTCTGGCGTCACCTCCTCAACAGTCCTCTTTGTCCTTGCAGGCTCAGGTGCCAGGCTGCCCCGGGAGCTCTGCATGTCCTTGGTGCTCAGTGTGACCCAGGGCTGAAACCCCAGCCAGGTTCTGTGAAACCCATGATTCTCGAGGGGAGCCGGGGCGGGAGCACGTGGCTCCTCCTCTGTAAGGTTATGGGGAGAGCTGATCTCCGGGGTCCCACCCGGCTCCGAAGGGCTAATGACCAGCCTCTGTCGGCCTCTGAGAAGCTCACAGAGAGGCCAGTGCCCGGAATCTTAGGGCAGAGGGTGGTGGCGCCCTGGTTTAGGGGGCCAAGTTCTGTCCAGCCTGCAGGGAGCATCCTCGCAGACCAGAGGCAGCGCCCGGGAGCTGTAGCTCCTGACTCATGTGTCAGCCCTTTCTGTCCCCCTCCCTGACCTGTCCGCACAGGTGATCTGACAGCCCCGGGGGCAGCTTTGAAAACCGCATTTGACTTCTCATCTGAGCCGAAGCGCAGGACTGAGGAGGGCGGTGCTCGGCAGTGTCAGACCTGGGCCGGCCCCTGCTACCCAGAACCAGTGCCCGTTCAACCTTCAGGCCCGGCTCGAATATCACCTCCTCCGCAGACTTCATCGTCCCAGACAGGTCAGACGCACCCTCTTCCTTCTCCTCCCAGATCACCTTATCAATCCATTGCATATCGGTGCACTTCCCTTAGAGCCGATATCACCTTGAATCATCATCATGCACAAGAGGCAGGATGTAAAGTGGAATTCTTGTCAGCTTTGGACCAGGCCCCAAAGGCCAGGCACAAACAGAGCACTGCCGTATTTTAAAGGGGAGCCACATGGTTTATCTGGGGATGGTGGGAGGGCACTGAAGCTGGGCCGTGTCAGCTAATGGTCCATCTCTGGCCCAGGAGAGGCGAGGCTGAGGAGGCTGAGGAGGCTGAGGAGGCTGAGGAGGCTGAGGAGGCTGAGGAGGAGCATCCTGCACAGAGCTCTCCAGAGCCGGGGCAGATGCCTTGCTCCTCCTCCTCTGCATCATGGGGACGGGAACAGGGAAACCACATGGGGGCTCCGTACATTCCCCCTGGGGGTGCAAAACGTGCAGCATGGTGCCTGGGGCCCCAGGGAAGTCCCACACAAGAGTCTGGGCTGGGGCTCTGAGGCTGGTGGCAAATCCCAGAGAAGAGGGTCTAGGAACAAGAGTCGTCCCCACAGAGGGCCCAGCAAAGCGTCCACTTCCCGAACTTTCTCCTTGTGGGAGACGCCAGTCTATTTGGGGGATGGGTTCCAAAAGGGGTGGGCTTCTGGCACTCAGGGGCAAGGGGGAGAGTCGCCCGATTCCAGAGGAAGGGGTGGGACGGAGCTCCTGGGGAGCCTCACAGGGACCCACGACAGGCTGGCAGAGGCAGAGGGCCAAGAGAGGGGGCGGGAGCTCTCCAGTGTTCTGCAGCGGGACCCTTGCTAAGCAGCATCCGCACCTACCATGGAGCGCCTGCCCCTCCAGAGCTCTCCCCTGCACTGCTCTTGCAAGGGCTAGAGAGGAGCCGGCAGGTCGGGGTGAGAAGACTCCAAGCTCAGCCAGAAGTGACCACCCATCGGTGCGTGGCCTGCCCTGCCAATGGCAGCGCCCAGTTGGAACTTCGTCTCTTCCATTACTTTATGTTGATGGCCATCCAACTGTTACTGCTGTCCCTCCCTTAATCACCAGCCCCACTTCCCGAGCGTAGCCAAGCTCACGTCTAATAGGAATCCATTCCTGGACAGCTCTTCAACCCTGGTCAGTGCTCACCTGTGAGAGATGGATTCCCTGCGGCACCCAGGCAGTTGCGAGGGGCCTGCCCATGGGAAGCTGGACTTGACGGTGCAGGTCCACCAGGGAGGTAGGCCTCAGGGTCCAGATGGCACCACGAGCTGTTTGACTGGAGCCACGTTTGGGAGCAGCAAAAGACCACGTGCCGGCGGCAGGGATCTAGTCCCTGCAGATCAGAGTGTGGGGATGGGGGACCTGCAGTCAGGCTGTCCTCTGGGGACTTGCTGCCTCCTGGCTGTGGCCAGCCAGCAAAAGAGGTAGAGTCTGGTACCTGAAGAAGGAGCCCTGCACACTAGAATGGGTGAAAGACACAGCACTCACTTATTCAACACAAAATTCAGTTCCCCTTTTAAAGTCAGCCTCCACTGTTGGTTTTGGCACAGCACTTGGGGAGCTCATGCAGAGATGACACTCGGGGTGTACGCTCAGGGTACTAGGAGAGTCGGGTGGGCCCAGGGTGTGCGTGCAGTGAGCTCTTCAGGCCATGTGAACTGGGCGCCAGATTGTGGGGCATGTGGCGGAACCTGCCCGGCTGCCATTTCCCTGGCAGCTGGACGCAGGCTTCCTCTCCCCCGTTTCTCTCTCCAAGTGTTATGCGATGAAAGCTGAGCCCGTGGGTGGGCAATTCACGAGGGGCTGGAGGACCAGGGCTGCAATTAGATGTTTCTGCTGCAGCGTGACAACAGATTATTCCAGCCCGCAGAGAGGCAGGTGGGGACCAGTTCCCACATCGGCAGGACGGCCTGTGAGTCACTCTCCAGTCTCACCAATGTTTGCCCACACGGAAGCTTCGCTGGGCCACTTGGTCCTGATGCGGGAAAGCGGCCTCCCCCGGCCTCCCTGGCACAGCCGGCCGAGTGAGTCCCAGGGCACAGAGGACCTGGAAAATAATTAGGTTTTGTTTTTGCTTATTGTTGGGTGACTCAAATGTGGCTGTTTTCTTGTCATTCCTGATTTCTAGAAAGTAGTCTGACTGTCACATTCCCAGGTAGATGCCCACGATGTTTATAGTTTCTCAGAAAAAAGAAAAAAAAAAAAAAAAGAACCTGACTTCTTTGAAAGCTGTTTTCCTGTCTGCACCGCAGAGATTAAAAATAGAAGCCATTAGCCCTGGAGAGAGCCGGGCAGACCTTCAGGTGCTGATTAGCGGAGAGAGTTTGGGAAAAATCCTCTCTCCTCTGTGTTGGGGGGAGGAGGCAGCATTTCCGACAGGTGGAATTCAAATTAAAAACCCACAAGCCTGTGGCGATTCTGTTTCTTCGTGGCACACACAGCTCCCAGCGCATGTAGTGGGTGGAGAGCTTGAAAGACAGACTCCAAGGCACAGAGGATGCCAGCAGCCGTGCACTGAGCTCTTCAGGTGACCTCCGACGCGTTCTCCCCCTGGCTCCATGCTCCTGGCATCTGCAGCCTGAGGGCACAACAAGCAGGCCAGCCCCTCGGGGTCATGTCCCCTCTCATGACCACGGTGGTCAAGTAACATCAGTCACCCACGCAGCCGTCCGCGCATTCCACGGGTATTCATGACTGGCTTCATGGTGGGTGCCGTTCTAGGCGCTGGGACGCGGTTGTGAGCGCAGCAGCCCACGTGTCTGTTTTTGTTTTTAATTAGGGGAGGGGAAGCGGGGATAGGAAGGGCAGCAGAATAAAACAGACATTATTATTGTTGTCTGTATATAGGCGAGTGCATGACCAACGTGGTTCTGCAACCTGTACACTCACATGTCTGTTTTGAGGCTGCGATCTGACTCCCGGCCCTTCCTCCTCTGCTGGACTGGGGTGTGACACCCTGACCCTGCGTCTCCTCATCTGTCACATGAGTTCCTGGTGTGACCAGTGTTTCCTGAGTTTTCCTGGATCACTGGAATCCTTCATAGTCACAGCCCCTCTCCAGAGACGGATTCAGAGCCCAGGTCTCGCCTTGACTGGCAGAAATTGCATGTGAGCCAAAGAGGCAGAAGCAATTCTCATATCTCTACTGAATCCAGTAGATTCACAATGATATGCTTTCCACATGTAACCAATACAGAAGTAGTAATGAGATTTTGGGTATGAGATATCACGTATTCTTCCTTCGTATTGTGTCAGAACCGAGGCCTTCTGAGAAACGGAGGCCGTACAAAGACACCTGCCGCAAACCAAGATCCTTGCCTTCTGGTTAGAAAGATCTCAGAGCTGTCACTCGGAGAAACAGGCTGAACGCATTGAAGGGGTGGGAAAGGGAAAGGGCACATTCCTAAGGGACAGAGCGAGTCCTCTCAAAGAGGAGAGGGACAGGGTGCCTCTTCTGCACCCGTTTTATTGGGGTCCAAGGGAAGTTTCCAGAGAGTCCCGCCCAGGTCCCTTCTTGATTTCTGACTGACAGCAGGTGACATCAGACTTTCAAGTCCCCACATCCATGACGAATGTAGGTCGCCTTGGCCCACGCTTACTGGTTCTAATTGGATTCTTAACCTTAAATTCTTCCAGTTTTTACGGTTAGGAGGAGTTATCTTCATCTCCCTGAGTTCCAGAATCTGGTCTGTGGAAAAGGTCCCAAAGTCCCCACTTCAGGGTAACCTGAGTTCCTCTCACAGACATTGCTCAGGCCTGCATTTCTCCACGATGGCAGACAGTTTGCCGAGGAATGTGACGTAGCCTGTGCACTTAGGAAAAGAAGGCACGTGCAGGTGGCACAGTGGGCCCGCTTGTATTCCCTTAAGCTGGGCCCCCACTTGCATGTCGTCTCCTATTAGTATTAAATCTTCAGAATGTTAATTTTGGAGAGAGGGAAAGACCTCTAACATGGAGGAGCAGGTTAGACGATCTCAATGCTCAGCAGCCACGTGGGGCTGAGGGCCACCGTGTTGGACAGCTCAGGTGCCCTGGAGTCTGTGCATCTAACGGGGGCCCAGGCTGTTCTTATGATGCATGGAGCACGTGTGGGGAGACCAGGCTGGTGCCGCCCAAGCAGCTCCCAGTTCTGAGGCTGGGCTGGGGCCACAGGGCTGGGCCAGCGTGAGCCTCAGCCGGGGACTAGCAGCCTCGGCTCTTCCGACCTCACTCACTCTATTTCCTCTGCCTGCTCTCCCCCGTCCTCTGTGGCGTTCAGCTGGCCATCGGGGCTTCCTGAAGACATAATTGTGCTAGAGATGAGACAAAGAAGAGAAGTGTCAGCCATCAAAGGGTTCAGGAGCTGTTGGATGAGGGTAAAGCAAAAACAACAAAAGTCTTCAGCCAGACGAGCAGGCCGAGTGCGGGTGTGATCAGTCGGCCAGTCCTGAGGAGGACGGAGAGGCGAAGAACAGCACCCGGGATCCCTGGCGGCTCCAGAGACTCCGCCTCAGGACAGAGCACGGAAGGCCCACTGCAGGCAGCAGGCGCGCTCCCTAGGGCATGGCAGAGGGGTGATGCAGTCAGGCAACGCTTTGCTTGAGTCCTGGTGTCTTCATGTTCTAGAACATTCCACATCTCCTTAGTAAGTGGTTAAAAACGTGTGGCTTTGGGAAGGTGCTTTGATCTCTCCGTCCACCGGCCCACCCGTGTATCTGTTCATCAAACTGAGGAGTCCACTCTGTGAGGCGGGCTTCGCTGGAGGTTTACTTCATCTGACACAGCAGTCCCACAAAGTAGGGGCTGGAGTATCTACTTGAGGTGTGGGAATAGCCGGAGAGGTTAAGTGACTTGTCCAAATCCATTAGGCGGGTGCTGGGGATCCCTGGTGCACCTGCTCTACAAGGTGGGCGGTCAGGCCACGAGGGCCCTGTCCTCGTCCAGGGATCAGCACTGTCAGAAAAGGGACTCAGGCTGTGAGTTCAACTTCTCGCACTCTTTCTTGCCCATGTGAAGCCTTTAGCAATGAGGGGATGCAGCAAGGAGACCCTCACCTTAGGCACCCCTTGATCTCAGCCATTCCAGCCCCCAGAAGCATGCACCAAATAAACTTCTGGGTTATGAATCTGGTCTTGGTTATTCTGTTGTAGAAGCCCCAAAATAGACCGACAGCTGGCAAGTCACATTAGCGCTTGGGGCAAAACTCCGTGCGTTTAACTACGCTCAAGATCTTTACGCAGACAGAACGTGGGGCTAGGTCTTACGAGGCGGACCCAGGTCTTCTTACAAGCACAACGGAAAGGGCCTCCTCTCTCCACGGAGGACCCACCACCAGGGGTGGACTCTGTGCTCCTGCCAGGCCCACGTCCAAGTCAGGAACCTCAATGTTCTTCTTACGTGCATGGTATAGAGACCCCGCCAAGGGGTGTCTGTCACACAGTTTCAGACATGTTTGGCCGGTTTGACTCGGTAAGCTTTCTTGGGGAAACCCAGTGACAATCTTTAGGAGATACTAAACCTTGTTTGAGTCTCAAGTGGACCCACTATGAAGACCATCAGGATAGTCTTTTCCAACGTCACTGTTCTCAGCAGTCCCCCACCTCCAGTGTTTTAGTGACCTTGGACCAAGCATGGGATTCGAAGTGACAACCCCCTGCCCATGGAAGCCCTTTCCAATAAGCAGAGTAAGTCAGAATTTGACATTTTATTTTCTGACATTTGCTGAGATGCCTGAAATATGTCACATTGGACGGCAGAATGATTAGGACAAATAATACTCATGAAAGAGTGGCAGCTTGTAATTAAAGACTAAGTGCTGGAGAAAATTATTCTGGGTGACTTTAGACAAACTCAGGCTCAAACTTCTCCTTCTTGTTTTTTCTGTCTTCTCAGACATTCCAGCCCCCAGAAGCAGGCGCCAAGTGAACTTGGAGTCCTTGGCACACGCTCTCTTCTAGAAGGTCCTCCTTCCTCACCCCTTTCTTTGGGGCCACATTCCATGATACCCAAATGTTCGCTAGAAGAGCTAAGCTTTGCTGTAGTGGAAAGTAAGCCCTGAAAGCTCACGTCTTTGAGTGAAGACTGTGTCGCTCGCTAACAGCGCACTCTCATGTAGGTTGAGAGGATTCCCTACGGGACCCCCTGCATGTTCTCCTACCTGGGTCTCCTGCCTGGGTCTCCTGCCTGGGTCTCCTGCCTGGGTCTCCTACCTGGGTCTCCTGCCTGGGTCTCCCGCCTGGGTCTCCCGCATGGGTCTCCCGCCTGGGTCTCCCGCCTGGGTCTCCCATCTGGGTCTCCTACCTGGGTCTCCTACCTGGGTCTCCTGCCTGGGTCTCCTGCCTGGGTCTCCCACCTGGGTCTCCCGCCTGGGTCTCCCGCCTGGGTCTCCCGCCTGGGTCTCCCACCTGGGTCTCCTGCCTGGGTCTCCTACCTGGGTCTCCTGCCTGGGTCTCCTGCCTGGGTCTCCTGCCTGGGTCTCCTGCATGGGTCTCCTACCTGGGTCTCCTATCTGGATCTCCTGCCTGGGTCTTCTATTTGGGTCCCCTCCATAGGTCTCCTGCATGAGTCTCTGATCTGGGTCTCCTGCATGGGTCTTCTATTTGGGTCCCCTCCATAGGTCTCCTGCATGAGTCTCTGATCTGGGTCTCCTGCCTGGGTCTCCTGCCTGCTTCATGTCAGTGATACACAAACCTAAATTCTTTCCATATTTTGGCTCCTCCATGTTAGAGACTTTTCTTTCCTTCTCAGTACATAATGAGGGGGAAAGAGTGCAGAGATGATACTCCTGCAGGCTTCAGAGAGTAAGGGAAACACCGTTCCTGCTCATGTTTAGTCCCTTGACTAGACTGGCTAGACCCTAAACTCTTTTGTTGGTTGTACATGACAGTAGGGGAGGGGAGAGCCTTCTCACTGTCTTTGGGACAGGATGCTTCCGTGTTTTCTCAACCCTTGCCTTCACCTCTCCTCATTTTTCCTGCGCACAGTGCTAAGCATAAGCTTTGCTCATCAGAAGTGACTGAGTGGAAGGCAGGCAGCTGAAGGGTACTTTGACCACCCATGTGGGCTGGAAGTCCCAGCTTGTGGGCCAAGGGAGAAAGACCACAAAGCTGTCCATCACTGTAAGTGAACATCCCTAACGTGGATGGGCCACATCCCATCGGTTGAGGGTTGAACCTGCCCCAAAGGATCAGACAGCTCTTCCAGTTGGATGGCCTTTGTGTCTGTCAGCTTAACATCACTAACATTTAATTAACATTGTTAACTAACACTAACATTTACTTAACATTATTTAACACTTCATTACATGAAATACCTGAGATAATTTAACTTATAAAAGAAAGGTTTATTCGGCTCATTGTTCTGGAAGGTCCATACTCTTTGGGCCTCAGTGGGGAAGCGGGATAGCCCTAGGGGGAAGACCTGGTGGAACAAACTGCTCCCTTCCCCGCCAGCAAGCAAGAGAAGAGGAGGGAGGGGCCACAGTCACAGGACCCCGGTCAGAGGCACAACCCCGTGACCTGAGATCTTCCCCAAGTGCCCCGTCTCCTGAGGGTCCCACTGCTCCCCAATAGCACCATCCTGGGGACCAAGCCTCCAACTCCTGGGCCGCTGGGGACATGCACTCACAAGCCACAGAGCTGTGGATGGGGCAGGGCTCCTCCTGTCTCTGCAGTGGCCTCCCGTCCTTCAGACACTTGGTCATGGCTGCCGTCTGGGCTTGCCGCCCCCTCTCTCCCATGGGCTCGGTTTCTCTGGACAGCCCTGACCAGTGAGCCTGAGCCCTGGTGGACGTTCCCTGCAGCACCACCAGGCTCCAGGTGCAAGCCCCCCGGGAGGGAGGGACAGCAGGACAAGGGCCGTGTGGCCAGACCTGACGGGGACCTCGCTCGCGGTTTCTTCCGGCTGTGGGCCTGTGTTCAAGGAGAGGGACCAGGGTGCCTTTTCCATGGAGAATGTAGAAGACCCGCAGACATGTCAGAGCTCCACCGTCCACTGTCTCCACATGCTCCTCCCAGGATCCCCCGAGTTTTCACCTGCTGCACCCAGTCTCGCCCTCGTCCTCAGGGTGGCCCCTCACGGCAGCGTCCTGAGTGCCGTCCTCTCTGTCTGAAGACGTGAACGAGAGGAGCAAGCCACGCCCTGCCACCTCGCCGGTGATGGCTGTGTCTCACCCCGTCATGCGGGAAGTGCTACGTGTTACGGAGACGCCGTCTGAGATGACCTTCGTGTTTCCACAGCTGCAGGACCATCTCACGTGGACACCTGTCTCCAAGTGACCGAATTCCTTGCTGTTGTTAGCTCTCTGCTGTGAAGCTCGGGATTCACACCTGTGAACACGGAAGGCCCTCCGAGGCGCCTCGGCTCCTGTAGACTGCACCAGCAGCAGGGGCAGCCGTCGGGGCTATCCCACCCAACGGGGGAGCACGACCCTTCAAGTTCCCGATGGCAGTGGCCGCAGCACCTTGTCCTGGCCCCCTCTGGCCAAGGCCTCCCTGCCTTTGGGGCCTCAAGTCAGCTGGAAGTCAAAGTGGCAGCTTTCACACTGCCGGTCCCCAGACACTACTGGCCACTGGTGCCTCCAGGGGACCCGTTCCTGATCACGCACCGTGATGAGGGTGGGCACGACACCACCTCCACCTGCAACCTGGCCCGACTCATGCCTGCCCTTGTGTTGGCCTGACACTTCAGAGCTCCCAGCCACTCACATGTCCATGACAGCACTTTCAAGGAACAAAGGGTCACAGCCGAATAGTATTTGCTCATTTAAGTCTTGACAGCAACCTTATAAGCCCTGGAAAGGTTGTCGTTGGGCGAAGATCGCAGCTAACCAAAGGCAAGCAAGGACTCGCACCTCAGGACACTGGGCACGTGTGCTCCTCAGTGGGGAAGGCCAGCAGTGTGTTTCAAGGACAAGAACTAATGACTGGAGAAAGCTTTACAGACAGTCATCCTACCCCTAGGTCAGGAATATCCAGGGGCGGGTAAGGAGCACTGGGTATGTGGGCATCGATCTCCGTGTAGTGATCTTGTATCGAGTGCCTTTGAGAGCCAGACACTATGCTAAGCATTTTGTGTGTTTTGTCAATACTCTAGTCCTAAAACTTAAGTACTGGCCCACGTTTGCAGGTGGAGCAGGAATGTGGCTCCCTAGGGCACTCTGCCACTCTCCACGAGTTCCTGACACCCCCCCCCCAGGGTACACTGCCACTCTGCACAAGTTCCTGACATCCCCCGCCCCCAGGGTACACTGCCACTCTGCACAAGTTCCTGACATCCCCCGCCCCCAGGGTACACTGCCACTCTGCACAAGTTCCTGACACCCCCCCCAGGGTACACTGCCACTCTCCACAAGTTCCTGACACCCCCCCCCAGGGTACACTGCCACTCTCCACAAGTTCCTGACACCCCCCCCAGGGTACACTGCCACTCTCCACAAGTTCCTGACACCCCCCCAGGGTACACTGCCACTCTCCACAAGTTCCTGACACCCCCCCCAGGGTACACTGCCACTCTGCACAAGTTCCTGACACCCCCCCCAGGGTACACTGCCACTCTGCACAAGTTCCTGACACCCCCCCCAGGGTACACTGCCACTCTGCACAAGTTCCTGACACCCCCCCCCCTTAGGGTACACTGCCACTCTCCACGAGTTCCTGACACCCCCCCAGGGTACACTGCCACTCTCCACAAGTTCCTGACACCCCCCCCAGGGTACACTGCCACTCTCCACAAGTTCCTGACACCCCCCCCAGGGTACGCTGCCACTCTGTACAAGTTCCTGACACCCCCCCCAGGGTACACTGCCACTCTGCACAAGTTCCTGACACCCCCCCAGGGTACGCTGCCACTCTCCACAAGTTCCTGACAGCCCCCCCAGGGTACACTGCCACTCTGCACAAGTTCCTGACACCCCCCCCAGGGTACACTGCCACTCTGCACAAGTTCCTGACACCCCCCCCCCAGGGTACACTGCCACTCTGCACAAGTTCCTGACACCCCCCCCCAGGGTACACTGCCACTCTGCACAAGTTCCTGACACCCCCCCAGGGTACACTGCCACTCTCCACAAGTTCCTGACACCCCCCCAGGGTACACTGCCACTCTGCACAAGTTCCTGACACCCCCCCCCCCAGGGTACACTGCCACTCTGCACAAGTTCCTGACACCCCCCCAGGGTACACTGCCACTCTGCACAAGTTCCTGACACCCCCCCCCCAGGGTACACTGCCACTCTGCACAAGTTCCTGACACCCCCCCAGGGTACACTGCCACTCTGCACAAGTTCCTGACACCCCCCCCCAGGGTACACTGCCACTCTGTACAAGTTCCTGACACCCCCCCCCAGGGTACACTGCCACTCTGCACAAGTTCCTGACACCCCCCCAGGGTACACTGCCACTCTCCACAAGTTCCTGACACCCCCCCAGGGTACGCTGCCACTCTGTACAAGTTCCTGACACCCCCCCCCCAGGGTACACTGCCACTCTCCACAAGTTCCTGACACCCCCCCAGGGTACACTGCCACTCTCCACAAGTTCCTGACACCCCCCCCCCCAGGGTACACTGCCACTCTGCACAAGTTCCTGACACCCCCCCCCAGGGTACACTGCCACTCTGCACAAGTTCCTGACACCCCCCCCCAGGGTACACTGCCACTCTGCACAAGTTCCTGACACCCCGCCCCCAGGGTACACTGCCACTCTGCACAAGTTCCTGACACCCCCCCCAGGGTACACTGCCACTCTGCACAAGTTCCTGACACCCCCCCCCAGGGTACACTGCCACTCTGCACAAGTTCCTGACACCCCCCCCCAGGGTACACTGCCACTCTCCACAAGTTCCTGACACCCCCCCCCAGGGTACACTGCCACTCTGCACAAGTTCCTGACACCCCCCCCCAGGGTACACTGCCACTCTCCACAAGTTCCTGACACCCCCCCCCCAGGGTACACTGCCACTCTGCACAAGTTCCTGACATCCACTTGACTTGTTGCCCTGCCAGCCCTCTGGGTCGGATTCCCAACTCTCCATGAAGTCATCAGTTTGTTAAAATAATTTCTGTGGCTGATGCTTTTGATGCATGGGCTGCCTCCAGCCCCTCCCTGGAAGTCTAAGGCCCGCAGACCCAGAGGCGGGGACATGCCTGCACATCCAGTGACCAGAGCCTGCTCAGCACCGAGGCTCCTCCTCAGTTCACTGAGGTCAAGGGCACCTGTGGGCAGGTGCGGGTGGCTCTCCCAGGGCTGCACATCCTCCACGACATTCTGTGGCTGAGGTCTCAGTGAAATCCAAGGCGGCTGGGACTGACTGGTGGTCTTCAGACCACTAAGCAATCTCCTTAACGCGGCCCAGGGCGCCCTGTGGTCTGGCCCCTGCACTTTCCTCCTCCCGGCTCCATCCCTCTGGCTCCGGAGCCCTGCACCCCAGAGGCTCTTCCCACCATGCTGCCTTCACTTTCCGACCTTCCACTCCTACAGAAGGCACCGCGCGTCTCCCTGTTTCCTTGCTCTTTTCCACATTGGAGATTTCCATTTAATTCTGCAATTACTTGATGGTGCTTCTCTTCCACCCTAGACAGAAGGAAAAGGTTCTATTTTTGTTCACATCTTCTCCCATTACTCACACCGTGTCTCACAGGCAGAATGTAAATGATCAATGTCTCCTGAACAAAGGCGTGGCCCAGTGGATGGAAAACTCTATTCCACGCTGAAGGGACCCTTCCATGCTGGCCAAGTACGTGCAGGACTTGAGGGTCAGCCCACTCCCTCTCCCTCTCCTCTGGTCTCCTGGGTCACCCGCTGTGCCTGAGAGTCCACCTGCACTGTCCTGTGATATCAAAGCAGCTCCAGCCACCCAGAGAACCCTCACGGAACAACCGTCGAGTTATTTGTTCATTGAGCCCATTTGTTGCTTTGAATCGACTAAGTTTTAGGACTCGCACCCTCCCTTAGGGAAGATCAGCGGTGACATCTGAAACGCAGGACATCACCCTGCCTTTTAGTCAGCCGGGGTCAATGCCTGCTGGTATCTGTCCGCCCTCCTAATTCCAGAGAACCCGCAGACACTGTCTCGTTGACGATGCCCCTCTCGCTCTACTGTCCTCGGGGAGCATCAGCACGTGCCTCCCTCTGACGGAGGAGGTTGCTTCCTGTTAGTGACGGTTTTGCCAGAGCCGCCCCCTGCCTTGCCCCGTGGAGGCTTTATATTTTACTCTGTTCAGTAGAACATGCCAGCTCCTATTGTAGTGTCCAAGTTACGATGCAGTGGGTGAGCAAATGTCCCCTAAGATGTGTCCTGAGCATCCTTGCCAACATAAAACTGAGCCAAACAAGGATTCTGCATTTCCATTGCTGTCCACTCTGTCCATCGGTGGTCATCGGCTTTCCTAGGTGGCCACTTCTGGCCTCTGTGGAGGTCTGCTCTCGAGCAAGCCACTGTACCAGACCAGCCTTCCCACAGGGTCCCCCTCCCCGGAGAGCAGGGTCGGGCTCATTGTGAAGCAGAGAGGCTATGACTTCCCTATCTAGGGCTAAGATCTGCGTAGTGCCTTCCCGGAATCTGAGGGTCAACGTGGAAGCCTGTGGCCTAACAGGGACCATCTGAGGTCTACCGAGGTCTACTCACGGCCTACCGAGGTCCCCCAGGGCAATGCCCCTGATCAACTCTGCTCAGGGCAAGCCTCTCCATCTCCTTACTCTCCCTTCCTATGCCCAGAGACGGTTACTAATCACCACGCTTTCCTCCGCTTCCCGCGCCCCTGCAGTAAGGTTGGCCTGTGTTACTCACAGAGCTAAGTGAACTATTCTCAGTCCAAAGCTGCGCAAATCGCCCGGCTTAGTCAAGAGTCCAGGCACTTCCTCCACTCTTCTTCTCTGGAAACCCCGGAACCCTCAAGTGCAGGCCGTGTAGGCCCAGGTTGGAGGAGGGTTTCCCCCATGGATATGAAACTTCTTAAGAGAATAAGCTGACCTTCGTGTGTGTGTGTGTGTGTGTGTGTGTGTGTGTGTGTGTGTGTGTGTGTGTGAGGCTATTAAAACTTGGTCTCTATTTGTTATTGTGTCTTGGTTCAGCCTAACCTGACTGTGACATTTAGGCTTTATGTTTTCTTTTGAGAATTATCATAGAGTATTCTCTCTGCCCAGCAATACATTTTTCTCTCCTATCACCTTCCTATTCGTTTAAGACCCAGCACAAAGATCACCTCTTCTATACAGCATCCACATGTCTCTCTGGCAAAGCTACTTACTCACCACCCTGAGCGTGCATATCCCTTATGAACACGTATTGATAGCACTGAACAGCTGTGGGCATATTTGATCCCCTGACCAGACTGAGGTCCATCTCTCCTGGAGTCCCTGGAAGAGAGCTGGCTGAGACCAAGGAACTCATCACCAAGACGAGGCTGCAGGGGCATATGTTGAGCCATCTCTATTTCCACGAGCAACTTTGGAATAGAAAGTCCTTCTCGATACTCTCATGCCATCATGTGACCACTGGTAGGTTCTGTGGTGGACTGAGCTTGGAGGGCCACAAAACAGGATCATCAGGGATGAGGGCTACTTTTGTTTCAAAGGAAACACCAGGGGTATATTCAAAGCCCAATACCAACTCCAAAGGACCTCAGGAAACCCATGCATGTCCCCAGTGGAGCTGATATTGCAAGCAGCTTCCCCTTCTGCGTCTCCTCACTGCAGCGAGAGGCTGACAGGGGCCAGGTAGGCCTGCTGCAGGGAATGTTTGGACATTTCTCCCCACTTCTTCATAGCAAATGCCCATCGAGTGGTCTCACCCAGGGGATCTGATCTGCCACAGGTAAAGTAGATCCACAAAATCAGTTTTCAACTCATTAATGCTTTGCAATCAATAAACAGGTCACGGAAGTTTAAAAACATGTAGTAGAATGACCAAGACTGAAAACTCCAGTGCCACGTGATCAGAGTGGGACGCGGTGTGTGTGCACACATGTGTACAGGCTCACAAGGGTGCAATGTAAAGTTCATGTGTTCATTCAGGCTGGTGTATGCACTTTTCTGTCCTCAACGCCTACTTGGGAAGGTTTAGTTGATGTGCCTAATTCATTCCATCCATTCCAGCTAAAGACAGAAGTCGAGGGCATCCTGAAGCCGTCACTCAGACATAGTGACCATGTTGTGTCCTGCTTAAAGTCACATCATAAATCCCTGCTCTCGGCATACTCACAAGGGTAGTGGGAACCGAGGTCAAAGGTTTGTGAAGGAGCCCATGACGGAGTCCATGCAAGGTGGGGGCTTTTTCCACTGTCCTGGGTGTGCTTAAAATCACTCCCAGTCTACAGAATGTAAAAGGCCACTGCAGGCCCTGTAGGAGCGGGGAGGGCACGTGCTCCTGGGTTGGCCTGTGCATCTCTGGGTTCATCACACCAGCATTCTGTTTCCGGAGCCTGGTTTCTGGAGCACGTATCCATCTCACCTCTGAGTAGACATTTCGGTTAGCTTCTGCAACGGAACTAGCCATGATTTGGAGCCTAAATGTCCCCAAAGGCCAATGCATTAAGGGCTTAGTCCTCAGTTTGCTGCCACTAGGAGGTGGAATCTTCAAGGGGTGGGGACTGGTGGGAGCTGCTGGGCCCTGGGACGAGCCCTTGAAGGGGACATTATGGTTCTAGCCTTTCCTCTTCTTCCTGTTATCATCTAGAGGTGCTGCGTTCATTGTCCTTGTTCAGCAAAGAATGGGTGGAAAGGACAAAGAGACAGCCAGGAAGCAGCAGGTTACTGCAAAAGTGATGAAGGTACAGAGAGAGACTTCTCTGAAGAGAAGGGGCCCAGAGCTGGGAATTCAGTGGGGGAGTTTGGGCCTTTTCTTTTTATGTCTCTGGAATTTCCTCCTTTCCTTATTTCCTCCCCGTCCACGTGCTCCTCACTATTATTGATTGGTGTCCCCTCTATTCATGCATCTGTTTTAGTTTTTCCATTAGATCCCCCACTTAGGAGCATCAGTATGGAAGTGTCCCCTGCTTGTGTCCATGAGTGCTTCCGTCAAGCCGGAAATTGACCTCATCAGAAGACCCCGTCCTGCTCCTGTGTTCTGGCCTGCCCCGACCTCCTGACGCACCACCTTGTCCACAGGGTCATTTACATTTGGGGTGAGCTGAACAGTTTTGGAGGTGGCTGAGCTCAGTAACAGAGTTGCTGTGGATAGGCACCAGGTGACTCCGCCACCAGGATCCCGCCAGATGCCCTGCCATACTCTGGCGAGGGCCAGCCCTCAGCTACACGACATTGTCCAGAGTGGAATCATGCTGCTGTCTCTTGGTGCAGCTTTGGCCTCTGGGGCAATCTTGTGGAGCTAGAATGTGTTTCCTCTGCTACTTCTGCACTCTCAGCTCAAGTGGGAGGACAGGAAGAGGCCGGGGAGGGGGTGTGCTTACGGTGGCTTGTCTGACCATCAGTGGGGCCGGCTGAGCTCATTGTCCTGGGGACAAGCAAGGACCCTGGTGATGGTTTAACCGTATGCATTAGGCCAAGAGGTGCAGCTCTCCGAGGCACCAACAGGACTGAGCCGTCGTCCTTGGCTGTTCTTGCTCCTCTCACAAACACCACAGATTGGGTGCCTTACGCTCCACAGAAACTCCATCCTCCCAGTGTGAGCTGGACGTCCCAGATGAAGAGCTGGCAGAGTCTGTGTCTGGTGACAGCCTGGTTCCCAGTGCAGGATGGCTCCCGTCTGTCCTCACACGGTGGGAAGGACAAGCGAGCTCTCCCGAGTCTCTTCTGTGAGAACACTGACCCCCCACAAGGTCTCCATCTCTTCACCCATCCCCCCCTAAAGGCCCACCCCTAACGCCACACCTTGGGGGCTTCTTTCCCGGCATTCAGACGTGCCGGGTTGACCAGGCCCACTGGACGCCAGGCCGGACCAGCCCCTTCCCTGATTGATGGCCAAGAAGAAGGCCCCAGCAGGTCCTGTGCACGTCCAGCTGCTTCCGCTGTGAGATGGACATGGTCCACGCAGGGGGGGGGGGCACTGCAGCCCTAAGACATTCCTGCCTCCTTGGTGGGGCCATTCTGGGGGAGACCAAGTACTTCCAGAGCAAATTAGTAGATGTCAGTTGTCATTGTTCTCTTCTTCTGGAAACAGAGACTTTCCTGGAAAGTTGTCACAAAAAGTTTAAATGTCCTCATCTCAGACCCTCTAGGAACTGCCGACTGGAAACACCACGTACCTGCAAGTCTGTTCCAGTTCAGTGGGACTGAGAAGTGACCTCCAGGGCCGGGGCAGGGCTCCGCGGGAGAGCGCTGGCCTTGCACGTGCGAGACCCTGGGTCGACCCTCGGCACCACATAAAAATAAATAAGTGGAATAAAGGTAAAAAAGAAAGAAAGAAAGAGAGAGAAAGAATCTCCAAATGAAACCCTATTACATAGTCTAAGTTTTTTAAATTAAATTTTCAATTGAATAATTGAGTTTATTAAAAAATAAAAGGACATTTGAATATTATTTATCAGGCATCCCTCCAAGTGTTTCAAGCTATTACCATAAAAAAGCAATTGAAATGACAAGAATATATTTTTTTAAATCAGAATTGTGTATTCACCTCATTCCATGAACTTTAATAGTTAAATACTGTGTGTTTTTCATTCAGTTATTGTGAAAATGAATTATGCATGGGAAAATACCTGGTGCCTCTTATTGGCATTTATGAGCAGATGTCCGTGCCAATGGCTGCCTGGTGCAGCGGGCAGACAAAGGCGAAGGGGGCCCTGTGAAGCCTGCTCTGGGGCGCCCAGAGGAGAGTGGGAGAAAGACGTGGGATATGATGATTCTGCTTCCTGACCACCAGCCAGGTCTGCAGC
This sequence comes from Ictidomys tridecemlineatus, assembly GCF_052094955.1. Classification (NCBI taxonomy): domain Eukaryota; kingdom Metazoa; phylum Chordata; class Mammalia; order Rodentia; family Sciuridae; genus Ictidomys; species Ictidomys tridecemlineatus. Next base: position 227,731,185 of record NC_135478.1, read on the forward strand.
AGCACCAAGACTCAGGGGGCTGCCAGGGGCTTCCAGGGGACTGCCGGGGGCTGCTAGGGGCTGCGGGGGGCTGCCGATGCAGCCCAGTCATGCGCATCTCAGAGGCGGACCTGTCTTGAGTGAACCTTCTGGTCACCTTCACTTTCTAGGTGTCATACTATGTGTTCTCTTGCCTAGGTCACATAGCCTGTCGCTGTGTCTGTGCCCTCCAACCTGGACAACCAGGTGCCTGCACCTCTTACCCTCTGGTGCACTGAAGACGCGCCTCTGGGTCTCAACTTGGGTCTGGCAGAGCAGAGCAGATACGGGTCCCTCTGGTGGGCCATCTTCAGCTGAGGGTGGAGCCCAGCTGGCTGGTCCCGCCTGGGTCTTCTGCGTGGGGTCCTGGTTCTGGATTCATGGTGTCTCCTGACAAGGCCCCCACACTGCCTCACACTCCTACTCTGGGAAGGTTTCCCTAGAGCCAGTTTGGTTGGACCACCTGCTCAACCTTGCAGGATCCGGCAGCACATGCCCTTGCTGTGTGTTCCGCATTGACGGCTCCCGGAGTCAACTCCATTTCCTAACCCACATGGTTGATCCAATGGATGGTTCCAGTGTGGCTGCTTGGTGGCCTCCGTGCCTCCTCCAGCCTGGCCAGGCAGATCTGTCCTTCTGAACTTCCCAGGCCTCCTGCTACCAGGTGGCTCTCTATGTGTGTTTGACAGCGAAGCCAGATTTAAAGACAGGTAGTCAGTGTAGGCAGGTAAATTGAGTCTGATGGAGAAAACAGAGTCTGATTCAAGTCTGAGAATTGGAAACAGCCCCTGGGAGAATGGAATGTTCCTGTCTCCAAAGCCCTTTGATACTCCCCCTCCCAAAAAGGTTGCTAACTGAACAACTCCTGAGCCACAGGGAGCTGCTCACCAAAGCCCCCTGGGCTGCCGCTCCCTTCCAGCCTAGCAACCCACCTCTGCCCTTCCAGCCCACCTGCTCACCCACCCCATGGCCACTCCACCAGCATCCCCCAGTCACTATCCAGGATGAGGGGGAATGAACAAGAGAAGGGAGAAGAATGCAGAACCCGGGAAACTTCAGACAGAGAAAGGGACAGGACTTCCTCAGCCCACCGATTCCGCCTTGGACTCCTCTTCTTCCCGGGGAGAAGTCTGTCAGCGGGTGCTCTTTCCACCCCTCATCTGTTTACCAGGCGGCTGTTCTGACCCCGCTCACCCTCCGCAGCCCAGTCTCCCCCTGTAGAGTCCCCTGTGCCTTTGGGGCGAGGTTAGTCCCCGGCACCTGGGGCTCCGTGCCGGCTCCTCTGGCTTGTGGCTCCTCTGCCGGGCTGGCCCCTGCCGTCCTTGCTCTCACAGGAACCACTGATCGGAGCCCCTCCAGGGCCGCTGCCTTTCCCTAGGCAGCCCCCCAGGCCTTGCCCAGCGGCTCTGCTCTCCATCTTCAGAGGCTCTTTCCTCTGAAACCAGTTTTCCTGGCTCCTTGGCTGGTTTGTGGCTTGATGGGACAGGTGGAGGCTCTCCACAGGGAGCACCCTGTTCTCTGTCCCAGGCAGTGTCCCTGGCAGCTTCCCCTCCACAGGATCCTGTGTCCACCTGCTTCCACCTGCCACCACCTGCCACCACCTGCCACCACCTGCCACCACCTACCTCCTCTCTCCATGGCCTGGGGCCCCAGCTCAGGAGAAATGCACACCCAGGGAAGGGGAGGTGCCCGCTCCTCACACCACTGCCCACTCTGTCCTGAGCCTGGGTACCTCTGCTCACCTCTGGGCTGCCCCCTGGACTCTCTGGGCTGACCTCATTGGTAGTTGTGCCATGGATTTCACAAGATCCTTGGGGAATATGAGGTCCATATGAACATCTATAATGCATACCTCGACTGTGATATGGAATAGCTCCATAAATATTAAAACGCAGAGAATGTGCATTTTACAATCACACCTTTATTATTCCCCCTTTAGAAGGTGCACATATGAGCAGGGATCTCAGAGCATTAACTGTGTGTGTCTGGTCTCGTTTTTTTACTTAGCTTTTTAAAAGTATGTTTCTCAGACTTATCTGACCACAGTTTCCTTTTTATTGCCATGTCCAATTAACAACCAGTGGAAAGACATGTACCAAGAGACATGGAGGCCACCTATTACAAGCAGGTGGCCCATAGAGGACATCAAGTTTACTATCCTTACTGTGTCTCTTTCTTCCCCTTCCTGCAGCTTGGTTCAGTTCTAAACCTTAAAGGAAAGTGATTTCAACTCTGCTTCTCAATAATGGGGACTTAGTTTCCTATTTGGTGCATCTCGGTCTAGTGGGCCCATGAGGAGTGTGCGGAGCAGAGTTCCAAGGCTCTTCTCAAGGGGAGCACACACCTGCTCTCATCGATGAAGCCCTAACCTAGGTGCTTCTGCAATGGGATTTTGCAGATGCAATCACCATCCCAGATTAGTAGACCTTAAAACACGGAGATAAGGTTGGTCTGTCCTAATAAGACTACCCACAAAAGGAACAGGTCTGTCCCTGGAGAATAAGACTCAAAGCACAAGGGGTACTGGATGCATGGCAAGTCCCTTCCCTTGGCTTTGGAGGGTCAGGGGATGCTGTGGGCAGTGGAGGTGGCCCCCACCTACAGCCAGCAAGAAAATGGAACCTGGCGGCTGCTTGACTTTGGCCTTGTGAGACCTTGAGCCTGTGAGACAGCGTGACAAGCCCGAGCCTCTGTCCTACAGCGCTGTGAGCTGGTAAATGGATGTGGCCTCGAGCAGCTGAGGTTGTGGGCATTTATTATGCAGCAAGAGAAAAGTAATAGATGGACTTTTCTGTTTTTCCTTTTGCAGATGAGAAAGCCGAGGCCAGGAGAAGTAAACTGGGATAGCCCTTCATTTCCCACGAGCACCCTGCCGGTCACCCGGGGGGGCCCACGTGCCCAGGCGGGATTTCTTTTCCTGTCATCTGAGTAGGATAACTGCTTGTCTCCATTGCAGCCCCTGGGAGGTGGTGAGTGGGGTCCCGGGGCGATGGCCAGGCCAGCCCTTGGCTTGAGTTTCACTATTTCCATTGCCACCAACATGGGTGTGACTGGAGAGAAGGCACAAATGCCGTCCTGGGCCCTGAGCCAGGGCATGGCAGCCCTTTGCCAGGGACCCTGCTGCAGATTCCAGCGCTGGCTCCCAGGCGGCCTCAACCTCCTGAGCAGAGGGACCCCAATGGGGATGAAGGGCCTCCCCTCTTTCCTTCCAGAGGCTGGGGCTCCATCTGTCTGTCCTCCCAAGCTCGGCTTCTGGGGGGAAGGTGCAGAGGAAACAGGCTTCAGAGGTGAATGTCATCGTCCCCGTGTGTCATTATTCCTGGTGCTGAGACTGGGCTCATGATTTCCTGATACTCATGAAGTGAGCCTGAGAAGATTCACATTTGCAATTCATCTGCAGAATCTGACTTTCCATCTCTCAGTCTGGCACCTGTAACTGGTCAATCCAGGCCCGATTTTGAAGTCCACGGGATAAGATTTGGAGTATCTCAAACATGGACCCTGACCTGTGCCTGGACTTGGCCTCCTTGCCTGAAGGGAAATTCACGCCTCGTCCTTAATTCACTTCCGAAGCTCTGTGACGACTACATCCCGTCTCTTCTGGTTCCTCCAGAAGATGCCCAAGCAGAAAAATGAAATGAAATGAAATAAGAACTGCAGTTCAGTGACATAATTTGAGATACAGGAAAGAAAGCTACTAGGTAATGTCCCAAACCAGGAGAAACGCTGGTGCAAGATGATGGAGTGTTTTTGTGGGAATCTTGAAACTCAAAATGGATCTGAAAAACTGTATTCATTAATAAAATTCAGTTCTCACTCCAGAAAAACGCTAAGATGAATACATGGATAAAGAAAATGTGGGAATAAGAGAAAATATTTGGAAAAGAAATACTACCTACCATCCCTCAAACCTCGAATACTATGGAGAACAACCAGAGCAGGGTAGCCTATTACCTCAGTTCATTTCATGCATCTCAACTAAAATTTGTAACTTAATAGATTTGGGTGACTTAATAGACAATGCTTCCAAATACAAGTTTTGAAACATGCAGATGTTATTCTAATGGAAGAAGGCACACCCCTAAATTATCTTTGTTGCCTACAATATTACTTTTCACTGTCTTATAATATGGTCTGTGCTCACTGCACATTCTGAAGCCTTCTGGCTTCATCTAGCACAAAAACCTAAAAACTCAGACTGTCACTGACCATGATGCACATTAGACAGCCTCTCTCCCAGGTCAGGTGTGTCGAGGGGCCCTTCTGTAGGCTCTGGGCTGCTGTCTCTTTGCATATGAGTTCTCCTAAGAGTGCCCGCAGCACAGAAATCTTCTGTGGCTCTTTAACAGAAGAGTCTCACGTTTTAGATGCTGGTCATGCACAAGCAAGAGCTGACATTCTGGTGAGCAAGGATGTCCTGCAGGGGTGTCTGCAGGACAGGAGTCAAGAGCAGTGAGCTCTCTACATTTCACACCAAAGTGAGGAGGCACAGAACCCAGATTGCCAAACAGGGGCCCAGCGTCTCCTCCATTCTCTGGCACCAGGGTCCTGCCCTGGAGATGTTCCTACAAAGAGTAAACTGTACTTTCCCCTCGAGAGGATGATTCAGCTTCTTATTAATTTGTTTACTGATTCTACTGTCTTAGTCTGAGTAAAATTACATTTTGGTAGATCATAAGAATGAGTAATTTACAAAATTCATAGCCAAGCAGTCTAATAAATTTTCCTGGGAGAGTATTATTCTTTTAAGTATTTTAGTATTTCCAGCTCTAATGATTTAATTTTCACGCACATGAGGCTGTGTGGCTTAATTTCACCGTTTCTGGCTTTGGATTAAAAATATTAATTATTATTCCCCATGTAGCTGAAAGGGGGAACAAGGCCATGACATTTATAAAAAGCTCTTTATTCTCCTAAACCCTAGAAGGAAAGGAACCCTGGACAGCTGCGGGCGGGCGTCTGGGCACTGTTGAAGACGGAACTTCTCAATGACACAGAAGTTGGAGCCGGATTTCGACGCCCACAGACAGTGAGGGGAGGTGACTCTGCTCCAGAAGATGGTGCTTTCTTGCCTTCAGCTGAGTGTGTCCCAGAGCTGGGCTGACTGCGGAGAGCGGGCTGCAGCTTCTCCTAGCCTGCTCCTTCCCCGGGGGAGGGCCAGTCCTGGGCCGTCTCTCTCTGGACCTCTCCTCCCTCCTCTGGCCAGGGTCCTCTCCTGGAGATGTTCCTACAGAGAGTAACTGCACTTTCCCCTCGAGAAGGACCTGTGGGACTTCATGTTGGAGAAGGTAGGGAGGCCCATGGACAGGGGCCCTGGGGCCTGTCAAGCGTCAGACAAATCGACTTCAGTGTACAGGAGCTACATTCCAAAACCCTTTCAAAAACACACTATCTTCCACGTGGTACATCTACATATATTCAAGCTAAATAACAAACATCCTTCCTATGGCTTGAATAAATATTTAAGGGCTGGCACAGGCAGAATAGTCCTGCTTGAAGCATAAATCTTCTTCAATACTCAGACCTGAGGCGTCACAGAAAAAAATTCTGCTGGCTGGAAGATTTCCTTAGTTCTTTGTCTTTTTATTTTAAAATGACAAAAAGACCCCAGGCGTGCTCACAGATAGTTCTTTTAGCCTCATACATGCTATTTTCAAAAGTTTTTTGTAAGACAAAACACATGGTATTCATTGGAAAGTTATCCAATTTGGGTGCTAAAAATCACGGGCCTTCTGCAGTGTGTTATATTTCACTAAATAATATACAAGTATAATTAAAATTGTCACAATATTGCAAAACATGATTATGGAAATTCAAAAATTAAATTTTATAAAGTCTTTGAAGTATTTTGCTTTTGAAGGAATAAATTTCATGTTGCCTCATATGCTTAGTATAATGTCAACTATGTCAAATCTAAAGTTATTTTCATCATATTGGGCATTAAATTTTTTAAATAGAATATCTACACTTGAAAATGTTCAACATATAATATGTACGCAATCTTGAAAGATATGAGGAATTATAGTCACCATTCACTAGAGTTGTTCCTCCCATCCAGCTGGAATTTTGTACCCACCCACGGCCAGCCTCCAGAGTCCATAACCCCAAACTGATAAGTGTGTGAGATGACCGGTGCTTATGCAATCTCTTCCTTATGTAAATGTAGTGGAATATCACCCTGTGCTTCAGAATATGCACAGTAGTTTGTCAGTTACAAATAAAAATTTTTAAAAACATTTGCATCTGATTCCGCACAACATGCAACCAACGTCTACAGGAAGAATTTACTCAAGGAGGGGTTTTACCCGCTGGCAGACCCTCAGGCTGGGCTCCATGGGGGTCCAGGACCGACCGCCTCCTAGAGAGAATGGGCCTGCTCCTGCTGGTGTGTCCAGTGGACTCAGCATTAGGTTTTCTCATGGCATTTTTAGTTCAGTTTCTCCTCCCCTGCAACCTTGAAATGTTTTACCTGTGGAAATAGAGTTGCCAGAGTTTCCTAGCATTTTTTTTAAAGCTAGGGACGCACCCCAGGGCTTGACGCATGCTAGGTGAGTGTTCTACCATCGAGCTACGTCTCCAGCTCTTTCCATTTGATTTTGAGGCAGTCTCACCCGGTTGTCCCAGGCTAGTCTCAAACTTGTGATCCTCCTGCCTCTGTTTTCTTAGTAGCTGGAATTACAGGAATGTGCCACTGTACCTGGCTTATGCTTCTCTCAATTTAGTGAATTATGGTTTTTTCAGTGTCGTGGCGCGAGTCAACTTTCTGTTGACAAGTCACCTGAGACAGACAACTTACAAGGAGACTCATAGTCTCCGAGGTTTCGGCCCGTGGTCCTTGGCCCTGTTGCCTTGAGCCTGTGAAGAGACGGTGCATCATGGGGGAGAGCAGGAGGCACAAGAGGCCTGGCCACCTCAGGGCAGCCAGGGGCAGAGGGAGAAGGACGCAGGGCTGGGGCACATCAGCCCTTCCAGGGCACGCTGCCCACGACCTCCCTCCCTCCACCAGCCCCACCTCTGACGCTCCCACCTCCTCCCAACAGTGCCATCAGCCGAGGACAGAGCCTTCGACACAGGGGCCTTCGGGGGACATTGGACACCCAACCCATGACAGTCACTCTGCCCCATTGGAATTGGTAATTCCCCGAAGCTAAATTTTATGTCACATGCATAAACATAAAATAGGTAAACACATTAAACTGTTGTCATTCTTCTCTTTGCCCCCTTCCGCAGTTGAAACAGCCGAGTCTTGTTTTCTTACGCACACGAAAGCGGAACACAGCTCGACTCATTTAGAAGAACAGTCCTCTGCCGGACAGGAAAACCGCTTTGCAGGGCGGAATGAAAGGAGGCTTTCTGACTTTTAGCTCTTCAGATGGGAAGTGGGTGCTGCTTTGGTTCCAGTGGACGCTCCGGTGGCTTCACGTGGTCAGTGGTACCCAAGTGCCGAGGCTGGAGCTGGGTGGCATTCCTCTCTGCTCCTCTGCTGGAGGCCGGCCATCGCCTGGCAGGATTCCCCCCTGCGTTTTGCCATCCTGAGCGACCACTACCCTGTGGGGCCCCTTTCTCTGATCACCCTGTGACTCCATCCCCCCCACCCACACGCCTGATGGTCTCCCCCGTCCACCCAGGGCTGGTCGGGCCCTGGACTTCTCTACTCTATTTCCTGCTCTCCTACTGTGTGGCGGGAAGATGGCACCATCTGAGGATCTGGTTTCACACGTCTGTGTGTGATGTACCGTTTCCCCAGCATCATGTATCCAGGGAACCCTCTTTTCCCCATTGTGTGTTCTTGGCTCCTTTGCCAAATGTAAGTCGGCTGTAAGTGTGGATTTCTAGCCTGGTTCTCATCTGTTCCACTGGTCTCTGTGGCGATCTGTTCACCAGCATGTTTACAATCAAGCGGCGTGACACCTCCATCCAGATTCTTTGTATGTTTGCTTTGGATACTCAGGGTCTTTTGGGATTCCACACAAACTTTATATATATATATATATATATCTTTTGACACTGAAATTTTGATAAGATTGCATTCAATCAACAGATCACTTGTATAGTCATGTTAACAACAACGTTTTCTCAATTCATGAACGTGGGATCTCTCTCCATTTATTTATATCCTCTTCAATTTCTCTAACATTTTATAGTTTTCACTGCAGAGATATTTGCCTCCCTGGTTGAGTTTATTTCTAAGTATTTTATTTTCTTATAGTTATTGTAAATAGATTGTCCTCTTGAATTCTTTTTCAGATAGATAACTATTAGCATATAGCAATGCTACAGATTTTTGTGTATTGATTTTGTATCATATAACCTTACTGAATTTATTAGTTCTAAGAGGCTTATTGTTTGTTTGTTGGAAACAAACAAACAATAAGCCTCTTAGAACTAATAAATTTTAGTGGAAACTTCAGGGATTTCAATAAACTAGATCATGTCATGTGAAAATAAGGACAATTTCACTTCCTCCTTTCCGATATGGGTGCCTTTTATTTCTTCCTCTTGGCTGTTTGCTCTTGCTAGAGCTTCTGTACTATGCTGAATAACGGTGGTGAAGGTAGACGTCTTTTTCTTCTGGATCCACTCTCCCTCGATATCTCCATCACAACAACAACAAAATCTCTCAAGTAAGCAACCTGATGATACATCTCAGACAACTAGCAAACCAAGAATGAACCAAGCCTCAAATTAGTAGAAGAAAATAAATAGTAATGACCAGAGCAGAAATAAACAATATTGAGGTTTAAAAAAACAGGAAAGATTGATTAAATGAAGAGTCACTGTTTGGCTAGTGTTTTGAAAAGGAAAACAAAATAGACAAATGTGAGCTAGATCCAGAGGGGAGGGATTAGATAAATACAAGAGATGAAAAGCAGAAATTGCAACCCATACCACAGAAATACAAAGTGCCACGTGGACTAGATCTCAACAAACTAGACAGTTTAAAAAGAAAGAGATAAGTTCCTGCCACATACGATTCAGCAAAATTGAATCATGAAGAAGTGGGAAACCTCAACAGAGCAGCAATGAGCAATGAGGTTGAATCAGCACTGAAAAGTCCCCATCAAAGAAAACCCCAGGACCAGAAGTCCTCTCTGCTGAATCCTACCAAATATTTAAAGAACCAGCACCAATTCTTTTCAAACTACCCCCAGAAAAACTGAAAAGGAGGGAAACCTTCCCAACACAATCTGTGAGGCCACCAATCCATTGATACTAAAGCCAGACAGGACACAACAAAAGGAACCCAGGCCAACATCCCCAAAGGACATGGGCATAAAACCCTGCCCCAAACACTAGCAAACCCAACCTCAGCACATTGAAATACCATAACAAAGAGGGGCCACCCCAGAGGTGCCAGGATTGTTCGACATATGCAAACTGATCAATATGGTGTGTCACATTGACAGAATCCAGGACAACCCATATAATCATCTCAATAGACACAGGAAAAGCATTGGACAAAATTCAGCATCCCTTCATGATAAAATCTCTCAACAAACCAGTCAAAGGAATGTGCAATGCAGTAAATACCTCTTGTTCCTCAACCAGAAGGAAGTCTGTATGTGAAAGTGCTTACGGAAGCTAAGAAACCAAAGAGAGTCAAAGGTAACACCACAGACATTAGCAACAACAGGCAGTTGCTCTTAAATATGAGTTCTCAACAAACTTAAGTCTGCCTTCAGAATGCACCATAGAGGAAATAGTAAGACACATCAGAGACGTCAAAAATATTTGCAAATCATATTCTGATAAAGGATAAGCATGCAGAATATATAAAGAGCACTTACAACTAAATAATAACAAATAACTCAATTTAAAAATGGGCAGGACATGAGTGACATTTCACCAAAAGGGTATACGAATGGCTGCTAAGTCCAAGGAAAGGGGTTAAACATGATTCATCATTAGGGAAATGTAATTAAAACCATACCTACTAAAGATATCTGTAATAAAAAATTATAGACAATACAAAGTGTCAGCTAAGATACTATAACTTTGTACATTAATGGTAGCAATGTAAAATGTACAATCACTTTGGAAAATGGTCTGGAAGTTTCTCAAAAAGGTAAAATAAAATTCCCATAAGACCCTGTAATTTCACTTCTAGAAATTACACCAAGAGAAATGAAAATAGATGTTCTCAAAAAGAACATTCATCCTGTAGGAATATTCACTGTAGCATTTTCAGGACAGCTGGGATTGGAAACAACCCAAGTGTCAATTAACTCATGAAATTGGAAATTGAAATATCCATCCAGTGCAGTCCCATTCAATAATAAAAAGCAATGAACTACTGATACATGCTGTGACGTGCAGGATTTCCAAGCGATGCTAGGTGAAAGTAGCCAGGCACAAAGAATCCTTACGCAAAGCGAGTTTGCAGCTCCAGATAGCAAATGCTCTGGATGGAGGCTGGACGTATCGCGTGTGGCCAAGGGGGTGGTGGGAAGTCCCTGGGGTTTTGGAAATGTGGATGTACTGAACTGTGGTCAGGAGGACTCAAGCCTATGGACTTGCTGAGAGCCATTGGCTCATGGGCTTGCCACTTCTGGTGGGAAAAGTGCAGAGGCTGTCACACATGCTGAATCATGTATCTGTTGCTCCAGGTTGGATTCAGCCCCTTGTCACAACATGCTCCCATCATCTTCTCCCTGCTGTGAGTTGCTTTTGAAGACTTCTGACCATTTCTGGGCAGCTCTGGGGTTCCAGTTCTAGTTGGGTTCGTAGGTACTAAATACCTCATTAGAACATTATGTTTCTCATTCTGAAGACGGCTTTCTTTGGGCTGTTATTAACCCCTCTTGTCAGAGGCCGCCTCTGTGCCAGCTGGCCGCGGGTCCCAAGCGCTCCTGGTCCATCATCACAGGCTGCAACGTCTGCCTGTTCTCTCGGGCCTTGGCTGCCTTGGAGAGCGGAGGTGGGGTGGAGTCCCAGGGCCTCCCTGCTGCGATCCCATCGCTCGGAGCTGCTTCTTCGACACAGAGCCAGTGTAAACCTGACCTTGTCCCTCCCTCTGCAACTGGAAACTGCAGGACACGGGCACCTTCTCGTGGAGCTCAGCTCTTCTGCACATGGGCCAAGGAGCCGCAGGCTGCAGGCAGCAAAGCAGGAGCCAGGAGAGGCGGAGGCAGGGCCGGAAACGCTGCGGGCTCAGCCAGGGAGAAGTGTCCGGTGTCCTGTTCCTTCTTTTCTCTGGAGGAGAGTATTCTTCCCACCGTTGAGCCTGTGAGGGCCAGACCGGCTGCCTTTAGGTCCCATCGTTTATTTTCAGATATTCAACAACAAACAAGCAAGTAGGAAAAATGTGGCTCCCATCGGCCTAAAATCACCCAGACCCTGAAAAAGAAAATTATAACATTGAACTCTGACCCAGAAATGTGATGAAAACAAAATTTTTAGCTCTGAGGAGGGAGGGGGGATGAGCTGGGGACTGATGTTGGCCAAATTCTATTGCTATATTGGGTGCCTGTGTGAATACGTAACAACAAACCCCATCATGTGTACAGCTAAAATGCAGCAGCAAAACATGTGGGGAAATTTTAGTTCTGGCCCTGCTACTGCGTGACCTGAGACAAGACCCCTGAAAGACTTTTAAAAAGAAGCCAATGTTGTTGTCTAGGAATCTTTATCTAGGGAAGAAGAATTTGTCTTCTCGATCTTACAGGATCTGCGTGAAACTCAATCGCAATAGTAAATCTAATAGCAGGTTAGAATACTTCATAAATATTGTAATTAACGTCCCATTCCACATTCCCTAAACAACTGAAGAGAAAGAAAGTGTGGGTATTGAATAAGGGAGTGCGATGATCTATTCATTCGTGTGGTTAACGTGGTGTTCTGACACTCAGGAACACGCCTAGGTGTAAGTAGGTAGAACAACGTCTCCAAATAATTCATCATGCAAACCAGAGACAGGAGTGGAAGGAGAGGCCATTAATCTCCATGCAGAGCCCACAGCAAGAATTACATCTAATGCAGCCCACTTCTGGGTTGAGTGAAGAATTCTAAAAGTGCCACTAGAAGGTGGTAGAGTCAGGCACAAAATGAGTCACTTGAGGAAGTCTCAGACCTTGTCTGCAGTGCTCCTGCTCTGGCAGGTGTGGCCCCGGCACGCACCCTGGTGGAGGGCCCTGCTGCAGACACACTGGCCACCCTGGCCCGCCCAGACACAGTGGTCTGAAGCAGGGGCTGCCGGTGCACCTGTTCCTGGTCTGCACGGTTCTGCAGGTTCAGAAGGCGCCTTTGAGTTAAATGTGGTTTCCATTTAATGAAAAGATGAGGTTCGTAGCTTAATAATGCTTTGTTTTGAGAAGTAGCTGGTTTCCCTGGGGCAGGGTGGGAAGCTGAGCGGAGCCAGGCAGATCCCTCCTTCCTAGGTCGCAATCTGTAGGATCACACTGTCTACCCATCATCGCCGTCCACTGACCCCCTTGAGCTTGGGTTTGGGGGCAGGAGGATGGAAGGGAAGTGGCAGCTACATCATACATGCACACCAAGACCCTACGTGAGTGCAGTTTGCCTGGGTCGGCTCTGCTACTTCACCAATGAGACATCGAATCCTTGAAGAGTGACCTCAAATCAGAGCGACTCTGTGTGCCTCCTGGGATCACTCCCCCTCCTCAGGGGCCCCGCCGGCTTTCTTCACTCTGGGTGCAGCAGGCGCGTGCAGACACTGGCAGCTCCACAGGCAGGGTGGAGGTCGGGACCTGGTATCTGCCCCCTGAGGGGTCCCCTCCCAGCTGTGCACCTCTGATCCCTGTGCCATGGAGCCAGTTCCCCAGGAGCTAGAGTCTTCGGTTCCCTCATTCGTTAAGTCAACGGGATAATAGTAACTGTGCCCCAGGAGAGTTGTGAGGATTCCAGGAGACGGCAGGTGTGTTTGGCTCACGGAAGTGCTCAGTCAGTGGTAGACATGTTGAAAACTTATTCATCCTTAAAGGAAGAAAAGAACAACTGCGAGACTTTGCTGTTATCTCTGGCATCTAGCAGAGCCAGTGAGCGGTACCTAGTAAATGTTCAGTAAATATTGGCTGAATAGATGAATAAACAAACATATCCTCTAGAGACAAAGTTGCATAGAAATATGCATATCCTGCCTCCTTCCAAGAATAATGTTAACACAGAATAATAGGGAAAAAATTAATGGGAAAATAAAGGGAACTTTACATTGAGAGATTCTAACAAGAAATAATATTGATCTTAAGCTGCAGCAATAAACATATGTGCCGCAGTCTGGCTGGGCACAAACCACCAGCCACTGAAGCAGGAACAAACTTTATTTCTGAACTGCAAGAAAACACTTCACACACGCTCCTGGGGAATTCTCCAGAACTCCACGCCGCTCCTCCAGGAACCAGCCATGGGAAATATCTCCTCCGGAAATCCCTCCTCCTGCACTTCCCCAACCAATGGGTACTCTCGGGGAATTCCTCTGGAATCCCCACGAGAACTCCAAAGTAGTGCGAGAATTCCAAAGTAGCGGCCGAGGCGGGTAGTAATGCCTTGCCTGTCAACCAATACTGTTGGCAAAGTGCCAGGGGCCATACAGACTCGGCCGTGGCTCTCAGCACATATGCACCATACATGTTTGGGCTGCACCTAAGAAATCGGAGGAGCAGAACAAAGTAGTGAATGACATGGTCTCTGGGGTCAGCTGCTTTGGTTCAAAGCCTACCTCTGCCACTTTCTGGTGGTGACATTAGCTATAGGCCCGCCATCTTGGTGCCACCATTTTCCTGTTTGTGTGTATCTCATAGGACAAAGAGGACCAAGTGGGTTAATTTGTATAAAGCACTTTATGCTGCTTACTATGAGCTACTTGAGTTACTGTTGTAAATGTTCGTTATTATACTTTTTTTTTTTTTGCTTTTCATTAAATTCAGGTATTCATCATCTCAAAGATGCCTTAATAATCTTCCTTTTGCTGTGGGATTTAAATCACAAATTAAATCAATCCCCAGGATTGTGATCACTTTGATGGTGAGATTTGCATGTGGGAAATAATGAGAGCCCCAACATCTCAGGTGAAAACGACTGGTGGGCTGTGCCTGCCCCGTGTGCCTGGGGGAACTGAGGACGCTGGGGAGGTTGAGGCTTGGCTCTCTGTGGACGGCAAGAGTGGCTGGTGGGGATGACCCCTGGAGAGATGGGGACAGGTGCACGACGCTGTGGAGCTGGAATGTAAAGGGAGAGGGCAAAGGGAAAGTCTGTCCAAGGTGGAGGCTTCCTGCAGGCAAGAGGCAGGACAGGGACCTGGGCTGACTTTGGAAGGTCCTGGACAGAGGGACTGTGTCTGCTTTCTCTGTGACCTCATGGGGAGATGAATCTTGCCCCGAGATTTCAAGATGCAAATAAGCTGCTACTTGGCCAGGAAGGGGGACCTTGAGCTGTAGGAGCAGCCAGAACAGAGTGACCCTCCTGGTGCCCTGGACCTGCAGCCTCTTCCCCCTGCACTCTTGTCTAGGAGCCCACTGGGGTGCTCCCTGACTCCCCAGGACCTAGCTCAAGGCTTGGGCACTGCAGGCCCTCCATTCTGGGCCGACCCAGGGAAGGGGAGTGCTGGAAACAGACCAGGCACGCAGAGGGCCCAGGAAGGCGTGCAGGGGCTGCCGCCTGGGGGGAGGGGGGTGGCAGCCACCTCTCCTCCTCCACAAGGGCTTGCTTTGCCTGAGTGTGCCCCTGCCTGAGGCCCTGACTTCCCAGAGGCCTTTCCTAGAAGGGACGGGTCAGCAGGACTCTGAGGCTCAGCCTGGAGGTGAGCCATGGACACCCCGGACTGAATGTGACGGCGGGTGCTCTGTCTGGTGCACGGGAGGCTGTGGGGAGGGGCGGTTCTGGGTCAGGAAGCAGAGGGGGTCTCCAAGCCCAGGTTTCCAGCTCTGCTCCAGGTCTCTGCTGCTGTCGACCTCAGGTCTCCAGGTCAAGCTCCCCCCGGGGCCAGAGACCCCCCTAGAATGGACACGCCTGTGGTCTTGATGAATGCTCCCCCCAGGGCAGGGCAGATGTGGCAGCTCCTGTCACATTTGCAGGAATTCCGGCAAAGCTTGTCCTGCAGTCCCTGTGCACTGGCCTTGGCCCTGGCCCAGGTGTCACGGGTGGGTTTCCCTTCTCTCCCCACAGCCCCTCCCCTGCTGCCATCCGTGAGCGGGGTTTGTGGAAGACGGCCTCCTCCCCTTTTATCCACACCTTTTCTTTTTTTCTGGACAGATCTTTTCAGGACAAAGAAGCAAAGGGCTTCCTGGACATGTGTTCACCCTGGGGCACATTCCTCATGCACGGCAGGTGGACCAAGCCCTGTGGAGGGATACCAGCCTCTGGCCCAGGCTGAGGGGCACCTGATGGTGAAGTCCTGAAAGACCCCAAAGGTGACCTTCCCTGGGGAGGGAACCAGCCCTGGAATGAGCTGCAGGGGAGCCGCGGCCTCTGCCCACTGGCCAGCGCTGGGCTGGGGGCTCTAGGCCTGGAGGCCAACCAGGGAGGGTGCTCGTCCCCTCAAACCTGGGCTGCTCAGCTGCGGAGAGCAGACCCCTCATCTAGGCAGGCCCTTGAAGAGCATGCAGGTTAGGGGCCAACTTGAGAAGGAAAAGGTTGGACGGACACTGTGGGGTCTGCCCCCAGGGTCCCGGAGATGGGCGGATGTGTGGTTGGTGTGTGAGGACGCAGTGGACCATGGCCAGGCTGGAGCTGCTCCCGCTGCCAGGGCTGGTCCCCTCTGATGGCCACGTCTCAGTGAGGTGCCTCCTTTCAAGCTTGTTTTGCAAAGTGTTGTGCTGACTGCCACCTGTGAGTCCATCTGTGTGCCCACAGACCGTGGCCTCTGCCACAGGCTCCCCCCCACAGGTGTGCAGGCCCAGCCTGCTGCCAAGGGGGTGCCAGAATCTCCGCCTGGGAGCAGAGATGCCAAGGGCCCAGGTTGGCAGGTCCCCGTGGTCCCCTGTCAACCCACCCTCCTCACCATGCACAATCGCACACACACCGCAACACAACACACACTCCACACGCCCACCACAGGAGACAAAATGTGTACTACATGATACACAAAACACTCTACGTGTACAGACATCTCACCTGACACATACAACACACACGTGAATACGCATTCCACACATGGTGCACACACATACACACACACACACGCACACACCCCACCTACACATACAACACAACACACACCACTCCCAGCAGGTGCTGCACATGTGGCACAGGCACACCACACACACACCACACACAATATGTGCTACACTCGAGGCACAGACACACCACACACTCACCAAACGCACTTACTGAACATGTGCTTACTGAACACACCTGCTGCAACGGGGCTCCTCAGGCCGCTTTGGCAGCAGAGCTGGGCCCCCTCTCGGGGGTGGGGTCTCTGTAGGACTCGGGCAGGTCACTGAAGCAGGTTGGAGAAGTCACTGGTTCTCAGTGGCCGCAGCAGTGCCTCATGGTCTCCTGTCCATCGGGGCTGCCGTGCTCCCTGGGCTCCTGGTCCTTCTTCACCCGTGTGAGGTGGACGTGGAAATTTTGGTGGGGCAGGTGTTGCTCGTTGTCCCTCAAATGTGCCACCACTGGGGAAATCAGAGAGGCCTGGACACAGCAGCTAGGGAGGGCGCATCGGCACCCAGCGCCTGGCTTCCCCTGAAGACTGGCCTGTGGGCTGTGAGCCTTGTGAAGGTCATCGCCATGCAGCGTTTGGTGGGAATACCAAAGGGGTGAAGTGATGTGAATGGGGGTGGTCTACACTGAGAATCTGCTGCCCGCTCGGGAGGGTACTGTGAACCCAGGCCGATCCAGAACTGCGGGTTGGAGACTGGGCTGGTTGCTTCTCTGGGAAGCCCACCCACATCCTGCTCTGGCTCCGGCCTCCTCCTCAGTGCACAGGACTGTCATCCTCTGCTGCTCAGGCCAGAGACCAGAGAGGGTCAGCCTTGCTCCCCACTCACCCTCAGCACTGAGGGGTGATGGTCCGCCGTGAAGGTTGACCCCCCACGTGTCCTTCAAGAACTCCTAGCTGTCCCACTTCCAGTAGACAGTTTAGTAGGGGGCAGTGGACAGGGAACCTGCCCTGAGTGGCCGGCGGCCTGCCTGCGAGTGGCCTGACTTGGGAGGCTGTGCTGGGATACCTTCCTGAGCTCCGGGCTCTGCACAGGAGCCAGAGCCTTCTGAAGACTGAAAATGTGTCCTTTCCAGGAGATCAACAAAAGACAATGAGCGAAAAGGACAGTTCATACTGAAGTTTCCTCACGTCTTCATTTCCTGAAGTTTTTAAATAGGAAGTTGGAGACGTTCACCATGCCGATAGCAGCCATATGCAGTTGCTATGGAAGAGTCACCCCTGCAGCTGCCCTCGTGTGCAGGAGGGGTGCAGATACTGCTGGGGGAATGCACCAAGCATGCATCAGCACCTGTCCAACCACCGGCTGCGGTGACGAGTTCTTACCATGGCCCTCTTACCAGTCGGCAGTCATAACGGCCAGACACTACATCAGGGTTACTGTTCTATTCATTTCTTAGGAGCTATCAATCAAAAAAATTGGAATCACCCTGCGAGGCTACAGTTGTGGTAAAGCAGAAAAACACAGGAAGAGGTGTCATGTCACTCCACAGGCAGTTAAATACCTAGGGGCTGCCTTTGGCCATCTTATCAGCAGATTTTGCTGAATGCTTATCTCAGTTTTAGACAACAAATCAAGGGCTGGGACAGAGTCATGAAAAACTTTCCAAAATAGCTCTGGTAGCCCATGTCCTACCAGGAGGCACAAAGTAAGAGGCATGATAAGGATCATACACATATATGTGCAGGATTTTGTGTACATATGTGATATACATATATGAGCTCACACATGAAATGTTCGGTTGTAAATATCATGGGAACAGCTAGGGCAGAGCCTGGGTGACAGAAGTGCCTATGGTGAACTGCAGTTTTGCATCGAGTGTCCATGTGCACTCGCAGGGGTCAGAGAGTTAGCCATGTGACATCTAGCGCCCAGCACCCCCAGTTGACAAGGGAGTTGCCAGCTCCGTGGTCCAGTCTGTGCAGAGGGTTCCTGGCAACCAGGGGCCCTGGTACACGTGGGGCAGGTGAGGAGCACTTTGGTGGCTTGGGGAGACATGAACAAAGACAGCGGCTTGCTTCTCTGTGGGGCAGTTTCAGGAATCCCGACAGAGAGCTTAGCTGAGCAGCCTTTCTGTGGCTAAGACCTTAATCGGGTCACAGTGACTTTTTTAAACAAGGTTTTCTGTGCTCACAAGGGCTACTATTTGCTTTCAGTTCCAAGTGGCAGCTTGGCGGGGACTCAGGCAGGGGTAGCTGGGAGGCCACCTTTGTTTTCAGCCAAGCACTGAGTCAAATTGAGGCCACGTCCCCTGGAGGTAAGTGACAGGCTAAATGCTGAGAGGATGCCCAGTGCCGTGACATTTGGCCAGGCGTTGGAGAATCGTGCCAGCTGCCCAGGTGGTGGCACAGGTCCCACACCTGGCACTTGTGGCATGGCAGACAGATCTTAAGTCACAGCTTCATGCTGCCACTCACAGCCTGGGTGGTCTTGGGCAACTCAGGAGACTTTCCTTGTTTTCCAAGTGGCATCAGTTAATCCTGTGAATGATCCGACAAAATTCTGTTGATAATGGATGCTGAGCCTCTCCGGCAGCCCAGCTCGAAAGTGCATGTTAAATTTTAATGACGATAGCAGTTTTTATTTTTGAAGCCAGTAACGCCTTGATCTAAAGGAGAGCTTTTCTAATGATGGAGTTCTCAGCCGCGCGCGGACCGGCAGGGGGACCACTTTGGGTCCTCCTTCTTCTTTGAGCCAAACCACTTCACACATTTGCCACAGGAGTGGCCTTCGCACACCTTCTTGCCTGTGCCTCGCTGACACATCCTGCGAGCGGCTGATGGAGGGGCCTCGGAAGACTTGCCCACCAGAAAACACCCTGGCCCCCGGACAGGGCCATGAGGCCAAGGTTCCTGCTGTGGCGGAAGGTGGGGCCACGTGCTGGCCTCCTCCCAAAATGTCTACTCCATGATGAAGAGGCCGGCTGGCATTGGAGCCTCAGCACGTCACCATCAAGACCACCGAGATGGCATTTCCTTATGTGCACCCTGGGCTCCCTCAGAGGCTGACACTGAGGTCACTGGGCAGGCTCTGTGCACATCTGCTGGGTCACAGCTGTCACACAGCGTGACTAATTTCCTCCTCAGAAATGGGTCCCCTGGACGTCAGTGCAAGGTACTTGGCAGAATCAAGCTGCTGGCTGGGTGGTGTGACGGGACCAGTGTTTTCTCCCTCACGAATGTGAATCTGGGAGCGAATGCTCTCCTCCCACGGAGGAAGGTGGCCTTCGTGAGCTCACACCTGTGTCCTCACAGCCCAGAACTGAACAGGAGGCGCTGGAGGGCTTCCTGGAGAAGCAGATCCAGGCTCTATCCTACACATCAAGAGAACTGTTACAAGAAGGCTCGCGGTTCTGGAGGCTGAGCTGTCCCAAGACCTGCTCTCAGTGAGCTAAAGACCCAGGAGGAAAGATGGTCAGTTCCAGTCTGCAAGCCAGCAGCCCCAAGGCCCAGGGAGAGCCAGGCTCTGTCTAAGTAAGGAAGACTGCAGGTAAGCACCAGGCAGGGCAGCGCCTCCCACTCCCCGGGAGTAACGCCTGGGTTCTAGCCAGCCTTCAACTGACTGAAGGAGGCCCACCTACATAAGGGAGGTCATCTGCTTTGCTCTCTATCAACCAAAATGTTTGTCTCATCCTCAAATGTGGGAGACCAACCTTGCACGTGACTGAGTCGCTCCCTGGCTGGGTGATGGAGGTGTCAGGCAGCAGCATATTGCTAGATGCCCCGCCCTTTTGAGGGACAGTGTCTTCGTGCACGGGCGTGTCTTCCTACAGCCCCATGGTGGAGCTACGCTCACCTGTTCCTTTGTAATATAACCCCTTGCCCTGTTTAGGATAGAGTGTTCCATGAAAACACCTTTTGTGTGTCCCCTTCTCTTACTGTGACCTTGGGTGTGGCCTTCCTAGATGTCAGTCAACCTGCTGACAGTGGACATCAGGAAGCTAGACTCAGCCCCCTGAAACCTGACCCCTTGCCTCATTTGAATAGCTTCCCTCAATAAAAGGGGTCAGCACATGCGGGTGCTCTCTCTCTCTCTGTCTCTCTCTCTGTCTCTCTGTCTCTCTCTCTCTTTCTACGGATCCTTAAGGTCAGAGGAGCCATCATAGGACCCCCAAAGAAAAAGGTACTTCTGTCTCTTGTGGGGTTATTTCATGCAGCCCAGTTAGCCCAGTTCCCCTGGAGTGACCCTGAGTTTTAGTCCCGAACAAAACCCGGCAACTGTCGACCCTGGGTGGGCGAAAGGTCTGAGTGCTTAAGCCGCAGGGACAAAGCCGCACACAAACACTTCCAGACGCATCCAGAATAAGGTTTGACAAGTGGCAGGGCTCTGTGGCCCAGGCAGGTCCATACATCAACCCTCCTCTCTTTAAGATACCTAATCTCACAGAGGTTCTGTTTGGCCTTGTGTGGGCCCATCTCTGTGGGCAGAGAGGCAGAGGACCCTCATGGACTCTGTCAATGAAATCCTTCAAGAGCTGCCCCCCGCAGACGGGGGTCCTCAGGACCAAGCAGGGAAGAGCCGTCGCAGCTGAAGCTCTGCGGGGTGGGTTGGTGCCAGCGCGCCCTGCAGCAGTTATGAGGTGGCTCCACCAGGCCTTGGCATCCCTCACCACTGTGACAAGGGCTTGCTGGGGACAGACTAACGGCCCGAACCTGCTGAGTCCTAGAGCTGGAGAGTGGCGAGAGGCAGGCCGCTCCAAATTGAACCTTCAGGAGCTCGGGCACCACCTGGCAGCCAGAAACCATCCCTCTGGGGCCCTGCCTGTCCTTCCACAGGAGCTCAGCAGTGTCCTTCTCCAACTGTGGACAGTGCTTTAGAGACCACCGGGTGCCTGCCCTGGATGACAAAATGCTCGATGCCCCATGCCTGCACCGCAGCCCACGGTGCTTCCTAATGGCACCTGACTGGGTTTGCTTCTTTCTCTTACTGTGTTCGTTCCTCTCCCATTATTACCCCCGTGGCTCCTAGGAGTGGGGCATTGACCAGGGGTCTCTTTGAGTAAATGACCAACTGAGAATTTATACCCCCAGGAGAGTTGCACATTCAGGAGTCATCAACCAAACAGTGTGTGCAGTTTAGGCTCCTCCTAGAGACGGTGCGTCAAGACAGGAGGAAAGAAAGGCTTGCATGCTAGAGACTTCAGCACCTGTACTTCTGAGGCAAGAACCAGTGGTGGCATCAGAAGGCAAGCCTGGGGCTGGGACCTGAAGACTAAGGGCCACCACGAGGGGCAGACCAGGCCAGCATGACTGAAACGGACCTGTCCTGGAGAATGTGGCTTTGTAAATGCCTATGTCTCCGCAGATCGGGGGTCCTGGCTGTAGGGCGCACAGATGGATGAGGGGAAGAGAGCCAGGACCGGAGCACAGTCCTTCTGGGCCTCTCTCTGCAGGGCCCACCTTCTGGACCGTGCAAGGCCTGGCTCCCAGTTGGCTCAGCTGCCTTCTCACCAGGTCACCAATCTCCCCACCTGGGTCTTGGCCATGTGCTTTCCTCTGTTGGAGTCCAGCAGGTGAAACTCGCCTCCCTGCTCCAATTTTCCGAGCATTAGAGAAGTTGTAATTCCGCTCAGCAGACACATAGGGCTGCGTGGAAACGGCTGCAGTCCACCTCTCCAAGTCCTGCTGTTTAAAAGTAAGGTGGGGGTGGCCCTGCAAGGGCCCCTCCAGGGGCTGCCCACCGCCTGCGCAGGTGTGTTCCCTGCGAGTGTCCCCAGCTTCTGAAGGGATCCCTTGGAATGTGCTTTAAAATACGGCTGGCAGTAGCGTTTCCTATTTGAACAGTCCTCCCTCCTGGATTCATTGCTCACATTGTTCAGATCAGAGAACACTCCACAATCCAATCTCAATAGGTTAATCACCAAATTATTTCAGTTTTACTTGTGACTGTATTGTTTTAAATCAAGTCACACTCTTTACCTGGTTGTGCCTTTACCAGATTCAGTCACTGAATCCAGAACCTAATCATTGAATTGGGAATTCAATTCTCTGATTTAATGTAAACAGAAATGTGTGTGGTCCCTGTGTGAGCGCCCTCCCTCCTTCTGAAGACGTTATCTTCCATGAAAAGTAATGCCTTTGAACATGAATTTCTGTTTCTTCTGAATTAAAATGTGGGATTTTGCTCACTGAGGCTGTGACTCCCAAGTGAAGGACCAAGCTGCCCACGGAAGCCTTTGCTCCCCACGTCCTTTGTTTTCATTGACTGACCCACACTCCCTGTACAAACCGGGGGCTGGGCTGGGACATGTCCACGCATGCGCATGTCACATTTGGATTGTACCCGCCCTCTACCCCCTGAGTTGCCTTCCTCTCCCCATTCGTCTGCCACCCTTCTCTGATAGCACCTCTTCCCCTGCTGGTTGTCTTCGTCTCCTCCCCCTCCTCCCCCTCCTCTCCCTCCTCCTCCTTCTCCTCCTCCTCTTCCTTCTCCTCCTCCTCCTCCTTCTCCTCCTCCTCCTCCTCCTGCTCCTCCTCCTCCTCCTTCTCCTCCTTCTCCTCCTTCTCCTCCTCCTTCTCCTTCTTTCCAGTTTTCACATAGGAGAGAAAACGTGCAATTCTCGTCTTTCTGGGTCTGGATGACTCCGTAGAACATGATGATCTTTAATTCCATCCATTTCCTGCAAGCGGCATGAGCTTGGTCTTTGCGAGCAAAACCTCCTTGTGTGTAGACACCACATTTTTTTCATGCAGACTCTCAGACATGTGGCGAGTGAACGTGGGGTGCTTCCTGCTCCTCCTCGTCACCCACTCGTTCGCTCACTCACCCCTGTGGATTGCAGACGTGCTCCCTACAAGCATGACGCTGGAGCTGTGTAGCAGTAAACGTGTGTGAAACAAGATCCTTGTCCTCCTGGGTAACGGGTGATTGTTTTGAAGGGTGCAGAAGAAGAAACTGTACCTAGAGAGGGAGGGAAGGAGGTGATGGCCTTTGGACTCCCTGAACCCACAGCTGACAGCCTCCTTTGGAGCCCCTAATCCTGTGCTCTAGTTCCCGCAGTCAGGCTGCAGCACCCTCTGGCAGAAGTGGGGCTAATGGGAGACCTTCCCATCAAATGCCATCCACAGGCAGGACGGTCCTCCATAGCTGCCCTTCTCCCTCCTGCTTCTGCACTTTGTGGTTTCTCACTTGGTCTGGACCTTCAAAATGCCTCACTACAAAAGGGAAAAGACCAAAGATGAGCCACTTGAGGAGACCCTGAAGCATGAAAAAGTAAGACTGTGGTAAACAGAACAACTGCTGGAAACAGACCTGTAGGGAGTTTATCACGGGAAAACGTGGAATCATTTATCAGTTTACAAAAACAAACCTGAACAAAACATGGCATGCGCTACTATCTCGAACTGATATTTAATTAGACAGCAAGAGTCAGCTTCTGTGAGTTCAAGTAAGACTGTGTTTTCAAAGTACTGAATAATTAGTGCAAGGGTTCCAAGGAGAGGCTGAGGGACCGTCCAGAATTCACAGCATAGAAGAGACACTGGGCAGACAGGCAGAGAGGTAAGGGGCAGAGTCTAATTCAGAAAGCCGGGTGTGAATCAATACAGGTTCTAAAAAGAGAGACCAAAGGGGATAGGAGAGCTAGTAACCCAACCGACAAGAACCATCCAGACCAAGCAAGACTTTCCGTTTAGAATGAGGCCTGACGAAGCATAAGGGTAAAGTACATGGAATGTGAGAACAAATGGCTCAAATGTCTCTTTCCAAACATGGGTTCAAGAGATGATAAAGGCTGACAAAAAGAGACTTAAAGCAATTTCAAGTGGGACCAGCTGGAGGAGCTTAAGACCAGTGGTGCCCTTGTGATGACTCAGACCAGAATTGGGCATAGGTGTGCGGAACCCTTCACTCTCCTAGTAGGACTGGGGTATCAAGAAATATCGAGAAAGCATGTTATTTAACCACAGGGAAAGAACCAGAATAAAGATTAAAGCTGCAAGTGGGTAAATATGGGACTGAGGGATGTTGTAAGTCTTAATTCTTTATGTGGTTTCTAGTATTTGTTCAAGTGCTACTTTGAAAAAAACTACGTGTTAAAATCTGTTTCTCAACTAAAGGAACTTCAGACATCTCCGCTGGGTAGGCAGACCTTTGTCCGTGGAATAACCAACAGAAAATTGCATGATCAATATGTGATTGTATACACGAGTCTAAATACCTGTGGAACATTCAATAATTGAATAAACATTGAATAAACACCTATAAAACATTCAATGTGCTGTGTGACTCACCTCTCCTGGGCTCAGTCCCTTTACAGAGACACTGAACTTTGCCTGCAATGACTTTCTCGTCCTAATTCACACTTTATTTATTTGTGTTTAATTAACCTAGCTAGGCCTTTCTATTGTCCTGCCAGTCCAGCGGCTATTTTGTCTCCTGAAGACGAAGTAGCCTAGCCTATCTTAACTCTGATCGTTATGTGGGTTTTTTAATTCAAATAACTTGTTTTTTCTCCTGTTTCCCTGTCTCATGGCCATTTCTTTTATTTTTTAAATTTTTTTTATTTGTTCTTTTTAGTTCTAAGTGATGGGAGAATGTATTTTGACAAGTCATATGCACATGGAGTATCCAGTGGCCAAGGCAGTTCAAGGGCAAAATGGAACTTGGGCTAGGTCTTGAGGGATCCCAGACATGACAACTAGTGGACCGGCCTGTGTGTGGATGAGCATCTGCTGCCCATGATGATGGGGTGGGGGAGGGATGAACTGGCAGGGACTGTTTCCTGGACGCTGGATGTGAGCATCGTCTGTGTCTCCTGATAACCACGAGGCAGGAGTTCACCACAACTGCGCCTGCTTGGGTGGGGAAGGCGAGTGGCCGGCCCTGCTCTCTGGTTTGTGCCCACTCTCTGCCTGATGGTGTCTATTCCCCACCTGAGAGACAATGATAATGCCCTTGCAGGCTGTGGTTACAGCCCAAGAATGTAGCCAAAGGCTTTGCCTATCAGACACGGAGTCCCAGGGGCCAGAGATGACGTAACAGCCTTGAGGTTTCATCGACTTTTAATGTCTGAATGGATCCATTAGGATTTATTTGTAAGCTTAAGTAGTCCATGTTGTCAAAACAGCTAAGTGATTCTTTCACTCAGTGGACCACATAACTATCTTTTAAAAATTACCAAGTATACATGACTTGATTAGCTGTTCCCAAGAGAAGAGAGACCATAACAGGATCTTGGAGAGAAAGTGGGGGATGGCATTTCACATTTATCACAAGAGGACATATGTTTAAGGAAAAGCTGAGCTGAGAGTCGATGCAAAATGATCCCATTTGTACGTGGAATCTAAAATAGTCAAACTCAAAGAAGCAGAGTGGTCGCCGAGGGTGGCCCTGCGGAGGCCATGCTGAGGGTCCCAACTTTTAGTTATATAAATGGGTGAATCCTCAAGATACGGCACACTGTCCCTGGCTGGCAGCACTGCCACGAATACTCAGAACCTTCCAAGACGGCAGAGCTTCTGTTACATCTTCTTGTCAATAGTAAGGGGAGTTTCAGGAAACTTTGGGAGTGATGGATATGATTATGGCCTTGATGCTG
Organism: Ictidomys tridecemlineatus; assembly: GCF_052094955.1. Taxonomy (NCBI): domain Eukaryota; kingdom Metazoa; phylum Chordata; class Mammalia; order Rodentia; family Sciuridae; genus Ictidomys; species Ictidomys tridecemlineatus. Next base: position 227,756,859 of record NC_135478.1, read on the forward strand.
ATGTTAGCTTCATGGATTCATCCTCAACTCATCGAGATATAGACACTAAGTACGTGCAGCTTCTTGAATGTCAATCATCAAACTTCATGGTTAGAAAAACTGTTGTGAGAATGACTGCAGATTTTTATTAAAACAGTATTCTGATACATAGGAGATTTTTAACAGACCTTTTATTATCTATTATCTAGACAGATAGCATACATTATCCGCGCCACTGAAAGAACATAGGTTTTTTCTAATACATCACTTACTTTCTATGGGTATTTAGATTGGCTCTTCAGACTGGAATTCACATGTCAGCCAAACCGTAATTGTCAGAAGTTATTACAATGTAATATACTTTTTAATGAGAGCCTGGCATTTAGAAATTCTGAGCTCATGTCGTCATTGTTGTAAGAATTATGAATCATCCTCGTGACTGTCACATCTCAGAGCATGTGTGCATCCACTCCAATGCTGCTTTCTGTCGGATCCTAATTTCAGCAAGGGAAAGGGACTGCTAAGTTATTTGATTAAGCTTCATAAGGAAACTGGTTTAAAACCTGAGCAACATGATAATTGGGGCCTTAAATTATTAAGTAACTAATGGCGTGGACTGCACATTTCACAAGATGATTTTAAGTAAGCTAATTTTAGTATATGAAAATTAATTGTATAGAAAATTAGCAGTAACACTGTAGGAAGCTTGTCACTGTATATAAATATTTGTTGCAGAAGGAGAGCAAGCAACCTGAAAGGGCCCCGGCCAGGCCGGAGCAGGGTCTCTAGGCTCTGGAGAGGGGCTCCGTGGACCTGAAATCTCTGGGAAGGGTCCTGCCAGCTGGTGTCCTGCAGGGGGCCAGGAGGCGGGCGGTGGAGAAACTGCACTCAAAGCTTTCTACTGAAGCCGCCGCTCCTGTCGCTCCTGTCGGGAGAAGGAACAGGTACGTGACCCTCGCTCAAGCAGGAAGCAGGTGACAGGCAGCCGGGAAGCCGATGGGAAGTGTGGGGTGTCCTCCTTCTCCTCCCCCCTGTCTCCGCACAGACCCCTCTTGGCAAAGCTGGCCAAGAGGAAACCTGGTTTCCAGAGCCCTCACCCCCTGGAAAGCAGGGAGGTGCACAGGTGGGGAAGTGGATGGAAGCACTCCCGGGCGCAGTGTGGGGACGGCGAGTTTCCCAGGAGCCACCAGAGACAAGGCGCTTTGCCCAGGAGCCTGCAGTGCACCAGGGACCTCAGCTGGCCAGCTCTTCCCCAGAAACTGCCCCTGGCCCAAGGAAGATGCCCTCCAAGTTCACCCCACCAGCTGGAGGCAAAGGCTCAGAGGCTGGGCCCACCCTTGTCCTAACTCAGGGACATCTGGAGGCCCAGCCCAGCTCAGAGGTCCCCAGAGGACCTGCCAGGTCTCTGTGACAACCCTGGTCTCCACAGTGCCCGGTTTCCTGGGCAGGGGTAGTCCTGTGAGGGTTCCCTAGTCCAGCTCTGCACACCCGCCCTGCCCACCACACCGGCAGTCTCACGGCCGCCCACCGTCTGTGCTGGTACAACATCTTCTGTTATATCCTCTAATTGTCAGTAGGTTATTTTGCCAGAGGATGAGAGCCGTCTGTATTCTTCCAATATTCACCAGAATGTTCTCCAAGAAAAGACAAACAGAAGTGCTGTTGTCAGGGATCTATCTCGAATCATTGGCTAAAGTTGTGCAAGAGCTTTCACCACTAATGAAGCTGTCTGGGGAATATTAGTTAAGTAAGCAAACTTTTTGAACTATAAACTAAATACAAAAAAAATAGGGCAATTCTTAGGGGGACATTCTGGTGAATGAATTTCACAAAGTGAAAACATCCATTTAAACAGCACCCAAATTGAAACAAAGAACATTATCACACATGCAAATAATTTTTATATCGATCTTATGGTAGCCAACTTGCCCCCAATTTTTTGATCATCTACAAAGTTTGTCTAAAGATTCTTTGGGCTTTTAAATGAAGACAATTGTAATTATATGACAGCTTCTTCTTTTCCAGGTCTTATCATTTAATTATTCTCCAGTCTTATATTACTACCCAGGATCTCCTTTTACTATTGAATAAAAGCAATGCTGGAAGTATTTGGGGATGAGGTCAGGAACAAAGCCAGTTCTTTCCACTAATATCTCACCATTAAGGATGAGTTCTGAGGTGGCGTTTTGGAAGGTGTTATTTGTAATTAGTGTTGTTCTCTTTGATTCCTCTTAGGCTAAGATTTTTGAGATTATGATTGGGTGCCAAGGATTTAGCACTTTGGCATTCATGGCAACAATCCACCATGACCAAGTGGCTTTTCCTTCCAAATTAATATAGTTCATCTCCTTTAATTTGTTAATTAAATTCATATTTGTTAATTGAAATCAAAGGAGATAAACTATATATTTTTTTTGTAATGCATCACTGGGTATCACTCTGCAAGAGAAATGGGAAGCATTTAAGATCATGAAAAGGGTTGACCTCATGTTTCCTTTCTCAAACTTTATTTGGTTTTAGTTTCAGAGTTTCAGTGACCTCATGGGACAGAAATACTCCATCTAGACAGGCACAGGGGTGCACGCCTGTAATCCCAGTGGCTCAGAGGCTGAGGCAGGAGGATCAGGAGTTCAAAGCCAGCCTCAGTAAAAGCAAGGAACTAAAAAACTCAGTGAGACCCTGTCTCTAAATAAATTCAAAATAGGCCTGGGGATGTGGCTCAGAGGTCAAGTGCCCCGAGTTCAATCCCTGGTTTCCTCCCACACAGAAAAAGAAATACTCTTGTCTATTCTCTGGTAGAGTATAATTAGGGTCAGGATGATGTACTGCCACAAGGTGGAAGGAGGTGCTGATAAAGACCTGTGTGCCTTGTTGGGGGAATGCATCCATCCATACTCCACCTCTCACTCGATAAAGCACTGTTGAGTGTGCCCCTGAGTATTAGTACATTATGTTTGGCTTTGTTGATATTTTCAATTGTATCTTTTAGTTCTATCTTATTATTTTCTTTCCTTTTCTGTATATAATTATATTTACTTAAAAAATTTCTCAGGTTGATTGACCAGCTCTTACACTTTGGATCTTTCTTTTCACATACGCATTAAAGCTAAGTATTTCTAAATGCAGCATAAACTGTAGCCCACATATCTTAAGATACATATTTTAATCAGCTTGCAACACTTAGTCTCTAGATGCCTAGACCAGTGAGGCTTTGTGGAACAATATTTTGGAGAAGGATCAACAACGTTCTGCTGCTGGGCATGGTGGTGCACACCTGTAGTTCCAGGGAGGAGGCTGAAGCAGGAGGATTAAAAGTTCGAGGCCAACTTCAGCAACTTAGAGAAGCTCTATGCAATTTAGCAAGACTGTGTCTCAAAATTAAAATAAACAGAGCTGTAGCTGTGGCTCAGTGGTAATACTCCCCTGGGTTTAAATTCCTAGTACCCAAATAAAGCAAAACAAAATAATAGTCTGCTAACTCTGTGCTTATGACATGTTCTGCTATCATTTTTAAAAGTCACTTAATTTTTAAAACATTAAAATAGTCCTTACTTTTCATCATGTAGTTTTCTTCTAACTATTTTTTATCCTAGAAAAGAAGAAACTGTGTCAGTGACTTGTCCCTCTGACAACTCTTAATTTTTTTATTTCACAATTTCAGTCCCAAATCCAGAATAATAAAACTATGGAGGTTTTTTATGTCCAAAACTATCTTTGGGTTTGCTGAAACATTCAAGCACTATCTCAAAAATTTGTGTCTTTATCTCATAACAGAAGGATAATTAAAACAATTAGAGTAGACATGAATTCAAATTTTGATTAACTATTGAAAGAACTCTTTTTGAAAAATTTCCCCAAATGTAATATAAAATGAGGAAAAATTGACGAATTAAGAGGAAAGTTCCGTCTCTTTTGTTTTAACTCAAAGAAATAAAACATATTACTGCGATTATGTTCCAAAATTGTATTCTTTTGAAGTTGGGAGACAGACTCGAGGACAAGGGTTAGTTAATATTGTTTCAAAGGCTGATACAATGACGGATTGGTTTTTTCAAGGTTTCCAAAATCAGATGCAATCCGAGACGAATGCAGCTGCTTCCTGGGTCCTTTGGTGTCCTCTCTGCCCGTGGTGGCCTCTTGCCCTCTTGGCCTAGGTCAGCCGCACTCTACCTGGGAGGAGGACCCGCTCCCTCCTGGGACATGCTCATCACGGTCACGTGTTCCCCAGGATCCTCGGTCCTGGTGAGGACATTCCACCCCAATTTCAAGCCTGTCTCACTGTGAACGCAGTGCTGCGGTCTGTAAGTGGGGCAAAGGTGAGAAAGATGAGAGCCGGCTCCTCCAAGGCCTTTCCACAGCCACGGGGGCTCTACTCAGCTGCCGCCCGTCCCCAGGTGGGACGGTCTTTCCTGGAGGGGCAACTGCTGTGGCGACAGAGAGGCCGTTTCCTGGAGTCCATATGCTCTCACTCTGGGTGTTCCGCTGTAGCTCTCTAATGACAGGGGAAGTACTGTCACAGGAATCGTCCCCAGGGACTCTGTAATGTCCACCGTTAACTCAAGAGCCACACTGTTCATTGCAGCCAGCGTCGACTCCTCTCTGGGAAAACTGAAATAGTCCATGAGTGACACCCTCTGGTCTGTGGCCTGAAGAACCCCAACTCACCCGGCCTCAGGGTCCCCTGGCCACGTGTCTGTCCTCTTGGGGGATGCAGAGAAGCATCTTCCCACGGCACCTTCAGGTTCTGAGCAGCTGAATCATTGAGCCCCTGGTATCATGGTCAGCAGACCCATCACGTCTCCCCTGGAGCTGCCCCAGGCCCCGCGGCATGGTCTGTCGTGGTGGACTCCGTACATTGTGAAGACTGGAGAAATCCTGCTCTGAGCCAGGTTGGGAAGGATCTCATCGCACCACGGATGATGAAGCTCCAGGCAGTTGGCCTTGGCCTCCAGCCACAGCCCGGGGAGGAAGGCCGCTCATCGTCTCACCTGGTTGCTGCTCTGCTTTTCCTTCTCACGAGCCAAGCGCCACACTCAGCCCAACACTCAACAGAACATTGAAAATCATCAAACCTGCCACTGTGGACCTCCTTCCTTCCAGATAATCCCTGCAGGCCTTGTCCCGTGGTGAGTGACTTAAAAGGACTGCGATCAGCTCCTTATGTCACTCTCCTCTTCAACTCCTAGCCTGTGGCATCCATGCAAGCAATTTGGGGATATTAATTTTCTGATTATTAAAACACTACCTATATGGGTTGAATCATGTCCCCCCAAAGATTCGTTGAGGTCCGAGTCCCAAGTACCTTATAATGTGCCTTTATTTGGAAATAGTGGTTTTGGACATAAGCAGTGAAGAGGTGGTCTCTGGAATGGGGCGTGCACCTGACCCAGTGTGGCTGGTGTCCTTATACGGAGACACTCAGAAGAACACCAGGCGGCAACAGAGGTGGGACCTGAGGGGTGCAGTGGAAGCCGAGGATCACAGAGGACGGCGGGACCTGGCCAGCAGCTGGGAGGGGGAAGGTTTTTCTTCCCTTTTTTCAATTGATTCTTTTTAGTCATACATAATGTTAGGATTCACTTTGACATGATTATAAAAGCATGGAACACAATTTACTCTACTTCAGCCCCCAGTACTTCCCCTTCCCTCTCCTCCTCCTCTCCCTGTTCTCTGAACACATCTGAATTTTAGTGAAACTGAGCCAACCAATCGGTTTACTTTCTAGCCGTAACCGGAGCAGCTACTGAGCACGGGGTACCCACAGCCATCATCGGTACCGAGGTCCAGCTCTGCTGAAACTCAGTGCCTGTCCTCAGAGACGGACAGTGACCTTGAGACTGTCGGCACAGGCTCTTCCCCCTGCACAGGAGCTCCCTGGGGCTGAGCTGACACTGAAGCTGGGGCCCAGGGCCAGGATTCACTGCTGGGCTGGGAAGGAGGGAAGACGTGTATATGGTTGAGTCTTGCATCTCTGAATGGGGGGCAGGTGGCTGGTGCTGTTCTAGGCTGTAAGGAAGTTGCCTTCCTTCCCCGTCTCGTGTAACTGGCAGCGGAAGAGTTGGGGCCCAGTGGGGCTGGGAGGAACTTTTAAGTCATGATGTGAAGGCAAGATCCTCTGTCTGCACTTCTGCCTGGCCCTGAAGAAGGCCCCCGAGCTGCCTGCCCCAGGTCACCCAGAATCCTGGTGTGCTCCTCTGGTTAGCAAAAAAAAAGTGAGATTGAGTCCAGTTTCTACGCAGCATCCCTAGCAGATAGTTAATTGTTCCAGAAATGGAGGCTTAGACCTCCTCATAACAGAGCTTTCAGGTCTGGGAGGAACCGTCCGTGGCCACTGCGCTCATGTCTGACTCATCTCAGTGCCACTGCCACTCACAAAGGGAACAAATGCTGAGGCTCGGGGACTCCAGCTCAGCTCTCAACCATCAGTGCGGGCATGGAACCTGCCACCTCACCGTCAGGAAGATAAAAACGCCCTCCGACAGGTCACCCAAGAACAAGAAAACTCCAGCAATGAAGAGAAGAATGGCAACACTCATCAGGCACCTAACGTGTGCTGGTGGCCAAATCCAGGCTGTCGACGTAACCTTCAGAACAAAATTTTATAATAGGAAACGCTGGGCCCTACAACTACTCAAGGCTTCAAGCCTCATCCTGTCTTTTCTAAAATCCTTAAGTTCCCCAGAGCACCACAGAATCAACACGTCGAGTGGAGCTTCCGGGGTGGGAGAGCTGGGCGGTGTCCAGTGGCTTTGGAGAAGCCATTTCCGTTATTCATCCTTGCTGGGCTGGGCCAGAGCTCAGCCTCTAGGACGGAAGCAGGCCCCAGCCTTCCTGGAACTGGAAAAGTCACCCTAAAAATTAGAGTCCGTCCTAAGACTTGACTCTTAGAAACGTAGCAGAAACAGAAGGGCACGCCATCTCACACGCACCCCTAGGACGCCTCACTTGGTTCCAGGACTGGAATAATTTTTTTAGATTATTTCATTTATATGTCACGTAGACCTGAGCCTTTGCTGACAAAATGCAGTTCCAGTGTGGAGTGGATTGCAAAGTGGCTGCAGTCATTCACTTCCTGCACCCGTGCCCTGTGCACTATGATTCCGTATTATTTCATCTGCATGCGCATTGAGTTTTCCCCTCCCCTGAGTCCCAGATGGCCTGGTGACTTAGTTTGCCTAGGACAGGGGAGGACAGTGAACTGGTGCTGAGCCTCCTGTCGGGGAGCCTCCGATACTTGTGCTCTCTTTCTTGGTCCCTCAGTGGCCCTTAACTCTTCCCTAGAAGTGCCATCTCCTAGCAAGCAAAGTTGGCCAGAGCCACGCAGCGAAGGCCAGGTGAGACCAGAAGAGCTGCCGGCTAAGCTTAACCCGCACTCAGGCCCCTGGAAAGGAAGCTAAAGAGACGGCTGGGTTTGAGGAAGGTTTGAGGTGGACTTCCAGGCAGCAAGAGCTGACTGAGACACACTTCAGGCTAATTGCTGAGTCGTCTTCTGTCCCCCCAACAGCCCCCACCAGAGCCGAGCGTACTGCTTCGGGATATTTAGACAAGGGTAAGAGAAGGTGAGGAGCAAATGATTCAAAAAAGGCCAACACCCGATAAATAATGAATCAGGAGGACGGCAGATAATTATGTGATAAACTGCATGTCCTGCGGAGCCCAGAGAAGGCAGAGGTAAGTAAATAGAATAAATCGGCTTATTTTTTTTACCTAGAAGTTTTTCAATTTCTGCTCACATTGATCATGCCAGCAGCTTGCTTTTCCTTTGGGGAAAACCTGGTCAATAATTACATGATGAGTAATGACTGGCTCCGTGGTATCCAGCGGCCTGTGATATCCACCCGGCTTCATTTGCCTAGATCTGGCAAGAACAGATATGCTCTAAGTACCTAGTTAATCAATATTAATGTCGGGGAATTTTAATCCCTTATTTATTTCACACCATCTGCATAAGACCTTCTCAGGTAAAACTAATAAAAGCTTCATAGGATTTGCAGTTCGAGAAAATCCACGCATAGAAATGCTCTGAAAACAGAATAGAGACTAACCAGAGGAGGAACATAGACTCCCTTTTGTAGAAAAATCTCAAAAGAATTTCCATAAAAAGGGATGAAGGCAGCCAGAGCTCGGGATGCCATGGGGCTCAGGGTGCATCCCTGAGAGTAATGCCTGCTCTGAGAGAGGCCCCCTCCCCCCCAGCAGTGTGTGGCAAAGACCTGCTGCTGCCCCACCCCCAGCAGATGCTCCATTCCAGGGGCCGTGAATAGAAAGATCATCCAAGTCGACGAACCAGGAACCGTTAGACCACCTGCCCGTCTCAGGGGGATTTTACTCCAGAATAAACTCACAAAGAAAGCAGGAGGCCCCGGCCCAGAGGTTGTGTGTGTTCTGGGCTCTGACGTGGCCACCGTCCTCGGCAGCCCTGGGACGACACCCCCTGCTTCTACGAGTTTCTGGAAGTGCAGCGTATTCAGAGGGAGGGTCTCAGACGCACAACCAGCGGGAACATTATTTTAACAACTGTTTTGGTTAAAATGCACCTCTTAACCATCACTGACACCTGTTTATTCTATGGCAAAGACAGTTTTCCAAATCATGGGGGAAAGATGTACTATTAATAAGTAGCCTTAAAAATGGCTAGCCATTGCCAAAGAAAAATAAATATCTCATTTCACAAATAAAAATTAAGTATTAAATGATCAAATATCAAACTGTAAAGAAATGTAACCATACAGTACAAACATGGATGATCTGTTCATCAGCTTGGTCACATAACTGAGCCTGAGTTATGTAGTCCAGCTCCTTCTCGTAACAAAATGTCAGAAACATTTTTAAAAAGATTAATAACTCAGAACATAAAAATTTAAATTTCTGTGCAGAAAACTGCAATGAATAAGATTCAAATATGAAAATTTATATTTTACATTTTCTAATACATTGAATACAGTAATATGTCTCATAGAAATAGATTACGGAACAAAAGATGAAGTCACAATATGGAAAACAGGCAAGAAAAAAAACGCCAAAAGAGTAATTCATCAAAGAATCACAAGTGGAGAAGGAACACATCGAATTTATTTCTTTTTTAGTTTTTTTGTATGGGGGATTGAACCCAGAGGCATTTAACCACTGAGCCATATCCCATCCCTTTTATATTTTATTTAGAGACAGGATCTCACTGAGTTGCTTAGGGCCTCACTGTTGCTAAGGCTGGCCTTAAGCTTACCATCCTCCTGCCTCAGCCTCCTGAGCCAAGGGAATTATAGGTACGCATGTGTGGCTCATATTTCTTTTAATACTGGAAAAACTGAAAATCACAACAATAATACTTTGTCTGTCAGATTGGCAAATATTTCAACGTGACTAAATCCAGACTTGAAAAGGGTATAGGGAATTAGCACATATCCATGCTGGTTTGTGGTCTTTCTAGTCATTCAGCAGCTAGGAGCACTCTGCCTGACGGTGGTTTGCAGGACACATATGCACAGGTGCACGTCGCACACACCCACTCGTGCCCCAGCCACTCTTAGATCTCTCCTGGACAGCGAGGTCCACGAGGAGAGAAAGGAAACACACGTCTGACTGCCCTGCAGCTGGCCAGAAGCCCCCTGTCCAGAGGTTCAGTGCCTCACATCTGGCTCCTTCCTGCCCCCGCCCCGTCCAGGTTGTCCCGTGGGTCTGGAAAGGATGCGCATTCTCACGCTGCTCTGTGTCCGCCAGCCCTCTCCCTCAGCCAAAAGCTGAGTGTGCAGAAAAAAGAAGGGTGTGGGCAGCCCTGAGGTGACCCTGCGCCGGGGTCCCAAAACGTGAGCTGCGGCTCTTGTTTCACGGAGAGATTTGGGCCGTTTTCCTTTTATGATCCATAGGATGGCTCTTCTATTTTATTTTTATATCGACATCATTATCTTGATTTCCTGGATCTACTATGGCGAGGTGCCACGGCGTGGATGGTGCAAAACAGAGGAAGTTCACTCTCAGTCTCGGAGGTTGGGAGTCTGAATTCCGGGAGCCAGCAAGGCCTTCCTCTGAGGGGGCGCAGAACTCCTCCCCCACGGGGCAAAGACCTTCCTCCAGGAGAAGCCACTGTCACCCAAATCGTGCACACACCTGGGGAAACATGTCCCTGAATCCCCAGGGGCCCTGTAGAAGCCCTGTCCTCCGAGACTCTAGGAGCCCCGTGAGACCACCTCTCCTGCTCCCCCTGGGGATGAGGCCTGCAGCCGCTGGTGCCGCTGACCCTGCTCTGCTCCTAAAGGCATAGAATCCTCTCATCTCTAGGAGGGCCAAGGCCTTTCATTACAGCAGACAGAAGCTGGCGCTTAGCTATGCTCTGACTGAAGTTACGTCTGGTCATTACACGCCAACGGTGGTGACCCCTGCCCAGCACAGGGACATCTCACCCCCACCCAGTGTTTTATCCACAGGAGACACTAAAGGCAGTAGAATCCTCTCATCGGCTACGAGGGCCATGAGGTCCCTAGGTGATGTTCGGTGCCAGGTCAGTGGGTGCTGTCTCCCTGGGCATTGACATTTAGATCTGTGCTCAGAAACCTGGGGATGTGCCAGGCCCCTGGGAAGATGTCTTTACAGAACAAGGAATAAGAACCACGTTTCCAAGGAGACTGTCACAGGAAGGGACACAGTGTTGTTCAGGTAGCATAAACTTATCACCTGCCGAGCCATTTCCTGGTGACCCTCCTCCCTGAGCTTACCCTCCCCAAACAGGCTTAGTCAGTGGGAAGTGCTACTGTTATGACCAGCAGTGTGCAGGATTCCCAGCACTCCTGGAAGGACTGGCAACTCTTCCCTTCTGAACAGGTGGTCTGAGTGGACCCCTTAGAGGTGATATCCACAGAAGAATGGAGGAAGCTGCCTGAACCAGTGAGGTTGAGCCTTGAGCCACAGTGACCTGTCCAGACACAGGTGTAACCAGGACTGACGTTCTGGCATCCACGTCTTCTGCTTCCACGTTAGACCTCTCCAGCAGCTCTTCCCTTAGCACCTTCTCCCCTTAAACCCTGCAGCGGGGCCTTGCTTCCTGGGTCTCCAGGATGGAGCCTTCTTGACTCTCAGGTCCTCCAGCCCAGCACCCTGGTCAGTCTGCTTCACGGTCCACCCTCGGCCTCACCCGGCTGCTTCCCCAGGGCTCCCAGGCACCCACTCCCTTCCTCTTCCAGGGCTGCTCGGCTCAGGACTCCACTCCAGCGCCACCTCTCCATGAAGCTCTCCCTTCTCCACTCCCTCTTCCACCTCTCCAAAGCCTTTCATTACAGCAGACAGAAGCTGGCGTTTATTATGCTCTGACTGAAGTATAGTTATTACATGCTAACCATGGTGACCCATGCCCAGCACAGGGACATCTCACCCTCCCACCCCGAGTGTTTTATCCACAGGAGACACTTCATGCCTGTTGAGTGATGGGTCTCTAGGAAGTCATGGATATTTAGCAAACCCTTGGTCTGAAGTCTGCAGAGTCTCTTCATGTGCATCTTATTCAGACCACAGCAAGTGCAGTTAATGAGGTGAGCACCACACCTGCATCAAAAGAGAGCATCCCACCTGCCTCAGGTGAGCACCACACCTGCCTCAGGAGAGAGCACCACACCTGCCTCAGGTGAGCATCCCACCTGCCTCAGGTGAGCACCACATCTGCCTCAGGAGTACAGCATCCCACCTGCCTCAGGTGAGCATCCCACCTACCTCAGGAGAGAGCATCCCACTGCCTCAGGTGAGCATCCCACCTGCCTCAGGTGAGCATCCCACCTGCCTCAGGAGAGAGCATCCCACCTGCCTCAGGTGAGCATCCCACCTGCCTCAGGTGAGCACCACCTACCTCAGGAGAGAGCACCACATCTGCCTCAGGTGAGCATCACGCCTGCCCTGCCCAGGCTGCTGGGCATCATGCTTTTCCTGATATCGTCTCTTCCTGTAGGTTTCACGTATTCCAGAGCCTGTTTGGGAAATTTTAAAGTGACTTAGTGTCTGTCTGTGAGCTTTCTAATAATCCGGAATTTCACACCTAAAATTGCTACCTTTATGAGATATCAAAGGAAGGCTAATTCACATGAGATCTTTTTACAAGTGGGTAAACTGCACATCCTCAGGGCATTTGGCATTTTTAGCTTATTTATTAGTACTTTATATAATTCATTTCTAGTGCAATTTTTGCATATACTTTTGAGTGCTTTAAAAATATTCTTTTAATAGCCACTATTCAAGTCAATCTGTTTGAAATAGAAAACTATTTCTTTGGTCCCCATGAGACTAGATGGGGACCAAAGATGTACCAGATGCTCTGCTCGAAGTTAGGGACAGAAATGTAAGTGAGGGCACGGTCCTGCTCACCAGGGGTCCAGGTGACATGGGAGACTCAGAAACAACCATTTCTGAGAAGACCCAGGACACCGCAGCTGCTCTGACGGAGGGAGCAGGAGCCGCGGCAAGGAGGGGAGCCTGCCGTGGCTGACGCGGAGGCCAGTGGGCCCTGAGACAGATCCCACATCAACCAGGAGCTAGTGACATCTCTGGAGATGCACGCAGACCAGCAAGGCACTTTCTCACAAACGTGCTTTCCTGCCCAAAACTCTACACTGGGGGAAACTACCTTGAGTGACCTGACAGCTTGCCATTGCACCAGGACAAAGCCACCAAACCCCAGGACATTTGCCATCCTCAGGGAAAAGCTGGGGATCCCTGGGCACAGGCTGCAGCACGCATGTGGGGAAGGGGTTCTTCTACTTGGGGTGCGCCAGACACTCTGCAGGGCTATGCACACGTGAACTTCAGGGAGCTGCTGTCCCCAGCCCGGCCTCACCTGTCATCACCAGCCTGGGTTCTCCGGCAGGTGGCAGGACCAGGCCTGGAGAAGAGAGGAAGCCGTTATAGAATTTGAAAACCAGGGGAGTGCATTAGTCAGCTTTTCATTGCTGTGACCAAAGTACCAGACAAGAACAACTTAGAGGAGGAAAAGTTTGTGTGGAACTCACGGTGCAGGTTCATCCCAAGGTGGGCTGATTGTACTGCTCTGGGCCGGAGGTGGGGCAGGACATCATGTCGGAAGGGCCTGGTGGAGGAAGCCCACTCCCCAAACCAGCTCCCTGCGTTTTCTGATTTGTGATCTGTCATCCTCCAGGGAGAGCTCCCTGATGGCAGGTGAGTCACCTTAGTTGATCAAACCCAAGAGCAAGGAAAGGGGCTGCCCATCCATCCCCGAAGCTGCTCCTGCAAGGGAAACGGTCGGCTTCAACCCAAACCCTCTGAGCAAAGACACTAACCCCAGCTCTCCCAAGAAGCGGTCTTATGACTAATCATATTCCTGCAAAACTTAGAAAAGAATCGATTTTCTTAATTCCTTGGCCCAGTCTGCCTAACCCACAGTGTTTCCTTCGGGGCAGGCTTGTTCAAGGCAGGGGCACTGGGCATTTTCCGTTTCTTTCCGGGCTCTTAAGAGGAAAGATTTAAGCCAAGTGAAGAAGAGGACCCTGGAAGACCCCGCTGTGACGTTCAGCTCACTGGACAAAGGACTTCACTCAGGTGCCCGGGTGGAGAGGTGCGGCTGGTCAAGGGCGAGTGGAGGTCCACTCGGTAAGCGAGCACCTCCGGGTCAGCAGGGCCTGATGCGCTGACTGGGAGCCACCTGCCCTGCGGTAGGTAGGGGGGCTCCCTGCAGAGCGTTCAGCGGCCGGGTGGAAGGTTCTATGGCTTCTGTTACTGAAGTTCTCCTATCCAAAGCTCTATTTTCAGGTAGAGTGGAAAGTGCACTCCTTTATACTTCTCTTTCTCTTTCTCTCTGTCTCTCCCCGCCCCCCACACACACCGGCCCACTAAGAGGAGCCGACTACCTCTCAGAGGCCTCTTCTCAGGCGTGGCCAGCTTCCTCTTCCAGCCCTTGCTCACCCAGGTCACCTCCCCCAGGAGCCCACATCTACTCCTGGGTCTGGTTTGTTTCTAGGGTGCTCCCGAGGGTGTGGGTGCTAAGAGATTGGCACAGCCTCCAGATTCAGCTGACTCCTCCCTTGATCCTCGAAGCGGGGGCAGCTCCAGGCTGGGAATAATGGACACCCAGAAAGGAAGGGGAGCACAGAAGCTTGGCTGAGCTGGCAGTCTAGCCAGAGCTTTCTTCCTCTAAAATGGAATTGCCTCCGTAATAGAAAAGCACTTCATATGGCAATGAAGGGGAGGCAGGCATTTACACAAAGCAAATGAGCTGGCACCACCAAGTTCCAGGCTGCGTGCCTTGCCTTCATTCATTTATTCAGCATGATCCTCACCTTCCAGAGCTACTGCTGTGTGCTCGTCAGTTTCCTGTTACTATAACAAAATAAATGGTGTAATTAAATAACAAGGAGAAAAGGTTTATTTTGGTTCCAATCCAAGATCAGGTGGTCCTAGGCTTTGATCCTTTGTCGAGGCCACACATCATGGTGGGAGTGTGTGTGTGTGTGTGTGTGTGTGTGTGTGTGTGCGGGGGGGTGACAGCTCACTTTGCCAGCCAGGAAGCAGAGGGGAAGGAAGAGACCAGGGTCCCACACTCCCCTCCAAGGCCACACCCTTGGAGACCAAGGAGCTCCCTGTAAGCTCCACGTGGGTGGTGCTCCACCATCCAGCCACAGAACACCCTGGGACCAAGCCTTTGACCTACCGTCCTTTGGGGACACTCATCCAGTAGCATGAGGGCTTGTGTTTAAGACAGTGACTCCGATGTCTGAGAAGGTCTAGGATGTTGGCTTTTATGTACAGCACAGGAGATTCAAACCCTGGAGACGAAATCTCTTCTGAAGCCTGAGTCAACCACAGTGCTCTCTGAACCAGAAAGTCCACCTACTCAGGCCCCCAGATGGAACTTGGCAGGTGCCTTTGGTGTTGAACAGTGGGAGTGTAGCAGCACCCACAAAGCCTCGTTCTAACTGGAAATTATCATGTCTCACAGGACAGTGCAATAGAGGAAAAATGGCATTTTTTGTTGACATAATTATTGTGGTTTATTTTCAGGGACATAAATTGTAACGATTCAACTGACTAAATTTAACACAACTTAAAATTGCACGTAGTCACCACAGACAGCAGCATAAGAGAGGATTGTCAGAGAAAACGCAAGTCGCCAGCTGTTGCAAATTTTCCTAAACTTTTTCTTAATTAGTCCTAGAAATTTTAAATTAAATTTTATTTGGGATTTTCTTATTAAAATAGATACAGAGAATAGTCTTGCTGCCAAGCGCACCCTGTTCCTGGGGCCATGACCCTAGCATTGCTCTGGAGGCTTTGGGAGGGTCCACCCCGAGGCACAGTACGATCCACTGGTCAGCTTCGGGAGCCCTCATGCGAGGCTGCTGGACCCACACGGGGTCTGACGCTTTGTAGCAGGGGGAGCTGGTTCCAGTTCTCTCATCTCTCTTGCCTGTTCCAGGGGTGATGAATGAACTCACAGGGTGACACCGTACGTCTTAGGACAGGGCAGGAGTGATGCCCCACCCCAGGCGGTGATGGATAAGCTCTTGTGATTCTTTAATGAAATAAGAGTGACCGATTTTCCCACCGATACACCAGCTCCCCACCACGTGGGTCAGTATGGAGGCTGCAGGGTCATGGCTGGCCTCCGCAAAGGCCAGAGGCTCTTGTTCCCCTTGGGGTGCCACTGGGAGGGGTGGGAACTGAAGGAGGCTGGGCCAGTTGGAGGAAGCAGGCCACTGGGGGCGTGTCCTGGAAGCCGTTTCTCCCTCTGTCTCCCCTCTCCCTCACCCTCTGCTTCCAGAGCCCTGAGGTAGGTGGTGAGCAGCTCTGCTCGGCCCCACCCCTCTGCCATGACCCTCACGACAGGCCCACAGCGAGGGAGCCGGTCAGCCATGACGGAGGCCTCTGACCCAGGAGTCAGACTGAGTCTTCCCTCCCCTGAGCTGATTTTCTCAGGTTTCTTTTTGTCACCACCACAGAAAGCTGATGTTATATTCTGGATACGAGATGTCCCCTAAAAGCTCATGTGTGAGACAACGCAAGAATTTCCAGAGGGGAATGATTAGATGACGAGAGGTGTAACCTAATTAGTGGATTAATCCATGGATGTGGATTAACCCTGTGGTGACTGTAGGGAGGCAGGGTGTGGGGTGCGCCCTTGTGGTTTACATTTGTCCATGATGAGAGGGTCCTCCACCCCTTCCTCCATGTCCTGAGCAGCTTTCCTCCACCATGCCTTCCATCACGGTGTTCTGCCGCTCTTGGACCCAGCGCTATGGAGCTGACTGACCATCGACTGGACCTCCGACCCATGAGCCCAAATAAACTTTCATTCCTCTAAATTGTCCTTGCCAGGTCTGTGGTCACTGCAACACAAAAGCTGACTCCCACAGCTGACCAGCACATGTAGTAGAAACACAACATGAAACATTGGAGATGAGTTTCAAAATCTATACATTTGAAATTATTGAAAATTAAGAATTTTTTTTTAAAGAGAGAGAATTTTTTTAAATATCTATTTTTTAGTTTTCGGTGGACACAATATCTTTATTTTTATTTGTACGTGGTGCTAAGGATCGAACCCAGCGCCCCGCACATGGCAGGTGAGTGCACTACCCCTTGAGCCACATCCCCAGCCCAAATTAAGAATTTTTTGAAGATTGATAATATGTTATCTTCAAATTAATATTTTCAAATTTTATGCCTACATTTTAAGGTGACAACAACCTTTACCTGGGCATTTTCTCCACTCCTTAAGAGGTCTTCCTGTGCACTGCAGGAGGAAATGTGCACAGGAGATGTGAGACTGGGATGGGGGACAATGGGAAGCTCTTTCCCAGGGAGCTCCCTGGACCAGCAGCTTCCTGTGAGAGTGTTAGGTGCTCTGAGACTTGAACCCTTCTGTGATGGATGATTTGTGGGGGTGCACACGAATCTAGGAGGTTTTTTAATTTTGTTTTTCACTTCTTAGTTGCTTCTGCAAGACACTATAGATGAGTCCTTGACTTGCCTGTTGAAACTTGGAGCAATCTGCAGGGAAGTTCAAACTTTCCCTCTAAAGGTTTGCTTCTGGGACTGCTAGAAAGAACCCACAATAGACTGATTAACAGCACAAAAGGCATACAAATTTGTTGACATGTATATGCACAGGAGCCACTCTCCAAAGAGAGCCAGATTGTTGAAGCTTAAATGTTCTCTTGTAATTGGGACTTAAAGGCTGCTTTTGCTAAAAACCTCTGGCTCTGAGCATGCTGCAGAGATTGACAGGTGGCTGAAAGCAGGATGAAAATCTTGGCATCTCTGCCTTCATTTCTTACCTGTCTCCTTTGCCACCTTAGACTTTGGGACAAATTTCTGCTCCAGTCTGCACGTAGACTCCTTGATCATTTAGGGAGCATCAGTTTAAATCTGGAGGTACAAGTTTGACTAGCCCTAAGTTCACCTAACTCATCTCCCTCCAGGTGGATGCACACAGATAGGAGTAACAAAGGCATTTCTGAGGTTTGCGGGAACCTTCTCACCAACAGACTGTCAGCTGTTCACTTTGACATCAGCCTGTTGCAGACCTCTGAAACCATGCCTAGAAGTCCCCAGGCACCGCCCTAGAACTGAAGCCTAACCCGTCTTGCCTTCTGACTAGCCTTCCACTGGTCTCCTTGGATTCCAGGAGCAACAGATCTGGTGGATGAACCTCCTGGGACCAGATTAATAGCCACCCTTCCCCAGGCAAAGCAACTTTGTAGCTGCTGGTAATGGTCAAGCAGACCACAGGTGGAGCCCTGTGTACTTCTAGCCCTTGCTTTTGTCCCTGCCCTATTTAAGCAGAAGTGACGGCGGGCTGACATGTGCATCTCCTTGTCCCCCAGCCTGGCGGTACTGGATAAAACTCCTTTCCTGCTTTGCATCATCACATTTTTCCATTTGCTTTTTGGGAAGAGTAGCTAGACCTGGTTTATGGGGGTCCCCAAAGTCAGTTCCCTCCATCCCAGGACTCTGCCAACATTCTTCATAGGATGAAACTGGAGGTTGCTGCAGGTGATTTCAGAGGGTAGCGGGTGGGTTTTAGGGAAATGGATGTGTGCCCAGGGAACAATGACCTGGGAGAGTTCTTGTGAGCTCTGGGTAAGGTGTTTGATTTTCAGCCTCTCTCTCTCTCTTTTTTTTTTTTTTTTGTGATTTGAGTTTAATCTTCCTTGGTTAAGGATGTTTCAGTAAGAAAATTTAAAGGAAATTGTGTTCCTCTTTGGTGGATCCAATTTTTAGGTCAAAAAAAGAACTTCAGAGAAAGCCATTTGCTGCTCCCCAGGGCTCTCAGTCTGAAGTCTAAAGCAGCATATTTTGGAGTCTCATTTTCTGAACCTCAAGAAATCCAATGAAATTCTAAAATGTTAAAAAACATATCTGATCCCAAGGTTAAGATGCAGGAGTTCTACCATCTTTTTTTCAAATGTTTTTTGTCCTACACCAAATAGGAGCCGGCTGTTGTCTTAGGGAGTTGCTGATGAGAGCACTGTCCACTGTGGTGAGGCCCAGGAGGTGGAGTAGCCACAGGAGCTCTGCTGCAGGAAGCCCCTTCCTGCCCCTTCCAGCCCTGGACACTTGGGGAGCCTCAGAGCCATGGTAAGACCCACGATTCTCCGTGGGGCACTCCCCTGGTGCGAATCTGTGTTCTCAGCACTCCTCCAACCTTGATCTGTCCACTTCATCCAAGGTGAGCCTTTCTAGAAACACGGAGAACCAGAGCTGCCCGCTCACGCCCACCATTTCCTGCACTCTCCGTCGCCTTTCCCTCTGTCTTAGCAACACTCTCTCCTGACACTGAAACACACAACTCTTTGCTCACACTTTTGCGTCTGTTTCCGCACCAGAATGTGAGTGCTGGGAGCGGGGCAGCCCTGTTCCTCACTGCCGGGAAGGCCTGGGGTGCAGCCCGCCCCGCTGCGGACAGTGGCCGGGCACTCCCCTCCCCGTCCCCTCCAAGCCTGACTGTGAGGCATTTTGATGTAAGAAAGCATTTTGTCTGTTTTTGCTGAAACGAGAACCAGTGGACTGGACCAAGCAAAAAGGCCAGCCCGGGCCACGAGGGGAAGGGCCTGCCTCCTGGACACGTGCTGAGGGGAAGGCTTTCCGGACTTTGAAGGAGGCTCTTAGGGGAGAAAGCCTTCTCTGTCTTGGTGGCCAGCAAGGGTTGGGAGCAGCCTCAGACAACGCTCCTAAAATAAGAAATTAATATTTTAATTCTTGGAACTGTTCTTCCTTTGTGAGGTCTGTAGCTGTAAGGCATTTTAATTTGCATTTGAATGTGCTGCTTTTTAAATAAACATGGTAAAATCAATTATCCTCTTTTAGAGTATGTTTCTAAATCACCGTTTATTAAACATACCCTTTAAAAGACAGAAATTAAAAATAAAAACAAATATTAAATATTTTATTAAACTGGAAGCTGAACACGGTTGCTCATTCTGACTTTGCTACAGTAGGACGGGGCACAGCAGCAAAGGCAGGAGGTGAGAGGTGGAGACTGTCGAGCAGAGCAGGCCCCTGTGTCATGTGACCAGCACCTGTCACCTCTGACCCTGTGCAACCCACTCCCTCCTAGGAGGGAGCACCGTACTTCTGTGGGTGACAAGGATACCAACAGAGTCCTGAACGAAGACAGAAACAGGAGCAGAGAGGAGGTCAGAGCACTGGTCGGTGGTGGTGGTTGTCCTGGTGCAGAGGAGAGGCCATCCCTCAGGAGGAGGGAGCAAGGCCAAGAAGCCGGGAAACCCAAGACGAGCCACTCAAGAGTCCAGGGGCACCCACGGGCTGATGTCCTGAGGTCATAAAGGCTGACTTTGGGCTCAGTTTCTTCTTGGGTTGTACCTTGAGCTTGGGTTGCTTACCTGCGGTCTGTCTTCTTTCTAAAACGTAGGCACTCTGCTAAAACCTGCCTCTCGGCACTGTTTGTGCCACCTCTGTACGTTTTTGTATTTTGTGTTTTCACATCATCCATCTCGGGCGCTCCGGGTCCTCCTCTGATTTCCTGGTTGTCTAAGAACATGTGGTTTAGCTCCCTCGAATGCGTGCATTTCCCATTTCCTCTGGTGGCTGGTTTCAGCCTCCTCCTGCTGTGGTTGGGGAAGACACCTGAGATGATTTCAATGTTTTCAAAGCTGCTCAGACTTATTTAGTGACCTGGCACGTGATCCGTCCTGGAGAATGCGTCTCGCGCCCTTGGGAAGAAGGGGTCACTGCTGTGGGATGGCATGCTCCGAGGACATCTCCGAGGACCGTTTGCAGTGCTGGGTTCCTTATTGATTCCTGTCCACATGCTCCTGCTGTGTTCAGAGTGGGTCTGGGGTCTCCCTCTGCACAGCGTTGCTTCTCTTCCTCCCCCGGGGTCATCACCTGTGTACTCAGCAGCAAGGTGTCATCCTTGCTCTGGAATCAATCCTTCTGTCATTGTACCACGTTCTTCTTTGTTCTACGTGATGGGGAGTGCTTGAAGTACTTCACCCATGTTTTAGGTAAAATTCTGCCTTCCGCTGAGATTAATCCAGAAATGGGATGAGTTAATCGTTGCTCTAGTTATGTCACTAATGATCCATGCCACAGCGAGGAGGGAGAGAACCACTCCAACACGTAAGTTTGCTCATCTGTAAGTGAATGACATTTACTTGATTCATTTTATAGGAATTTCCAATTTTCAATGTTCCCAGCAGACTGAATGCAAACATGGCCTTGATTCTGGGCACGCTGCTAGATTTTTTGTAAACTGCTTGCAACGCTGCCTATTGTAGATTTGAAATGAGTTTCTCTTGATCTGGGTGAAGGTACTTGTTGGACAAGAATTTAGCAAATTGTAATTTATAGTGACATCAAAGACTATGGAGCCAGTTATCTGAATGACAACTTTATCACATTTACAAAAATGACACATGGTGACTATAAAACAGACTGGCAATTCAGAAAAGTATAAAGGAAGTAATCACCTAAAGTCTTCAAAAATAATAATGCTTTTATTTAATAAATATTATTTCTCTACAAGGATACATAAATAAAAGAAAATGAGGAAGAGAGAAAACGTCTAAGCACAGATTCAGACCATAAATTTTTAATTTAAAAAGTATTACACTTACTAATCCTTGAGTTTATCAGAGAGGAAAAACTAAGGAAGAATTCAGATTCTGATAATTACTCCTTTAAAAACCTAGTTTCTATGAATTTATTCAAAGCCGGAGAAGATGAGAAAATCACATGGCTCTCCCGCGGCGCTCAGATATTTTGTCCTTACCTGTCCTGCTGCCACTTTGCCTTGGCTCAGACCTCTTTTATAACCTGCCGTTCTGTGCATTCCTTCCCTACTCTGGCTTCCCTGGCGATTTCTGTGCAGCACACATGTTTCAAAAGTGGAGAGGGGTCTAACACCAGGGGAGATTTCTTGACTAATGGAAAACTAGTGCCGATGTAGACCTTCTGCTTCCTCCACAGTCCCCAGGCAGGGAGTCCTCAAGATGCAGTTCATTGGCTTCTTGGAGCCACTTTCCTATGAATCAAGCCTTTAAGTTAGCCATCTGTGTACCTTGCCTCTGTGGACACGCATGTATCCCTAAAGAGCACTAGTACACACATACATGCATAAGCACGCACGTGCACACACACACACACACACACACAAACTTAAAACTAAATGGTGATTTTAGCAAAGTTTCATGATACAAAAATCACTTGCCTTTTAATTATATAACAATGACCAATATAAAAAGTAACTTTGTAAGAGAACAATCCCATTTAATGGGATATCAAACAGAATTTAGGAGTAAACTTAAACAAGACTTGAACAATAAAAGCTACAAAACCTTGTTAAAAGAAAATTTAAAAGATACAAATAAATAGTAAGATGTTTCATGCTTATATATTAGAAGACTAAATACTATTACAAAACCCATATCACTCAAAACAATCTATGGATTTAATATAGTCCCTATTAATTTCCCAATATTTTTTTCTATTCTAGAAAAAAATTCACATGGAACTTCAAGGGACCTCAAATAGCCATGAAAATCTTGAAAAAGTAGAACAAAATCGAAGGCTTCACAATTCATTACTTCAAAACTTACTGCAAAGCAGAGGTAAACAAGATGGTGTAGTTTAAAGACAGAAGCATCGACTAATGGAGTAGCCCAGAAATAAACCCCTGCATGTCCAGCCAGATAGCCATCAGCAAGGATGCAAAGGCCACCCCTGGGAAGAGGACAGTCTCTTCAACAAATGGCATTGGGAAAATGGGTATTCAAACACACAACAATGTGGCTCTGTATATGCCACACATAAAAATTAACTCAAATTAGACTAAAGGCCTAAGCATAAGTCCTAAAACAAAAAATGCCCTAGAAGAAAATGATAGGGTAACATTGGGCTTGGCAAAGGTTTCCTGGATGTGACACTGAATGCACTGGCAGGGAAATCACACAGACGAGAGGGACCGTGTCATCTATGACGTCTGCACATCACCACGAGAGTGAACAGGCATGGGGGAGATGCATGTGCAGATTATAAATCCATAAGGACTAATATCCAAGGCATATGAGGGGGCTTTTACAACTCAACAACCCCCAAACTGCAAATAACCTGAATAAAAAATAGGCCAAGAACTCGAACAGATATTTTTCCAAAGAAATATACACAATGGTCAATAAGCATATGAAAAAGAAGTTCAACATCACCATTCACAAGAACGATATGAAACAAACCCACAACACCACTGCACACACATTAGAATGGACACTAGCAAAACAAAGGAAAGGAGTTAGCATTGGTGAGGGTACTGAGAAATTGGAACACCTGTGCCTTGTTGGTGGGAGTGTAGCATGAAGCCACCACTAAAGAAAACGGTCTAGATGTTCCTCAAAAAACTGAAAATAGAATTTTTATACAATCCAGGTAGAAGCCACCAAAATGCTTGTGGGCAGAAGAATGAATAAAGAAAATTTGGAATACACTTATAATGGAATATTGTGCAGACTTCAAAAAGAAAGAAATCCCGTCACTGATTGCAACTTAGATTCCTTGTGAGGGGATTACGCTAAGAGGACCGAGCCAGCCACACAGAACGAGTGCTGCATGGTCTACTCCCGCGAAGAATCTATCAGAGTCATATATATGGAAAGCAGAAAGGAGGCAGAGAAGGGCCGGCGTGGCTGGAAACCAGGCTTCTTGGACACAGACTTTCAGATTTGCAAGACAGAAAAGACAGGGATTTGGTGCATGGCACTGAATACACTCAGCACTCTCAGCCGTATGCTTGGAGCATCATGATGGTCAACTTAATGTCAAGTGGCTTTTACCAGGATGAAAAAAATAGAGTTCTGTCGAGTGGCGTGTCTGGAGAGTCCCTCTCTTCTCCTGTTAATTTTCCTCTGGAACTTTTAAAGGGCTCTACCCAGTTAAATTCTCTAGGGCAAATATTAGTATGGACTCCTCTTTCCTTGTCACTCCTTCTAGCGGGTGGGGATGGGGACACAAGGCGAGGCTATCCTGAGCCCATTATACACTTTGTTTTGGGTTTGCTCCCCTTGTGTGTCGGCATCACGTACCGGTTTTCCGTTGTACATGTGGTCCCACCCCCTTTCTTGTCTACTCGTTCAGTTTTTAATTGGGTATTTATTTACTAGGTACTCATGGGAGAGAGATGATGTGATCAGGCATCATCCTACCATGGTTACCGTGCCACGTGGGCATTGTCACGTGCACGATATTACATTATATTGCCAAGGTGCTCACTGCTGAAATTTGTTACTTGTTCTTAAGCAACTTAGTGTACACTGAGCACTTACTGACACACCCTGAGGGCTGTGGTCTGAATGTTTTCCTATTCCCTCCTAAATTCCTGAGCTGAGATCGGATCTCCAGGGTGATGACACTGTAACTGGATGCTGGAATTTTTAAAGGGCTACACCCAGTTAAGTTCTCTAGAGTGACTATTTGAATTGACTCCTCTTTCCTTGTTACTCTTCGTAGGGGGTGGGGATGGGGACACAAACTGGGGCTATCCTGAGCCCCATTATACTCACACAGCCAAAAAAGCACAACCAAGAGCTAAAAGGCAGAGAAAGGTTATTACCTGCAGCAGGTAATTTTCAAACCCAGCCCCTCTCCAAACAAAGGAAGCGCAGGGATTGTTTTGGGGAGCTCCCGCATAGCCCTAGAGGAACGCTCAGGTGGGGCGGGTGCATGGTCAGTTTAAGACCCTGGGTTCACACACATGCTTCTGGGCACACTCAGTTCAGTATTATGAGGAGCCGAGTTCACTCTGGGTCACCTAAAAGTAGAGTTGGAGCGACTTGGTGGACTTGGTGACCGTGGTTGGTTCCTGTAAGTTTCTCCAAAAACTTTTAGCTGACACAAAAGGAAAGCACAACTTTAAAAGTGTTAACAGTCTTATAAAAGGGGCAGTGTTTTCTCCCTTGTGAGGGTGGGAGTGTGCCCTTAAAGGTGCCCGTCTCCCTTAGCTCCTAACCGTATTTAAAGTCGAGACATGTTTTTTAAAAACCCCCTGACAGAGGGATCTCTGAATCTCTGATCCTCTTACTCTACCCAATGGTCTTCCTACTTTCATAAGACCCCCTTGTTTTCTTTATCACCCTCTAGTTTCCACATATGAGACAAAACATATGACACTTGGTTCCAAGCCTGGCTTACTATTTCACTCAGCATAGTGTTCTCCAGTTTCATCCATTTCCCTGCAAGTAACTTAATTTTGTTCTTCTTCATAGCCGAATGTATGTGTGTATGTACACCACATTTTCTTTATCCATTCCTCTGATTTGATAACTTGGCTATTGTGAATTGTGCTGCAATAAACAAGGGTTTACATGCATCTGTAAAGCATGCTGTCTTTAATTATTTTGGTTAAATACAGAGAAGTGGAATAGCTGGATAACATGGTAGTTATGTTTTTAGTATTTTGAAGGACCTCTATACTGATTTCCATGGCAACTGTAGAAATGTACATTTCTACCAACAGTGTAAAGTGTTGCTTTCCCCCACCTACTTACTAGCATTTATTGTTAATTGATCTCTTGGTGATTGTCACTGTGAGTGACAAGGAATCTCAGAATGGTTTTGATATGCATTCTCCTAATAGCTAAAGGTGTTGAACATTATTTTATATAATTGTGGGCCATTTGTATTTCTTCTTTTTAAGAAGTGTCTGTTTAGTTCATTTGCCCATTTATTGAATGGGTACTTGCTTCTTTAATGTTGATATTTTAGTTCTTTATATATTCTGGGTACTAATCCTCTGCTGCAAGAAAACTAGAAAAGATTTTCTCCCATTCTGGAGGTTCTCTCTTCACACTCTATTTTCTTTTGCTGTGCAGAGGCTTTTCAGTCTGATGTCATCCCATGTAGCAATCCTTGGAATTATTTCCTTAGCTATAGACGAACTATTCAGAAAGTCTTTGTGCCTGTATGTTGGAGTGTTGACCCTATGGTTTCTTCTAGCAGTTGCGAAGTTTCTGGTTTTATACCCAGGATTTTGATCCATTTGGAGTTGACTTTTGTACAGGGCAAGAGATATGGATTCAGTTTGACTATCTACTTAAGGCTTCCCTGCAGTTTTCTAAAGAGGCTGTCTTCTCTGATGTATGTTCTGGGCCCTTTGGTCATGAATCAGATCATTGTATCTGGGTGGGTTTGTCTCTGTGTCTTCTATTCTGTACAACTGGTCTATGTGTCTGTTTTTATGCCAGTTTGATGCTGTTTTGATATCCTTGCTTTGTAGTACAATTTTAATTGGGTTTTGTGAGACTTCTATATCTGATTAATTTAGCAAAATGGCAGGATATAAAATCAACACACAAAAGTCAGTCGGTTTTCTATACATCAAGAGTTAATGCATCAGAAATAAATCAATCCTATTCATAATAACCTCAAAGGAAAAGAAAATAGTTAGGAATAACTGTAACCAAGGAGGTGAAAGACCTTTACAAGGAAAATTACAGAACACTGTTCAAAGAAAGAGCATAAGACACTTGAGTCCAGCAGACACCTGGGCTGCAGGCTCCCAGGATCGTGAGAGACCCGTGTCTGCTGTTTAAGCCTCCTCATCTCTGGTCCTTTGTCACAGTGACACACACTGACGGGCCTCTCTGAGTCAGTCCACCCAGGAAGTAGTACAGAAGGGGTCAGTCAGTGTAGGGGGCCGGGTCTGCCTTCCCCCTCCAGGCAAGGCCTGGTCCAGCTCAGCGGGGGGCGGGGGGTGAGCGAGGACTCTGCTGTTCTGACCCCAAGCTGCCACGCAGGAAGAGCTGGTGTTCAACCCCGAGAGTCCACGGCTTGTCTCCTTGGAAGACCAATTCCACCCGCACAGAGACAGAGACCTTTGTCTGCACATAACAAAAAGGGTTCTTTCTAAAAGACACAATGAAACCTATAGAATCTCAACAGTGAACTTGAGGAGTTGATAATATCTAGTGCAGTCGGGGGGGTGGGGAGACGTTCCACTTCCATTGCTGATACGAGCACCACTCAGTGGATCTGGAAAATGACTTGACAGAACCCACTAAAGAGAGAGACACCTGCATCAGGGCACAGAAGAGCACCCTGGGGGAGTCTATCCTGCGGAAGTCGCACCATCAGGGTGTAAGACTGTGTGGATAAGGATGTTACTGAAGCGTTGTGTGTGGTGGCACCAAGACAGAGAAGCTGGCACATCAACCGTGAATACGTGAAAAACAAGCGCGTCTTAGTGTGTCCACCTACAGGACGGCACGCAGCTATGAGGACTGTGTTGGTGGCATTGGTTGAACGTGAGTTGAAAGTCTGTATTTGGAGTGTGTGTGTGAGTGTCCAATGTGCCTCTGTTTGCGTGGCTGTGTGCCCCTTTTTGAGCATAGAAAACCGCACAGAAGGCTGTATTCTGGAGCTTTAGCGCGGATTCCCGGGCAGACATTGAGTATCGGAGGGGCTGGAGAAGCAGTTCTCTTCCTTTGCGATTCCTGGGGTGACCTGTGGATTCATCTTGCTGCAACAAGTGGCATGTGTTTCTCTTGCAGTTTAAAAAGAAAATCCACTAAATCATTAAAAAATAAAATTTTAATAATTTGTGGCCTAGGGGACAGATACAGCAGAACCCGGGCCTGGGGTTCTCTTCTGCCTACAGAACTTCCACATCACAGTCCCAGCCCCTCGTCTGTGGGCTCACTCAACACACACCTAGTGGTATGGCAGCGTGACAGGCACTGTGTCCCCTGGGGAGGGACCCCACGGCTACACTCTCACTTCAAGAACTGTCTGTCCTGGGGGGCACGGGGCTGTGATCTGTGTTCTACCATAGTGGCTCTGTCCCAGCTCTCACTGGAGGGGAGTGACAGAGGTAGCAGATGGGACTCTAGAAGGTGCTGAGGCGGGTGGTCACAAGGCGCTGACTGAGCTCGAGCACGATGCCCCACAGGCCCCTTCACAGCTTCCCTTCCTCGGTGGTTTGCAAAGGCACTTGCCTGTCCAGGGTCAGGCACGACGAAGCTGGGCCAAGCTCACACACGCAGAGCAGAGTAATGGGGAAATATTCCCTCCTTCTCCATGCACAAGAGGTGCTCCCGGCAATCTCCATGTGTTAATAGGGCCGCCTGTCCCCAGGTTTCCTGGAAAGGGCCGACTATTATCCACAGCAAAGATCTATCTCAAAAACTCATGCATTTCTAAGTACTCATTGCATCTATTGTGAAGGCTCTTCCAAAACACCAATGCTAGGCACAGTATGCACCAATGTTCCAGAGCAGACGTGGGAGTGGAGTGTGGGGACTGAGAGGAGAACCGGCCTGGTGGCCCGACTCTCCTGCACCCACCACTCCACAAAGGCCTGCAGGTACCTAGCAAAAATCCACCAAGACTTCAGCTACGGTTTGGATATGAGGTGTCCCCCCAAAGCTCACGTGGAAGACAGTGCAAGAGTGTTCAGAGGTGAGATGATTAGATTATGAGAGGTGTGACCTATCAGGTGGATTAATCCACTTGAAGGGACTCACTGAGTGGTAACCGTAGGCAGGTGGGGTGTGACTGGAGGAGGTAGGTCCCTGGGGGTGCCTTTAGCGCTCTCTGTGCTTCCTGGCCACACGTGCTGAGCTGCCTTCCTCCACCGGCCCTTCCCATGATGCTGTACCCACCTTGGGCCCAGAGCCCTGGAGCAGGTTGACCTTGGCCTGGACTCTGAAACTGTGACCCAAACAAACTTTTCCTCTTCTACATTTTTCTTGTCAGGTCTTTTGGTCACAGGGACGAATCTCACCTATTGTTGCCCCTCCCCCCATAAATAAAACCCAGGATCTGACTTCTGCTTAGCCACAGGAAGAATGGCCAGGAGGGGAAGTGTCCCAGGAATCCTTCAACTCACATTGTAGCTTGAGCAATGCTTAAAGAAATCTTCCACACGTGCCCAGGAGACGCGCAATAACAGAGGCAGTGAAGGGACAGGAAGCCTGGCTTGAGGTCACGTGGCAAGGATGGTCACCATGGAGTGAGGGAGGGCTTCAAGACAAGTGCTGGCCGTGACCACCTTTCTCCACTGTGGCTTTGGAGAGCCAGGTCTCAGGAGGCACCCAGCACACCTTTCCATGAGTCTCTGTCAGGGAGCCTTGTGACTCAGGTGTGGGTGCACCTGGTCATGGGGTTGAGAGGTTTGTGATCCATGTCTGCCGGGGTAGGAGGAGTCCACTGCAGGGCCTGGATGGCTACTGAGTGATGTAGGCTAAATGGCTTTACCTCTCTGAGTCTCAGCTGCCTCATCTTGTAGATAAGCGTTTTACATAGTGACTTATGACACTGGATGAGTCCAGATGCATTCTAAGGTGGGCATCTGGTTCTGTTGACCCACCTCCAGAAAGTCACGTTTCCCACCAGGCCAGATATTGAAAGGAGTCAGACCCACCAGAGAGGCAAGGCTCAGCACTAGCCCCCAGCGGCCTCTGTCCCCTGCAGCAGGACGGGGCCCAGTGCACAGGCACAGGCTGTTTCCCAGCGTTCTTGCAGGAAACGAGCCCCGGGCTGCCGCTTGCTGGACGCTCGAGCAGGTCTGTGTGATGAGCTGGTCCTTTAGGATGGATTCTGTCACGTGTGTGTGTGAGGGTTGCGCTTCTCATTTCCAGTCCTATCCTGGATTCTAACCTTCACGTTTTCCATCACTGGACATGGCCAGTTCTCAGAGTTCACCCATTTTCTGGGCTCTCTGTGCTCCGTTTTCTTTTCGTCAAAATGTATTTGTAATTATCTGCTTCATGGTGTTATTGGAACCATCAAAATCATCCTATGAAGTGTCCCCGGCAGCGTCTGGGAAGGTTGAGTGTGTGAGGAGTGGTAGCCTCTGGCTGCTTGCTTCTCACCAGCAAGGGGTCATGGAGGGGTCACGTCCTCCTTGTGCAGGCTGAAGGGACCCGGCTCGGGGTGCACCTTCCAGCCCAGGTTCCCTCGAGGCTCAGTTCCCCTGCCCCAGTGCAGGCTGCTAGGGGACGCACTGTTGGGCCCCACAGGTAAGCACCTAGTTTATTTCCATGGTTCCTATCCGTGGGTTATGGAAGATGTTGTGGGTCCTGCCCCGCATGGAATCACAGCGTTTTAAGAGACCAGGACATGTGCTCAGACACCAGATCCTTGCAAAGACAGGAAGTAACCTGAGAGTGGAGCTGGCGTCAGGCAGCCTCAGGAACTCTCAAGAGTGCACATCCCTCAGGCCCTGGAGGCCCTGGAGGCCCAGGGAGATTTTCAGAGGAGCTGAGGCTGGAATTGGCCTTGAAATGTGGGTGGGACTTTCAAGGGTGCAGGAAAGAGATAATGTCCCCGGTGGTGACAACAGCATAAGCAAGGGACAGGAATGGGAACTCACTTGGTACGTGGAGGGGACAGGGCTGGTGGCAGCTCTGTCTGTGAGCAGCCTCCCACCAAGAGTGGTAGGAGAAGGTGGGGAGGAATTAATCCTGTGGTCTGGTGGCCCCTTCTGCTGTCTTGGATTGAAATGGCCTTGAGCCAAGCAGATTGTTGATGATGGTGGGTGGAGAAAACAGGGGTTTGGGAGTCAGGGGTCAGGTGTGGTCCTGAGTCCTCTGGCCAGGCAAACTTCACCGTCTGCTTGCTTTCCCCCGAGGGGAGACACAGCCTGCACTTGACATGGTACCCAGTTATCCTGAGGACAGAATGAGATAACAGACTAATTTTATTTTATCTTTTTTTTTTTGCAGAAAAACTAAAGTGCTCCAAGCTTAAGAAAATTTTATAATATTCTCTATTCTTTGCTACGGAAATCGGATCTTTCCTCACTGTAAGAATAGCAATATTCAATCTCTGAGAGGTTTAGTCGAAATTGGAAACTGTACCATGACATTGCTTTCTGGAAACTTCCCTGGAGAATTGGCTAAAGTAGCAGTGATTACCCAGGGAGGCTGCTCAGTGGGGCCTGGACCCGCGGGCATGGCACATTTCCCCGGCAGCCACGGAGGGGAGTGGTGCTCTGCCACGCTGGCTCGCACCGGGAAGGCCTCATTTCTTTCCCCATGACGGTTTTACGGCAGATCAGCTGGAGTTTGTAAGCCAGAAAAATGCAAGGGTGACACCACAGCAAGGCCCCGTGAGCAGCCCCAGGGCTGGAGGGTCCTCAGGTGGAGAAGGAGCCACTGCTGAGGCGTGCAGTCACACAGTGACAGCTGACAGCGAATCTTACTGTCCTTTCTGACCGTCACAGGTGAGGGGAAGATGGGTCCCCTAGCCAGTGACCAATGAATCATAGATTTGTCAAACAGGCTGCGCTGCACTATCCGTGGTTGTTTTGCCTTAGCTGGAGGGACACCTGAGAAGATGGTCATGGGCCTCTGTGCATATGGGCTTGATAAAATCCTGTGCCCACTCCTCTGACTCTTCAGAGCTGGTTTACCCCACACCACCCTCCTCCTTCTGTGACAAAGGACGAGTGTGCTGGATTCCATCATTGTCCTCTTTCCCTATAGTAGGAAGCCACCTGCCAGCTTGGGGGAGGCTGTGGGAGCATCAGTGATGACGGTGGTCGCTGGGTGTCCCCCTACCCACCATTCCACAGTGACCCACGGCTCTGTCCACCCTGCCCCCTGGTGCCTCTGGGGCTCAGGAGTAAAGGCAAAGTGTGGGCGGGTGACGGCCAGGCAGATCTCTAGTCCTAACCTCAGAAGAAAATACTTTGTACCTGCCTTAGTACTTTACCCATTAAAAAAACAAAACAAACAAACAAATAATGACTGTGAGTCAATGAGACAAAGATCAGTTGTGGGTTTTTCCATGGACACCTTTTCCGGTGGCATTGGAAAGCTAGCCTGAGTGTCCATCAGGTTCTTGAGAGCTCACTGACACACAAAACTCCACCTGTGTCTGGTGTACACTTGGTATCCGTGTCCCCTGGAAACTGTACCATGACATTGCTTTCTGGAAACTTCCCTGGGGAATTGGCTAAAGTAGCAGCGGTTACCCAGGGAGGCTGCTCAGTGGGGTCAGGTGGGGCCTGGAAGGGTGACAGCAGTAGAGTTCCGTCACACAGGCATCACCTCTGCAGAGTCACGCTGTGTGTGTGTGTGTGTGTGTGTGTGTGAGAGAGAGAGAGAGAGAGAGAGAGAGAGAGAGATTTCATTTAAGGTCTATCTTTGTGGCAAATTTCAGGAACACAAGGCAGTGTTGTCAAGTATTGTCACCAGGGTGTGCTTTGATCTCCTGAACACAGGCGTCTTGCATAATTGAAACCTAGGAGCTTCCGTTTTAAAAGGAGAAGAAGAATATTGAGCGCCAGCAAAGCTCCTGCACAAGGAGCGGCAGACAGGAGGCTCAGCCTGCAGCAGCCACATCTGGCGGATCCGGATAGCGGGGCTCCTATCCCTGGGGGCTCCCTTTGATGCTCACATTGACCCTGTTCCCTCTCTGGACCTGAATACAGGCCCCACCTGACCCTGCCCTTGGTCACCTACAAGCTACTCAGGGATTGGGCCCCACTGGTCAGTGGTTTCTGATGACCCCTGACCTCAGCCCTGGACTCCCTTTGGGCCTGCGGGAGGCCGAGTGGATGAACCACTTTTAGCCGCCTGCTCTGCCACTCGGACTCATCATTTGCTGTCACAGTGCTCCCTCCCTCCTTCCTTCCCCGATGGCAGTTACCTGTGAGAAGTGACGGCACAGTTAACCACGGGCTCATGGCGGGGCCGTCCAGTCCCTAGCCGGGTGCTCCTCTGTGCATTTCCCAGGTTCCTTCAGGGGGTGTCTGGTGAGTGTGTCAGACTGAAGGGACCTGCTGGCATCGCAGACTTCTGCCCTGACACCAAGGCCTCCGAAGGCACAGGCCATGTTCAGCGCCGTCACCCTGCTCCTCCCCAGAGGACGAAGCCACTCCCCGAGCACAGCTTCCAGGAGCAGGACAGTGGTCAAGAAGAGGCTCCAGGGGCAGGGGATGAGGCCCAACCTGGAAGGGTCAGCTCCTACTGTGTGTCTCACCTGTGCCTGGAGTCGGCAGCCTGTGACGGTCTTGGGAGTTCAGGCAAGTCCTCTGTGATCCATGGAAGGTCATAGAAGCGCCTCTTCAACGTGCCTCCTGGGAATTCAGAGAGTGGCCATTCTGACGACCAGATCCGGGAAGATGCCTCGGAAAAGGAGAGATATAGGTCAACTGTCGATTGAGAGGAACTGGAGAACCGGCTCTGTCAGAAGAGAAGATGGGAGCTGGACAGAGAGAGGGTCTGGAAGTGGGACCCCGTGTGGGAGCAGAGGTCTCCTGCTCCCTGTCTCCGTTTGGCTTCTGTGTTTGTGTGGCTTAGGGTAAAGCCCCCGGCTTCAATCCCCGGTGCCAAAAAACAAGAGAGGCCTTCAGCAGCAGGAGTCAAGCCACACACTGCCTTCCTGCAGGCTCTCACGTTGGTGGACCTCCCAGAGGAAAGGGCACCTTCCACGGGGCATTGTCCTGATGCATGATGGGCCACACCTTCCTGCTCCCCCTCCTCAGGCCGAGCTGGAGCTGAGGCTGCCTGACGTCTGTAGGGTGCTTCATTTCTTCCTGAACATTTTAGAATGTCTGTTTTTCTTTTCCTTCAGCAGCTCAGATACTGCTGCATTTGTATG
Source organism: Ictidomys tridecemlineatus (assembly GCF_052094955.1). Classification (NCBI taxonomy): domain Eukaryota; kingdom Metazoa; phylum Chordata; class Mammalia; order Rodentia; family Sciuridae; genus Ictidomys; species Ictidomys tridecemlineatus. The sequence continues at coordinate 227,789,883 of NC_135478.1, forward strand.
AGGGTGGCATGTAACAGGTAGTTTATGCACACGTATGGACTAAATTGGCCCTACTATGTGTGTGTGAGAATGAGGACTTCCGCCCGGGGCTTTTTCATATCATGTACAGTGTTCCAGGTCTTTGGCCTCCTGACATTAGTCAGAGGATGCATTATATCTCTCTTTGCTTTGGCAGTAATAGGAATTGAATGTCCTCTCCAGTCTTCCCGCGTCTATTTCCCAACCCTATGCAAGTTCTAAATGAGATTAATATATATTAATGTAATTTATGATAGGCACTTAATGCGTATTTAATGTGAATCATGAATAAAGAACGTTTTGTCCTCCTCAGAGATACTTTCATTTTAACTGATTCCTCTAATTGGGAACCAGCGCTCCTTTCCTTGTCTAGGAAGAGAGAGAAGGGGTCTCTCCTTGTGCGTAAAGCTGGGGGGCAGGTGGGGGTATCAGCCAGGGCTCTGGGGAAACAGAGAAGTAGGGACACGTGGATGTATGTAAGAGACTTCTCAGGGAATGGTCACTGCGGTTGGGGCTGAGAAGTCCCAGGACAGCCGGTGAGTGTTCCGTCTAAGTCTGAGGCCTGAGAGCACGGATACGCGGGGGGGCCCTCTCCGGGGAGGAGGCATGGAGGGCCTTGCTGTGTTGGCCTCAGCGTCCAAAGGCCCCTCATCCAGGAGGAACCAGCTCAGGGAGGTCTGAGGCCTCCTCCCTCTCTCCACCTTCTCTCTGTTGGCTCCTCAGTGAACTGCAGAATGCCCGCACCCAGGGTGACGGTGGCCCTTTAGTCTGTGGGTTCAAACGCTGATCTCTTCCAGAAACACCCAGACACACCCAGCTCTGTGGGCAGCCGGTAGCCCTGTAAGTGGACCAGCCACCCAGCGGGGCGTGTGTCTGGCTTGACAATAGGGTTGGGTCACCCCAGAGAGCACTTTAAGGTCTGCAGTGGGTCAGACTCCGAATGGAGCACCTCATAAGACACCTGGAGCACCTCATCAGACACCTGGAGTACCTCATAGACACCTGGAGCACCTCATCAGACACCTGGAGCACCTTATCAGACACCTGGAGCACCTCATAGACACCTGGAGCACCTCATCAGACACCTGGAGCCCCTCATAGACACCTGGAGCACCTCATAGACACCTGGAGCACCTCATCAGACTCCCATCGCACAGTGGCGGGAGCACTATGGCTGGCCTCTGGTCTCTGCAGGGGTCCTTGTCCTCACAGGAAGAGCAGAGCTGGTCCAGAGGGACTCAGGAGACCCGAGGGAATCAGAGGTGAGGACGGACGGTGTGTGTGTGTGTGGGGGGTGTCTTCAGGAAGAGGGACTCACTTACTTTAGTTTTCAAGCCTGTGAGTCTGGAAGGCTTCACACTTGAATGCTCTGCCCACGTGAGCCTTTTGGACTCACACGACAGAATTCTGACAAATTCTCTCTGTGAGGTGACTGTCCACAGCTGTGACAACCTGTCCTAAGTGTTCACCACGACTCTCAAACCCAAAGAAGAGTGGCAGGTGCCTCACGCACGGTGGTCAGGTTCACAGAACTGCCCCAGAGGTGACCGAGGTACCATGGGGCACAGTTGCCAAGGGAGACACCTTTCCCGGAACACCGCCTCCTCCCGGATCTCCTCATTCCCAGGAATGTGGCTGGTGACGCCTGGGAAGTGGGTCGGACTCACACCTCCAGCAGGCAAGAGGTGCGTCTTACTAATTAATTAACTTATTAGCTGTACTGGGGATTAAATCGGGGCCTTGCACGTGCACGTCACATGCTCTTCCTCTGAGCTGCGTCCCCAGGCCAAGAGCTGCTCTTAGCCAGCCTCATGCCCCTTGTCCCCCATCTTCCCGAGGCCTCTCACACATGTGGATGCAGATGAGGTGGTGGCCTCTGTGTCCCCTGTAAGAGCGTCCCCCCAGTGTCAGGTCACTCATGGCCGGATGGGACTCGGATGGATGGAGCAGACATCCTGACTTCCCTGAGGACCAGACCACAGGCCTCAGAGAAACCTGGATTCTGACAAACTGCTGCGTACCCTCCCCAGCCAAACCTCCCCGTGTGGGACCACTCTCAGCTCAATGGGGCAGAAGTTAAAATGATAAAGTACAGTTCATACCCACATGCAGAGTCAGTTAGAATATTCTTTCCAGAGTAAAACCAGTGCCCAATTCATCACCATTCTCACATTTTACCAAGATGGAATCTGGGCACCAGGAGCGAAGGTGTTTGCTCCAGAGCTTGTTGTGGGATCCAAAGCCAGTCGTGCTGTGTCTTCCTGGTCCTGTCCCCTTGGTTCTCCTGCCCCGTGTCAGCGTCACTCCTGCAGGAGAGGTTGACCGTGGGGTCCCCTCGGCCTGACCGAGGGCTAACCCTGCCTCCAGCCTCCCTCCCCTCCAGGAGCGCCTTCCCTAGGGAAGTTGTGAGGTTCTTTCTCTGCCCTGTTCAGTTGTAAACCCCTTCAAAAGCCTCTTGCCAGTTGAATAACCCAGAAACTTCCCTCCCGGGGCTGGAGCCGGCTCTTTGCCTGTGATCTTCAAGGAAGACAGCTCAGCCTCCGACCCCGCCTGTGTGGGAGGCTGCCTGGCTCTGGAGCCCTGGCTCCATGGGCAGCTACCTCCTGCTGAGGATTCCGAAGTGTGCCTGTCCTCTGGTGAAGCCACTCAGCAAGCACAGGGTCTCTGCCATCCCCGGCCCTCCCCGCTCTGTAGGACTCCTGCTATAGCTTCCGCAGGCTGAGCTCAGACCCTGCTCTGGCCTGTCTCCTCTCGTGTCCCAGCCTTGTGGAAAGTCTCCCTGACCTGTTCAGCTTGGTCTGGCACTTGACATTGGTGAGGTCAAAATAAAAATAGAGGCTGGGCACAGTGACACAGTGACACAGTGACACATTGTAATCCCAATAACTCATGAGGCCGAGGCAGGAGGATCACAAGTTCAAGGTCAGCCTCTGGAACTTAGCAAGACCCTGTCTCAAAATAAAATAAAACTTCAAAGGAGGGCATGTGGCTCAGGGGCAGAAGGCTTGCCTGGCATGTGTGAGGCTCCAACCCCAGGACCATGGGAATAAGAAAGGGAGGGAGGAAGGGAGAGAAGGAACATCCTCCTATTTCCCTGAGAGTCAAGGTGCCCCTGTCTGCTCCACACGCACCCTTCCAGGTGGCCTCTCCTTATGAGCCACCGTGTGTGGCAGCCTCTGAGTTGCTGCAAACCTTTCATGACATCTGTGCCATGTAGCTGTCCAAGCCAAGGTACCAGCTGTAAGGCTGAGAGACTGCTCAAGTGCAATTTCCAGGGAAGTGGGAACGAGGTATTGAGGATGCCAGGCACCAGCCTGGGCCGGGCAGAGCAGACGCCAGGCACCTCCGGCGCAAGCCGCGGCCCAGGGTGTTCTGCATCTGGGACCAGAACAGGGTCCAATGGAACATGCTCCAGGCCCAAGTGCGGTGGGAGATCAGGCCTCCAAGTACTGCCAGGGGTCCACAGGAGGCTCCAACCCTGAGCTAGCAAAGGCTTGGTTGCTCGCCCACTAACTCGGCTGGACCTCAGGTCCGAGCCCACAGTCTCCCTCCAGCTGACTCATCCACAAGCCCGCTCTCATTCCTGCTCACCCACTCCAGCAAGTCTTTCAGGCCTGGCGCCTCTGTCCACTCAGCTAAGATGTCCTGAAGCCTTCAGCAGGACACATCTTGACCTGTCCCCTCCTGTCCACACCACAGGGGCTAGCTCACACTCCTGCGACTGTTAGGTAGCCTGGCACAGGACCTGTCTCTTTAACAAGTGTCTTCCCACTGTCCAGCTCAAAGATAATCCCGTTTCAAACAGAAGCCCAACGTGTCACCCATGTCTGCCCCCTCCACGTCTCCCCTTAAAGCTTGGAGTAAGGTCCAGGTTTCTTTGTAGCCTGTCCCCTCTCCCCTCCTGGGCTCTGGCTCTGACTCATCCTAACTACGCTGGTCAAGGTGGGGTCCCCCGCAGCGTGGAGCCTGCATGGCTTGCCGGTCACGGGTGCTGTTAGGCTCCCAGCTCCGCTCAGTCAGCCTCTCGTTCCGCCTGGCCCAGCTCCACTCTGCACCCCAGCTATGGGGTGGCATTTTCTAGGAGTTTTGTTTTCCTTTTGGGAAGTGGCCCCTGCACTGGGTTCAAGAAACACACAAGACAGGTGTGGGCCATTTTGTCTTCCCCATGCTCACCACCGGGCTTCCCCAGGCCTTGGGAGAACCCTAGCAGAGCTTCTGTCTGGGGCACTGCCCCTCCTTCCCCTCCCACCCCACTGCCCTTCTGTCATCTTCTGCACAAAGTGGAACAGCGTTCCCTGGAAGGACAGGGTCCCTCCGTCTCTCCTCAGTAGAACTCGATGCTCTCTTTCAGGTAGTAGCAAGAAAGAAAATCACTGACTTTGCTCTTTGTACTAGGATAATGATAACTGATAGACACCCTGAGTTAATGACCTTAAAAAACTCAGAGGTTTTATGGGGCTGGGGGTGTGGCTCAGTGATAGGGCGCTTGCCTCGCATGCGTGAGGCACTGGGTTCCATCCTCAGCACCACATAAAAATAAATAAACAAAATAAAGGTACTGTGTCCTTCTACAACTAAAAGTTTTTAATTTAAAAAAAACTGAGAAGTTTTTATATATTTATAGGAGGGCATAATTATTATAAAGAAGCACTCCTGAGAGAGAGAGAGAGAGAGGAGAGAGAGAGAGAGAAGTGATATGTTGCAGTTGGATGCACAGAAGTCGCTCCACAACTTTGTGCCAACACAATATCTGTTGTCCTACCGCTTCCCAGGGTCGTCAGCTTGGGGCAGACCGTCTGTCTGAGAGCTTCAGACTCAAGCTGTCTCACAGTGTGGCCATCACAAGGCTGCTGCAGGCATGTGAAGGCTGGCTGGCTGCAAGGGCATGTCTAACATGACGCTGTTGGTGGAAACCTGTTTCTTGTAGGCAGTTCTTTGCCCCCAGGTTGTCCCCACTGGGCTGCTTGGGGGTCCTGGCAACATGGTGTGACTCAAACAGCGGGTTCCCTCCTTCGGAGAGCTACTGAGCACAACAGAGATCAAAATGTGGAGAGAGATTTATTGAGTTAGGAGAGAACTGGGGCTATGTGCAAAGTAAGGGTCTGCCCAAATGTGGGGGCATGGGGATGGGGAACTTACACACATTCACGTAGGAGAACGCATGCAGGGGAGGCACCCTTCCGGCCTGCTCAGGTCGGGTCATGGATCACATGTTCCAAGAGGAAAGATGACAGACACGAAAGCTCCTGGCACTCTCAGGTCAGTATTAGAATGAGCCAGGTTCACTCTGGGTTGCCTGAAAGAACGAGTCAGGGCGACCAGGTGACTTGGCTGGTTCCTTGCAAGTTTCTCCAAAAAGAACAGTTCTGAAGGTGCTCTAACAGGGTAGGAGTGTGCCCACAGGCACTGCCTTGCCTAGTGGCCTACGATGGCATCCAGTTGCCCTCGGAATGAGCGATCCAAGTGAGAGGGGTGAGGAAGCAGCCGCAGTGTCTTTTGTGACTTCATCTTGGAAGTCACAGACTGTCCTTGAACCATATTCTGTCACTGGAAGGGAATCACCAAGTCCAACCCTCAGGAGGGGAATCAGACGCGACCTCAGAAAGGAGAACTGTTGAAGAACTGGACATGTTTCAGAATGGCCAAGAGAGAAATGACCTCACTCTCGACCCCCTTCACACAAGACAAGGTCTGCAGGCAGAGGAGGCTCCCGGCTGCCTCCCGCGGGGCCTGTTTCTCCTGTACCTGCCCAACAGGGGCTCAGGTTCTCAGAGGGGCCACCTCACAGGGTCTGTGATGGTCACCTTTTGGACTTTCAGTTACTCCTTCGACAGACCAAACTCTTCCATGCCGCACCATGTTGACTTGTGCGTGAATATAAAATCAGCAGCAGCACCTTCAGATTCTGCTTGCTGTCTAACAGGAGTGCACAGTTGAGATTCTCCTCTCCACCGCTGAACTCAGGTCACATTCGATCGTGAACAACTGTACTCTATGACCACACTTAATGCTTCTTAGTACTGGACTAGGTTCAAAAGCGATGATGTGCGAGTGGATCTTACAAGAGCTTGTTGAATGGAGAGGCTGGCCTGGGCCCACACCTGGGGATTTTGACTTGGTTGGACTAGAGTAGATCCAGGGGTCTGAGTTTTAACAAGCTCCAGGCAATTCTGGCACAGGGGACTGACGATCACATTTTGAGACACACTGACTGTAGTGTGTGCCATGGCACCCCACCCAGGCCTCCTTGGCCAAGGCCACAAGCCCACATGGAGTTGTGAGTGTTGTCAATGTCACATGACTCTCTGTCAGACAGAGAATTCCCTGGATGCACCCGCCCAGCTCAGGAGCCCGTCCCTCACACCTGGCAGCAGGAGGCCAAGGGCCGACGTCATCAGAGGTGCAGAGGCTGACTGTGCCTCAGGAGAGCAGCCGGGCCTGCAGGTTTCCAGCTGAGGCCACACAGGACTGCCCACTTAGCTTTCCTGTTGTGTTTCCCTGAACTCCCCTTTTCTGAGAAGACGCATCAGCGAATCACATGGAGAGAAATCCTTGTCTCCAGCTCTGCTTCTAAGGAGCTCTACGGATGAACCCAACTCAGCCTCCACCTGGAGAAAGAATGTTTCCATAAAAGACGAGGGTTCAGGTGGAGGCAGCACCTGGCAGGGTGGGGGGGTGAGTCGGCAGGATGTCAGAAGCAGCCATGTTTGTCCCTGTCATGTCCTCCTCACCGGTTGTTCACGGTGCCCTTCAGACTTGTTTCCACACGAGCACCCAGGATATAAAAACACAAAACTCAGTGTGAAAACACTCCAAATTGTCTGAACCCTTGCAATTACCAGATAGTAGGTCTCTAATATTTGTAGACTAATTTAAAATGGCAGCAAACATTTTTGCTTAATGCCATGAACCCATTGCATCATCTGTGCTTCCTCGGACCTGCCCTTCCTTGGGTAAGGCGTTTGTCAAAAGCTGACCCGACTCCGTGAGAGGGGCCGGTGGGCCGAGTTTCAAACCGTGGGGCTCCTTGCCGATGGCTGTTTCCCGTACTTTCTTCAGAGCGCATCAGGCATTCCGCAGTCGAGGTTATGGTTAAATAGGTTTCTATTTTCCTTTCTTAATGGAGTTAACCTAGCCGGAATTCTCCGGGTCTATCAAAATGCTATCTCACCCGACGCTCACCCTCTAATGGGATTTGAATAATGTACTGCTATCTAACCTCCAAAAATTGATTGAATCTCAAATACTCAGAGGCAGAATTCAAGGATGTGCTTTTATCCCTTGGTCTCTTCTGAAAGGATCGGTAATATTCCATAGGATAAATGTCATTTCAATGAAAAGAAATGGAAGAAGAAAAGGAGTTCATTTTTGGAAAGCTTTATAAATGAATCATTTAAAAATAAAGAATTTAAAAACTGAAATTAAAAACCTCTAATATTAAACGGCATTTAGGATTACCCAGTTTAATCACCATTGATTCTGGGTTAAAAAAGCAATCTACCATAATGGGCCCAAATGAGGTGCACACATTCGCTGATTCTAAAAGCTATGCACAATTATTCTGGAGCATTCTTTAAATACAGAGAGTACACAAGAGAAAATAAAAAGTAAATACAACCTTCAGCTCTTTCTCCTGGAAATAAGCACTCTGAACATGCACTTTATTTTCTTATAATCATTTATTTCCCATGTAGCATTAATAAACATCACTATAATTAAAAAGTAAATGGCTTTAAATTGATCTTTCATATATTACAACATAATCAAACTTTTAAAAGTGTCATTTTCTTTCTTCAGATATTTCTGTCTTTAAGATTTTTTTTTCCAGTTGAAAACTCATGCATCAGGTGACAGCTCAACATGGCCCAGCAGGGTGCCCCTTGGTCCCTCCACCAGAACCAACAAATGGCAGGAAGTTGCTCATCTTGGCCACCACCACCCCCTCCTCCCTGTTTTCCCAGAGGCGGCAGCTGTGGGTGCAGGCCTGCACTCCTGTGTGGCGCACACACAGGGACCTTGGTCTTTACAGCAGCAAAGAGCCAGCTGAACAGCTGCAATGTCCACCAACAGACCAGGATCTGGACGCATTGGGCAACGTCTCTATGAATCTTAGAAAGGAACAGGGACTGATACACACTAGAGTGTGTTACCCTCAGAAGCATTATCCCAAGCGAAAGAAGCCAAGCCCCAGGGGTTGCTCATTTTATGATTCCGCTTCCATGAAATACGCTGGTAAATTGGCCAATCCACAGAGGCAGAAGTAGCTTATTCATTGCCAGGGGCTAGGAGACAGGGGATGGGGAGCAACTCGTTTCCTTTGATGGTGTTTTGGGCGGTACAGAGGGGAGAGTTGGACATGTTGTGGTTGGGATGAACATCACTGCCTCTTTTGCCTTGGAATAGTTATATGACTTTCCCTTCAAATATGAAAAGAAAAGCCCAGACCCCAGTGCAGGCAGCCATTCTGCCCTTTCTTTATTGCCGAGTGGCGTCCACTCTGCACACACTGTGGCCCTCATCCCTGTACCAATGCCTGGGTTCGACCCTGGTGATGGAGGACAGATTGGTGGTTGCCGATGGTGACCCAAGACTAGGCTGGGGCGGAAACATCACTGCTAAGGGGTGTTCAGGGGTATCTGTTGGTGCAGGTATGATTTTTGTAGTATTTTTAACTTGCTTTGGTGGTTACAAAACATATACACGTGGTATCAGAGAACTGAACACTTAGGGAAATGCGAGAGCACATGAAAACCGGTGATGCAGTGGTCTACCAGGGCCGATTCCTGATTGGTGACTGTATGGCCCACGGACGTCCCATGCCCAGGAGCTCCATTTCGGCTCAGGAACAGTTGCCCTCTGTGTGCGTCCTCTGAAATCCACATGCTTCTCTGCCCGATCTGTGAAGGCTTTGCTCCAGAACCCTAGGAACAGAAGCTGTGATTCTCCTTTGGGGTTTGCAGAAACCCCACACAACACACTTGACCACACAGAGGCCGCTAATCATGCACAGACTCCTGGTTCTGTGGCCTGAGTGGCAAGGAGGCTCACGCCATTCTGGACCTGCCCCGGTACCAGCTGGTGTGTGGGTCAGAGCAGCCTTTCCGAGAGTGGAATACGCAGCCTTCCAACCGCAGGTGTGGCACTACCGTCTCAGTGGTGAGAGCCGTGGGAGGTATTAACGTCTCCTTCATTCAGAGAGGAAGGTAGGCGTACCAAACTCCTCCCAGCTCAGTGATATGGTCAGCTCTTAATCCTTATCTGTGAACCACTGGACTGCACCCGTGTTAACAAGGTCTCAGGGATACTTGAGCTTCTGTCCCAGTTGACATGATGCATCAACGTGGGGACATAGGATGCCCCGTGGAATACCAGAGAGTCCAGGTCTCTTGCAGCAGAGTGTGAGCAGAGATCAGGAGGCAGGCCTGAATGGGCACTGTTCCCTTGGCCTAGTGATGGAGAACCATCTTGATTTTTCTTTTTCAATAGGCGTGGAAGAGAACGTGCTTCCCCCATCCCTGGTCACCACTGCCTGAGGCCACGCTGGTCTGCTCTCGGGGAGATGTCACAACTGCACAGAAGCTGAGGTTGCAGCTCTAACACAGGTGAACTGGGGGCAGGTCCAGACTGGTGAAGCCAGTGGAGGTCTGAGGGAGCTCTGCCACGGGCTCCTCTGACTCCCCATCACCCCTAAGAGGCAGTGCCGTTCAAGTTCACTCCCCCTGCAGGCAGGAGAGAGGCAACCTCAGAGACCGCCACTGGGCCCTCTGCACTATGGTACTCTCATCCTTGCGTCTCCTAATTACACGTTCAGTGCCACAGAAGGCCACCAGGAGGATCCATGTGACAGACAGCATCCCAGACTGCACTCAGAGCTCCCGTTTCTATCTTATGGGTGGGGTGGGGCAATGATGACACTTACAGATCCAAGACCCTCTGCCCAGCAGTCCTCAACAGGAGAAGTCTTCTCTCTTCCCCGAGGTGTGTTACCTATAAAAATGCCACAGCCCTCGGGGAGAGTATGGGGTGGCCTGGCGCTGCAGCCCGCCGTTAAGGCGCTGCACACTCCTCTCCTCCCGGGTGCCAGCCCCCCCCCAGACCATGGGCTCTAGGTCTGGAAAGGGGTCAGGTCTGGAGATGGGACCTGGACCGTGGTTTCTAGTAGAGTGGCTTGCCTCAGACTTCTGGACACTTATCCTCGGTTGACACATGGATATTCCTAGCTGGACATCCATCAGCCTTGGCCCGGGGATGCTGTATTCTGTTGACACACCCCAGCCCTCGGGCATCAGAAAGGATGACCCCCTCTGACACCGCTGTTCATTCATAATTGTCCTCACGTTGGTCCTGGTGTTTAAACATTGCCATCTGGCTTCTATTATGTAGAGGTTCTAGAATCCCCATCCATAACAGAGTCCAGTTCTGTACAAGCATCTTCTCCCTCAGCTCTAACCTCAGAGGATGACCGCTCCTGCCAGAGTGTGTGCTCTGCTCATTACTTACCATCTCAGTTGGCCCTTTATGGCCACATTCACCTTCTACAGTACCAGTCCAAGATGCTGAGGGCTCAGTGGTTCGACGATGCTGTCCCACTTCCAGACTGAAGGCTTCCGAAAGCTCCCTGGAGAATCTCTGGCAGAGTCCACTTTGGAAGAGGCAATTGCAGCTGCAATCAAGAACTCATTCAAGAAGCATTGAGCTTGTATCTGCTGCTGCTCCCTTGTTCTTCCAAATTTTATTCCATCCAGGCCACCATCCTATTGGATGGTGCTGCCCTTGCTAAAGGAGGTCTCCATTTCAGTTGGCTATCCTACATGCCAGTCACTCCTGGACACACCAAGAGGCCTCTTAATCTTAAGAATGTCTTAATCCAATCAAGTTGACAATTCAAATTAACATTACAGCACTTAACTTAGCACTGGCATTGCCATCCAAGCTTCCAAGAGCTGCTCATTATCCCGTTAGCTCTCACTCTTGGAATTGCTGCCAGGATGCTCAGTCTTTGGTCATGGCCAAATGCTCCCATATGCATAGAATTTCATGGTCTGGCTCCGTATTCTGGAGGCACTGACTCAGCCCTCTCAAGATCTTGTCCTATAATACTCTCCTGGCACTTTCTAGAACCTAACAATTAACCCCTACAGCTCTGCAGGGTATAGTCTCCTTCTCTGTGGGAAGACCAGAACTTGTCCAGCAATGCTTCCTTCTGCTTTATCTCTAGTTACTGGTCCAGTGACCAGGAGGGTAAGTATGTGTAAATCTGGGGTAGTGGCAGTGGGGACAAAGAACATATTTTGCAAGACAGACTCCACAACATCATCTTAAGCAAATGAAGAAACTGAAGATTTTCCTTTTACAGACCCAAAGGTTTGAAAGTCAAGATCTTCCATCATACATATTTCCAGATTCCCCAAGTCCAGGCTCAGTCTTGGTCATGGCTTTGACCCTGGCCCAGCTTTCCTGCGGGGTTGAGAACTCAGCCTTTTCTGGATCTCTACTTGTCTATAGTTAAGTTCTGACCTGATGGCAAGGGTTTTTCCTCCATCTTTTTTTTCCTTTGGCCTCAGAACACAAGAATCTCCTTAGATAGTGAGAAAGAAGTCTTTTGGTCCTCACACTGGGCCTTTTGTTGACCATTTGTGACCTCATGCCTTTCGCTGTTTTTCTCCTGTGCATGTCATCTTGTAAGGGACCAGCAAAACGTCGGAGGAAGAGACCACAAGAGACTGGCTTCATGCAATTGGCAGAAGGGGTTTTATTGATTCAGCATGCTGAGGCTCCAGGCTCACTCAGGAAGATACAGCAGCCCAGAGCCCAGAGCAGAGGTCAAGCAGAGCTTAAGTACACTTTTGGGGGAGGGCCGGGGGGGGGCGCTTTGCATACGTCAGAACAAATCATCATGAGGCATGGGAAAATTGAACAACAACTTTGAGACATGATAAGTACATTCATTGGCAGGAACAGACTGAGCAGGGGTGATTGGTCACTTCTAAGCGGGGTACAAATTCAAACTGATTGGTTTTAGGGCCTAAATAACTACGTGATAAACTATACAGAGTCCCAGGTTATTAGATAACAAGAGAGTCAGTGAGAATATTTACTGGGCAGTTCCAGTATTGTCCTAACAGCTACAGGGATTACAGGTTTTGGGGGTAGCAGAGGAATTTTAACAATACCTAGTCTTTTACTTTTTAACCCAGGCCTTGCAGTTTAGAAACTTTACAATGCCCGGTCTTTTACACTTTAACTCAGGCTTTGTGGCTTAGAATCAGCTTAGAAATTTTTTTTTTAGAATTTTTAATATTTATTTTTTAGTTCTCAGCAGACACAACATTTTTGTATGTGGTGCTGAGGATCGAACCCGGGCTGCATGCATGCCAGGCGAGCGCACTACCGCTTGAGCCACATCCCCAACCCAGCTTAGAAATTTTACCTTTACAATCTGATCCGGTGATCTTTGCCATGGTCATTTCCCTCCGATGTCTCCAGTCACAGAGGAATGGCATGTGGCCCAACCAGGGAATTTCTTCCTCTGGCTCCTCATCCCATTTCACCTCTGGGCAAAGGTGTTGAGAGCCACAGCTGAGTTGGATGACGCATGGCATTTTTGCCAGAAGGGAGTGGTTGAGAGGTGAGCAGTGTGGTGTGGGTGGAGGTCCGCCTGGTGGCCGGGAAGCAGGCACTAAACCAAGCACAGGAGACATTCACCAAAGAGCACCATTCTCCAGGGCCTAGACACTGCCCCAGGATCCTTACAGGAATCCAACCACACAAAATATACACCTGAATCACATGGAATTGAAATAGAACAAGAATAGGAATTGAAGATGATAGACAAAGAGCAAACTTCAAAACAGTAAAGGGTGCTAGTCAGCTTTCCATCCCTGTGACGAAGGACCAGAGGACTCTATTTACTTTGGCTCCTGGATTCAGAGGTGTCAGCTTGTGGTCACTTGGCTGTTGTTTCTGGGCCTGCCGAGGCTGAGCATCGCAGCAGGGAGTGTGTGGTGGAGCAAAGCAGCTCAACCCCTGGTGGCAGGGAAGAGGACGAGGGGAAGGAGCCTGTTTTACTCAGCTTTTTACCGCTGTGACCCAAAGACCAAGAAGAGCAACTTTAAGGGAGAAAAGTTCATTTGTGAGCTCATGGTTTCAGAGGTCTCAGCCCATGGATGGTCGACTCCTTCCTGGGGGCTTGAGGGGAGGCAGGACATCATGGCAGAAGAGTGTGGTGGAGGGAAGCAGCTGGGAACACGACGCCAGGAAGCAGAGAGAAAGCTCCACTCAGCGAGGACAAAATCTATGCCCCACCGTGTCTGTCTGTAGTTGCCACAGTTAATCCCACCAGGGATTGGTTCACTGATTGGGTTAAGGCCCTCAAATCCCAGTCATTTCTCCTCTAAAATTTCTTGCATTGTCTCAGACTTGAGCTTTGGGGGACCCCTCATATCAGCAGAGCCTGGGAAGACACACCAACAATGGCCAACGATGACCTGCCTCCTGCACCTATGTCCCACCACCCCCCGCCCCCGTGTTCCCTTCCCCTCCCAATATCCCACGAGTCATGAAGTCATCGCTGGATCGAGCCACTGCTGAGCTCAGAGTCCTGATGACCTGGTCACCTCCCAAAGGCCCACCCCAACACTGCTGCACTGGGGACCAAGGATTCTGCCCTGGAGGTTCTGGAGGACATTCAGGTCCAGACCATGACAGTAAATAGAGGAAGGGGAAAAGACGTCCCAGTACCAACCTCTCCATTCTCCACCAGGCCATGCTTAGGCTTTGTGAGGAGCAAAGACGACCAGGGGAGAGGGTGGGAGGAGGAGAAGAGCCGGGAACATGGCACCGGGAAGCAGGGAGAGCTCTGGAGGTAGCCTACAGCTGACCCAGAAGCATTCTCAGGAAACTTGGTCTTCCCTAACTCTGAAGACACCAGTGCATGTCTGAATTGCCCACAAGAGACCCACAAGTCTGTGCCAACACAGGGCTGTCTGCACAGTCACAACCTGGAGGCAGAAAAGAAAAGCAAGGAAAACAGGTCATTGGGCAACTTGGTGGTCAAGGGGAAAAGAAGAGAGGTGGAAATTTCAGGTCCCACAAAACAAAAGAGATACACACTAGAAGTACTCACACTAAAGAACGGGACTAGATATCAGGACTTAATTGAAAGAACTGGGCATTGTTCAGCTGGGAATCTTGTAAGCCACAATGAGCTGTCACCCCACATCTGTCAGAAAGGATGTCATCAAAAAGACCAAGAGCCAGTGCTGGCCAGGATGTGTTGGTGGACATGTAAATCAATGTCATTACGGGGAGCAGGGTGGAGTGTCCTCCGAAAACCAACACCAGAGCCACCACTGACCCAGCAGTCCCTCCTCTCGGTGCAGATCCAAGGAAAGGAGACCCATGTGTCAGAGACCCCTGTCCCCCATGTCACTGTGACTCACAGTAGCCCAGACGTGGAGGCAACCTAGGTGTCCAGCCGTGGATGGATGGAGAAGGGAACGTGGGACATGTCCACTGGAGGAGGATTCAGCCTTCAGAGAGAAGGAAGTCCTGTCATTTGTGACAACAGGGACACACCTGGCGGACACTACAGTACATGGAACAAGCAGGCGCAGAAAGGTGCTGCCTGACCTCACTCACAGGCGGAAAATGAAAAGGTCCATCTCACAGAAACTGAGGACAGTGGTGGTCAGCAGGCACAGGGTAGGAGGGTGTTGGGTGGATATTGGACAAGAGAGCTGAAGTCCCCGTTCCATCAGAGGAACGAGCTCCAGCATCTAGGGTGCCACAGGGAGGCCTGCAGGAGGGACCGTGTCACGTGTAGTTCAGAGTTGTAAAAGGAGGTTTTAAATGTCTGCAACTGGGAAAAGTGATAACCATGTGAGGTGGTGGACCCAATTAAAAATAAGTTTCAAAAACTCAATGATCCCAAACCAGAAATGAACAAGAAGCATGAACAGCCCAGGAAAGAACAGGGGTCTGCAGAGTCAGGGAAGAAGTAAGAGGGAGCAGCAGAATTCCTCCAGCTTCAACCACAGGTCACAGCATTCAACTAAAAAATAAAAAATCAATGAGAATCATGAAGAAAGGCAAGACAATAAAATGATGAATCACTTGAAAGTGAGGTTGAAATGAAAGCATCAGAGGGGAAAACCAGCAGAAATGGAAGGTAAACAAGGAACCATATCTATGTTTTGGGGTTCTCTTGAAAGTAAACAAAATATTCACGTGAGACTAATTTTTAAAATATAACTCTAGAAAACTTCCCGTAAACCAGAGTCAGTGAAAGTCCTGTGCTCTGAAAGGACCTGTCAGGCACCTGCCTGTTGACTCAGGAGGGTCGGCTCTGAGAAGCTTCACATAGAAGTGTGAGGTCTCAAAGGTGAAGAGAAAATGCTAAAGGCCTCGAGCCAAAGATCAGATCATGAACAACAACAAAGAACAAGGCTCCATCTGACTCTTTTCCAAAAGGAGGACATCAAGGAAGATCAAAATGAAGCCGTGTCTTCAAGGAGGATCAGGACTCTCACAAACAGTGTCCAACTTGCAAAAATGAAGGGACTTCTGCGCCCTGAGCCTTTCCTAAGAAGGCATTAGAGAATGAGCTTCATGACCACAGCCACCAAGTCTGGGACAACTTTAAGAAGTGCATCAATGGTGACAGATAATGAGCCCCAGGACAACACCTGTGACTTCAGATGAGTGGGAGAAAGGGCAGGCTGTCCTGACACTGGATCTTAATGAACAGTGACGGAGGAATGCTGGAAATGAAAATCAGCAGATCAGGGCAAACACCACAGCTGAGATGGTTACTTGAAGAGTGATGGATTGATGCGAAAATTCATAGAAAACATAAAATGAGAAACTAAGATTTGCACAGGTTTAAAGCATCTCCCTTCAGGACAGTTGTGTTAGTCGGCTTCTTGGGACTGTGAACAAAGTGCCTGCTGAGAACAAGGTGGAGGAGGAAAAGTTTATTTTGGTCCTGGGTTCAGAGGCTCAGTCCATGAAAGGCTCCGTGAGCAGCCCACCCAGGGCTCTGGGCCAAGGTGTGGCAGAACGTCACGGCAGAAGGGCCTGGCACAGGACAGCAGCTCTGGACATGGCGGCCAGGCAGCAGAGAGGGCCAGGGACAAAACAGAGACCCCAACGCAGCCCAGTGCCCTAGCGTCCTCCAGTTACACCCCAGCTAGTGACCCCCAAAGGTACACCCAAACTATTAGCCCAGCAAACGCATGAATCCCCTGAGTGGGTGACGGCTCTCAGGACCTAATCACCTCACCCCCTGCATCCACACCGGAGCCTTGGGGGACCCATCACGTCCAGGCCATAATAACAGCACACATGTGAGGCTCAGTTCCTTGGAGGCAGAGCTAGTTTACAGTGGCAGGAAGCTCCTGGGTTTCTGCCTCCTCACGGCTGGGAACACTGACGGTAAAGGGCACAAGGACTTTGGGTGGGGGACAAAGCCACTCCCTGTCTTGGAAGTGGTGACGGTTGTGGGTGTACACATTTGTCAAACTCACCGAGCCGTCCACTGGAAGCCAGTGCCCCTTCCTAGGAAGTCCAGCGGTGGAACTGTCTTTGCAGCCATCGCACCCCCGAGGCAGCTCAAAGGGCAGCACTGCCTGCCACCGGTGTAATCTAGCTGCCCAGGAATAAAAAATCTTCAAAAGTCCTGCAAGTGGGTTGATGTCCCCTTTTTAGGTTCCCTCCAAACAAACAGGCAGCGAGACCACTTCTCCTGACTTGCTCGCACTAGGAACCCTTTTTAGAGATGGACACAGCAGGTGCAGTTCACCAGAGAAATCTCTGTGCTTGGGACAAAGCCACAGCTCAGACCTGGGACATTGGGCCAGGCCAATTCTAAGAGCAGAGGATGCCACACACCCCCGGGCCCCAGCCTCGGGGAAACTGAGGCACATCCTTCCTGACCTGCAGGACAGGGAGCGGCTCCTGGAATTGAGAGGTCAGGCCTGGTTGGCTACAGTGGTGGGGGGCCCTGGGCTCCTTCACCAAGACTGGGCACTACTGCCGCAGTCTGTCTGGGCACAATTCAGGAGCCACTTGTCAAAAGAAACTAACTTTATTTTTAGAACCACACACGCCAAACAAAACAGCTCCTCAGGAAAAACCCTCAGAGCCCAACTGCCACCACCGGCTTCCACAAGCCTCTCACCCACACACCAGCCTCTCCACCTCCCACAATCCTCCTGCTCTTGAGGCCAATTGGCTGGGTCGCATGGGCGGAGCCAAAGAAGTCCCCCAATGAGCAGCTCCGTAGTCTGAAAGGCAGGGAAACAGCCCAATGAGCAGCTCCGTGGAGGAGCCAATCAGCTAGATGTTGCTGGGGCCGCTGTGAGCCAATCATCAGCTGGCAGTCTGAAGGGCAGGGAAACAGCCCAATGAGCATCACCACAGAGGAGCCAATCAGCTAGATGTTGCTGGGGCCGCTGTGAGCCAATCATCAGCCGGCAGCTGGAAGTTTGCTGGCAGCTGGAAGTTTGCTGGGGCCCCTTTGGCTGTGGCTCTCAACACACTACCAGGTGCTACAGGCACCGAGGCAGGTGTGGGGGCTGTGGGTGCAGCTGATGCCACCCCTCTCAGGGCGGGGACCGTGTGGGAGAAGAGAATCAAGTCCACGATGCTGCTTAGAAGGGGACAGCCACTGTGTGGCCATCTGCCCTCCAGCCAGGCTCACCCTGGGAGCTCAGCCTTCTCAGCTGTTTGTCACCATCAGCCTGCTTCTGTGACTTTGCCGATGTCTTACCTCCCTCCCTTAACCCTCCACAGAGCACCGTCCTTAGATCATGACCAGGTACTTCCAAGTCTCAACTTGCACTTTCAGAAAGGTGCAAATTGGTTTCTCATAAAAGTAAGAAAAACACGCCGGCAGGCTTTCTTCAGAGCAACACAGTCTACGGAGATCTAGAACGTGCACCTGAGTGCAAAGAGGACCTGAAAATCACTTTCAAAGTCCCCAAAATGATCACTGCTTATATTTTTTATGAATTTCTTTCTAGCAGGGGCTTACTGTACTTTCACTCTCTTATTTTTTTTTATTTCTTACATACATGACAATAGTGGAGTGCATCACATTCATAATTATCCACTCACAGCACAATTTTTCGTAACTCTGTATATAAACTATGTTCATGCCAAATTATGCCAACATACATGAGCTCTCTTATTATTATTTATTTTGCATTACAATTCTTAATACATCTTTAGGCCACAATTTATCATATCTCTGTTTGTATATAAGGTATGTTGACACCAAATTCACATCTTCATACATGTATTTTGTATAATCCATGCTATTCCCCTTCTCCCTCCCTTTCCCTCCTACCCCTATTCCCTATCTAGAGGTAATCTTTCTCCCATACTCTCCCTCCCTATCCCATTTTGAGTCACTCCCTTATATCAGAGAAGACATTTGGCATTTGTTATTTTTGGGATTGGCTAACTTCACTTAGCATAATTTGCTCTAATGCCCTCCATTTCCCTGCAGATGCCATAATCTTATTATTTATTAGTGCTGAGTAATATTCCATTGTGTATATATGCCACATTTTTTTTATCCACTCATCCACTGCAGGACATCTAGATTGGCTCCACAGTTTAGCTATTGTGAATTCTGCTGCTATAAACATTGATGTGGCTATGTCCCTGTAGTATGCTGATTTTAGGTCCTTTGGGTATAGTCCAAGAAGAGAAATAGTTGGGTCAAATGGGGTTCCATTCCCAGCTTTCCAAGGAATCTCCATACTGCTTTCCATATTGGCTGCACTGATTTGCTGTCCCACCAGCTGTGTCTGAGTGTGCCTTTTCCCCACATCCTCACCAGCATTTGTTGTTGTTTGTCCTCATAATGGCTGCCATTCTGACTGGAGTGAGATGGTATCTTAGAGTAGTTTTAATTTGAATTTCTCTGATTGCTAGAGATGGTGAGCATTTTTTCGTGTATTTGTTGATTGATTGTATATCCTCTTCTGAGAAGTTTCTGTTCAGATCCTTGGCCCATTTGTTGATAGGGTTATTTGTCTTTTTGTTGTTTAACTTTTTGAGTTCTTTATATACCCTAGAGATTAGAGCTCTATCTGATGTGTGAGGGTAACAATTTGTTCCCAGGATGTAGGCTCCCTATTTACCTCACATATTATTTCTTTTGCTGAGAAAAAACTTTTTAGTCTGAATCCATACCATTTGTTGATTCTTGGTTTTAACTCTTGTGCTATAGATGTCTTATTAAGAACTTTGGGGCCTGCCCCCACGTGAAGAAGATTAGGACCAACTTTATCTTCTATTAGACGCAGAGTCTCTGGTTTAATTCCTAGGTCCTTGATCCATTTTGAGTTAAGTTTTGTGCATGGTGAGAGATAGGGATTCAATTTCACTTTGTTGCATATGGATTTCCAGATTTCCCAGCATCATTGGTTGAAGATGCCATCCTTTCTCCGGTGCATGCTTTTGGCACCTTTTCTAATATAAGGTAGTTGTAATTTTGTGGGTTTGTCTCTGTGTCCTCTATTCTGTGCCATTGGTCTACCAGCCTGTTTTGGTGCCAATAACATGCTGTTTTTGTAACTATTGCTCTGTAGTATAGTTTAAGGTCTGGTACTGTGATGCTATTTGCTTCACTCTTCCTGCTTAGAATTGCTTTAGCTATTCTGGGTCTCTTATTTTTCTTATGTTGAGATGAATTTAATGATTGCTTTTTCTATTTCTATGAGGAATGCCATTGGGATTTTGATCGGTATTGCATTGAACCTGTATAGTGCTTTTGATAGTATGGTCATTTGGTCATTTTGATAATATTAAATCTGCCTATCCAAGAGCAAGGTAGATCTTTCCATCTTCTAAGGTCCTCTTCTATTTCTCTCTTTAGGGTTCTGTAGTTTTCATTGTATAGATCTTTCACCTCTCGTTGATTCCCAAGTATTTTATTTTTTTTTTTTTGAGGATATTGTGAATGGAGTAGTTTTCCTCATTTCCATTTCAGAGGATTTGTCCCTGATATACAGGAATGCCTTTGATTTATGGATGTTGATTTTATATCCTGCCACATTGCTGAATTCATTTACTAGTTCTAGAGTTTTTTGGTAGAGTTTTTTGGGACTTCTAGGTATATAGTGCTAGTTTAAGTTCTTCTTTTCCTATACATATCCCTTTAATTTCTTTCATCTGTCTAATTGCTCTGGCCAGTGTTTAAAGAACTATGTTGAATAGAAGTGGTGAGAGAGGGCATTCCTGTCTTGTTCCAGATTTTAGAGGGAATGCTTTCAATTTTTCTCCATTTAGGATGATGCTGGCCTGAGGCTTAATGTAGACAGCTTTTACAATGTTGAGGTAAGTTCCTGTTTTACCTAGTCTTTCTAGTGCTTTGAACATAAAGGGGTGCTGTATTTTGTCAAATGCTTTTTCCTGCGTCTATCCAGATGATCATATGGTTCTTATCTTTAAGTCTATTGATGTGATGAATTATATTTATTGATTTCCATATGTTGAACCAAACTTGCATCCCTGTGATGAAGCCCACTTGATCATGGTGCAGGATCTTTTTGATATGTTTTTGTATCTGATTTGCCAGAAGTTTATTGAGGAATTTTGCATCTATATTTATTAGAGGTATTGTTCTGAAATTTTCTTTCTTTGAGGTGTCTTTATCTGGTTTGGGAATCAGGGTGATATTGGCCTCATAGAATGAATTTGGAAGTGCTTCCTCTTTTTCTATTTCCTGAGATAGATTGTAGAGTATTGGTATTAGTTCTTCTTTAAAGGTTTGTAGAACTCAACTGTATATCCGTCCGGTCCTGGGTTTTACTTGGTTGGTAGGCTTCAGATAGCTTCTTCTATTTTTCACTTGATATTGGTCTGTTTAAGTTGTGTATATCTTTCTGATTAAATCTGGGCAAATCATATAACTTAAGAAGTTTGTCTTAAGAAATGTGTGCCTTCAATGTCTTCTATTTTATTGGAGTATAAGATTTCAGAATAATTTCTAATTATCTCCTGTATTTCTGTAGTGTCTGTTGTGATGTTGTCTTTTTCATCCCGTATGTTAGTAATTTAGATTCTCTCTCTTCTTCTCTTCATTAGCGTGGCTAAGGGTCTGTAAATCTTATTTATTTTTTCAAAGAACCAACTTTTAGTTTTGTCAATTTTTTAATTGTTTCTTTTGTTTCAATTTCATTGATTTCAGCTCTGATTTTAATTATTTCTTGCCTTCTACTGCATTTGCTGTTGATGGCTTGTTCTTCTTTTTCTAGGACTTTGAGATGAAGTGTGAGGTCATTTATTTGTTGGATTTTTCTTCTTTTAAAGAATGAGCTCCATGCAATGAACTTTCCTCTTAGTACTGCCTTCATAGTGTCCCAGAGATTTCAATATGTTATATCTGTGTTCTCATTTACTTCTTAGAATTTTTTAATTTCCTCCTTGATTTCTTCTGTAACCCATTGTTCATTCAATAGCATATTGGTCATTCTCCATGTGATGTAGGAATTTTTCTTCCTTATTTTATCATCAATCTCCAATTTCATTCCATTGTGATCTGATAAAATGCATGGTAGTATCTCTACTCCTTTGTATTTTCTAAGAGTTACTTTGTGGCATAATATATGTTCTATGTTTGAGAAGGATCCATGTGCTGCTGAGGAAAAAATATATCCGCTTGATGTTGGTTGATATATATATATATATATATATATATATATATATATATATATATATATATATCAATTAAGTCTAAGTTATTAATTTTGTTACTGAGTTCTATAGTTTCTTTATTCAAATTTGTTTGGAAGATCTAGCCAGTGGTGATAGAGGTGTGTTAAAGTCACCCAGGATTATTGTGTTGAGGTCAATTTGACTCTTGAACTTAAGAAGAGTTTGTTTGATGAACGTAGTTGCACCATTGTTTGGGGCATATATATTAATGATCGTTAAGTCTTGTTGGTGTATAGTTCCCTTGAGCAGTATGTAGTGTCCCTCTTTATCCCTTTTGATTAACTTTGGCTTGAAGTCTATTTTATTTGATATGAGTATGGCCACCCCTACTTGTTTCCACAGTCCATGTGAGTGGTATGATTTTTCCCAACATTTCACCTTCAGTCTGTATATGTCTTTTCCTATCAGATGAGTCTCCTGTAGGCAGCATATTTTTGGATCTATTTTTAAATCCAGTCTACTAGCCTATGTCTTTTGATTGGTGAGTTTAAGCCAATAAAATTTAGGATTATTATTGAGATATGGTTTGTATTCCAAGCCATATTTATTTATTTTTGTTATTTAACTTGATTTGCTTTTCCTCTTTGATTAGTTTTCCCTTTACTGTACTAACTCCCACTGTTGGTTTTCATTGTTATTTTTCATATTCTCTTCATGTAATATTTTACCAAGGATGTTTTGAAGTGCCAGTTTTCTAGCTGCAAATTCTTTTAACTTTTGTTTATCATGGAAGGTTTTATTTCATCTTCAAACCTGAAGCTTAATCTTGCTGGATACAAGATTCTTGGTTGGAACGCCTTATCTTTTAGCATTTGAAATATGTTGTTCCAGGATCTTCTAGCTTTCAGAGTCTGTGTTGAAAGATCAGCCGTTATCTTAATTGGTTTACCTCTAAATGTAATCTGCTTCCTTTCTCTTCTGGCTTTTAAAATTCTCTCCTTGTTCTGTATGTTGGAAATTTTCATTATAATGTGTCTTGGTGTGGATCTCTTGTGATTTTGTACATTCGGTGTCCTGTAGGCTTCTAGGATTTGGTTTCCATTTCATTCTTCATGTCTGGAAAGTTTTCTAATATTATTTCATTGAACAGATTGCTCATTCCTTTGGTTTGGACCTCTATCTACCTTCCTCTATCCCAATAACTCTTAAATTTGGTCTCTTTATGCTATCCCACATTTCTTGGATGTTCTACTTGTGGTCTCTTATCAGTCTCACTGTACTGTCTACACACTTTTTGAGATGATATACTTTGTCTTCAGTGTCTGATGTTCTGTCTTCTAAGTGATACTCTCATTTGAGTTTTTAATTTGGTTTATTATTTCCTTCATTTCCAGGATTTCTGTTTTTTTTTTTGGGGGGGGTATAACCTCTATCTACCTGTAGAGTTGATCTTTTGCTTCTTGGATTTATTTATGTAATTCATGGTCAAAGTGATCTTTCATTGTCTGCATTTTCTGTCTAATGTCTTCCTTGAGACTCCAGATCATCTGACCATGTATATCCTGAAATCTTTATCTGGCATTCTTTCTGCTGTAGCTGTTACCTCTTCTAATGTTGTATTACCTTGCGTTGTTTGTGGTCCTTTCTTTCCTTGTCTTTTCATGTTGCTCAGTTTCTTTCCAGCTCTGTGACTCTGTTGTGTTATTGTTTTTCCCCTATAGACCTGTATTTCTCTTGTGTAGTTCTGAGATCTGAGCTACTTTGGAGACGGACTCTCATGAAGGGGGTTATTAGCAGGAGAGTAGACAGGAGGTATTTTAGGGTACTTAAGTATGTGGGAGGACAATAAGAAGCATAGAAAACAAACACCTATTTGCATTTTAGTAAATTACACAAAGTAGAAACAGTAACACTTGAGAGGTTGAGAGAGGGACAGAAGGAGGAAGAAAAGTAAAATGAAAAGAAGAAGAAAAAAGGGGAAAAAGAGATAGAGAGAAAGGAATGAAAAAAAGAAAGAAAAGAGCAGAAAAAGATAAAAGAAAAAAGGAAAGAAGGGAAAAAAATGCACTCTCAGAATTCTGTTTTCTTCTCCTCCAGTAGGTGGCTCTGTGCATTCCAGGTTGGGTCTCTGCCCTCAAGGTGGGGGAAGCAATCCGTGTGGGGTGGTTCTCCCCCCCTGTCGGGTGCCTCTGCAATCCCTCTGCCCTCAAGGTGGGGGGAAGCAATCCGTGTGGGGTGGCTCCCCCCCTGTCGGGTGCCTCTGCAATCCCGGTCTCTTTGGATTGCTCCCAGTCTCTATCCCCCTCCCCTCTCCTGCCCTCCAGGCCCTAATTGATGAATCCCTTGTCCTCAGCCCTGGGTTCACTCTGGGCATGTGGCTCCCTGGCCGCCCACTCTCCTGATCAACTGAGGGCTACCTCTGTGCTGGGTGGCCACCACGTCATCACAGCTGGGGAGGGGGCGTTGGAAACCGGAACCTGTCCTGTCGTATTCCCTCTGATAGCCACGACCACCGAGAGCTGGTGGTTTTGGGGTTATCACAGCTGGGTGGGGGCTGGGAACCACACACCTATTCCGTGGCCCATGGCGCTGTCTGCTGCACCCGCCAAAGTTGATGAGGTAGATTTTCCATGATGGTGACCTCCTGTTTCTGCGCCGGGGTGTCCAGTGAGGTGGAGGGAGCTGGGCAGTTCCTAGCTATGTCCAGAATTCGGTCCTCGGTCTGGTGTCCTGCGGTGATGGGTCGCAGACTGGCACTCCAGCCCTGGGGGATCAGGAACCCTGCGTCTCTGGGCTGCCAGAACTCCCAGAGCTCAACCGCCTGGCTGCGGTGTCCAGGTCC
Source organism: Ictidomys tridecemlineatus (assembly GCF_052094955.1). Taxonomy (NCBI): domain Eukaryota; kingdom Metazoa; phylum Chordata; class Mammalia; order Rodentia; family Sciuridae; genus Ictidomys; species Ictidomys tridecemlineatus. Next base: position 227,814,412 of record NC_135478.1, read on the forward strand.
ACACTGCTGGTCGGCAAAGAGGACTCCGGATTGAGCCCCTGGGGGGAAACGCTCACTCGGAGTCACGCCAGTAACGGATTCTCCTCAACCCCACCGCCTTGGAACTCTCTTCTTTTGAGAAAAGAATTCAGGGTGGGCCACAGCGACTACTTCCAAACAGGGCAGACCTTGCCACTCTCGATGTCCTTGCATCTTCTGTGCTTGACCACGGACCCAAGCCCAGGAAGCACTCAGGAACCATTGTCCAAACCACAGGAGACGCAGATCACTGTCGGTTCCCACTCAGAGCTGTGTCTCCTTCCCCAGAGCCCTGTTCCCACTCTGGCTGGTGGAGACATGGCCCAGAGGTTGGCTCCTTTGGAAAGAGAGAGGTGTGTTGGTCCAGTTGGGTCACTGGACCAGGGACTCCTGCTATGCCACAGAGTATTTAATTGTTCAAACTGTTCCCAATTCCATGGTCTGAAAATAAGAGCTAACATTTATTAAGAGTTTATAATATAGTTGTTATTGCTTAAAATTATATTAGCTCCTTATAATATATATTAATTCCTTAGAGTCACTTTGCAGAATGGTGGCCCTTGTTCTGTTCAATTTGTAAGGGGGAGACTGAGGTTGAGAGAGGTTCCAACATGACAGACCCATATCTGAAACCGGGCTGTCTGGTCCAGGGCCTGAGCTGTTTGTCCTCTGCACAGATGCATGGTCACCATGCTGGACTGTGGTGATGACGTTAGAGACACCAAAGCCAGAAAGTCCATGCTCTTCTGTCAAATGTGTCTGGAATTCCATTGTCCACTCTCTGCCTTAGATGCAGATGAGACTGTGAGAGCCACAAACCCTGGAAGTCGAATGCATAATAAGGCCAGCTGTATGTGATAGGGAGTCTGGGACTTAGGACCCTGCAGAACCTCGAGACCCACTGCTTTCCTTACCAAGCACTAGTGACCATTTGAGCTTCCTAAATACAACCTGCAGTAATTCCTAGTCACTAACTTCAGAAAGGACACCTAGTTCTGTTGAGCCCTCTCCTGGTCCTTCTTTTGCATGAGACTGCATGTCCCTCATGGTCTGCATGGCGGACCAAGTGGTCTTGCTAAAATGATTCACTTTCTTCTTCATTCAGCTCCTGACAACTCTAGCCCTGAGATTCTAAGTGGTGTCAGAGAACAGACAGGTGGACATAGATATCGTGGCTTTGGACCACACCCTCTAAGCCAGGAGACACACAGGGTATATCGGCTACTTAGCAAATACTTCTACCAACCTCAGGGCTCAGTGGCTAGACTTGCTGTGGCAGAATCTCATGGTCTAACTTAGGGTGACATTTCATTCTAACCACTCACGGTGTAGCAGCTACAGATTTCTAGGTTCTAATTCTAGATCATGACTCTTGCACCATCAGCAACCCAATAGCAGGTCAGCATCGATTTGAATGTCCTCTAGAATATGCAGAAGGCAGCTCAGGGATGTTCCCAGAAGGTTAAGGAAATGGTGTTAGTAGTAACGACCACATGTGCTGTATCATCTTCTGACTTGTTCAGTATGTGCTTGGTCTTGCAGTTAGGGCTGGATGCACCAGCTCTGGGAGAGAGTAATTTGCACAGGGTTACCAAGCTATTGAAGCTTCACGGCTGAATTTGACTCTAGGTGTGCTCTTACTCCCGATGGTATTATCAGAAGGGTGCTTGCAGCGCAGGCCTGGAGAGACCACCACTCACCCTCCCTGCATGTTTACTCTGCTCACCTCGCCTGGGGACTGGAACTTGATATCTGCCCATTGGGTGATGGATGGACATGCACGTCCATGACAATTGGAACCATGAGTGTCACCCTACACCATTTCTTGCTTTTCCTTTAGATCTGTCCCTTTATCCTGAGCCTCAGGGGTCTGCCTATTCTTTAAAAGAATATGTTGTTGCTCAAAGGGGAAAGATTGGCATCCCAATGTCACCCATACCTATTGGTGGTGACTGAGCATGTGTGCCAGAAACGGGATCCCTAAATCCAAGCAGAGGGCAACACGCGCTCCACCAACATGAGTCACAGCTTCGAGCAACCCTCTCCTCCACGGCTGTGCCACCCAGGGTTTGGGATTGATCTTAGGAAAGTGTGTGAACAGCAGTACAGTGCGAGGGAAAGCCAACCATGTAGGACTGACGTGCCCCGCAGGCCAGAAGCTGTGCGACTGGGCCCTGGTTGGCAATGGCCTCGGGAACCCTTGACTGTCCCTCTGGGCCTCTCTTTCCTGTTTCTCTCTCACATAGGGATGTGTTTTGCAGATGAGCCTGTAACTGTGTTGGTTCTTAGACAAGATGTTATTCCTCAACCTGGGGACATTCCATTTCATACAGAGCTTGTGCGGAGCAGTTATTTTTATGCAGAATCTAATATAGTGTTTTCTCCAATCTGTCATTTAGCAGCAATCAGCCATTTTTGTCATTGTCATCCAGCTCCAACTTGGCTCCTAATAATGATGTACTCATTCCATATGTGTCGACAGACTGAGAAAATCAGCAGTTATCAAGGAGGCACTGGTGTGATAAGGAATCATTAATTAATTACGTCCATGCTCTGCTGATGTACTGAGACAAAAGTTTCTCACTGAAAATAAAAAGGATAAATGGCACTCTTAATTTAATAATGTAAGAGTCGATGAAAACACAAGACAGAGACACATGTTGATTAGTATGTCAACTTGCTAATTTTAAACAGAGACCACATTTAACTCCAGTGAACCATAAATGGTGTATTCTGGGAGACTCTCGGGAAGCAGTAAATCACCCCATATTTTGTAGATTTTTCTTCTCCTAGAAGTCCTGTGTGCTCAATATTCCAGAATAGGATGCCTTTGACCATGCTCTGCTCTTCATACTGAATAGTTCCGCAGTTCTTACCTGCAGCCAACACTGGAAAGATTCCCTCTGCTTCCAGTGGCCACGGTGCCCAGGCAATGCAGAATAACCACCAACTAACCATCAAGAGCAGAATGAAACGTTGACTCCATCACTTACCAGGGACAGTACTTCTTCATCATTCTCTTGAGTTAATGTATTTGTCTAGGTGTTGTTCCTAAGAAACTTTTATAAATGGGCAAACCATACCATTACTGCCGGGTGTCTTAAAGAAATGAGTTAATGTAAGGGACCAGCGAACGACGGAGGAAGAGACCACCAAGAGACCGACTCATGCAACAGCAAAAGGGGGTTTATTGCAGAGCCAGCGCGCTGGGACTCCGTGCTCACTCAAGAAGGGAGAGCGGCCAAGAGCCCCAAGCAGGGGTTGAGCAGTGCTTAAGTACACTTTTTGGGGAGGGTGAGGGCTTTGCATACATCAGAGCAAATCATCATGAGGCGCAGGAAAATCGAACAACAACTCTCAAACATGATTAGCACATTCATTGGTGGAAACAGGCCAGGCGGGGGGGGGGTGTGATAGGTCAGTCCTAAAGCGGGGTATACATTCAAACTGATTGGTTGAGGCCCTGAGGTGCCTACGTGCTGAGCTGCACTGGGTCCAAATTGTTAAGCAACTAAGTGGTCAGGGGGGATTCCTACACATATCTAATGGGCAGTCCCGGGAATTGTCTTAACAGCCACAGGAATTTCGGGCTTTGAGTGTAGCTTAGAAACTTAACAATACCGGGTCCTTTACATTTTAACTCAGGCTTTGAAGCTTAGAAAGTTTACAAAAAGTTTAGAAAGTTTACCTGGTCCTTTACATTTTAACTTCAGTTTCTTTTACTCTTTCATTGTAACATTAAAAAAATAATTCATTATTTCCCAGAGTTATAAGAACAATCTATAAATCATTTTGTAAATATGGGAAATAATAATAATGTGAAAATAACATTTATTTAGAATATTACAATTCTAGCAACAGAGACAACAGTTGGAACCACCCTAATGTAAACTGCTCGTCTTCTCTAGGCAGGCTGAGCACATGCACACGTGAACACGTGACTTACATAGAGACTTACCATCCTGTTTTATGATGTACTTTGTAACTTAATAAATCATACAACTACTTTTCCACATCATTTGATAATTTTAAACATTTTAAACAATACATAGGATTTAACCTTTGGAGCTATTCGAGCTTATTTAATCAACGATATATTATTAAATATTTAGGTAGTTTTAATTTTAGATGGTTTCAAATAATATAATTAAAAGCAATTACCAGGAAGCTCTATGGTACATTTCTTCATGTGAACACAATTATTTCTTTAGATGAAATTCTCACAAGTGGAATTGCTGGGTTAAAGAGAAAGTATATTTTTAAGCCTTTTAACACATTTGGCAAAATTGCTTTCCAGAAAGACTGTACAGGTTCACACTCAAACTGGCAGTTCCATTTCCTCAAGCCCTCTCCAAAGCTGCTCACCTCATTCACTCTGCTTTTTCTGACAAATTATAAAACATTTTTAACTTAATGCCAGTGCAGTTTCTCTTTTCTTTAATGGTGGTAAAGTCAATTTTACTTCTACTGCATGCTTCCTTTGGTTTCGGGTTTTGGTTTTTTTTTTTTTTTTTGAGTCTTTCTAAAAGATACATGTGTATTATTACCTCCTTCTGCACAACACACCCTCACGAACCTAGCGTCTTAAACCACACACAGTTCGCCCTCACAGCTTCCCAGGGTCAGGACTGGCCAGCTGCGTCTCTGGCCAGGCGTTGGCTGGGCTGGACTCCTCGTAGCTCCTCCGGGGCAGGATCGCCTCTCAGCACTTCCTCAGTGTTCCACAGGAGTTGGTTCCTTTGGGGCCATTGGGCCGAGGGTATCTCTTCTAGGAGCCGTTACCTGTGGCCCTGTGTCACAGGTTCTGTGTCACGTGGACCTTACCAAAATGGCAACCGGCTTCACCCAACAGGAAGGGAGAGAATCACCAAGCAAGGCTGGGCTGAACATTTTGTAATCGGGTCATGAATGTAGCCACCAACTGGCTGTCGAGAGCAGCTAACTGTCCCCTCAAAGCAGAGTCACCCTATTGGTTGAGTGGAAGTTATATGGGAGAAGAGTGCCCGATGCCACAGAGACCAGAGGCCATCGGGGAGGCCCCCACAGTGCCCTGCTCTGCTTTCCCAGAGGACTATGACAACAGGGTCCACCTTTGTCATGGTTTGACTGGGAGGTGTCCCTGTAGGCTCCTGTTAACGCCGGAACGTTCAGTGGTGAAGTGACTGGACTGTGGGGGTAGCCTGGTCAGACCACCGGGTTTGAATGGACTGACCGACTGACCGACTGACCGACTGACCGGTGGTAGTTGCAGGCAGGTGGGCCCGGCTGGAGGAGGTGGGTCACGAGGCTGCCCTGGAAGCGTTGTTCTTTCTGGGGTTCCTCCCTCCTCTCTCTGTCCCCTCTCTCTCGCTCCTTGCTGTCATGACGGGAGCCACCTCCCTCTACCACGCGCTGTGCCCTAACGTGGCCTCACCGTGGCCCAGAGCCACGGAGCCGCGGGCCAGGACTGAAGCTCTGGGCCTGTTGAGCCCAAGCCCACCTTTCCTCCTCTAGGTTCTTCAGGTCTTTGGGTCTCGGCAACAGAAGAGTTGACTGAATCAACTTTAAACTGGTAATTTGTAATTCTGTCTCGGTTTCCTCGTCTGCAAAGTAGGAATACCGTGTGCACTAGCTGAGGGGTGGCTGTGGAGAGGAAGGGGCGCCACAGCAGTGTGGCAGGGGGTCTCGCGCTGTCTTCTGTGTGCGCCAAATCCTGACTGAGCCGGTGCCTCCTGGATCCAGCAGGCCCATGTCTCCTTCCTGAGTTGTCATCTGTGCGTGTCCCTGGGAAGGGTGGGAGGAGGAACTGCACCCGGCATTTCCGATAGCGTCCTTTAATCCTACTGTCCTCTGGGTCTATTTAGATTGTAGCTAATTACTCCAAAGCCTCAGAAGGGTGACCGCCAAGTCTTCCATTGGCCCCCAAGTCCGGGCTTTAGTGGGAATCATATCGCTACCCAAACACGAGAAGAGATCTTCCCTTTAAAGCCATCCCCCATCAGTGTTTTTCATATGTCTCTCTCTCTATCCCTCTCTATATATCCGTATTCTGAACAAATTTAATTCCCTATACATATTACCTTTCTGAACAAATTGAATTCTCAGCCTAAAAAAAAAACCTCATTAAATAAGATGCTACTAGTTGTGTATGATAGAAACTAGATCACAAATTGTTTCAGAGTTTTCATGAAAAAACACAGCATCCCACAAATAAATCAACACTCAAAAATACAGCGATGCTCATCTGCTTAGGATAGGCAGAATATCCTCAATCACTATAGGAAATTTATTTGCATAAATATTTATTAACATGCTAATTAGAGAACATTCTCTCCAAGCTTATTAAACTTTTTTAATTGGTAAAATTTTGTTAGAGGTTCTCCTGTAACAGAGCTGGAGGCACTGAACTGTCCTGACTGGAGTGTTGTGGAATTTAGACCATATTTCCCAGTTTGTCTGAATCAGTGAGGTTTCCTTGTTTATATTTTCCTAGATGCAGAAACAGAAAGATGACTCACTATTCCTCTCTTCTTGTGTCATTGATATTTCAGGCCTCCAAGGGTGTCTTGGAAAGTGGCTTGAGGGAAGAACCGAGAGTCCCACTCAACAGGTGACAGGGCCCTCCCTCATTAGCTCTCGTCTTATATATTGCAGTCACATGTGGGGTCACCCCCTCTGATTGAGGCTTCTTAAGAGGAACCATTTTCTTTCTCTTTCCCTTTGCAGCAGGAGGAAGTAAAAACTGGTAACAAAACAGAGGCCAGGGAGGGCTCCCAAGCAGGGGCATTTCCTTCCAGCCGTGGGTCCACCTGGGAGGGGCAAGCACAGAGCTGCCCCTGCTGTTCAGAGCTGCGTTCTCACTTGTGAATGACCTTGAGTGTGAGAAGCACCACACAAATGTGGGCTCTTTTGTCCACGCATCTGTTTGGGTTTGCCTTGAACATCAGCTGAGTCCATCCCACTTCACAGAGGTTGGTGGGCAGTGGGCGAGGGGTGGAAACCCTGAGATGCATTTGGTCCATGGGCAGGCTCTCCAGAGTTCTCATCTGCCCTGGCCCTCCACCTCGGACAGCTGAAGAAGTCCAAGGGTGACTTAAGGTCAAGCGCAGGCAGAACATCTCTTCCCATGTAAACTTCTGTTCCAGGTCCTTTGGGGGAGTGAATTCTTAAGGCTGAGAATTTATCCCACTTCCGAATGTCCCTAGCTCCCTGCCCACCCTGCATTTACCCTTTTGAGACTGTCATGTGATTGGTGGATCTGTCCTGGAAGGTCACAAATAGGTTCACTCCTCTGATGAAGAAGGGACAGCTGGTTCCTTCCTGAAAAGGGACTTTGCCAACATCAAACCAACCGACCCCACCTCAAGAACAGAGGGGCTCCCGACACCCTGCTCTCTGTTATTCCAGTGGTGCTTGAGGGTCACAGTTACACTATTATTAGTTGCCAGTGGCATTAGAAATCGTAGCATATTTATAACTAGTATTCAGTTTACCCAGAGACCACCGGCACAGATCCATCCATTCTAAGCCTGCTGTGTGTGGACACAGCTGTGCTAGGCTCACTTCTAGTCTCCAGGGGACCCAAAGGCTCAATGTGGCCGGGCCAGGCACATGGCAGGCACGTCTCCCTGATGTGCAGCGTGTAGATGAGGGTGGCACAGTTGTGGCCTGTCCTCCTTCCTCCAACGTGGGTGACATCTCTGAGGGGTCTTCTGTGATCTAGTGCTCCCCTGCAGGTTGGTGGCCACTACGGGAGCCAACATGACTCAATCCAAGTTCTCCCTCTGCATCATCTATTTTCCTGCTCCCCAAGGGACAGAGCCTAAGTCCACACCCAAGAAGCTTCGGCAGCAAAAGTCGGTGAGTGAAACCAGTTTCGAACATTTCTTAGGATTCTTATATCTAAGTCGTTCAGTCTTCTCCTCCAGCATCCAGCTGCGCAGACTCTGCCCCTCCCACCAGGCCTGGATGGAGCCCTCCACACACCCTCAGCCCACCGCCACTGTGGGGCGTGAACAGAGATTGGATTTCTTAAAGTGTCCTGCCTAACGCCTTTTGATCTTACAGTACGGGATTTCATTTTAGGAGCTTTTATGCAAAAGTATTTTATACTGCCAGTTTTGCTGTGATAACAAAGGCTACCTCCTGCTGATGTTGCGCATCAGCTACAGATGGATTTTGGTAGCTCAGTGCACATCTTCTTTCCCAGACTGAAGAGTAGCCCTGCTCTAGAACATGCTGATCCCAAAAGAGGAAAAAGATTGACGGTCGGCTCCAGCCCACACAGTTACTCTTGAGCAGGGACAGGGGCATATCACACCTGCTCTGATTTCATTGCCAAGTCATGTGACCTGGCCTTACAGGGGGATGACAGAGAGCACCCAAGGTTACAGGTGCCCAGTGGAGTAGACTGTGTGGTCCTCTTCCTGGTTGGGATCCGAGATACCTGTCCCCTGGTTTGACTCTGTCACCACAACCCTGGGTGATGCAGGCGGCCCTGACTCCTGGGCTCACACAGTCCTCGTGCTGCAGCCGGCACGTGGACGCGGCCAGAGCGCCACCTGCTCGGGGCGGAGCCTGAATTCTGACTACAGGTAAAAATCTGGTAAAACTTTCACTGACATTAACGTCAGAAAGGGCTTTTCTGCTCTTCTCGGGTATTCATTTATGTTTTGACAAGGACCTCAGGTGGTCCAGAGGGATGGCTAGCTGGGACAGGGAGGCCGGCCAGGCGGTGCTGTCTGGTGAGAGCAGGTGTCTGCTTCCCGGCACTCGCCTGTCAGCTGACCGTCCACTTCCTCTCTGTGGCCCAGAGCAGAATCATCAACATGGAGTGGCGTGGGGCCAATGGCTCTCAAGGTAGCACAGCTGCCCCTTCCTGAGTTAAGTAAGGGGGGGGGGGTCCGCACCCACAAGCAGATGGCCCTGTGGGGACACTCCCCGGCTCTGCCCCCTTGCTCCCACCCGTCATGTGACTTTACTGCTCCTGCACCGGAAGGTACTAGAAACACTCTTTTTGTGCCTTTCCCTGCTCTGGGGGAAAAGCTGATGAGTAACAGTTGGCCCTCGACTGTTGGAGCGTCCAGCGCAGCCTGCCCGTGCTCCCCGGAGCTTGCTCTGGGCCATGCAGCAGCAAGAGGCTCATGCTCTGCACATCTGCACAGGCACAGCATCTCTTCACGTCAGGAGCAACAGAGGAGCTGGGCTGGGGACTTCCTGAGGGCAGGACCGGTGTCCTCTCCGTGGACTGGGGCTGTGGAGAGCCAGGGGTCAGACCAGGCTGTGGTCCACAGAGCACCTTCCAGTGCCCCTGCCGGCCCCGGCAGGAGCAGCCCTCTCCCCCGACCCCTCTCAGAGCGCGGCTCGTCTGGATCTTCCTTCTCCTGACAACGCAGAGGATCTGGTTTCAATAAGAGGCCCAAATGGCTTTTATACAGGGGAGAAGCAGCAAATGAATTTCTTCCTGAAGCTCGATTTAGATGCCCAGGGAGGATGTAGAAGTGTTGTGAGCTATTTCAATTCCAGGAAGCAAGCTTAAAAAGCTAAATAAATAATTGACCACTTTAAATTATTTAAACCAGAAGTTCTTAACTCCTTTTGGATACTGGGCCCCTTTGAGAAGTGAGGAAAACTACAGACCCTATCTTTGCATAAACAAACACACAGACCTCTGCAAATAAATCCAGGAGATTGGATGGCACTTAATGGCTAGCCACAGGCCCCAGTTCTGATGGCTTCAGATACGGGGCTCATTTTCACCCTTGACAGCGTTTGCAGCAGTGGATTTAGAATGACACCACTCAGCCCAGCCACCAGAGCTCATGCCTACTCGGACACTCTAGCTCATTCTCTCAAGGGCAACAGCCAGTTAAATGGAACAGACTGCAGCCAACCTGGGATGTGTTGATGGATGGTCCATGCACGGACAGGTTTGCCTCCCTGGCAGAGCCAGGCTCCACAGAATACGGTGATTTCAGCCTCAAAGTCCTGTTGCCCTCTCCCCTGCAGATTTCCGGTTTCTAGTAAACGAGAGAATAAAAGTCTAGTTTCTCACTGGGAGAATGAGGAAGTCCCGGGAAAGGAGGTCAGAGTTGTCACCGGGACGAGGGTTGGGACACATGGCTTCTGTCGAGCCTGTGATTTGTCAACTCCACAGAAGCCTTCTGAGGAACATGAGGAGGAGGCGGCTTAGCAACCGGGGCACCTGATGCTAAGCCAAGGGCCCCGTCTCACGAGGAGCAAGAGGCCCATCCTCAATCCTAAAGGCGGTTCTCGAATGTAGGCAGTGGTTCTTTAGCAAATACCTGTATAACCTGCAGGCTGACGGTCCCCTGTGAACGTGCACTCTGATCTGACACCCTAACTCCGAAGACCTAGTGCTGGGATTCGGGAGCATGAGGCCGCGGTGTGAGGCCTGCCTGCCTTAGAACCTGTCACCCAGAGTGCTGGGAGCCCCTGAGTCTTCATGTGAGGGCTGGGTAGAGCTGGCTCAGGGCCGGACTGTTGCTCAGGAACACTCTGGGTATAGGTGGGGGTGGTGCTCTCTGTCCCCATGCAAAATCGGCTCTTGTCCACTCATCCATCCATCCAGTCACTGAGTAAGAACTGATCTCTGTTTTATCCGAATCACACTGACGTGCACTGGGGTGGGAGTGCCGAACAGAGGGGAGAGATCTCAGAAGGCGGACCACGTTTGGACCAGGTCCTGAAAGGCAGGAAAGTGATTAACCAGCAAACTGCAAATTTTAATTTTAATTTTGGACGTTCTGACTCATTATTTTAGATATTTACTTTGTAAATTTTATCATCATGACACTTTCACTGCTGGCTCTTCTTTGAATTGCTTCTCAAAAAGCTACATAAGAGAAATGGCATAAAAATGGTGGAGTGAGGATGTTAGAAAATTCTCTTCTTCATAAAAATGATGAGAAAACTGGCAAAAGTGTCAGGATTCACTTTTCTAGAACTCTACCTGGTAACCGAAGCCAAACAGCAATCCCAGGAGCATTTGTTCAACAAAAATGGCTGAGCCCGCGTCACACCAGCAAGCTCTGTGCTATTGCAACCTCTCTCCTCGGTTCCTCTCTGCAGCTCTGGGAGGGTCCTGAAAACCAGAGGTCCTCATTCCTGGTGAGAATGAACGGCAGCCTGGCAGCACAGCCTGGGCAAGATGGCACGGACGCCACTTCAGAGCCTCATTCCCAGAGAACGGCCATTACTGACCACTCGCAGTGGCCTCTGAAAGACAGCACTGGGCGGCTGCTTTTACTGGAGCTGACTTGGACCTAGTGCAAGAATCCTTTCCCACAGGTTTCCTCAGAGACGTTGACAGGGAGCTCTACCTACGCAGCTGCCTGAGACGGTGGGGCCAGGGGCACAAACAGTGGGCTGACCAGACCCTTGAAAGAAAGCCCAGAGACTGAGAAACACGGAGGGTGCACAGCTCTGCCTGTCCCTGAGCACCTGGACACACATGCTTGGGACTGGACATGTAGACAGCCGTGTGCACACTGAGGAGCCCTAAGCGCTCCATCTGGCTGACCCTGGGCTCTCCCAGCCCATTTTCTTTGCATGACTTGTGGTTTCTTGTTGAAAACTGAGTCTTTAAATGTTTTGTAATGACCAGTGTGGGAACACGGTCTCCCAGTCTCCGGGGTTCGCTGTCACTGGCTACAGTTGTTCTGCTGTTGTTTGCTCAGTCACTTTTCCGTCAAGTCTGGACTCTTTTCCATGAGTAGCCACCAGAGAGTCCTTTTTGGTTAGCTTTTGGACATCTGATGATTGGGAGAAGATTTCCTTAAGAGCTGGGAACTATTAAGTGTCCCAGTGTTTGCTGAGTGCTCCTGTGTGTGCGTCTGCGCGTGCACAATCCGTGGACACTTCACCAGACTGTGCCAGCTCTGCCTTAGCCTTACTTCCTGCTGAAATCAGCCAGACACAGAAGTCCACAGGTTATAAGATCCCGTGTACACAGCAGGTCCGGGATAGGCAAAAACGTGCAGCCAAAGTCCATGATGGTGCCCAGGCTCTGCAGGGAGGGTGGATGGAGGTGACTACCAGGGGGCGTGGGGTTGCTTTGGGGAGTGATGAGAATGTCCTGGAATTAGTGGGGTAGGAGAACACACCCATGTCTGGGGACGAGAGTGAATGTCATGGTTGTCTCTATCTCAATGTAAAAGGCTGAGTGGGGTAACCTGGAGCTAGTCAAGGATCTCTGCTTCTGGCCAAGATGGTTTCATAGAGACTGAGTCTGAGATCCTTCCTGAGAAACAAAACAAAAAGCAGAAAACATATTGCAAGACAAGGTTGTAAGTACTGGACATCAGGCAGTGGTGATCAGAGGAGCGAGGCAAAGCGGAGAGTCCCACTGAGAGAGCTGGCGCAGGGGCAGCTGACTTCCTGGACTGAGGAGGCGACAGAGTGCGGGACATACACAGAGGGTGCTGAGCACAGGGTCACCAGGAGCTTAGTGCTCGCCTGGTAGAAGACCAGACACGAGAGTTGGGCAGAGAGGACATTCCGTAGAACTGTCCAGTACCCGTGTGTGAGGCAGCTCCGGGGCCAGGCCTGGAAGCCGTGTCCGTGACTGCAGCTGACGGTGCCCGGCACTCACACAGGCACCGCCACAGTGCTGCCCGGCCAGGAGGCTGAGCGCGACGGTTTACGGGGCGCTGGGCACGAGGCTCAGAAGGGGCACTCCTCTGTAGTGTGGGTGACTGGCCTGTTCTCATCATGCCCAGCAGCTTTTCACACCAGCTTTCCAGTGACCCAGATGCATTCCACAGAGTGGGGTGGCGCTCAAGCCTGTGTGTAAGAATAGAAAGTGCAGCATCCAGCAAGCTAAACTTCACCACCGGCCTCTAATCAGAGACTGCTAAACACGCAGAGGAGTAGGAAACCACCCTCAATAAGAATAGTAATCAGTCAATTAAAATATGGAAAAAATCAGTGTTAGAACTAACAGAGGGAGACATTAAAATCACTGTGTAGCTCTATTCCATGTCCTCAAAAAGCTAAGTAGAGGCATAAAAGTTGAAAAAATAGACAGAAGTCAAATTTCCAGAGACAAAAACTATAACATCTGAAATGAAAAAAAACCCTCTGAGGGGGCCTAAATGGCAGATTAGGCAGCCAGGAAAAGGGTGGAGAAGTGGAAGACCAGCCGCAGAACCATCTCGACCTTCAAGGAGAGGAGCAGTTCCACCATCTTAGGGAGGAAAGCCCCCGGAACCCAACGTGCTGCTGACGGCTGCCGTCATCCAGTCCCGGGGAATCAGGGCAGACCAGGGAGTCTCGTTAAGGCAGACAAGATTTCCCACCCATGAAGGTGATTGAATTTTGGAGGCAGATGAAGAAAGAGCGTCATGAGGCTGCAGGTGCTTAAACACCCTTCAAACACCGTTTTCTCTCCCCTTCGCGGGTGAGCTGTTCCTGGCCTCACTTACCAGGTGCCCGTGTGATCAGCAGGCCCCCGACAAGGTCCAGAAGTGACTGGACACTTGGGCGGTTTCCTTCCTGGTTTGGGGTCAGAGACCTGAGAATCCCCTCCAAAGAGGGTCCTCTTCTCACTGAAGCGTCCAGCAAAGTTGTGTGAAATCCGTACCCAGGGCTCTCTCCCTTTAAGGTGCCCACCCACCCAGCTCTATTTCAGAATACTCGGTGAGGCTCACATCCCAAACGAATGTGTGATGGTCCATGGTCAGCTTTGTTTCAACTTGGTGGACGGTGGGGCCTTAGATATTTGGTCCAACATTATTCCAGATTTGTTTATGAAGATGTTCTTGGATGCAGCTAACATTTAAACTGGTAAACTGCACAAAGCAGTGGCCCTCCCAAAGTGGTGGGCCTTGTCCGATCGGCTGAGGCCTGAGGAGAACAGGCTGACCTCCCATGAGTAAGGGAATTTTCCTGCCCGATGGCCTTCAAAGGGGACACTGACTTCCTCCTGCCTCCACACTTGAGCTGAAATGTTGGCTCCTGGATCTGCAGCCAGCTGGTCTCTGGACGGGACCTTACCTGCAGGCTCCTGGGTATGCCTCTTGCAGACTCACCTGGCAGGACTTGGAGTCAGGTGAGTGAACTCCTTGCAGTCAGTCTCCCTCTGTCCCCTGCCCCTCACACACACGTGCCAGTCCTCCTGGTTCTGTCCCTCTGGGGACCCTGGCTCCAGAGGCCCCCTGCCCCATCCTCAGCACCAGGCAGGCGGTCCTGGGGAGCCGTGCCCCTCGCCGGCCCCGGGGGCTCTCCGCACCCCTCCACTTGTGCACGCTCTTCTCCTGCTGCTCTCGGCCCCTGAGGCTGCCTGCACACCCCCGGAGACCTCCAAGCCCACCCTGGAGACCGCAGCCTCCGCTCTGCGCTGCTCCCTGACAGTGCCTCTCCAGCGTCTGGACCTCCCTCCCCTCCCCTCCCTTTGCTTTTTACCACCAGACCACAGAGCCAAGGGAGCGTCCTGCCGGAGCCAGAGCAAAACCAGGCTGGCTCCATGGAGCGGCCCGAGAGAGGGCGAGGCCTGGACAGGGAGGCCAGGAGGGCAGGGCCAGGACGGGGAGGCCAAGATAGTGAGGCCAGGAGGGTAGGGACAGGACGGGGAGGCCAGGACAGTGAGGTCAGGAAGGCAGGGCCAGGACAGGGAGGCCAGGACAGCAAGATCAGGACAGGAAGGCCAGAGCAGTAAGGTCAGGAGGGCAGGGCCAGGAGGGAAAGACCAGGACAGCCAGGTCAGGAGGGCTCGACTGGGGAGGCAGAACCTCAGAGTGTCCCACTTGAATCCCCCGTTGCTCCCTCCTCCCTCCCTGTCGCCCTGGAGGGAGCCCAGGAGCTGGGCGCTCTGTGTCCTGTGGTCAGCCAGGGTTTAATTAGGGAAGGTCAGGAGGGGGCTGGGCACTCCTCCTCGGGCCATCTGAGCAGCGACCCTCTCTTTGGACCCAGGTCTGCCACGCTGCCCTGAGGCGGGCTGGCTCCCCACCCCCCTCACCTGGGGACCGAGACCCCTGAGGCCCAGGCCCACCAGGTCCCCCGCTCCCTCTCCTCTCACCCTGACGGACTCGGCACTTGGCTGAGAGCTGGCCGTGCGCGGGGAGGACCCGTGTGAATCTGTGCCCGCCCAGGCTCGCGGCCCTGGTCAGGAAGCGTCCTCCGCTTTCTCTTCTTCTCAGAGTCAACGGGTCTGTTCCTGGTCCTTCAGTTTCGGGTCAGTTCTGTGAACATCTTGCTCCTCAGACACCCTGGCCAGCCAGGATCGGGCTGCAGCGTCCACAGGTCCCTGGTGCAGCTGCTGGGGGATGGCGAGTGGAGACCTTACCCAGGCACCCGGACGGGCTCACTGAAGTCTGCTCACTTGTCCCCATTGCTGTGTTCCTGTGACTCCGTCTGGGAAGTTTAATTTCTGTTTTCAAGATTACTGATGGTTTTTCTTCTGCTATTGCTAATTGGCTATTAATCCCCTCTAATCATGTTTTACATTTAAATATAATGTTTTTCAGCTGCAATATACAATATGTTAACAGTGTCCATTTCTCTCTTTATTATGACTTGAAATCACTGAGTATATTTTTAGTTGACTTAAAAATACCTTTCTACAAATTTTATTTTTTAAATTTCTGGTCCTATTTCTATTCATTGAATTTTTTCCTGATTAAAGACCACATTTTTATCTTTCTTCCATGTGTATACTTTTTAAAATTTTGTGTTAGGTACTATGAAGATCACCTTGTGACACTCTGGGTTTTGTTATTTTCCTTTAAAGAGTGTTGAGTTTACTTTTTCAGGGAATTAACTTACTCATGAATCAAGCAGGATTCTTTTTGTTGTTGTGCTTTTTAGATATATGAGGCAGTAGAGTGTATTTTGACATACCATACATACATGGAGTATTACTTCCCATTCTTGTGGTTGTACATGATGTGGAGTTACACTGATCCTGTATTCACATATGAGCCCAGGAAAGTGACATACCATGCATTCTACTGTCTTTCCTATTCCCATCCCCATTCTCTTCCCTTTATTCCCCTTTGTCTAATCCACTGAACTTCTATTCTTCCCCCACCCCTTGTTCCGTGTAAGCAGGAACATTTGGCCTTTGGTGTGGGGGGATTGGCTTATTTCACTTAGCTTGATAGTCTCTAGTTCTATCTGTTCATTGGCAAATGTCATCATTTCATTCTTCTTTTTGGCTGAGTAATATGCCATTGTGGATATGTACCACATTTTCTTTATTCATTCAACTGTTGAGGGGCACCTAGGTTGGTTTTATAGCTTAGCTATTGGGAATTAAGCTGCTCTAAACATGGATGTGGCTGTGTCACTATGGTATACTGATTTTAAGTCCTTTGGGTATAAACCAAGGAGTGAGATAGCTGGGTCAAATGGTGGTTCCATTCCATGTTTTCTGAGGAATCTCCATACTGCTTTCCATGGTGGTTGCACCAAGTTGCAGTCCCACCAGCAGTGTATGGGTGTACCCTTTCCCCCACATCCTCACCAACACTCATTGTTGCCTGTATTCTTGATGATTGCCGTTCCAAGTGGAGTGAGATGGAATCTCAGTGTATTTTAATTTGCATTTCTCTAATTCAGATTTTGATAGTGTTTTCGTATTCTTTAACCTACATTACTAAGAAAAAAAAAACCTGTGTACCTAAAGGACATTTTTCGAAGCTGGGCCTTGGGGTCTTGGGTGAAATCCCGAGGTGCTGGCTGAGCGTGTCCCTGGTCAAGCCTGCCTGAGAGCAGCTTGATCTGGGATGTTGCCTGGCCCTGTCACGGGGTGGACGTGTCACGGCACTGCGGTCCCACCTGGCTGCCTGGGATTCTCAGAGGGTCCCGTGGCACCTTTCACCGCCCCTTCCAAATTCATTAGGAAAATAGAACTCTTGGGCTGATGTGAAAGTCCAGCCCTCTTCCTCAGTCAGTTTTTATTTTGCCCTGTATCCCAGGGGCAGGAGTAGGTGAGCAATTTGGTGAATAATCACACGAAGCCTGGTGTAGACATCTTTATGAGCAAACAGGTGACATTCAGTATTCACATTGCTCTCCTTCATACGTCACCACAGAAAAACATAGAAAAGGCCTCGGGAAAGCCTCCCACTTCAGGTGAGCTTCCCCCTCCTGTGAGCCAGAGTGAGTCCACTAAACCTGGAACAGGGTTGAACAGCCGTTGAGACGCAGGGGCAAAGCAGCGAAAGTCCCATCTTCAGACTGGGAGGCGACCTCAGGAGAGGCAAGGGGACGCAGCAAGTAGAAAGCATCAGCTCCAACCGAGGATCAGAGTGGAAGCAATGCCTCTGAAGAGCTCCGTCTCTTAGAGCAAAATGTCTTTGCAGTATGCAGAGCAGAGTGGCCTGACCCTGGGCCCGCGGCTGGGAGACGAGGTGCAGCCCTCCTAGGAAACCCCAGCTCCCTGAGGCCAGGACTCCTATATAAACAGCACAGAGACAGACAAGGGAACTGGGGAGCGCTAGCCACCAGCACACCAAGTACAGGAGGCGAAGTTCAAGGGCGAGAGATGAGCGCGGAGGCACTGGAACAAACTCAGTTGACGGAACTGCATCGTAGATGAGGTCTCCTTTATGAGACAGGAGAATCTGGTGGATGTGGGAGAGGAAACTGGGGAATTGAAAAGGAGGTGGAGAATAAAAAGACAGAAGCTGAACACCGTCATTCACTGGGCAGCCAGATGTCAGCCTTCCAAGTCTCAGCTTCGTCACCTGTAAAATAAATGCAGGGGATATCCAAACTTCAGTCGGCTGAGGCTTTGAGAACCCCTGGAAAAGGAATAGCTGAGATTCCCCAGTGGCTAGGACGCAGCTTCATCCTCCATCCTCGCCTCCTGCCCCGTGGCCAAGGCGCCATGCCCGAGCCATGAGTCCTCACCAGCAGTGGTCAAGAAGCAGGCGGACGGACATGCAATCATTGGCTCTCTCAGGATTATTTAACGACTCCATCTGTAAACTGTTTGACAATCAAGTATTTCATCACTGTTTTGGAAAAGAGGATAGATAAACAGAAAACTTAAGCAACTTCCGTCAAATTCCACAGCTCTGCATTGCCAAAGACGGTCACCCAGGATGTCCAGGGGACCCCAGGACCATTCACAATGCAGCCTCACTTTGGTAAAAATCCCCTCTCAGTGCTGAGATCTGTTAAAACATGAGGGTTTTAAGTGCATTCACTTTATGTAAAAATGGCACTTCAAGGTGTATTCACTAAACGTACAGCTTTCCACACCAGCAGGCATTCTGTCGGTCCTGTGCACAAGGATTGAAAAGACCCCACCACCACAGGGACCGTGATAAACCAGTGTGTGCCATGCTCTGGGCAAGGCCCCCTCAGAGGTCACAGAAGGGGTGGACATGCACAGGAGGGACAGTGCGCTCTCCTGAGAACTCACGCACTCCCGAGGCGGTGAGGATCTGTGAAGGATTTCAAGCAGGCGGGTGAAGCCACTAGCTGGCGCTCTAGGAAGGCGGCTCCTGGGTTAGAAGGGTCAGACTTGGGGACAAAGAATGATCTCAGAGGCTTTTCAATCAACCCAGGCAGGAGCTGATTGAGGGTGAGCTGGACCCGCAGGTGGGAAGGTGGAATAAGGGATTGCAGGGTGGGACAGGCCAGGCTCTCTGCCCTGTCACTTCTTATTCCCCGAGGGGTCTACTTGTCACCTCCTGAGACTCCTTCCCACAGCCCCCCTAGTGTCAGCTCTTTGTGTCCTGCCACCTACGCCCCTTCTGGAAAAATACTCCCGGCAGCTGCTGGGGGCTGGGGTCTGTGCAGCAGCTGCAGCCACGGAGGCCGGGACTGCTCAGGGCTTGTCCTGCGTGGTTGGAGCACTGTGGTTGCTCTATCCCCAACCACCCTGGGCTGGGGACCCTGTCATTAGCTCGCGGGTGAAGAAGCTGACGTGCTGGCAGCATTAGTAACTGGTTCCAGGTCACAGAGCTGGGAGGGAGGCCCCAGTGCCCACCCAGGCTGCTCAGGTCTGCTCTGGGACAGAGTGCAGCGCCTCCTTTGGCCCGTTATTAAGTCCATCCGGCAAAGCCATAGCACACGGCAACTCTGCCGCAGAAGGTCCTCCAGGCCTGTCCCCGAGGCCTGGCCCCTGTGCATCCTGCAGCTTCTACCTGGGTGTGCACCTGAGAGTTCACTCCTTGAAAACTTAGGACATTCTCAGTATTTCTAATTAATCTGAGCTATCTGACATAAAATTTCCTTTTTGAGAGGATAATTGGTCAATAAAATTATTTTATTGAAACTATTTTATTGAAATTATTTTATTAAAACTCATAATCAATCTTTCAAGTTTCGAAATTAGTCATATGCAGAATTGTGGACTTTCCAGACAGTGTAAGAGATGCCAAGCAATTGAACACCCACTAGAAGGACAAAAATTTAAAAGAATGATTAATTCCAAAATCGAATAAGACCATGGAACACCTGGAATTCTTAAATATTTCTGGTGAGGATAGGAATGATATGGTCATCTTGAAAGATCAGAAGTTTCTTATGCACTTAAATATATTCCTACTCAACGATACAGAACGTCCCTCCTAGTGTTTATCCAAGAAAAAGGAAAACGTGCGTCTACTAAAAGACTTGCAGAAGAATGTTCAGAGCACTTGTGTCCAGCAGAGCCCAGGTGTTCACCGGCAAGAGAATGGACAAGCAAGTAGAGCCCTGTCACACAATGGGATGCTACTCAACAATAAAGAGAAACTGGCGGCAGGTGCACAGAGAGGCCACCAAACCCAGACACCCTGTGCCGAGGACAGGAACCCTGCCTGCGGAGAACATAAGGCGTGGGTTCTCCCCCAGTGGACCAGACTAGTCCATGGTGGGCAAAATAATCAGAGCAGTGGATGCCCTTGGGTTGGCAAGCATCAGCTGGGCGTAGCAAGGTTCTGCATTTGTTAGGGGCACTGTATTTCGTATGGGCTTGTACTTCTGAAAACACAGAATGAATCAATACCAGGTTGTATGTGCTCACTTTGCCCTAATGGGACAAATGAACAAATACTGAATTCTACTTAGTAATAAGTGTATCCTTGAGGAGGTTTGCTTATATCCAATGTCTGTTTTTAAATGCAGCAATAAATTAAGATGAAGGGCTGAATGGACTGGGGAATAATTGAGTGGATAAGGGTCAGTGGATAAGTGGACAAGATGACAACATGGGAGTGGTGGCATCTGGGAGGCACAGGAACGGCTGGTCAATGTGGAATTCCATCGACTTTAGACCTCAGAAACCTTTCAGTAAAATAGAGAGACCATAACTAAGACACTGATGACTTGGGTACCCACACACCCAATTTTGAAAGACTTTTCTGGGTAAAGCGTGGTCTTGGCTTCACTTTGTCACCATCTGGATGTGACCACAGAGCCCAGCACTCACTGGTTGTCTCGGGTTCTGACATCAGGCCTGCAGCTCATGAGGTCACAGGGTGGATGGGCACCGTCCCGGCCTCGGGGGCTCACCCTCCTGCATACCATCAACAGCAATGGAAATTCACGGCTGGTCTTGCAGATGTGCGGACAGGGTGCCCTGGTAACAGAGGGTGGCGGTAACCAAGCTCGTCAGTTTACTCTGGGCGGAGGCTGGAAGAATGAAGAAATACTCACCTGGACAGCAGAGTTGGGGGGGGGGTGAGGAGCCAGGAAACGTCACCCCAGGGCCACAGAACGGAGGAGCCTGTGCCTCAGGCCATGGTACCATCCAAGTGCAGACAGACACAAGACTTCAGGACGGTTCCGAGCGGTGGCTGCAGGCCAGGGGAGGACGATATTGTGAAGGACAGACAGATAAACAATGGCATTGGGACTTGCAGTTGGGTAGATGTGGGGAAAGAGCTCGTGAAGAAGGTCATTAACCTACAGGTCACCGGTTACTCCCTAGAGCAAGGGGGACGACCTCTTTCTTTGATAGACCAGCAAGGGACCACCTCATCTGTATGGGAAGAAGAAAGAGTCACAAAGCAAAGGAATCTTCCCTGATGAAGCTCCTGGTCTTGGCTTGCCAGGAGAGTTGGTTTTGCTGCAGGCAGAAGACCTCCTTGGATGTAGATGGAGAATCACTGCCTCCGAGAAGCGAGATATTAGCTATGCAGTGTCACAGGTGGGTCTGCTCGGCCAAGGTCCCAAGGATCCCTCCCAGCTTTTGGTCTGAAGAGCAGGCAGAGTCAGGTGACGGGTGTTTCACTGGGGCACGCTCTGGTAATGATCAGTTTTAAACAAAAATCAGGACCAAGAGAAAGCACTCAACCCAGGGCTGCAAGGAGATGCTCCCCTCTTCGTTCTAGTGTGAACGTCAAGGTTCATGAGGAGGCCGGCCGTGAAATCCAAGTCTCACGTGTGTGTGTGCTCTGGGACTACAGAGCAATAAACTGCCCCACGTGGCTCCCATTTCACAGAATCCCCGTAAAGGAGGGTTTACCACATTTAGAGAACATGAATACAACCACAGCAAGCGAGTGCCGTTACAGAACCGAACACTCTTCCATGTTCCTGGACAGAGTGCAGCGACTGAGGCACACCGGCCCCTCCCTGCAACAATGCCTTTGCTTCTTTAATGCAAGGATAGAAGACGTCCTGAAACATGCATGAGCGGACGTGGCGTTCTGCATATTTTAAAAGAAGTTGCTCCATCACCAAGATCCTTTCCCGAGGAGAACAGCTTGGTGAGGACAGCTTGTGTCTCTTGCCTTTGAGAGATGCCAGCATGGTGCTGGGCCAGGACTCATCTTCTGAGTCACCTCTCGGGAAGGAAGTTTGGACGGTTCCCTTTGGTGACCTTGAGATGTCCCACCCCAGGATCCTCTGTCACCGTTCCCCACACCCAGAGCCTCCACCCCAGTCACTGCTCGTGACCAGGGACATACCCCGTCAGTACAGAAGGCTTTGGTGGCCGTCCCTTCCAAATACCGTGTTGGCGCTCTCCAGGCTTTTCTTACCTCCACGAGGCATGTCAGCTGTTAAGCCATCATGACAGTGACGTAGGTGACCTACTGGTAATTCACCTCCCCCCATCTAAATAAAAACCAGTTTCCATTCTGAAACAAAACTTTCAAATGAAAACACCAAGGCATTCAGGGCATTTTTTAAACCTCTAATACTCCTTTATCTGCCACCGTGTGGGGTGATCTTCCTGAGACGGGAATGGGGGACGTGGGTGTCGGCGTTGGTCTGTCTACCAGAAACCCCAGGACACCTCTGAAGTATCTCGTGAGGTCAGAAGGGAGGGAAGCGGAGGACAGCAGACGGGAGCTGCGCACAGATGACAGGAGCCACATTGCAGAGCCCCTAGTGACCACGCAGGGAACCTGAGAAAGAAAGAAGCCAGCTCTCCTGGCAGGCCAAGACCATGACTCATCATGGACACCTTCATTCGCACTGTGATTCTTTCCTCTTCCCAGACAGACGAGGCCTTCCCTTACCTGTCCATCAAAGAAAGAGGTCGTCCCCCTTGACCGTGCCCGATTGTGAGTCCAGGTATAAATAAACACGGGTGACTCCGCTGTCAGATCCAAGTGACTGAATAAATAAGCGACTGGAGGAGAAAGGAGAAGGCTTCCTTGTAGAATCACAATGAACAAGGAGGGAGTGGCAGGATACAGAATGAACACTAGAACCCTGGAGTGATAATTGCTGCAAGCAAGGTCCTCTGATGATTGCTGAACTTAGTGAGCAGAAGATTAAGGTGAAAAGGATATCTGCATAGCTTTGAAGTAACTCCCATAAAATATTTATCAATTGCAGAGGGGAAAATAATACCTCCATAGGAGAGTGACCTTGAAGATAGCCCCTTCACCAAGAGGTGGCTTTGGTCGCTGACTTAGTAATGAGACACCTCAGGATCTTGAATCCCTAATACGATGCACAATTCAAGCACGTGATGATAATAGTGTATCATCTTGCAACAATTCCTCCCAAGATCCATAACCTCAATATAATCATGAAAAAAAATCAGAAAAATCCAAATTGAAGGGCAATCTACAAAACACTTGATGATTATTATTAAAACGAGTCAAGGACAGGAAGGACCAGGAAAGGTTGAGGAACTGTCACAGGTTGGAGGAGGCCATGGAGAGGAATAATTGCTACCTAAAGCCCCACAGTCCCTCCTGGAAACATTCAGCAGAAAACAGAAAACCCCTGAATGAAGCCCGTAGCTGACTTAATGAGGTGAGTGCTAGTTTCCCTGTCTAGACAAGTGTACCTTAGTGAGGGGAGTCATCGGCAGGGGAGGCTGAGGGAAGGATGTCCAGGACAATTGTACTGCCTTGGAGATCTTGTCTGCTTAAAATTATTGCAAGACTTTAAAAAAATATATCTTTATTTTATTTTATTTATTTATTTATTTATTTTTATGTGATGCTGAGAATCAAATCCAGTGCCTCATGCATGCCTGTGTGCTCAAACACTGAGCCACAACCCCAGCCCTATTGCAAGACTTGTTTTAAAAAAATTAAATTTGTTTTAGTTAGTTATACATGACAGTAAAATGCATTCATGCACTTTGATATATCATACACAAATGGGATATAATTTCTCATTTCTCTTAGTGTACATATTGCAGAATCATATTGGTCATGCAGTCACATTAGACATAATGTCTGTTTCATTCTACTGTCTTTCCTATTCCCACATCCCCTCTCATCCACCCCCATCACTTTCTTCTACCTAATCTAAGGTAATGCTATTCTTCTCTGGTGCGCCTGCCTTATTTCTGAATTAGCATCTGCACATTAGAGAAAACATTCAGCCTTTGGCTTTTGGGGATTGGCTTATTTCACTTAGCATGATATTCTCCAGCTCCATCCATTTACCAGCAAATGCCATAATTTCACTCTTCTTTAAAGCTGAATAATATTCCATAGAGTGTATATACCACCTTTTCTTTATCCATTTATCTATTGAGGGACACCTAGGTTGGTTCTACAGTTTAGCTATTGTGAATTGAGCTGCTATAAACACTGAAATGGCTGCATTACTGTAATATGCTGATTTTAAAGACCTTTGGGTATAAACCTAGGAGTGGGATAGCTGGGTCATATGGTGGTTCCATTCCATGGTTTCTGAGGAATCTCCATACTGCTTTCCAGAGTGGTTGCACTAATTAGCAGTCCCACCAGCAATGTATGAGTGTACCATTTTCTCCACATCCTCTCCAACATTTATTGTTGCCTGTATTCTTGATGATTGCCATTCTGACTGGAGTGAGATGATATCTTAGTGTAGTTTTGATTTGCAATTCTCTAATCACTAGAGATGTTGTGTTGAGAGCCACAGCCAAAGGGGCCCCAGCAAACTTCCAGCTGCCAGCAAACTTCCAGCTGCCGGCTGATGATTGGCTCACAGTGGCCCCAGCAACATCTAGCTGATTGGCTCCTCTGCGGTGATGCTCATTGGGCTGTTTCCCTGCCCTTTCAGACCACGGAGCTCCTCACTGGGGGACTTCTTTGGCTCCGCCTATGCAACCCAGCCAATCGGCCTCAAGAGCAGGAGGATTGGGGGAGGTGGAGAGGCTGGTGTGGGTGAGAGGCTTGTGGAAGCCGGTGGTGGCAGTTGGGCTCTGAGGGTTTTTCCCTGAGGAGCTGTTTTGTTTGGCGTGTGTGGTTCTAAAAATAAAGTTAGTTTCTTTTGACAAGTGGCTCCTGAATTGTGCCCAGCCAGACTTTGGCATTTGGTGGCTCACACGGGAGCGACTGAGGGTAAGTAAACTGCTCGCCCCTGAGGGCAGGGCAAGAGGATGGGGAGCCATTCTAAGTTTCCTCTTTTGTTTTGCTTCACTTTTGTTTTAAGTTGCCTGTCCCTGGAGATGAGTGAGAGGGAAGAAAAACCGCTCACATCTGAGGAAAAACTATTTGCATCTGAGGAACAGATAGGGAGAAAGGACGGATGCACATTTCAGGAGGATAGAAAGGCTGATATAATGAATTATTGTTCCAATTTTATTTCATTCTGTCTCGGTTTTGTTTGGTGTTATCTTGTTGGGTTGTATTAAAGTAGAAATACGGGATCAGCAATTAGTAAAAAACAAACCGAAAGACTGTTAAGTAAATTGTTAGAGGAAGGAGGCATCTCAGTAAAATCAAGAGCAGTCAGGGCATACGTTGATACGATACAAAACTGTAGCCCATGGCTTTTTAAGGGGGAGTTGTTAGATATATCACAGTGGAACCATCATGGTGAAGATTTAAAAAGAATAGAAAAGAACAACCCAGGGACTCTGCCAGTTGACACATTGCCATTGTGGACGTTGGTATCTGGTTTGCTTAGTCCAAAGCCTTCAGTTCAGACAAAGGTAGAGGAAGGAGAAGACATATTGATTCAAGTAAAAGAGAAGGTCTCTCAAGTTAGTCAGAAAGAGGAAAAGATTCAAGTAAAAGAGAAGGTCTTTCGAACTAGTCAGACAGAGGAAGAAAGTGTAAAGCAGAAAAAGCCATCAGGGGAAAAGTTACAACAGGAGACTGCTAATAACACCTTTCTATCAGAGAGCGTAAGTGTCCAACCAACAGCACCACCTCTACAGGAGACTGCTACTAACACCTTTCTATCTCCAGAGAGCATAAGTGTCCAATCAACAGCACCACCTCCATATGCTAGGAGGCTCCCAACCCCCGCAGTTGATAGTTGGGATCCTGAGACAGGATCTCAAGTATTAACATGCCCTGTATTTGAGGTAGGAGGGCAGCGAATTTACCAGGGTTTAAATTTCAAAACAGTGAAGGAGCTAAAAGAGGCTGTAACAACCTATGGTCCTCAAGCACCCTTCACTGTAAGCTTGGTCGAATCCATTAACAACTTGAACATGACGCCAGCAGATTGGGCTAGTATGTGTAAAGCTGTGCTAAATGGAGGTCAATACCTGTTATGGAAGGTTGCCAATGAGGAATTTTGCAAGGAGACGGCTAGGCGAAATGCAGCAGCTGGTTATCCTCAGAGAAATCTAGATATGTTGTTAGAAAAGGGACCTTATGAGGATCAGCAGCAACAAATTGCATATGATCCTGGCATATACTCACAAATTGCTGCAGAGGCAATTAGGGCATGGAAGACTTTACAAGGACATGGAGGTTTACAAGGTCAATTATCTAAGGTAATACAAGGAGCTAATGAACCTTACACTGAATTTGTAGATAGGCTTATTCAAATAGCTACTAGAATTTTTGGGAATACAGAACAAGCAATGCCATTAATAAAACAACTGGCTTATGACCAAGCGAATTGTTGGTACAGAGATATAATTAGACCATGGAAACAGGAAGATTTAAACACATATATTAAATTATGTAGAGACATTAATGAACAAGAGCAAGTCATGGCAGCTGCAGTAAAACAGGCTTTAGATTCCAGAGACATTAATGAACAAGGGCAAATTGTGGCAGCTGCAGTAAAACGGGCTTTATATGCCAGGCCAAGAACATGCTACAATTGTCAACAAACAGGACAATTTGCCTGTTTAACAAAACTAGGTATCAAAGGAGTAGAATACCGGGTATTTGCCCACGATGCCGTAGAGGGAGACATTGGGCTAATGAATGCCATTCTCAAACCACCATAGAGGGTACTCCATTATCAAAAAATGAACAAGGACAAGGTGTTTATCCACAATATCGTGGACAATGGCATCGGGCTCCAATGCCAAAAAATGGATAGGGGGCCCCAATGCTCCGGGGCCCCAAACCACAAATATACGGAGCACTGGAGGAACCCAGCAACCCTATCAGGGTTGTGCCCAGGACACATTGTCCATCAGATCCCTCATCAAACAAACCAGAGGGAGCGCAGGGTTGGACATCTGCGCCTCCGCCAAATCAGTACTAACTCCAGAGATGGGAGTTCAAATCATTCCCACAGGGGTGAAAGGACCTCTTCCCAAAGGAACAGTAGGCTTATTATTGGGACGCAGCTCTTCTACTCTAAAAGGACTTTTGATAAGTCCTGGGGTAATTGATCCTGATTATGAAGGTGAAATAAAAATTATAGCCAGTTCTCCAAAGGGTATATCAGTAATTTCACCAGGAGATAGAATAGCACAGTTACTAATAATACCAAGCCTACATGATAAATTTTCCAGTCATACTGTAGAAAGAGGTTCCAAGGGATTAGGCTCCACAGGTGTAGATTGGGCTATGCTTTCTTTAAATTTAGATTCTCGCCCCATGCTAAAAGTAAATATTCAAGGACATGAATTTAATGGGCTACTGGATACAGGTGCAGACCTTAGCATCATCTCTCGTCAAGAATGGCCAAAACATTGGCCATTACAACAAACCACTCAAACGCTTCGAGGCCTAGGAGTGGCGACTAATCCCCATAGAAGTGCAATGGCATTAGATTGGAAGGATCCTGAAGGATGTGAAGGAACTATACAGCCATATGTGTTGGATCATCTTCCCGTAAATTTATGGGGACGAGATGTCTTAGATCAATTAGGTTTGACATTAACAAATAATATCAATCAAAATGCACCCACTATTATGGCTAGACAAGGTTTTAGGAAAGGAAAAATTAGAAAAACAAGAACAAGGTATAGCCGCACCAATACAAATAGATCAAGGAACAGACAGACATGGGTTGGATTTTCACTAAGGGCCACTGAGACAATAAAAATTACATGGAAATCAGAAAGACCAGTGTGGGTTCCTCAGTGGCCCTTGACTAAAGAAAAGATACAAGTAGCCCATGATCTAGTCAAACAACAATTAGCGGAGGCACATATACAACCTTCCATATCTCCCGATAATACTCCCATTTTTGTCATTAAAAAGAAATCTGGTAAATGGAGATTATTGCAAGATTTAAGAGCCATTAATAATGAAATGGTCATTATGGGACCTGCTCAATCGGGGATTCCTCAATTGTCTGCTTTGCCAAAAACTTGGTATGTTTTAGTTATAGATATTAAAGATTGTTTTTTTTCAATTCCAATTCATCCTGAGGATACTCCACGTTTTGCATTTACTATCCCTGCACTAAATCATGAAGGTCCTGATCAGAGATATGAATGGAAAGTACTCCCTCAAGGGATGGCTAACAGCCCAACTATGTGTCAAATTTATGTTAACAAAGCAATCCAGCCACGTAGAAATCAAAATCCTGAACTACAAGTATTTCATTATATGGATGATGTATTATTAGCACACAAAGCTAAAACACATTACTAGAATGTTATGCCACACTTACAAACTTATTAAAAAATTATAATCTAGAGATAGCAATAGATAAGGTACAATTAAATTTTCCAATTAATTGTTTAGGAGTTCTATTATCCTCAACCATGGTCCGTCCACCAAAAATTCAAACATGAGTAGATCAACTCAAATCACTTAATGACTTTCAAAAGTTATTAGGAGACATAAATTGGATAAGGCCTTATCTAGGTATTCCAACAGGAGAATTGGGACCTTTATTTGATATCCTAAAAGGTCCATCAGATCCAAATTCACCCCGAATGTTAACGCCTGAAGCAAGAAAGGCATTAAAAATCATTGAAACAAATATGGAAAATATGCATTTGGATAGAATTGATATAAGTTTGCCTTTATTATTTATTGTACTACCAACAAAAAATATTCCTACAGGAGTATTTTGGCAAGAAGGTCCATTATTATGGATGCATTTATCTTATTCTCCTAACACTATTCTTACTAGGTATCCTGAGGCTGTAGACAATTAATACTCAAAGGAATAAAAGCAGCAAAGGGAGTGTTTGGAATTTCTCCCAATAAAATTATTACTCCATATACTATGAATCAAATGGATGAATTAGCTAATGAGTTAAATACTTGGGCAATAATCATGTGCAAATCTAATGTTTCATTTGATAACCACTTACCATCTAATCCTTTATTGTCTTTTTGGTCATTACATCCTGTAATTTTTCCAAAAATGACAAGAAAAACACCTATCGTGAATGCTCCAAATATATTCACTGATGGGTCAAATAATGGTACAGCAGCAATAGTTACACCTGATCAAACTTTTACATTTTTAGTACTCAAACAATCAGCTCAAAAGGTAGAGCTTAATGCAGTATTACAAGCTTTTGTGATGTTTAAAGATTCTGTATTTAATTTATTTTCCGATAGTCAGTATATAGTCAATGCTATAGTATCCCTTGAATATGCTGGTAGGATTTCCCCTTCCTCTACTGTTTTCTCTTTGCTTTCCACTATACAAAGTCTAATCTGGGACAGAAAAGATCCATTCTTTATAGGACATATCAGGGCACATACAGGATTGCCTGGAGCCCTTAGTTTGGGCAATGATTTAGCAGATAAAACTACACATGACATACATATTTTCTCTACACTAGAAGAAGCTATAATTTTTCATAAAAGGTTCCATGTCAATGCTAATACTTTACAAAAGCATTTTAAAATAACTAAGGAACAAGCTAGACAAATAATAAAACTATGTCAAAATTGTGTGACCTTTTTACCACAAGTTAATCTTGGAGTCAATCCTAGAGGATTGATACCTAACCATATTTGGCAAGTGGACGTCACACACTTGCCAGAATTTGGAAAATTAAAATATTTGCATGGTACAGTTGATACTTCTTCTGGATTTTTGATGGGCTCCCTTCATGCTGGAGAAAAAACTAAAGATGTTATAGCTCATTGCTTACAAAATTTTGCCACTGTGGGCATTCCAAAACAGTTAAAAACAGATAATGCCCCTGGTTATACTTCTACTTCTTTTAAACAATTTTGCTCATCATTTGGCATTACTCATATAACAGGAATCCCATACAATCCACAGGGACAAGGCATAGTTGAAAGAGCTCATCAAACTATTAAAATGTACTTATTAAACAAAAAGACGGAATTGGGAAGGGGTATATATTCCCCAAAGATAAACTTAAAATAACCCTTTTTACTCTAAACTTTTTAAATTTGGATTCATCAGGACTTAGTGCTGCAGAAAGGCATATATGTCCAAAAAATGTACATAAGCCCAAGGTACTTTGGAAAGATATTCTAACAGGACAATGGAAAGGTCCTGACCCAGTAATTGTCTGGAGTCGGGGGTCTGTTTGTGTGTTTCCACAGGAAGAACAGCAGCCGATTTGAATTCCGGAGAGATTAACTAAAGTCCTGACCCAGTGATTTTCTGGAGTCAGGGGCCTGTTTGTGTGTTTCCACAGGGAGAACAGCAGCTGATTTGGATTCCAGAGAGATTAACTAAAGCAATTTCTACAGACCAAAAAGAAGATGATTTGGCTCAAATCCATAACAGCTGATATCCAGAACTCCAATTTGGCTATCCTTACATCTGGGACAGAACCAGGATGCTTTTTTCAATATCTATTTTATTATTGCCCTTTCCCATATCATGAAGTTCTATATTGTTTTTTGAGCTCATACAGACCTAGGTTAATGTTTTGTTGATCAGTTCTATTTTTTTTTTTTTGACTATAGAGTTTTTAAACATTGCAATGGAGATTTCACCTGTAAAAAGTTATAAGGGCTTTACTATTATGTTATGTGTTGTATGTATTATATTATGTGTGCACACTTGAGTTTTGTGTTATATGTTTGAATGTACGTATGTCCATGTATCATATATGATGAGCGCTCATGAAAAAATGGATCCAAATATTTTTTTTATTCACGTGATTTAAATGGTTTAATTTAAATTGGGTAAATAACTGTTAAGAATTGTTTTAATATGTAAACAAAAAAGGAGGTTAACAGATCTGTTTGTTTACTTTAACCTTTCCTTTTCATTATATTTAATAATCTCTTCAAGATAACATAAATTGTCTGTAATGCTTTTGGTAGTATGGCCATTTTGACAATATTAATTCTGCCTATCCAGGAGCATGGGAGATCTTTCCATATTCTGAGGTTTTCTTCAATTTCTTTCTTTAGCGTTCTATAGTTTTCATTGTAGAGAACTTTTACCTCTTCCGTTAGATTGATTCCCAGGTATTTTATTTTATTTGAGGCTATTATGAATGGAGTGGTTTTTCTAATTCCTCTTTCAGTGGATTCATCACTGATGTATAGGAATGCATTTGATTTATGGGTGTTGATTTTATATCCTGCTACTTTGCTGAATTCATTTATTAGTTCTAGAAATTTTCTGGTGGAATTTTTTGAATCTTCTAGATATAGAATCATGTCATCAGCAAATAGTGATAGCTTGAGTTCTTCTTTACCTATTTTATCACTTTTACTTCTTTCTTTTGTCTAATTTCTCTGGCTAGAGTTTTAAGGATGATGTTTAATAGAAGTGGTGAAAGAGGACATCCTTATCTTGTTCCAGTTTTTAGCAGGAATGCTTTTAATTTTTCTCCATTTAGAAGAATGCTGGCCTTGGGTTTAGCATAGATAGCTTTTACAATGTTGAGGTATGTTCCTACTATCCCTAGTTTTTCTAGTGTTTTGAACATGAATTTGTGCTGTATTTTGTCAAGTGCTTTTTCTGCATCTATTGATATGATCATATGACTCTTGTTTTTAAGTCTACTAATATGATGAATTATGATTATTGATTCCATGTGTTGAACCAACCCTGCATCCCTGGGATGAACCCCATTTGATCATGATGCACTATCTTTTTAATGTTTTTGTATGCGATTTGCCAGAATTTTATTGAGGATTTTGCATCTATGTTCATCAGGGATATTGTTCTGAAGTTTTCTTTCCTTGATGTGTCTTTGTCTGGTTTTGGTATCAGGGTCATAATAGCCTCATAGAATGAGTTTGGAAGGGTTCCCTCCTTTTCTATTTCATGGAATACTTTGAGGAGTGTTAATTCTACTTTGAGAGTGCAAGACTTCGTGTTTGTTAGTTAGTTTTAATTTAAAGGTCTGCATGAGATCAGAACCCTTTGCTAACATCCATGCAACATGGCTGGGTCTATTAAGCCTACAGTTAGCCTCAGGAGTCAGGTCTTTGTCCCAGAAACCAGCCTAATCCTACTGGTCTGCAATTGAACATGTGTGACATAAGTGCAAGAGGTTTCGTATGTCACTGTTAAAGATCACCTCTGCAGGGAGTGAATAGATGGAGTACACAGGATTTTTAGGCTCATGAAACTTTTCTGTATGATGAAGTGGATACATGTCCTTACATATTTGTCAAAAACACAGGACATCTGACACAGAGGGTGACGCACTGTGCCGGAGGTGCCCTGCGGGACACCAGCACCTCCGTGAGCAGCGCTGAGGTGTGGGAGGCTGTGCACGTGGGGTCAAGACGCAGGTGCTCTCTGCACTCTCCCCACAACCTGGTCCGAATCTAAAACTTCCTTTAAAACCTGTGGCATGACAGACTTTCCTAAAATCACTATTGCTTTACATTAATGATTACCAAATAAGCAAAATTATGAAAAGTTCCTATTTCACAAATGAATTTTTATGTTATATAATGTATATTGTAATTTTATATCCTATTATCTCATAATTATTTAGTTAATTTATAACTGATTTCATGTAACAATGCATCACAATTTTATGATTACTAATTAGAAGTTTATAGTTATTTTGTTACAGTCATGCAGGGTATAGTCTCATCACTTTCATGTTGCATGTTGTGCATGTCGTGTTCAGATGCTGAGTTCTGCGCTCTGAGAAGGCAGCTTTAGAAGACGGACGGAGGGAAGCACATGTCCCTGTGCTGGGAAGGCTTTGTGGTCTGCCCTGTGTTCACACAGACTGGGTCCCGTGATTTTCACACCCACAGAAACTGCGGCACCACACTGGAAATACAGAGCGAGGACGCTGCCCGGGAAGCCTGATGGGTGGCCCGAGCTTCCCCAGGTCGTTGGCCGCTCTCTGCTCTCAGGGGAGCCTGGCCACTTTAAACAGGCTTAGCCACCCCTCCCCACAGCACTCCCAGGTTTTGTCTTTCTTTGTTCTCCTTTCTGGGGCGCAGAACATGGTCGATTCATGTCTGCGTTTGGCTGTTAAGAGATGAAGTCTGCTATTACTCCCCTCGTTGCCACGAGTTTCTGTAGTAGATTAAATATCTCTAGATTCCCGACCACACCCAGCGTGGTGTGACATCTGGACACAATGGCAGAAGGGCACAGTGCTTCTGGCGGAGGGGGACAGGAAGGGACCAATCTCGAGCTCCATCTGCACTTTTGTGAGTCAGGCATTGCCCTGTGCTGCAGAATGTTTGTCTGTGACCATCATGTCACAGTATTGGGTGAGAGTGCACTGGGATTGGCTTTGTCCCCAGTGTGAGCTGGGTCTTCTCCCTTTTACACTAGGCGGGTCCCTTTCCCACTTCAATCAGTAAGTCGAAGTCTACTTCCATGAATGCTCACTGGGGAGTTAGTTTCCTGGTTATCACTTGCCCTATAACAAAACTCATAGCTTAAATCATTGTTTCATTACACTTGTCACCCCAGGTTGGGCGACTCAGGATTGGAGCAGATCCGCTAGTTTGTGGCTGAGGCTTTTCAGAAATTGTGGTCAAGTTGTTGGCTGGCAGGGGGAACTGAAGGTCACTCAAAGCAATGAAAAATCTTTCTTCTAAACCTCTGGCTTCCTGAGTGTTTAAGACTCTCATGCTCTTCTAGAAAAATAGATGAGGACAATGTACACTAAGGGTAATTTGTATTTGCAATGCCCACCTCAACGAAAGTAACTCAGCTAAAAAATTAGAAGTGCCCTTGGAAAGGAGATCCTATAACCTCTCAAAAACAGTGGAACGCATCTTTGGATTGGCAGGCAGGGATTTCTGAAGGATGAAATGGCTCTGAGATGGCTTCTCTGCAGGATTCTGGAGGTCTGCCAGTGAGAGGCACAGGCTAAACGTCTCAAGGCTTGACATGACAGGATCAGCCCCTGATAACGCCTGCCCCCTCTTCTCCCTGGCTAACCAACCTGCACCTGAGCCACTGATCCCCTTGATCCCTGGCCCTTTCTTCCTGAATCCCCCCCTCAACATCAGATTTTCTTTAAGAAAGTCTCTTCCAGTGATCCAAGGACCTCGCCTCAGAGCAACTAAACCTGCATCAAGTTGAGCCACTGTCAAAAAGTTTCCAACCCCAAAGCCCAAACCAAATCTATAGGAGAATTAAAAAGTCCTCTTGGTGCCTATGACCTGGACTCCCTGATTTATAACAATTTATACAGCTGGGGCCCCAAATGGTTTTATGTAGAACATTGGGGAGACCATGAAAAGGATCCTGAGCTCCAAACCTGCCTCCAGAGATGGAAGGAAACAGAAAATCAGCCAAAGTTGTGCCCAGGGAAGCAAATTAGGCCCCGCACAGTCTTGTGAAAGGCAAAAGCATGAAGTAGAGGCAGAGCCCTGATGTCATTGAGAAGGCAGGTAGACCTATGATGTCATTGAGAATGCAAGCAGACCTCTGATGTCATTGAGAAGGCAGGCAGACCCCTGATGTCATTGATAAGGCAGGCAGACCCCTGATGTCATGGAGAAGGCAGGCAGACCCCTGATGTCATGGAGAAGGCAGGCAGACCCCTGATGTCATGGAGAAGGCAGGCAGACCCCTGCTGTCATGGAGAAGGCAGGCAGACCCCTGATGTCATGGAGAAGGCAGGCAGACCCCTGATGTCATGGAGAAGGCAGGCAGACCTATGATGTCATTGAGCAGGCAGACCCCTGATGTCATTCAGAAGGCAGGCAGACCCCTGATGTCATTGAGCACTCAGGCAGACCTCTGATGTCATGGAGAAGGCAGGCAGACCCCTGATGTCATTGAGAAGGCAGGCAGACCTCTGATGTCATTGAGAAGACAGGCAGACCCCTGATGTCATGGAGAAGGCAGGCAGACCCCTGATGTCATTGAGAAGGCAGGCAGACCTCTGATGTCATTGGGAAGGCAGGCAGAACCCTGATGTCATTGAGAAGTCAGGCAGACCCCTGAAGTCATTCAGAAGGCAGGCAGACCTCTGATGTCATTGAGAAGGCAGGCAGACCTCTGATGTCATGAGAAGAAACCCAGACCCCTGATGTCATTGAGAAGGCAGGCAGACCTCTGATGTCATTCAGAAGGCAGGCAGACCCTGATGTCATTGAGAAGGCAGGCAGACCTCTGATGTCATTGGGAAGGCAGGCGGACCCCTGATGTCATTGACCACGCAGGCAGATCCCTGATGTCAATGAGAAGGCAGAAGACCCCTGATGTCATGGAGAAGGCAGGCAGACCCCTGATGTCATGGAGAAGGCAGGCAGACCACTGATGTCATGGAGAAGGCAGGCAGACCTCTGATGTCATGGAGAAGGCAGGCAGACCCCTGATGTCATTGAGAAGGCAGGCAGACCTCTGATGTCATGGAGAAGGCAGGCAGAACTCTGATGTCATTGAGCACTCAGGCAGACCTCTGATGTCATGGAGAAGGCAGGCAGACCCCTGATGTCATTGAGAAGGCAGGCAGACCTCTGATGTCATTGAGAAGACAGGCAGACCCCTGATGTCATGGAGAAGGCAGGCAGACCCCTGATGTCATTGAGAAGGCAGGCAGACCTCTGATGTCATTGAGAAGGCAGGCAGACCCCTGATGTCATTGAGCAGGCAGGAAGACCCCTGATGTCATTCAGAAGGCAGGCAGACCCCTGATGTCATTCAGAAGGCAGGCAGACCCCTGATGTCATGGAGAAGGAAGGCAGACCTCTGATGTCATTGAGAAAGCAGGCAGATCCCTGATGTCATTGAGAAGGCAGGCAGACCCCTGATGTCATGGAGAAGGCAGGCAGATCCCTGATGTCATTGAGAAGGCAGGCAGACCTCTGATGACATTGAGAAGGCAGGCAGACCCCTGATGTCATGGAGAAGGCAGGAAGACCCCTGATGACATTGAGAAGGCAGGCAGACCCCTGATGTCATTGAGCACGCAGGCAGACCTCTCATGTCATTGAGAAGGCAGGCAGACCTCTGATGTCATGGAGAAGGCAGGCAGACCTCTGATGTCATTGAGAAGGCAGGCAGACCTCTGATGTCATTGAGAAGGAACCAAGACCCCTGATGTCATTGAGAAGGCAGGCAGACCTCTGATGTCATGGAGAAGGCAGGCAGACCCCTGATGTCATTGGGAAGGCAGGCAGATCCCTGATGTCATGGAGAAGGCAGGCAGACCTCTGATGTCATTGAGTAGGCGGGCAGACCCCTGATGTCATGGAGAAGGCAGGCAGACCCTGATGTCATGGAGAAGGCAGGCGGACCTCTGATGTCATTGAGAAGGCAGGCAGACCTCTGATGTCATTGGGAAGGCAGGCGGACCCCTGATGTCATTGAGAAGGCAGGCAGACCCCTGATGTCATTGAGAAGGCAGGCAGACCTCTG
The DNA here is from genome assembly GCF_052094955.1 of Ictidomys tridecemlineatus. NCBI lineage: Eukaryota > Metazoa > Chordata > Mammalia > Rodentia > Sciuridae > Ictidomys > Ictidomys tridecemlineatus. Next base: position 227,850,676 of record NC_135478.1, read on the forward strand.
ATGTCATTGAGAAGGCAGGCAGACCCCTGATGACATTGAGAAGGCAGGCAGACCCCTGATGTCATGGAGAAGGCAGGCAGACCCCTGATGTCATTGAGAAGGCAGGCAGACCTCTGATGTCATGGAGAGGCAGGAAGACCTCTGATGTCATTGAGAAGGCAGGCAGACCCCTGATGACATTGAGAAGGCAGGCAGACCCCTGATGTCATGCAGAAGGCAGGGAGACCCCTGATGTCATGGAGAAGGCAGGCAGACCTCTGATGTCATGGAGAAGGCAGGCAGACCTCTCATGTGATTGAGAAGGCAGGCAGACCCCTGATGTCATTGAGCAGGCAGGCAGACCCCTGATGTCATTGAGCAGGCAGGCAGACCCCTGATGACATTGAGAAGGCAGGCAAACCCCTGATGTCATGGAGAAGGCAGGCAGACCCGTGATGTCATGGAGAAGGCAGGCAGACCCCTGATGTCATTGAGAAGGCAGGCAGACCCCTGATGTCATTGAGAAGGCAGGCAGACCTCTGATGTCATTGGGAAGGCAGGCAGACCCCTGATGTCATTGAGAAGGCAGGCAGACCCCTGATGTCATTCAGAAGGCAGGCAGACCTCTGATGTCATTGAGAAGGCAGGAAGACCTCTGATGTCATTGAGAAGAAACCCAGACCCCTGATGTCATTGAGAAGGCAGGCAGACCTCTGATGTCATTCAGAAAAAAGGCAGACCCTGATGTCATTGAGAAGGCAGGCAGACCTCTGATGTCTATGGGAAGGCAGGCGGACCCCTGATGTCATTGAGCACGCAGGCAGATCCCTGATGTCATTGAAAAGGCAGCAGACCCCTGATGTCATGGAGAAGGCAGGCAGACCCCTGATGTCATAAAGAAGGCAGGCAGACCAGTGATGTCATGGAGAAGGCAGGCAGACCTCTGATGTCATGGAGAAGGCAGGCAGACCCCTGATGTCATTGAGAAGGCAGGCAGACCTCTGATGTCATGGAGAAGGCAGGCAGAACTCTGATGTCATTGAGCACGCAGGCAGACCTCGGATGTCATGGAGAAGGCAGGCAGACCCCTGATGTCATTGAGAAGGCAGGCAGACCTCTGATGTCATGGAGAAGGCAGGCAGACCCCTGATGTCATGGAGAAGGCAGGCAGATCCCTGATGTCATTGAGAAGGCCGGCAGACCCCTGATGTCATTGAGAAGGCAGGCAGACCCCTGATGTCATTCATAAGGCAGGCAGATCCCTGATGTCATGGAGAAGGCAGGCAGACCCCTGATGTCATTGAGAAGGCAGGCAGACCCCTGATGTCATTGAGCAGGCAGGAAGACCCCTGATGTCATTCAGAAGGCAGGCAGACCCCTGATGTCATTCAGAAGGCAGGCAGACCCCTGATGTCATTCAGAAGGCAGGCAGACCCCTGATGTCATGGAGAAGGCAGGCAGACCCCTGATGTCATTGAGAAGGCAGGCAGATCCCTGATGTCATGGAGAAGGAAGGCAGACCTCTGATGTCATTGAGAAGGCAGGCAGACCCCTGATGTCATGGAGAAGGAAGGCAGACCTCTGATGTCATTGAGAAGGCAGGCAGATCCCTGATGTCATTGAGAAGGCAGGCAGACCCCTGATGTCATGGAGAAGGCAGGCAGACCCCTGATGTCATGGAGAAGGCAGGCAGACCCCTGATGTCATGGAGAAGGCAGGCAGACCTCTCATGTCATTGAGAAGGCAGGCAGACCTCTGATGTCATGGAGAAGGCAGGCAGACCTGTCATGTCATTGAGAAGGCAGGCAGACCTCTGATGTCATTGAGAAGGAACCCAGACCCCTGATGTCATTGAGAAGGCACGCAGATCCCTGATGTCATGGAGAAGGCAGGCAGACCTCTGATGTCATGGAGAAGGCAGGCAGACCAGTGATGTCATTCAGAAGGCAGGCAGACCCCTGATGTCATGGAGAAGGCAGGGAGACCCCTGATGTCATGGAGAAGGCAGGCAGACCTCTCATGTCATTGAGAAGGCAGGGAGACCCCTGATGTCATGGAGAAGGCAGGCAGACCCCTGATGTCATGGAGAAGGCAGGCAGACCCCTGATGACATTGAGAAGGCAGGCAGACCCCTGATGTCATTGAGCACGCAGGCAGACCTCTGATTTCATTGAGAAGGCAGGCAGACCTCTGATGTCATGGAGAAGGAAGGCAGACCTCTGATGTCATTGAGAAGGCGGCAGACCTCTGATGTCATTGAGAAGGAACCCAGACCCCTGATGTCATGGAGAAGGCAGGCAGACCTCTGATGTCATTCAGAAAAAAGGCAGACCCTGATGTCATGGAGAAGGCAGGCAGACCCCTGATGTCATTGGGAAGGCAGGCAGACCTCTGATGTCATGGAGAAGGCAGGCAGACCCCTGATGTCATTGGGAAGGCAGGCAGACCTCTGATGTCATTGAGTAGGCAGGCAGACCCCTGATGTCATGGAGAAGGCAGGCAGACCCTGATGTCATGGAGAAGGCAGGGAGACCCCTGATGTCATTGAGAAGGCAGGCAGACCCCTGATGTCATTGAGAAGGCAGGCAGACCCCTGATGTCATGGAGAAGGCAGGCAGACCCCTGATGTCATGGAGAAGGCAGGCAGACCTCTGATGTCATGGAGAAGGCAGGCAGACCTCTGATGACATTGAGAAGGCAGGCAGACTCCTGATGTCATGGAGAAGGCAGGCAGACCCCTGATGTCATGGAGAAGGCAGGCAGACCTCTGATGTCATGGAGAAGGCAGGCAGACCTCTGATGTCATGGAGAAGGCAGGCAGACCCCTGATGTCATTGGGAAGGCAGGCAGACCTCTGATGTCATTGAGTAGGCAGGCAGACCCCTGATGTCATGGAGAAGGCAGGCAGACCCTGATGTCATGGAGAAGGCAGGCACACCCCTGATGTCATTGGGAAGGCAGGCAGACCTCTGATGTCATTGGGAAGGCAGGCGGACCCCTGATGTCATTGAGAAGGCAGGCAGACCCCTGATGTCATTGAGAAGGCAGGCAGACCTCTGATGTCATTGAGAAGGCAGGCAGACCCCTGATGACATTGAGAAGGCAGGCAGACCCCTGATGTCATGGAGAAGGCAGGCAGACCCCTGATGTCATTGAGAAGGCAGGCAGACCACTGATGTCATGGAGAGGCAGGCAGACCTCTGATGTCATTGAGAAGGCAGGCAGACCTCTTATGTCATTGAGAAGGCAGGCAGACCTCTGATGTCATTGAGAAGGCAGGCAGACCTCTGATGTCATTGAGAAGGCAGGCAGACCTCTGATGTCATTGAGAAGGCAGGCAGACCCCTGATGACATTGAGAAGGCAGGCAGACCCCTGATGTCATGGAGAAGGCAGGGAGACCCCTGATGTCATGGAGAAGGCAGGCAGACCTCTCATGTCATTGAGAAGGCAGGGAGACCCCTGATGTCATAGAGAAGGCAGGCAGACCTCTGATGTCATTGAGAAGGCAGGCAGACCCCTGATGACATTGAGAAGGCAGGCAAACCCCTGATGTCATGGAGAAGGCAGGCAGACCCGTGATGTCATGGAGAAGGCAGGCAGACCCCTGATGTCATTGAGAAGGCAGGAAGACCTCTGATGTCATGAAGAAGGCAGGCAGACCTCTGATGTCATGGAGAAGGCAGGCAGACCCCTGATGACATTGAGAAGGCAGGCAGACCCCTGATGTCATTCAGAAGGCAGGCAGACCCCTGATGTCATTCAGAAGGCAGGCAGACCCCTGATGTCATGGAGAAGGCAGGCAGACCCCTGATGTCATTGAGAAGGCAGGCAGACCTCTGATGTCATTCAGAAGGCAGGCAGACCCTGATGTCATTGAGAAGGCAGGCAGACCTCTGATGTCATTGGGAAGGCAGGCGGACCCCTGATGTTATTGAGAACGCAGGCAGATCCCTGATGTCATTGAGAAGGCAGGCAGACCCCTGATGTCATGGAGAAGGAAGGCAGAACTCTGATGTCATGGAGAAGGCAGGCAGACCCCTGATGTCATTGAGAACGCAGGCAGACCTCTGATGTCATGGAGAAGGCAGGCAGAACTCTGATGTCATTGAGCACGCAGGCAGACCTCTGATGTCATGGAGAAGGCAGGCAGACCCCTCATGTCATTGAGAAGGCAGGCAGACCTCTGATGTCATGGAGAAGGCAGGCAGACCCCTGATGTCATGGAGAAGGCAGGCAGATCCCTGATGTCATTGAGAAGGCAGGCAGACCCCTGATGTCATTGAGAAGGCAGGCAGACCCCTGATGTCATTGAGCAGGCAGGAAGACCCCTGATGTCATTCAGAAGGCAGGCAGACCCCTGATGTCATGGAGAAGGAAGGCAGACCTCTGATGTCATTGAGAAGGCAGGCAGACCTCTGATGTCATTGAGAAGGCAGGCAGACCCCTGATGTCATGGAGAAGGCAGGCAGATCCCTGATGTCATTGAGAAGGCAGGCAGACCTCTGATGTCATGGAGAAGGCAGGCAGACCCCTGATGTTATTGAGCACGCAGCCAGATCCCTGATGTCATTGAGAAGGCAGCAGACCCCTGATGTCATGGAGAAGGCAGGCAGAACTCTGATGTCATTGAGAAGGCAGGCAGACCTCTGATGTCTTTGAGAAGGCAGGCAGACCCCTGATGACATTGAGAAGGCAGGCAGACCCCTGATGTCATGGAGAAGGCAGGGAGACCCCTGATGTCATGGAGAAGGCAGGCAGACCTCTCATGTCATTGAGAAGGCAGGGAGACCCCTGATGTCATGGAGAAGGCAGGCAGACCTCTGATGTCATTGAGAAGGCAGGCAGACCCCTGATGACATTGAGAAGGCAGGCAAACCCCTGATGTCATGGAGAAGGCAGGCAGACCCCTGATGTCATGGAGAAGGCAGGCAGACCTCTGATGTCATTGGGAAGGCAGGCGGACCCCTGATGTTATTGAGCACGCAGGCAGATCCCTGATGTCATTGAGAAGGCAGCAGACCCCTGATGTCATGGAGAAGGCAGGCAGAACTCTGATGTCATGGAGAAGGCAGGCAGACCCCTGATGTCATTGAGCAGGCAGGAAGACCCCTGATGTCATTCAGAAGGCAGGCAGACCCCTGATGTCATTCAGAAGGCAGGCAGACCCCTGATGTCATGGAGAAGGAAGGCAGACCTCTGATGTCATTGAGAAGGCAGGCAGACCTCTGATGTCATTGAGAAGGCAGGCAGACCCCTGATGTCATGGAGAAGGCAGGCAGATCCCTGATGTCATTGAGAAGGCAGGCAGACCTTTGATGTCATGGAGAAGGCAGGCAGACCCCTGATGTCATGGAGAAGACAGGAAGACCCCTGATGACATTGAGAAGGCAGGCAGACCCCTGATGTCATTGAGCACGCAGGCAGACCTCTTATGTCATTGAGAAGGCAGGCAGACCTCTGATGTCATGGAGAAGGCAGGCAGACCTCTGATGTCATGGAGAAGGCAGGCAGACCTCTGATGTCATTGAGAAGGAACCCAGACCCCTGATGTCATTGAGAAGGCAGGCAGACCCCTGATGTCATGGAGAAGGCAGGCAGACCCCTGATGTCATTGGGAAGGCAGGCAGACCTCTGATGTCATTGAGTAGGCAGGCAGACCCCTGATGTCATGGAGAAGGCAGGCAGACCCTGATGTCATGGAGAAGGCAGGCAGACCTCTGATGTCATTGGGAAGGCAGGCGGACCCCTGATGTCATTGAGAAGGCAGGCAGACCTCTGATGTCATGGAGAAGGCAGGCAGACCCCTGATGTCATTGAGAAGGCAGGCAGACCTCTGATGTCATGGAGAAGGCAGGCAGATCCCTGATGTCATGAAGAAGGCAGGCAGACCCCTGATGTCATGGAGAAGGCAGGCAGACCTCTGATGTCATTGGGAAGGCAGGCAGACCCCTGATGTCATGGAGAAGGCAGGCAGACCTCTGATGTCATTGGGAAGGCAGGCAGACCCCTGATGTCATTGAGAAGGCAGGCAGACCCCTGATGTCATTCAGAAGGCAGGCAGACCCCTGATGTCATTCAGAAGGCAGGCAGACCCCTGATGTCATGGAGAAGGCAGGCAGACCCCTGATGTCATTGAGAAGGCAGGCAGACCTCTGATGTCATTCATAAGGCAGGCAGACCCTGATGTCATTGAGAAGGCAGGCAGACCTCTGATGTCATTGGGAAGGCAGGCGGACCCCTGATGTTATTGAGCATGCAGCCAGATCCCTGATGTCATTGAGAAGGCAGCAGACCCCTGATGTCATGGAGAAGGCAGGCAGAACTCTGATGTCATTGAGAAGGCAGGCAGACCTCTGATGTCTTTGAGAAGGCAGGCAGACCCCTGATGACATTGAGAAGGCAGGCAGACCCCTGATGTCATGGAGAAGGCAGGGAGACCCCTGATGTCATGGAGAAGGCAGGCAGACCTCTCATGTCATTGAGAAGGCAGGGAGACCCCTGATGTCATGGAGAAGGCAGGCAGACCTCTGATGTCATTGAGAAGGCAGGCAGACCCCTGATGACATTGAGAAGGCAGGCAAACCCCTGATGTCATGGAGAAGGCAGGCAGACCCGTGATGTCATGGAGAAGGCAGGCAGACCCCTGATGTCATTGAGAAGGCAGGCAGACCCCTGATGTCATGGAGAAGGCAGGGAGACCCCTGATGTCATGGAGAAGGCAGGCAGACCTCTCATGTCATTGAGAAGGCACGCAGACCTCTGATGTCATTGGGAAGGCAGGTGGACCCCTGATGTTATTGAGCACGCAGGCAGATCCCTGATGTCATTGAGAAGGCAGCAGACCCCTGATGTCATGGAGAAGGCAGGCAGAACTCTGATGTCATGGAGAAGGCAGGCAGACCCCTGATGTCATTGAGAACGCAGGCAGACCTCTGATGTCATGGAGAAGGCAGGCAGAACTCTGATGTCATTGAGCACGCAGGCAGACCTCTGATGTCATGGAGAAGGCAGGCACACCCCTGATGTCATTGAGAAGGCAGTCAGACCCCTGCTGTCATTGAGAAGGCAGGCAGACCCCTGATGTCATGGAGAAGGAAGGCAGACCCCTGATGTCATGGAGAAGGCAGGCAGACCTTTGATGTCATTGAGAAGGCGGCAGACCTCTGATGTCATTGAGAAGGAACCCAGACCCCTGATGTCATGGAGAAGGCAGGCAGACCTCTGATGTCATTGAGAAGGCAGGCAGACCTCTGATGTCATTGGGAAGGCAGGCAGACCTCTGATGTCATGGAGAAGGCAGGCAGACCCCTGATTTCATGGAGAAGGCAGGCAGACCTCTGATGTCATGGAGAAGGCAGGCAGACCCCTGATGTCATTGAGAAGGCAGGCAGACCCCTGATGTCATGGAGAAGGCAGGCAGACCTCTGATGTCATGGAGAAGGCAGGCAGACCCCTGATGTCATTGAGAAGGCAGGCAGACCCCTGATGTCATTGAGAAGGCAGGCAGACCTCTGATGTCATGGAGAAGGCAGGCAGACCTGTGATGTCATTGAGAAGGCAGGCAGACCTCTGATGTCATTGAGAAGGAACCCAGACCCCTGATGTCATTGAGAAGGCAGGCAGACCTCTGATGTCATTGAGAAGGAACCCAGACCCCTGATGTCATTGAGAAGGCAGGCAGACCTCTGATGTCATGGAGAAGGCAGGCAGACCTGTGATGTCATTGAGAAGGCAGGCAGACCTCTGATGTCATTGAGAAGGAACCCAGACTCCTGATGTCATTGAGAAGGCAGGCAGACCTCTGATGTCATTGAGAAGAAACCCAGACCCCTGATGTCTTTGAGAAGGCAGGCAAACCTCTGATGTCATGGAGAAGGCAGGCAGACCTCTGATGTCATTGAGAAGGCAGGCAGACCCCTGATGTCATTGGGAAGGCAGGCAGACCTCTGATGTCATTGAGAAGGCAGGCAGACCCCTGATGTGATGGAGAAGGCAGGCAGACCTCTGATGTCATTGAGTAGGCAGGCAGACCTCTGATGTCATTGAGAAGGCAGGCAGACCCCTGATGTCATTGAGAAGGCAGGCAGACCCCTGATGTCATGGAGAAGGCAGGCAGACCCCTGATGTCATGGAGAAGGCAGGCAGACCCCTGATGTCATGGAGAAGGCAGGCAGACCTCTGATGTCATTGAGTAGGCAGGCAGACCTCTGATGTCATTGAGAAGGCAGGCAGACCAGTGATGTCATTCAGAAGGCAGGCAGACCCCTGATGTCATTGAGAAGGCCGGCAGACCCCTGATGTCATTGAGCACGCAGGCAGACCTCTGATGTCATTGAGAAGGCAGGCAGACCCCTGATGTCATTGAGAAGGCAGGCAGACCTCTGATGTCATGGGGAAGGCAGGCAGACCCCTGATGTCATGGAGAAGGCAGGCAGATCCCTGATGTCATTGAGAAGGCAGGCAGACCTCTGATGTCATGGAGAAGGCAGGCAGAACTCTGATGTCATTGAGCACGCAGGCAGACCTCTGATGTCATGGAGAAGGCAGGCAGACCCCTGATGTCATTGAGAAGGCAGGCAGACCTCTGATGTCATGGAGAAGGAACCCAGACCCCTGATGTCATTGAGAAGGCAGGCAGACCTCTGATGTCATTGAGAAGGAACCCAGACCCCTGATGTCATTGAGAAGGCAGGCAAACCTCTGATGTCATGGAGAAGGCAGGCAGACCTCTGATGTCATTGAGAAGGCAGGCCGTCCCCTGATGTCATTGGGAAGGCAGGCAGACCTCTGATGTCATTGAGAAGGCAGGCAGACCCCTGATGTCATGGAGAAGACAGGCAGACCTCTGATGTCATTGAGTAGGCAGGCAGACCTCTTATGTCATTGAGAAGGCAGGCAGACCCCTGATGTCATTGAGAAGGCAGGCAGACCCCTGATGTCATGGAGAAGGCAGGCAGACCCCTGATGTCATGGAGAAGTCAGGCAGACCCCTGATGTGATGGAGAAGGCAGGCAGACCTCTGATGTCATTGAGTAGGCAGGCAGACCTCTGATGTCATTGAGAAGGCAGGCAGACCAGTGATGTCATTCAGAAGGCAGGCAGACCCCTGATGTCATTGAGAAGGCAGGCAGACCCCTGATGTCATTGAGCACGCAGGCAGACCTCTGATGTCATTGAGAAGGCAGGCAGACCCCTGATGTCATGGAGAAGGCAGGCAGACCCCTGATGTCATGGAGAAGGCAGGCAGACTCCTGATGTCATTGAGCACGCAGGCAGATCCCTGATGTCATTGAGAAGGCAGCAGAGCCCTGATGTCATGGAGAAGGCAGCCAGACCTCTGATGTCATGGAGAAGGCAGGCAGACCCCTGATGTCACTGAGAAGGCAGGCAGACCTCTGATGTCATGGAGAAGGCAGGCAGAACTCTGATGTCATTGAGCACGCAGGCAGACCTCTGATGTCATGGAGAAGGCAGGCAGACCCCTGATGTCATTGAGAAGGCAGGCAGACCTCTGATGTCATGGAGAAGGCAGGCAGACCCCTGATGTCATGGAGAAGGCAGGCAGATCCCTGATGTCATAGAGAAGGCAGGCAGACCCCTGATGTCATTGAGAAGGCAGGCAGACCTCTGATGTCATGGAGAAGGCAGGCAGACCTGTGATGTCATTGAGAAGGCAGGCAGACCTCTGATGTCATGGAGAAAGGAACCCAGACCCCTGATGTCATTGAGAAGGCAGGCAGACCTCTGATGTCATTGAGAAGGAACCCAGACCCCTGATGTCATTGAGAAGGCAGGCAAACCTCTGATGTCATGGAGAAGGCAGGCAGACCTCTGATGTCATTGAGAAGGCAGGCAGACCTCTGATGTCATGGAGAAGGCAGGCAGACCTGTAATGTCATTGAGAAGGCAGGCAGACCTCTGATGTCATTGAGAAGGAACCCAGACCCCTGATGTCATTGAGAAGGCAGGCAGACCTCTGATGTCATGGAGAAGGCAGGCAGACCTGTGATATCATTGAGAAGGCAGGCAGACCTCTGATGTCATGGAGAAGGAACCCAGACCCCTGATGTCATTGAGAAGGCAGGCAGACCTCTGATGTCATTGAGAAGGAACCCAGACCCCTGATGTCATTGAGAAGGCAGGCAAACCTCTGATGTCATGGAGAAGGCAGGCAGACCTCTGATGTCATTGAGAAGGCAGGCCGACCCCTGATGTCATTGGGAAGGCAGGCAGACATCTGATGTCATTGAGAAGGCAGGCAGACCCCTGATGTCATGGAGAAGACAGGCAGACCTCTGATGTCATTGAGTAGGCAGGCAGACCTCTCATGTCATTGAGAAGGCAGGCAGACCCCTGATGTCATTGAGAAGGCAGGCAGACCCCTGATGTCATGGAGAAGGCAGGCAGACCCCTGATGTCATTGAGAAGTCAGGCAGACCCCTGATGTGATGGAGAAGGCAGGCAGACCTCTGATGTCATTGAGTAGGCAGGCAGACCTCTGATGTCATTGAGAAGGCAGGCAGACCAGTGATGTCATTCAGAAGGCAGGCAGACCCCTGATGTCATTGAGAAGGCAGGCAGACCAGTGATGTCATTCAGAAGGCAGGCAGACCTCTGATGTCATTGAGAAGGCAGGCAGACCAGTGATGTCATTCAGAAGGCAGGCAGACCCCTGATGTCATGGAGAAGGCAGGCAGACCTCTGATGTCATTGAGAAGGCAGGCAGACCCCTGATGTCATTGAGCACGCAGGCAGACCTCTGATGTCATTGAGAAGGCAGGCAGACCCCTGATGTCATGGAGAAGGCAGGCAGACCCCTGATGTCATGGAGAAGGCAGGCAGACTCCTGATGTCATTGAGCACGCAGGCAGATCCCTGATGTCATTGAGAAGGCAGCAGACTCCTGATGTCATGGAGAAGGCAGGCAGACCCCTGATGTCATGGAGAAGGCAGGCAGACCACTGATGTCATGGAGAAGGCAGCCGGACCTCTGATGTCATGGAGAAGGCAGGCAGACCCCTGATGTCATTGAGAAGGCAGGCAGACCTCTGATGTCATGGAGAAGGCAGGCAGAACTCTGATGTCATTGAGCACGCAGGCAGACCTCTGATGTCATGGAGAAGGCAGGCAGACCCCTGATGTCATTGAGAAGGCAGGCAGACCTCTGATGTCATGGAGAATGCAGGCAGACCTCTGATGTCATGGAGAAGGCAGGCAGATCCCTGATGTCATTGAGAAGGCAGGCAGACCCCTGATGTCATTGAGAAGGCAGGCAGACCCGTGATGTCATTGAGCAGGCAGGAAGACCCCTGATGTCATTCAGAAGGCAGGCAGACCCCTGATGTCATTCAGAAGTCAGGCAGACCCCTGATGTGATGGAGAAGGCAGGCAGACCTCTGATGTCATTGAGTAGGCAGGCAGACCTCTGATGTCATTGAGAAGGCAGGCAGACCAGTGATGTCATTCAGAAGGCAGGCAGACCCCTGATGTCATTGAGAAGGCAGGCAGACCCCTGATGTCATTGAGCACGCAGGCAGACCCCTGACGTCATTGAGAAGGCAGGCAGACCCCTGATGTCATGGAGAAGGCAGGCAGACCCCTGATGTCATGGAGAAGGCAGGCAGACCCCTGATGTCATTGAGCACGCAGGCAGATCCCTGATGTCATTGAGAAGGCAGCAGACCCCTGATGTCATGGAGAAGGCAGGCAGACCCCTGATGTCATGGAGAAGGCAGGCAGACCACTGATGTCATGGAGAAGGCAGCCAGACCACTGATGTCATGGAGAAGGCAGGCAGACCCCTGATGTCATTGAGAAGGCAGGCAGACCTCTGATGTCATGGAGAAGGCAGGCAGAACTCTGATGTCATTGAGCACGCAGGCAGACCTCTGATGTCATGGAGAAGGCAGGCAGACCCCTGATGTCATGGAGAAGGCAGGCAGACCTCTGATGTCATGGAGAAGGCAGGCAGACCTGTGATGTCATTGAGAAGGCAGGCAGACCTCTGATGTCATTGAGAAGGAACCCAGACCCCTGATGTCATTGAGAAGGCAGGCAGACCTCTGATGTCATGGAGAAGGCAGGCAGACCTGTGATGTCATTGAGAAGGCAGGCAGACTCCTGATGTCATTGAGCACGCAGGCAGATCCCTGATGTCATTGAGAAGGCAGCAGACTCCTGATGTCATGGAGAAGGCAGGCAGACCCCTGATGTCATGGAGAAGGCAGGCAGACCACTGATGTCATGGAGAAGGCAGCCGGACCTCTGATGTCATGGAGAAGGCAGGCAGACCCCTGATGTCATTGAGAAGGCAGGCAGACCTCTGATGTCATGGAGAAGGCAGGCAGAACTCTGATGTCATTGAGCACGCAGGCAGACCTCTGATGTCATGGAGAAGGCAGGCAGACCCCTGATGTCATTGAGAAGGCAGGCAGACCTCTGATGTCATGGAGAATGCAGGCAGACCTCTGATGTCATGGAGAAGGCAGGCAGATCCCTGATGTCATTGAGAAGGCAGGCAGACCCCTGATGTCATTGAGAAGGCAGGCAGACCCGTGATGTCATTGAGCAGGCAGGAAGACCCCTGATGTCATTCAGAAGGCAGGCAGACCCCTGATGTCATTCAGAAGTCAGGCAGACCCCTGATGTGATGGAGAAGGCAGGCAGACCTCTGATGTCATTGAGTAGGCAGGCAGACCTCTGATGTCATTGAGAAGGCAGGCAGACCAGTGATGTCATTCAGAAGGCAGGCAGACCCCTGATGTCATTGAGAAGGCAGGCAGACCCCTGATGTCATTGAGCACGCAGGCAGACCCCTGACGTCATTGAGAAGGCAGGCAGACCCCTGATGTCATGGAGAAGGCAGGCAGACCCCTGATGTCATGGAGAAGGCAGGCAGACCCCTGATGTCATTGAGCACGCAGGCAGATCCCTGATGTCATTGAGAAGGCAGCAGACCCCTGATGTCATGGAGAAGGCAGGCAGACCCCTGATGTCATGGAGAAGGCAGGCAGACCACTGATGTCATGGAGAAGGCAGCCAGACCACTGATGTCATGGAGAAGGCAGGCAGACCCCTGATGTCATTGAGAAGGCAGGCAGACCTCTGATGTCATGGAGAAGGCAGGCAGAACTCTGATGTCATTGAGCACGCAGGCAGACCTCTGATGTCATGGAGAAGGCAGGCAGACCCCTGATGTCATGGAGAAGGCAGGCAGACCTCTGATGTCATGGAGAAGGCAGGCAGACCTGTGATGTCATTGAGAAGGCAGGCAGACCTCTGATGTCATTGAGAAGGAACCCAGACCCCTGATGTCATTGAGAAGGCAGGCAGACCTCTGATGTCATGGAGAAGGCAGGCAGACCTGTGATGTCATTGAGAAGGCAGGCAGACCTCTGATGTCATTGAGAAGGAAACCAGACTCCTGATGTCATTGAGAAGGCAGGCAGACCTCTGATGTCATTGAGAAGGCAGGCAGACCCCTGATGTCATTGAGCAGGCAGGAAGACCCCTGATGTCATTCAGAAGGCAGGCAGACCCCTGATGTCATTGAGAAGGCAGGCAGACCTCTGATGTCATGGAGAAGGCAGGCAGACCTGTGATGTCATTGAGAAGGCAGGCAGACCTCTGATGTCATGGAGAAGGAACCCAGACCCCTGATGTCATTGAGAAGGCAGGCAGACCCCTGATGTCATGGAGAAGGCAGGCAGATCCCTGATGTCATTGAGAAGGCAGGCAGACCCCTGATGTCATTGAGAAGGCAGGCAGACCTCTGATGTCATGGAGAAGGCAGGCAGACCTGTGATGTCATTGAGAAGGCAGGCAGACCTCTGATGTCATGGAGAAGGAACCCAGACCCCTGATGTCATTGAGAAGGCAGGCAGACCTCTGATGTCATTGAGAAGGAACCCAGACCCCTGATGTCATTGAGAAGGCAGGCAAACCTCTGATGTCATTGAGAAGGAACCCAGACCCCTGATGTCATTGAGAAGGCAGGCAGACCCCTGATGTCATGGAGAAGGCAGGCAGATCCCTGATGTCATTGAGAAGGCAGGCAGACCCCTGATGTCATTGAGAAGGCAGGCAGACCCCTGATGTCATGGAGAAGGCAGGCAGACACCTGATGTCATGGAGAAGGCAGGCAGACCCCTGATGTCATGGAGAAGGCAGGCAGACACCTGATGTCATGGAGAAGGCAGGCAGACCCCTGATGTCATGGAGAAGGCAGGGAGACCTCTGATGTCATTGAGAAGGCAGGCAGACCCCTGATGTCATTGAGAAGGCAGGCAGACCCCTGATGTCATGGAGAAGGCAGGCAGACACCTGATGTCATGGAGAAGGCAGGCAGACCCCTGATGTCATGGAGAAGGCAGGGAGACCTCTGATGTCATTGAGTAGTCAGGCAGACCTCTGATGTCATTGAGAAGGCAGGCAGACCAGTGATGTCATTCAGAAGGCAGGCAGACCCCTGATGTCATTGAGAAGGCAGGCAGACCCCTGATGTCATTGAGCACGCAGGCAGACCTCTGAAGTCATTGAGAAGGCAGGCAGACCCCTGATGTCATGGAGAAGGCAGGCAGACCCCTGATGTCATGGAGAAGGCAGGCAGACCCCTGATGTCATTGAGCACGCAGGCAGATCCCTGATGTCATTGAGAAGGCAGCAGACCCCTGATGTCATGGAGAAGGCAGGCAGACCCCTGATGTCATGGAGAAGGCAGGCAGACCACTGATGTCATGGAGAAGGCAGGCAGACCTCTGATGTCATGGAGAAGGCAGGAAGACCCCTGATGTCATTGGGAAGGCAGGCAGACCCCTGATGTCATTGGGAAGGCAGGCAGACCCCTGATGTCATTCAGAAGGCAGGCAGACCCCTGATGTCATGGAGAAGGCAGGCAGACCCCTGATGTCATTGAGAAGGCAGGCAGACCTCTGATGTCATTCAGAAGGCAGGCAGACCCTGATGTCATTGAGAAGGCACGCAGACCTCTGATGTCATTGGGAAGGCAGGCGGACCCCTGATGTTATTGAGCACGCAGGCAGATCCCTGATGTCATTGAGAAGGCAGCAGACCCCTGATGTCATGGAGAAGGCAGGCAGAACTCTGATGTCATGGAGAAGGCAGGCAGACCCCTGATGTCATTGAGAACGCAGGCAGACCTCTGATGTCATGGAGAAGGCAGGCAGAACTCTGATGTCATTGAGCACGCAGGCAGACCTCTGATGTCATGGAGAAGGCAGGCACACCCCTGATGTCATTGAGAAGGCAGGCAGACCTCTGATGTCATGGAGAAGGCAGGCAGACCCCTGATGTCATGGAGAAGGCAGGCAGATCCCTGATGTCATTGAGAAGGCAGGGAGACCCCTGATGTCATTGAGAAGGCAGGAAGACCCCTGATGTCATTGAGCAGGCAGGAAGACCCCTGATGTCATTCAGAAGGCAGGCAGACCCCTGATGTCATTCAGAAGGCAGGCAGACCCCTGATGTCATGGAGAAGGCAGGCAGACCTCTGATGTCATTGAGAAGGCAGGCAGACCCCTGCTGTCATTGAGAAGGCAGGCAGACCCCTGATGTCATGGAGAAGGAAGGCAGACCCCTGATGTCATGGAGAAGGGAGGCAGACCTTTGATGTCATTGAGAAGGCGGCAGACCTCTGATGTCATTGAGAAGGAACCCAGACCCCTGATGTCATGGAGAAGGCAGGCAGACCTCTGATGTCATTGAGAAGGCAGGCAGACCTCTGATGTCATTGGGAAGGCAGGCAGACCTCTGATGTCATGGAGAAGGCAGGCAGACCCCTGATTTCATGGAGAAGGCAGGCAGACCTCTGATGTCATGGAGAAGGCAGGCAAACCCCTGATGTCATTGAGAAGGCAGGCAGACCCCTGATGTCATGGAGAAGGCAGGCAGACCTCTGATGTCATGGAGAAGGCAGGCAGACCCCTGATGTCATTGAGAAGGCAGGCAGACCCCTGATGTCATTGAGAAGGCAGGCAGACCTCTGATGTCATGGAGAAGGCAGGCAGACCTGTGATGTCATTGAGAAGGCAGGCAGACCTCTGATGTCATTGAGAAGGAACCCAGACCCCTGATGTCATTGAGAAGGCAGGCAGACCTCTGATGTCATTGAGAAGGAACCCAGACCCCTGATGTCATTGAGAAGGCAGGCAGACCTCTGATGTCATGGAGAAGGCAGGCAGACCTGTGATGTCATTGAGAAGGCAGGCAGACCTCTGATGTCATTGAGAAGGAACCCAGACTCCTGATGTCATTGAGAAGGCAGGCAGATCTCTGATGTCATTGAGAAGAAACCCAGACCCCTGATGTCTTTGAGAAGGCAGGCAAACCTCTGATGTCATGGAGAAGGCAGGCAGACCTCTGATGTCATTGAGAAGGCAGGCAGACCCCTGATGTCATTGGGAAGGCAGGCAGACCTCTGATGTCATTGAGAAGGCAGGCAGACCCCTGATGTGATGGAGAAGGCAGGCAGACCTCTGATGTCATTGAGTAGGCAGGCAGACCTCTGATGTCATTGAGAAGGCAGGCAGACCCCTGATGTCATTGAGAAGGCAGGCAGACCCCTGATGTCATGGAGAAGGCAGGCAGACCACTGATGTCATGGAGAAGGCAGGCAGACCCCTGATGTCATGGAGAAGGCAGGCAGACCTCTGATGTCATTGAGTAGGCAGGCAGACCTCTGATGTCATTGAGAAGGCAGGCAGACCAGTGATGTCATTCAGAAGGCAGGCAGACCCCTGATGTCATTGAGAAGGCCGGCAGACCCCTGATGTCATTGAGCACGCAGGCAGACCTCTGATGTCATTGAGAAGGCAGGCAGACCCCTGATGTCATTGAGAAGGCAGGCAGACCTCTGATGTCATGGGGAAGGCAGGCAGACCCCTGATGTCATGGAGAAGGCAGGCAGATCCCTGATGTCATTGAGAAGGCAGGCAGACCTCTGATGTCATGGAGAAGGCAGGCAGAACTCTGATGTCATTGAGCACGCAGGCAGTCCCCTGATGTCATTCAGAAGGCAGGCAGACCCCTGATGTCATTGAGAAGGCAGGCAGACCTCTGATGTCATGGAGAAGGAACCCAGACCCCTGATGTCATTGAGAAGGCAGGCAGACCTCTGATGTCATTGAGAAGGAACCCAGACCCCTGATGTCATTGTGAAGGCAGGCAAACCTCTGATGTCATGGAGAAGGCAGGCAGACCTCTGATGTCATTGAGAAGGCAGGCCGTCCCCTGATGTCATTGGGAAGGCAGGCAGACCTCTGATGTCATTGAGAAGGCAGGCAGACCCCTGATGTCATGGAGAAGACAGGCAGACCTCTGATGTCATTGAGTAGGCAGGCAGACCTCTCATGTCATTGAGAAGGCAGGCAGACCCCTGATGTCATTGAGAAGGCAGGCAGACCCCTGATGTCATGGAGAAGGCAGGCAGACCCCTGATGTCATGGAGAAGTCAGGCAGACCCCTGATGTGATGGAGAAGGCAGGCAGACCTCTGATGTCATTGAGTAGGCAGGCAGACCTCTGATGTCATTGAGAAGGCAGGCAGACCAGTGATGTCATTCAGAAGGCAGGCAGACCCCTGATGTCATTGAGAAGGCAGGCAGACCCCTGATGTCATTGAGCACGCAGGCAGACCTCTGATGTCATGGAGAAGGCAGGCAGACCTCTGATGTCATGGAGAAGGCAGGCAGACCCCTGATGTCATGGAGAAGGCAGGCAGACCCCTGATGTCATTGAGAAGGCAGGCAGACCTCTGATGTCATGGAGAAGGCAGGCAGACCTGTGATGTCATTGAGAAGGCAGGCAGACCTCTGATGTCATTGAGAAGGAACCCAGACCCCTGATGTCATTGAGAAGGCAGGCAGACCTCTGATGTCATTGAGAAGGAACCCAGACCCCTGATGTCATTGAGAAGGCAGGCAGACCTCTGATGTCATGGAGAAGGCAGGCAGACCTGTGATGTCATTGAGAAGGCAGGCAGACCTCTGATGTCATTGAGAAGGAACCCAGACTCCTGATGTCATTGAGAAGGCAGGCAGATCTCTGATGTCATTGAGAAGAAACCCAGACCCCTGATGTCTTTGAGAAGGCAGGCAAACCTCTGATGTCATGGAGAAGGCAGGCAGACCTCTGATGTCATTGAGAAGGCAGGCAGACCCCTGATGTCATTGGGAAGGCAGGCAGACCTCTGATGTCATTGAGAAGGCAGGCAGACCCCTGATGTGATGGAGAAGGCAGGCAGACCTCTGATGTCATTGAGTAGGCAGGCAGACCTCTGATGTCATTGAGAAGGCAGGCAGACCCCTGATGTCATTGAGAAGGCAGGCAGACCCCTGATGTCATGGAGAAGGCAGGCAGACCACTGATGTCATGGAGAAGGCAGGCAGACCCCTGATGTCATGGAGAAGGCAGGCAGACCTCTGATGTCATTGAGTAGGCAGGCAGACCTCTGATGTCATTGAGAAGGCAGGCAGACCAGTGATGTCATTCAGAAGGCAGGCAGACCCCTGATGTCATTGAGAAGGCCGGCAGACCCCTGATGTCATTGAGCACGCAGGCAGACCTCTGATGTCATTGAGAAGGCAGGCAGACCCCTGATGTCATTGAGAAGGCAGGCAGACCTCTGATGTCATGGGGAAGGCAGGCAGACCCCTGATGTCATGGAGAAGGCAGGCAGATCCCTGATGTCATTGAGAAGGCAGGCAGACCTCTGATGTCATGGAGAAGGCAGGCAGAACTCTGATGTCATTGAGCACGCAGGCAGTCCCCTGATGTCATTCAGAAGGCAGGCAGACCCCTGATGTCATTGAGAAGGCAGGCAGACCTCTGATGTCATGGAGAAGGAACCCAGACCCCTGATGTCATTGAGAAGGCAGGCAGACCTCTGATGTCATTGAGAAGGAACCCAGACCCCTGATGTCATTGTGAAGGCAGGCAAACCTCTGATGTCATGGAGAAGGCAGGCAGACCTCTGATGTCATTGAGAAGGCAGGCCGTCCCCTGATGTCATTGGGAAGGCAGGCAGACCTCTGATGTCATTGAGAAGGCAGGCAGACCCCTGATGTCATGGAGAAGACAGGCAGACCTCTGATGTCATTGAGTAGGCAGGCAGACCTCTCATGTCATTGAGAAGGCAGGCAGACCCCTGATGTCATTGAGAAGGCAGGCAGACCCCTGATGTCATGGAGAAGGCAGGCAGACCCCTGATGTCATGGAGAAGTCAGGCAGACCCCTGATGTGATGGAGAAGGCAGGCAGACCTCTGATGTCATTGAGTAGGCAGGCAGACCTCTGATGTCATTGAGAAGGCAGGCAGACCAGTGATGTCATTCAGAAGGCAGGCAGACCCCTGATGTCATTGAGAAGGCAGGCAGACCCCTGATGTCATTGAGCACGCAGGCAGACCTCTGATGTCATTGAGAAGGCAGGCAGACCCCTGATGTCATGGAGAAGGCAGGCAGACCCCTGATGTCATGGAGAAGGCAGGCAGACTCCTGATGTCATTGAGCACGCAGGCAGATCCCTGATGTCATTGAGAAGGCAGCAGAGCCCTGATGTCATGGAGAAGGCAGCCAGACCTCTGATGTCATGGAGAAGGCAGGCAGACCCCTGATGTCATTGAGAAGGCAGGCAGACCTCTGATGTCATGGAGAAGGCAGGCAGAACTCTGATGTCATTGAGCACGCAGGCAGACCTCTGATGTCATGGAGAAGGCAGCCAGACCCCTGATGTCATTGAGAAGGCAGGCAAACCTCTGATGTCATGGAGAAGGCAGGCAGACCCCTGATGTCATTGAGAAGGCAGGCCGACCCCTGATGTCATTGGGAAGGCAGGCAGACCTCTGATGTCATTGAGAAGGCAGGCAGACCCCTGATGTCATGGAGAAGACAGGCAGACCTCTGATGTCATTGAGTAGGCAGGCAGACCTCTCATGTCATTGAGAAGGCAGGCAGACCCCTGATGTCATTGAGAAGGCAGGCAGACCCCTGATGTCATGGAGAAGGCAGGCAGACCCCTGATGTCATGGAGAAGTCAGGCAGACCCCTGATGTGATGGAGAAGGCAGGCAGACCTCTGATGTCATTGAGTAGGCAGGCAGACCTCTGATGTCATTGAGAAGGCAGGCAGACCAGTGATGTCATTCAGAAGGCAGGCAGACCCCTGATGTCATTGAGAAGGCAGGCAGACCCCTGATGTCATTGAGCACGCAGGCAGACCTCTGATGTCATTGAGAAGGCAGGCAGACCCCTGATGTCATGGAGAAGGCAGGCAGACCCCTGATGTCATGGAGAAGGCAGGCAGACTCCTGATGTCATTGAGCACGCAGGCAGATCCCTGATGTCATTGAGAAGGCAGCAGACTCCTGATGTCATGGAGAAGGCAGGCAGACCCCTGATGTCATGGAGAAGGCAGGCAGACCACTGATGTCATGGAGAAGGCAGCCAGACCTCTGATGTCATGGAGAAGGCAGGCAGACCCCTGATGTCATTGAGAAGGCAGGCAGACCTCTGATGTCATGGAGAAGGCAGGCAGAACTCTGATGTCATTGAGCACGCAGGCAGACCTCTGATGTCATGGAGAAGGCAGGCAGACCCCTGATGTCATTGAGAAGGCAGGCAGACCTCTGATGTCATGGAGAAGGCAGGCAGACCTCTGATGTCATGGAGAAGGCAGGCAGATCCCTGATGTCATTGAGAAGGCAGGCAGACCCCTGATGTCATTGAGAAGGCAGGCAGACCCCTGATGTCATTGAGCAGGCAGGAAGACCCCTGATGTCATTCAGAAGGCAGGCAGACCCCTGATGTCATTCAGAAGGCAGGCAGACCCCTGATGTCATGGAGAAGGAAGGCAGACCTCTGATGTCATTGAGAAGGCAGGCAGACCTCTGATGTCATTGAGAAGGCAGGCAGCCCCCTGATGTCATGGAGAAGGCAGGCAGATCCCTGATGTCATTGAGAAGGCAGGCAGACCTCTGATGTCATGGAGAAGGCAGGCAGACCCCTGATGTCATAAAGAAGCCAGGAAGACCCCTGATGACATTGAGAAGGCAGGCAGACCCCTGATGTCATTGAGCACGCAGGCAGACCTCTCATGTCATTGAGAAGGCAGGCAGACCTCTGATGTCATGGAGAAGGCAGGCAGACCTCTGATGTCATTGAGAAGGCAGGCAGACCTCTGATGTCATTGAGAAGGAACCCAGACCCCTGATGTCATTGAGAAGGCAGGCAGACCCCTGATGTCATGGAGAAGGCAGGCAGACCCCTGATGTCATTGGGAAGGCAGGCAGACCTCTGATGTCATTGAGTAGGCAGGCAGACCCCTGATGTCATGGAGAAGGCAGGCAGACCCTGATGTCATGGAGAAGGCAGGCAGACCTCTGATGTCATTGGGAAGGCAGGCGGACCCCTGATGTCATTGAGAAGGCAGGCAGACCTCTGATGTCATGGAGAAGGCAGGCAGACCCCTGATGTCATTGAGAAGGCAGGCAGACCTCTGATGTCATTGAGAAGGCAGGCAGATCCCTGAAGTCATGAAGAAGGCAGGCAGACCCCTGATGTCATGGAGAAGGCAGGCAGACCTCTGATGTCATTGGGAAGGCAGGCAGACCCCTGATGTCATTGAGAAGGCAGGCAGACCTCTGATGTCATGGAGAAGGCAGGCAGACCCCTGATGTCATGGAGAAGTCAGGCAGACCCCTGATGTGATGGAGAAGGCAGGCAGACCTCTGATTTCATTGAGTAGGCAGGCAGACCTCTGATGTCATTGAGAAGGCAGGCAGACCAGTGATGTCATTCAGAAGGCAGGCAGACCCCTGATGTCATTGAGAAGGCAGGCAGACCCCTGATGTCATTGAGCACGCAGGCAGACCCCTGACGTCATTGAGAAGGCAGGCAGACCCCTGATGTCATGGAGAAGGCAGGCAGACGCCTGATGTCATGGAGAAGGCAGGCAGACCCCTGATGTCATTGAGCACGCAGGCAGATCCCTGATGTCATTGAGAAGGCAGCAGACCCCTGATGTCATGGAGAAGGCAGGCAGACCCCTGATGTCATGGAGAAGGCAGGCAGACCACTGATGTCATGGAGAAGGCAGCCAGACCTCTGATGTCATGGAGAAGGCAGGCAGACCCCTGATGTCATTGAGAAGGCAGGCAGACCTCTGATGTCATGGAGAAGGCAGGCAGAACTCTGATGTCATTGAGCACGCAGGCAGACCTCTGATGTCATGGAGAAGGCAGGCAGACCCCTGATGTCATGGAGAAGGCAGGCAGACCTCTGATGTCATGGAGAAGGCAGGCAGACCCCTGATGTCATGGAGAAGGCAGGCAGATCCCTGATGTCATTGAGAAGGCAGGCAGACCCCTGATGTCATTGAGAAGGCAGGCAGACCCCTGATGTCATTGAGCAGGCAGGAAGACCCCTGATGTCATTCAGAAGGCAGGCAGACCCCTGATGTCATTCAGAAGGCAGGCAGACCCCTGATGTCATGGAGAAGGAAGGCAGACCTCTGATGTCATTGAGAAGGCAGGCAGACCTCTGATGTCATTGAGAAGGCAGGCAGACCCCTGATGTCATGGAGAAGGCAGGCAGATTCCTGATGTCATTGAGAAGGCAGGCAGACCTCTGATGTCATGGAGAAGGCAGGCAGACCCCTGATGTCATGGAGAAGCCAGGAAGACCCCTGATGACATTGAGAAGGCAGGCAGACCCCTGATGTCATTGAGCACGCAGGCAGACTTCTCATGTCATTGAGAAGGCAGGCAGACCTCTGATGTCATGGATAAGGCAGGCAGACCCCTGATGTCATTTGGAAGGCAGGCAGACCTCTGATGTCATTGAGAAGGAACCCAGACCCCTGATGTCATTGAGAAGGCAGGCAGACCCCTGATGTCATGGAGAAGGCAGGCAGACCCCTGATGTCATTGGGAAGGCAGGCAGACCTCTGATGTCATTGAGTAGGCAGGCAGACCCCTGATGTCATGGAGAAGGCAGGCAGACCCTGATGTCATGGAGAAGGCAGGCAGACCTCTGATGTCATTGGGAAGGCAGGCGGACCCCTGATGTCATTGAGAAGGCAGGCAGACCTCTGATGTCATGGAGAAGGCAGGCAGACCCCTGATGTCATTGAGAAGGCAGGCAGACCTCTGATGTCATTGAGAAGGCAGGCAGATCCCTGAAGTCATGAAGAAGGCAGGCAGACCCCTGATGTCATGGAGAAGGCAGGCAGACCTCTGATGTCATTGGGAAGGCAGGCAGACCCCTGATGTCATTGAGAAGGCAGGCAGACCTCTGATGTCATGGAGAAGGCAGGCAGACCCCTGATGTCATGGAGAAGTCAGGCAGACCCCTGATGTGATGGAGAAGGCAGGCAGACCTCTGATTTCATTGAGTAGGCAGGCAGACCTCTGATGTCATTGAGAAGGCAGGCAGACCAGTGATGTCATTCAGAAGGCAGGCAGACCCCTGATGTCATTGAGAAGGCAGGCAGACCCCTGATGTCATTGAGCACGCAGGCAGACCCCTGACGTCATTGAGAAGGCAGGCAGACCCCTGATGTCATGGAGAAGGCAGGCAGACCCCTGATGTCATTGAGAAGGCAGGCAGACCCCTGATGTCATTGAGCACGCAGGCAGATCCCTGATGTCATTGAGAAGGCAGCAGACCCCTGATGTCATGGAGAAGGCAGGCAGACCCCTGATGTCATGGAGAAGGCAGGCAGACCACTGATGTCATGGAGAAGGCAGCCAGACCTCTGATGTCATGGAGAAGGCAGGCAGACCCCTGATGTCATTGAGAAGGCAGGCAGACCTCTGATGTCATGGAGAAGGCAGGCAGAACTCTGATGTCATTGAGCACGCAGGCAGACCTCTGATGTCATGGAGAAGGCAGGCAGACCCCTGATGTCATGGAGAAGGCAGGCAGACCTCTGATGTCATGGAGAAGGCAGGCAGACCCCTGATGTCATGGAGAAGGCAGGCAGATCCCTGATGTCATTGAGAAGGCAGGCAGACCCCTGATGTCATTGAGAAGGCAGGCAGACCCCTGATGTCATTGAGCAGGCAGGAAGACCCCTGATGTCATTCAGAAGGCAGGCAGACCCCTGATGTCATTCAGAAGGCAGGCAGACCCCTGATGTCATGGAGAAGGAAGGCAGACCTCTGATGTCATTGAGAAGGCAGGCAGACCTCTGATGTCATTGAGAAGGCAGGCAGACCCCTGATGTCATGGAGAAGGCAGGCAGATCCCTGATGTCATTGAGAAGGCAGGCAGACCTCTGATGTCATGGAGAAGGCAGGCAGACCCCTGATGTCATGGAGAAGCCAGGAAGACCCCTGATGACATTGAGAAGGCAGGCAGACCCCTGATGTCATTGAGCACGCAGGCAGACCTCTCATGTCATTGAGAAGGCAGGCAGACCTCTGATGTCATGGATAAGGCAGGCAGACCCCTGATGTCATTTGGAAGGCAGGCAGACCTCTGATGTCATTGAGAAGGAACCCAGACCCCTGATGTCATTGAGAAGGCAGGCAGACCCCTGATGTCATGGATAAGGCAGGCAGACCCCTGATGTCATTTGGAAGGCAGGCAGACCTCTGATGTCATTGAGTAGGCAGGCAGACCCCTGATGTCATGGAGAAGGCAGGCAGACCCTGATGTCATGGAGAAGGCAGGCAGACCTCTGATGTCATTGGGAAGGCAGGCGGACCCCTGATGTCATTGAGAAGGCAGGCAGACCTCTGATGTCATGGAGAAGGCAGGCAGACCCCTGATGTCATTGAGAAGGCAGGCAGACCTCTGATGTCATTGAGAAGGCAGGCAGATGCCTGATGTCATGAAGAAGGCAGGCAGACCCCTGATGTCATGGAGAAGGCAGGCAGACCTCTGATGTCATTGGGAAGGCAGGCAGACCCCTGATGTCATGGAGAAGGCAGGCAGATCCCTGATGTCATGAAGAAGGCAGGCAGACCCCTGATGTCATTGAGAAGGCAGGCAGACCCCTGATGTCATTGAGAAGGCAGGCAGACCCCTAATGTCATGGAGAAGGCAGGCAGACCCCTGATGTCATTGAGAAGGCAGGCAGACCTCTAATGTAATGGAGAGGCAGGCAGACCTCTGATGTCATTGAGGAGGCAGGCAGACCCCTTATGACATTGAGAAGGCAGGCAGACCCCTGATGTCATGGAGAAGGCAGGGAGACCCCTGATGTCATGGAGAAGGCAGGCAGACCACTCATGTCATTGAGAAGGCAGGGAGACCCCTGATGTCATGGAGAAGGCAGGCAGACATATGATGTGATTGAGCAGGCAGGCAGACCCCTGATGTCATTGAGCAGGCAGGCAGACCCTGATGTCATTCAGAAGGCAGGCAGACCCCTGATGACATTGAGAAGGCAGGCAGACCCCTGATGTCATGGAGAAGGCAGGCAGACCCGTGATGTCATGGAGAATCAGGCAGACCCCTGATGTCATTGAGAAGGCAGGCAGACCCCTGATGTCATTGAGAAGGCAGGCAGACCTCTGATGTCATTGGGAAGGCAGGCAGACCCCTGATGTCATTGAGAAGGCAGGCAGACCCCTGATGTCATTCAGAAGGCAGGCAGACCTCTGATGTCATTGAGAAGGCAGGCAGACCTCTGATGTCATTGAGAAGGCAGGCAGACCTCTGATGTCATTGGGAAGGCAGGCGGACCCCTGATGTCATTGAGCACGCAAGCAGATCCCTGATGTCATTGAGAAGGCAGCAGACCCCTGATGTCATGGAGAAGGCAGGCATACCCCTGATGTCATGGAGAAGGCAGGCAGACCACTGATGTCATGGAGAAGGCAGGCAGACCTCTGATGTCATGGAGAAGGCAGGCAGACCACTGATGTCATTGAGAAGGCAGGCAGACCCCTGATGTCATGGAGAAGGCAGGCAGAACTCTGATGTCATTGAGCACGCAGGCAGACCTCTGATGTCATGGAGAAGGCAGGCAGACCCCTGATGTCATTGAGAAGGCAGGCAGACCTCTGATGTCATGGAGAAGGCAGGCAGACCCCTGATGTCATGGAGAAGGCAGGCAGATCCCTGATGTCATTGAGAAGGCAGGCAGACCCCTGATGTCATTGAGAAGGCAGGCAGACCCCTGATGTCATTGAGCAGGCAGGAAGACCCCTGATGTCATTCAGAAGGCAGGCAGACCCCTGATGTCATTCAGAAGGCAGGCAGACCCCTGATGTCATGGAGAAGGAAGGCAGACCTCTGATGTCATTGAGAAGGCAGGCAGATCCCTGATGTCATTGAGAAGGCAGGCACACCCCTGATGTCATGGAGAAGGCAGGCAGATCCCTGATGTCATGGAGAAGGCAGGCAGACCCCTGATGTCATGGAGAAGGCAGGCAGACCTCTCATGTCATTGAGAAGGCAGGCAGACCTCTGATGTCATGGAGAAGGCAGGCAGACCTGTGATGTCATTGAGAAGGCAGGCAGACCTCTGATATCATTGAGAAGGAACCCAGACCCCTGATGTCATTGGGAAGGCAGGCAGACCTCTGATGTCATGGAGAAGGCAGGCAGACCTCTGATGTCATTGAGAAGGCAGGCAGACCCCTGATGTCATTGGGAAGGCAGGCAGACCTCTGATGTCATTGAGAAGGCAGGCAGACCCCTGATGTCATTGAGAAGGCAGGCAGACCCCTGATGTCATGGAGAAGGCAGGCAGACCCCTGATGTCATGGAGAAGGCAGGCAGACCCCTGATGTCATGGAGAAGGCAGGCAGACCTCTGATGTCATTGAGTAGGCAGGCAGACCTCTGATGTCATTGAGTAGGCAGGCAGACCAGTGATGTCATTCAGAAGGCAGGCAGACCCCTGATGTCATTGAGAAGGCAGGCAGACCCGTGATGTCATTCAGAAGGCAGACAGACCCCTGATGTCATGGAAAAGGAAGGCAGACCTCTGATGTCATTGAGAAGGCAGGCAGATCCCTGATGTCATTGAGAAGGCAGGCAGACCCCTGATGTCATTGAGAAGGCAGGCAGACCTCTGATGTCATTGAGAAGGCAGGCAGACCCCTGATGTCATTGAGCAGGCAGGCAGACCTCTGATGTCATTGAGAAGGCAGGCAGATCTCTGATGTCATGGAGAAGGCAGGCAGACCCCTGATGTCATGGAGAAGGCAGGCAGACCCCTGATGTCATTGAGAAGGCAGGCAGACCTCTGATGTCATTGAGAAGGCAGGAAGACCCCTGATGACATTGAGAAGGCAGGCAGACCTCTGATTTCATTGAGAAGGCAGGCAGACCCCTGATGTCATTCAGAAGGCAGGCAGACCCCTGATGTCATTCAGAAGGCAGGCAGACCCCTGATGTCATGGAGAAGGAAGGCAGACCTCTGATGTCATTGAGAAGGCAGGCAGATCCCTGATGTCATTGAGAAGGCAGGCAGACCCCTGATGTCATGGAGTAGGCAGGCAGATCCCTGATGTCATGGAGAAGGCAGGCAGACCCCTGATGTCATGGAGAAGGCAGGCAGACCTCTCATGTCATTGAGAAGGCAGGCAGACCTCTGATGTCATGGAGAAGGCTGGCAGACCTGTGATGTCATTGAGAAGGCAGGCAGACCTCTGATGTCATTGAGAAGGAACCCAGACCCCTGATGTCATTGAGAAGGCAGGCAGACCTCTGATGTCATGGAGAAGGCAGGCAGACCTCTGATGTCATTGAGAAGGCAGGCAGACCCCTGATGTCATGGAGAAGGCAGGCAGACCTCTGATGTCATTGAGTAGGCAGGCAGACCAGTGATGTCAGTCAGAAGGCAGGCAGACCCCTGATGTCATTGAGAAGGCAGGCAGACCCCTGATGTCATGGGAAGGCAGGCAGACCCCTGATGTCATGGAGAAGGCAGGCAGACCTCTGATGTCATTGAGTAGGCAGGCAGACCTCTGATGTCATTGAGAAGGCAGGCAGACTGCACGCTGGCCCCACGGATCTGGGAGACATGTTTCCCTTCTACCAGTTTTGTTGATGAGCTTCGCCTAGCAAACTGACTTACTAAATAAACTATCAGTCAGAATGGAAACTCACCCCTCTTCCAGAGTCAGTATCTGGCTGAACATTTTAACAGAATAATAGCGGAGGAGAAAAACTGTTTAGCAAATAATGTCCTGGCCCTACGACAGTTACTGGGGCTCAGTCCTTTGTCTTTTTCTTTTTTCTTTTTATTTATTTATGTTTTTGGTGTCAGAGATTTTGAACCCAGGGGCACTTAACCACTGAGCCACATCCCCGGCCCCAGCCCTTTTTCATGTTTAATTCTGAGACAGGTTCTCGTTAAGTTTTTTAGGCCTCACTAAGTTTTTGAGGCTGACTTTGAATTCGTGATCCTCCTGCCTCAGCCTCCTGAGTCATTGGAATTGCAGGTGTACATCTCTGTGCCCAGCTCCAGTTAATCTTTAAAGATCTTTCTTCACTCCAAATGTTACCCCTCATGAGACAGAGGACTGTAGAACTATAAGCAAAGGAGAAATTGGGTAAATGACTATTTTCTTTTACGTCCTGGGCCTGTCAGCCTCTAGTTCTCCTGTAAGAGGAAGGCCTTAGTGCCTGCGTTCCTGTGACGACAGACAGCACTGATGGTGCTCAGAGGAATTGCCCAGTAAGCCACCTCCAAACACTCCTTTCAGTCAACAAAGAGAAATTGAAGTAAATGGGGAAACTTGTACTGTTCCGTACCTATCAGAAACCAGAGTAACCGTTTCTACACCAAACCCATCATACGCAAAATGTTTCTCAGGCAATGAAAATATCTCAATGCTGTAAGTTTTCAGTCAAGTTCAAAGATTTCCTTATGAGGACCTTAGGAGCTTCAGTCCTGTTGGAAGACAAGGTGGCATGTCATTTGAGGGCTTCTGAGTCATTGTGGCTTTGATGAGACCTGGGCAGAGTTACGCTCACCAATCTCACATTTATGCTCACCAGACTTTCCAACTTTGTAAATCCTGATTTACAAAGTAGGAGAGTCTCTGTGCTCACTTCTTGCCCCTAAGTGAGTCCCACAGCTTGGACTTGTCCTCAGAGACAGTGCTAAGTGTGTCCGTTCTAAGAGGTAAATATGCAAAGCCAAACACTGTGTGGACCTGCTGGCCTCTCCCACCCAAGCCCCAGTGGGAGGTCACCTGAGGGTTTAGAGTCTCTTCTCATCTGTAGTCTTTTGCCAAGTTAGCAGTGCCTGTGCCCACCCACCCCTCTCCACTGCTATCACCAGTAAAACCAACAGTCAGTCTGGAAGTGACTGCCCCCTGCACAGCCCCCAACGCAGGCCTCCTGAAGGGTCACTTGAGTTTCTGCACCTCCAGATCCTACTCTGGGTGACAGCAAAGTGCAAGGCAGCCTGAGAGGGGCCAGTGCATAGCATAGGAGGTGCTTTGGAGGAGGGGAGAGTACATTACGCTTGGTGAGGCCCCTCTGATCCAATGGGCTCAGTCCACTCACTTCCACTCTGGCTGTCACTGCTTATCACCGGCAGGTCCCCAGCAAATTGCCCCACAGCTAAAGGTGAGACAGCTCTACAGTACTCTCAGCCCCAGCACAGTGGTTGTTCAATAAATACTCTGGATGATTGACTGTTTGCACAGTGGTCAGAAACTCATGTTTTAAAGCTGTTTTTGAGATCTGAAATTTCAATGCTCTGTGAATTCAAAATGTCTACCATACAAGGTAACTAGGTGTGGGCAGTGCAGAGGCACGGGTTGGTAACACTAGATGTTCTGTTTCAGCTTCTCCTTGTCAGACACAATGTCACCAGCTGGAGTGTCACCAAAGTGAGGCGCAGTCTGAGCGCAGCAGGCCACCATCCAGTCCATGCAGATCCTCAGCTGCCCTTCAGCCCACAGACCTGTAGACTCCCCACATCCCCTTCCTCCTCTCTATCAGCACCCCACTTCACTCTGTCCCCACTGAGTCCTGTGCCTGCGTTCCCGGGAGGGTGTTACCTGGTGACTAGGATGCCATCCTTTCCAACGAAGCTGTCATGGATGGTAATGAACAGGGCTTGCTGGAAATGGCTGCACTTTCCTGTGGTCTCTGTCTTGCATCGAGGAGCGAGTGAGGTCCTCCCAGTCCTTGACTCACAGCCTCCCTTAAACTTTCCACCAAAGATGTTAGCCGTCAAGTGACGCAGCTCTTGCTGGCAAGAGGAGCTGTGAGCCTGGCCCCTGGGGAGTGACCAGGACAAGCCAGGGCGGGGCCCTCGTAAGTGCGACCTTACCTGTTGTCCAGAGAGAACTGTGCTTTGTACCCCGGAGACATGTCTGCCCCTCCAGGGTTTTCTGGCAAGCCACGCCTCAGGAAGCGATAGGCCAGAGCGGGAGGACATTTCTAATGCCAAGTCTGAATTTTCAAAGCTGAACAGAGAAGGGACAGGAGCATCCAACTCAGTGTCCTTTGGCATCTGGATCTTAGTGTGCCCCAGGTCATCTTTGCCTACAGGTGCCGTTGGAGTGGTCCCCACTTCCTGACGCCCTGTGCCAACATTCCCTGGGCTCAAATCCAGACGTGTCTGGGGAGGGACTTCATGTCCCTCTAGCCCCAGTTTCTCCCCAGAAGAGCACAGGCTCGAGCCCTTTGGAGAGCAGTGAACAGGAGGAGCAGCCCCTGCCAGGAACGTGCACAATGTCCCAGAATCCACAGACAACGGGGAGAAGAGGGCCTGGCCACGGGGCTGGAAACCCGCCTCCAGATCCATGCAAGGGGAGGCCAGGACTCAGCGCAGCCTCCAGTCACAGCCCATCCCAGCAACGGTGAGGCCGCTTCCCGGTGCACCCGGGCCACAGACCCCGAGAAGCCAGCAGCACCCGGGGGGGGGGGGGGCAGGCGGGGCTCAGTGGCTCATCTTCTCTGGCTGCTTTCTTCTGAGTCTTATTTACTCCTATTTTAATCCAGCGGTTTCAGTGCCGGCAGCAGCCGCTGTGAAGCACCCTCCTGCATCAGAGTCCTCCCAAGGCTTCTTCCAACCCGATTTCAGACTCTGCCCACGGAGGCTCTGCTTCTGGGGGGAAGTCCAGGATCAGCCCCTCAGAGATTCTCAGGTGTGCCGCAGGCCCGGGCACCACACGTCACAGAACTTCTTCTATAATGAGAGTCCCACGTGCGGGCAGGAGGCAGGTGCCACTGAGTGGGGGAAATGTGAGGCAGATGGGAGACCTGGACAGAGGAGACGGTCCCACGGCGCTGGCTGGGCCCTTCACTCCTTCTCCTCTACAGGCCAGGCTGACTCAGAGCCATGAAGCACCCCAGTGGAAAGCAAGCGATTCCGGGTCCCCCGGGTGCTCATGGAGGGGGTGGCGCTTCGCCCCTGGGGGTTGGCACAGCAGCCTGGGACCACAGCTTCCCGGCAGGAGGTGGCCTTGTGCCTGCAGGGTAGAAGCAGGAGCTGTGGAGGGCTTTCCTGCTTAGCCGTGAAAACCCAGGGTCAAAGGCGAATGGGAAGCCCAGGGAACTGCACACTGCTGTCCCTGTCCCCTGGGAAGGGTCCCTGTGGGGGCATTTAAAATGGAACAGCCAGGCTGGAGGACAAGGGAAAGAGGGGAGTGGGCTGGGTGCTGGGCTGTCCCCCCTGTCCTCGCACCAGCACTGAGGTGACCCAGAGCTGGAGCAGGTGCACGGGGCAGTAGCAGGGTCCTCCTCCTGGGGTGGGGCTGCGTCCACCCAGGCCAGCTCCCCAGGCCACCCCTCAGACATCGCCGGAGCCCTGGGCAGGGGGCGGGGCTAGAGCAGCTTGTATTTGAGAAGCTTGTTCTAAAATCACAGCTCAGAAGCGCGTGGAGGAGAGGGCTCTGTGCTGTACCAAGACGAGGGAAATGATTCAAACCTCTCAGCCACTTCTGAAGAGCTGAGCACAGCCTTGATTCGTATTCCAAGAAAATATCAGGAAAGAAAAAGTAATCTGGTGTTGATATCAAAGTGTGGTTTTCTTGGGGGGAGGGGGTGTTAATTTTTTGTTTTAATTAATCCCTTTAAAAGGTCTTGGAAGGAGAGATGAGAAAGTTTGAGTGGAGAACTGAATCAAATCGTGCCCTTTTCCTTCATTTTGATATCGTGAACTTCTAGACTTTGTTAAAATTAAATTTTCACTCATGCATGTCACAGTCTTGGTTGGTGCCTCCTGGTGCCGAGGTTGTGGTAAGGACCTGGGGTGCCGAGTGGAGAAAGCCAGCTCCACCCTGTGTCACGCAGCTCAGGGTCTCTCGGTGGCAAAATTAACTTCTAGGAGAACCCATTTAAAAGTGAAAAGCAAATAAGTAAGTAAAATAGGCAACATGTATCTCAAAAGGAGTTTACTCATAACAGAAATTCCAGAGAGCCCAGGCTGGAGGCACAGAAGACCCAGGGACCATCCCGAACGTGCAGGCAAGAACTTGCACAGGTGTTCACGTGAGGTGCTGGTGGAGTGCTCGGTGTTCATAAGGAATGTTCCAGAAACAACATGGCATCAGCACAGGCCATGATAAGAGAAAGGAAGATCCTGAGGCACAGGAAGGGGGCAGAGGATTTGGCAGGAGAAGACTGGATGTGAGCCCCAGGGTGGGTCTCCGAGCTCTGCAGAAGAGGAAGCCGCTGACCATGTGCTGGTTCTCCATCTTGTCCACTCTTGAGAGCTGCCAGGATGACGCGTCCAGACCCCTGCTTCAGGGAGGCCCACGGGGCCAGCTTTCCTTCACCAGACACCGATGTCATTGGCTTTCTTCTCATTGTTGATTTCTGCTCCCACTTTACGGAATCACCACTTTCTTCTTGTTGGTGCTGAGTCAAGAAGGAGTGTTCACATTTTCTTAAGAGCTTGTTAAACTCCGCTTCCCTCTCATTTCACATCTCTGTGAAGCCTTCCCTCCCCGGTCGCCATTAAACCAGGCATTTCTGGGCTGAGCACAGAAGCCGAGGTGAGACCCAGCTGTCTTCTCCTAGTCCAGATGCTGAGAGATTTGAAAAACTGTAAACAACCCCAACCCCTGCATGTTTTCTTCTGTTTTATAAATACAGCTACTTGTCATAAGATAATTCATCTGTATCAACATGGAATGGCTAATCAGCTTTTATCATTTTAAATGAGCTAATAAAGACATGATTTTAAATGCTCTTACTTTAATTCTGATCTGGTGACTAGCAAATGACACAGCCCACCTAAGCCAAACTCTTTTTTGTCCTCAGTCATCTCAATTTAAGAGTACAGAGAGGTCATGGGACAAACAGTTTGAGAATTACTGAGAAAGAAAATTGCAAAGCAGGCAAGTGTCTGGACCCAGGGGAGTAGGTACCGAGGTGCTCTGGGGTGTGCAGACGCCCCAGAAGCACACCACCAGACTCCCTTCAGGAGGGAGGTGTGGTTTTGAACCCCACCTGGATCAGCAGTGTCTGGTGGCAGGCAGACTGGCTCCTTTGTTAAAATCACGTCCCACCAGGTCAGCAGCACAGCCCTGCCCTCTCCTCAGCTTTTTGATTTTCCAGCTCAATGAACATAAATACATGAATTGTTCCCCAAAATGAAAATCGCCTGTGAATTCCTTGGATAGTGAAGTAGAGGTCCAAACGGTCTCTCCACAACACTAGTGACGGCTGGAAAGACGAAGGGCAGGAGAGTGAGCACAGGTGAGGACATGGCGTTGGCCTCTATGCTGCATGTGACCTTGGTTCTTATAGGGCTCCAGATCACACATAGAAGGCCCTGAGAAATGTGAATTTCAGACAGATGACAAATACTTTATGTAACTATGTAACATTGCATGTGCTACACTTAGGTTGAAAACACAACTTGTTATTCTTCTGAAATTTAGTTTTGACTGAGTGTCCCATATCTTTATTCACTAAATCTGGAAACCCTAATTGTTTAAAAATAGACATTTGGCAGCACAACAAGCAATTTTTGCTTTGTTCATTGCTCTTCAAACTGTCACTTCTGCTCAGGGCTTCATACCTTGTACAGAAATGCAGAAACCAGCTCAGTTTAAAAAATTGTGCAAAATATTCTGTCACACTGAAATTGGGCAGTACTGGATATGTACTTTCATAAACATGTCATGGATGAAAAGTTTTTACCATAGTGAGTTTTTCTTCAGGTGACTTGTTTAATACACTGTATGTATATAAGCTCTGCACTTAAGAATATAGTCTGAGGTCTTGCTTGTCCATCTACCTGTTTTTATCTTTCATTTTTGCAGGTTGCTCCTTTCCTTTGGTTTAATTTAAGTAGACAGCACCATCTTCTAGCTCAACCATTCCATTCAGTGCAGGGCAACCCGTGTGGACCCGGCTGCGACGGGTGCTGTCCAAGGTGCTGGAAAGGCAGCATTAGTGGGGTGGAAGAAGCTCTGAGCCCATGCAACACTGCAGCGTGGGGAGACAGCTGATATGAACATGGGAGACGTGGTGGTGGGAATGGCGCTGAGAAGGATGTAACTGGGTGCAGTGTAGGCAGTGCTGAGGTGTACGTGGATTTGGAATTCAGCCATGGTGACTGGGAAGAAGAGGATTCTTTGGCAACACCTAAAGGAAATACAGGAAGGAACAGCAGGAACTTGGGGAAACAGGATGCAGGTGGCAGGCAAAGCAAGTGCTGGGAGCTCAGAGGAGGTGGCTGGTCTGTGGAGATGGCAGGAGGGCCACCTGGCCGGAGCCCAGGGAACGGGAGAGGACGGAGGAGACAGGTCTGTCTATAAGGGAGGGAGAGCGAGGGGTGGGCGAAATAGAGTCCTAGGACCATAAGAAAGACTCTGGACTGGGGCTGGGGCTCCGTGGCAGAGCCCTTGCCTCGCGTGTGTGAGGCACTGGGTTGGACTCTCAGCACCGCATGTTAATAAATGAATAAAAATAAAGGTCCATCGGGCTCTTTCCCTGGGCCCAAAAGGAAGCAGCTAGTTGTCCATCAAGGGTCACCTGCAGTTAAGAAGAGAACACGCCCTTGGTGCCCAGAGTGGGAACTGGGGGGGCAGAGGAGAAGCTATCTGAATAGGAGCTAAGAAGACCCAACACAAGGTCAGCATGGGACGCCGCAGTGGAGTGAGAAGCTGCCCGCTGCGGGGGGACACCAGAAGGCAGAACCAGGGTGTGGCACTGCGTTGGACGCAGCCGCGAGTGAGGAGTGAAGGGAGGCTGCAGGCTGTTGGCCTGGCGGCTGGAGGGGCGAGCTGCCCTTCCTGAGCGGAGGAGCAAGACGTGAGCCTTGCAGCCACGCGGAGGGCTGGAGCCGTGGGGCGCTCAGCTGTGCCCACCAGCCACAGAGCAAGACAGGCCACAGAGAGGCACAGCCGCAGAGGCCACGGGAGAAGCAAGAGGAAGCACCCCCTCGGCCACCGTGAAGAGGCATTTCAAGAAAGATGGACAGTCCCACGATACCGTGCCATGTGCTCGTTAACTGAATGACTCGAAGGGAAGAATTTACTGTGGGGTTTGGCCGTGGGAGGCATGATGTCCTTGATGAGAGCAGTTTCAGGCATGGAGAAAGTTCTAGAAGGAAGGGAAGGGAAGGGAGTGGGAAGAGGAGCAGTGACATATGTTTTAAAGTGTTGCCCTCCTAAAGGAGACCACTCTTAAAGAGACCCTTCTCCCTAAGCCCAGAACATGTGAGAGCCTGTTTACCTGAGGACCTAACAGTGGGAAACAGATGGCACAGGACGGTGCAATGGCAGCCCTGAAGCTGTGTCCTGAGACACTTAACTCCACTGAAGGCCCAGCAACAAACAGAATGCGCTGATCATTCAGAGATCTCGAATCATTTAATCAGATTGGGAACATTATACATTTACATAATCAGCAAGCCATATTTTTTAGCAAAAGGGCCAAATTAGAAAATTAAGAATGTGTGCAAGCTGCTCTTTTCCTTCGAAATAAAAGCAGCTCCATTGAGATCAGAGTGGAAATTACTGCCTAGAACAACTTAATTCAAATATTTTATTGGCTGAAAAAACATCATTGAGAAAATGACATTCTTTTAAACCATTATCTTGCTAATATCTGAGGAGCAAACATGCAGAAGCATCATTGTAGTACTTCATACTTGAATGTGAGCACATTTTTGAGCATTGGCCGTGGGCGGGGGCAGAGACTGGGACGTGCCACTCAGAGCGTCTGCACACAAGAAGCCCAGCTGCTGCACCTGAGATCCTTCCCTGAAGCCACGCTTCCTGTGGGCTGCTTCTTATCGTCGGCTGAACACACAGGGGTGCCGTGGCAAGCGCCTTCCAGGAGACGCGGGAGCTCCCGATGGCTGGCTCTCACCAGGACTGTCGTTGTTGATGTTCTTCTTCAATACCCATGACAGCAGACGGTATTTTGACATATCACACATGCATGGAGTAGAACTTCCCATCCTTGTGGTTGTACAGGATGTGGATTACACTGGTCGTGTGTTCATACATGAATATACAAAAGTCATGTCCAGTTCATTCTACTGTCTTTCCTATTCCCATCCCCCTCCCTCCCTTCATTCCCCTTTGCCTAATCCACTGAACTTCTTATCCCCGCCCCCATTGTGTGTTAGCATCTCATACCAGAGAGAACATTCAGCCTTTGGTTTTGGGGGATTAGCTTATTTCACTTAGCATGATGGTCTCCAGTTCCATCCATTAACTGGAAAATGCCATAATTTCATTCTTCTTTTTGGCTGAATAATATTTCATTGTGTGTATATAGTACATCTTCTTTATCCACTCATCTGTTAAGGGGCACCTGGGTTGGTTCCATAGCTTAACTATTGTGAAGTGAGGCATTGTTAACACTGACATGGCTGCATCCCTGAACTATGCTGATTTTAAGTCCTTTGGGTATAAACCGAGGAGAGGGATAGCTGGGTTAAATGGTGGTTCCATTCCAAGTTTTGTAGGAATCTCCATAATGTTATCCATAGTGGTGGCACCAATTTGTAGTCCCACCAGCAATGTATGAGTGTGCCTTTTTCCCCACATCCTTGCCAACACTTATTGTTACTTGTATCCTTGATGACTGCTATTCTAACTGAAGTGAGATGGAATCTTAGTGTGGTTTTAATTTGCATTTCTCTAATTGCTAGAGATGTTGAACTTTTTTCATATATTTGTTGACCATTCATATTTCTGCTTCTTTGAACTGCCTGTTCAATTCCTTTGCCCATTTGTTGATTGGGTTATTATTATTGTTATTATTATTTTTTTGGCGTTAAATTTTTGGGTTTGTTATATATCCTGGAGATTAATGCCCTATCTGACATTCAGGTGGCAAAGATTTTCTCCCATGCTGTAGGCTCTTTCTTCATGTTCTTGGTTGCTTCTGCTGCTGTGAAGAAACTTTTTAGTTTGATACCATCCCATTTAGTGATTCTTGATTTTACTTCATATGCTTTAGGAGTCTTGTTGAGGAAGTCAGTTCCTAGGCCTGTGTGATGGAGATTGGGGCCTATAATTTCTTCTAGTAGGTGCGGGGTGTCTGGTTTAATGCTTAGCTCCTTGATCCACTTTGAGCTGAGTTTTGTGCATGGTGAGAAACAGGGGTTAAATTTCATTCTGCTACAAATGGATTTCCAGTTTTCCCATCACCATTTGTTGAAGAGGCTATCTTTTCTCCAACGTATGTTTATGATGCCTTTGTCTAGAATGAGCTAACTGTATTTATGTGGGTTTGTCTCTGTGTCTTCTATCCTGTTCTATTGGTCTTCAGGTCTGTTTTGGTGCCAATACCATGCTGTTTTTGTTACTATTGCTCTGTAATATAATTCAAGTTCTGGTATCGTAATGCATCCTGCTTCACTTTTCTCACTAAGGATTGCTTTGGCTCTTCTGAGCCTCTCATTTTTTCAAATGAATTTCATGACTGCTTTTTCTAGTTCCATGAAAAAACATCATTGGAATTTAATGGGAATTCAATTCAATCTGTATAGAACTTTGGATAGTATGGCCATTTTGACAATATTAATTCTGCTTATCCAAGAACACGGGAGATCCTTCCATCTTCAAAGGTTTTCTTCGATAGCTTTCTTTAGTGTTCTATAGTTTTCATTGTAGAGTCTTTCACCTTTTTGTTAGATTGATTTCCAAGTATTTTATTTTTTGGAGGCTATTGTGAATGGGGTAGTTTTCCTAATTTCTCTTTTAGTTGATTTGTCATTGGTCTACGGGAATGTAGTTGATTCATGGGTGTTAATTTTATATCCTGCTACTTTGCTGAATTTGTTTATGGGTTACAGAAGTTTTCTGGTGGAGTTTTAGGAGCTTCTAAATACAAAAACCATGTCATCTGCAAATAGGGATAGTTTGAGCTCTTCTTTTCCTATTCATATCTCTTTATTTCTCTCTTTGCCTCATTGTTCTGGCTAGAGTTCCTAGGACTATGTTGAATACAAGTGGTGAAAGAGGACATCTCTGTCTTTTTACAGTTTTTAGAGTAAATGGATTTCAGTGTTTCTCCACTGAGGATGAGGGGGGCCTGGGGTGGAGAGCTTTCACGGGATTTCCTTGAGCTCGGACTTCCCTGCTCCGTGGTCTCATATGCCACCTCCATCCTCCCTCCCTCTCTTCACCAGGGGCCAGACCTGCCCTGAGTCTTTGTCCCTCCTGCCTCGCTGGCTTCTTCCTCTTGTATCCTGGGTGTTTTCTCTAATAAAACATCAGAAGGCTTGCTCACACTTTTGCATTTGCCTCTTGGAGGAGCCCGACTCATGCACATGGTACCAAGAGTGGCCTGAGATGGTAAGAGAGGGTTGGGGAGGGTGGTGTGGTTCATATCTGAGGTGTCCCCCAAAAGCTCAAGTGTGAGACAACACGAGGAAGTTCAGAGTGAGAGGATTGAGTTACGAGCCCTAATCTGATCGGTGCATTAGTCACGGATAGGGGTTAACTGGATGGCAACTGTGGGCAGCGAGGGTGTGGCTGGAGAGGTGGGCCCCTCGGTGTGCTTTGACCCTGTATGTTTTGTCCCCAGTAGCTGAGCTTAGTGCCTCTCTCTCTCTCTCTCTCTCTCTCTCTCTCTCTCTCTCTCTCTCTCTCTCTCTCTCTCCCCCTCTCTTTCTAAGTCTTTGTTCTTCCCTCCCTCTCTCTCTCCCTCTGCTTCCTAGTAGCCATGTCCAGACCCACTTCCCTCCACCACATTCCTCTGCCGTTTGCTCGGCCTCACCTGAGCCCAGAACAACGGAGCTGGCTGTCTATGGGTTGAGACTCAGACCATGAGCACTGCATAAATTTTCCTCCTAAAATAGTTCTTCTCGGGTCTGTGGGTCACGGAGGTGAAAACCTGTTGAGGACAGGAGGCCTCCTCTCTTGGCAAACAGAACATCACCTGCTTGTGGACATGTCAGGGAGAGTCTCTGGCTCAGGTTGCAGACGAAGTTTCTAAACATGTCATTGGCTGTGACCTGGAAAAATGTCCTGGTGGAGGAAAAAGCCCCAGCAGGGCACATACAATTGAAAACTTGCCCACGAGACAGAGGAGTTGGCTGGTCTCGCAGTTGTCCTGGCCTGCTGCAGAAGGATAATGAGAGGCTGGATACTGCAAGAAGTCAATGGCTCAGTGGAAAGTCATTTAAAAATACAAGAAGGATGGCCAAACAGCAGGCCAGAGATTGTAAGAGTTCATGAGTCACAGGTCACGTGAACCCATGGCCAGGACCCTGGTAGGGAAAACCCGGAAGCCAGGGGCAGCACCTGTGGATGCACATGGTGGTGCTGACTCTGCAATTCCCCTGGGCTCCTCTGGGCTGCCCCTAGCAAGAGTCGGTCCTCCCATCCCTGAGGGAGTTTGCAGAAGCCCCTCTCCCTCGAGACCACAGGAATCCCAGAGGCTGGCTGCCTGACCCTTCAGGATGAGGGGACGACAGGCAGGTTAACTCTCAGCATAACTGAGTTGGACAGGGTCATTCCTGATGGACAAAAAAGAGGCTGTGCACTTACGGAACTGCCAGCCTTAGGAGGCGTTTGTCAGGGGGAGCCAGAAAAACACTGGGATTGGATCTGACGGCATTTGCTCTTGATAGCACTTTACCAGGACACAGGACCGCACTCCCCAGCAAGGACCCTGGGAATGGCCTTTCAAGGTCAGGGGGACAGTGGTAGGGAAGGAAAATGACTCTGTCAGGACGAAGGTGGAGGAGAGAGTGACGAGGTGGGCGGAAGCAGCCATGCCGGGATCCGAGGATGCGTGAGGGCAGAAGGTGCACCCAAGCCA
Source organism: Ictidomys tridecemlineatus (assembly GCF_052094955.1). Classification (NCBI taxonomy): domain Eukaryota; kingdom Metazoa; phylum Chordata; class Mammalia; order Rodentia; family Sciuridae; genus Ictidomys; species Ictidomys tridecemlineatus. Next base: position 227,890,831 of record NC_135478.1, read on the forward strand.
CCAGGAGTGTGTGACGAGAGGGCTCCTAGCAGCACCAAGAAACATGTTGGTCTCTCCTTTGAAAGCCAGGAGAGGGTGCAGGGGTGGCAGGCACAGAGCTGGGGACGTGGGGGGTGAAAGCCTGTACACCATGTCCAGATGGTGTGCTCACCCGGGGCAGCAGGAAGCAGCAAACACGGAAGTGCCCCCAAGGCTGATTCACTGCAGCATCTGGATTTGCGAACCCTCAGCTCTGGACTCTGGGCTGGGTGTCCTGGTCCCTGTGGGGCTCGAACATACCAGAGGCCACAGCAAGTGTCCACCTGTGTGGCCGGCGTGGGCTGCCTTCCTGGTGTCCAGCAAACACAGCATGAGGGCACCGTGCTCACAACAGCTGACCCTGAGCCCCAGGAGAAAGCCAGGCGGCTCCACCAAATGCAGGCAGGGAGGGCTACAAGAAGAGCCCGGACGGCCACCTCAGCCCCTGCCCTGTCCCACGTCGCGAGTGGACTCCTGGGGCATTCTGGACTGAAGGGTGTGACTCCTAAGTGTCAGGACCCTCAGGACTGGGTCATAAAAGCCAGGCAGAGCCACCAATGCCTGCTGGAGTGATTTCTGAGGGTGAGGAAGGACAATCTCTAGCACAGACGGCTGAGGGCAGAGATGACCCTGTGGCCTGCGACCCCTGCTCCTGGGGTCCCCTACTATTCTCCCTCTGAGCTCCTCAGGAAGAGAAGGCCTGGGGAGAACCGAGGCCACTCCTGCTTAGCCATGTGGATCTGCTCGGGGCAAGGGCTGGACAGTGGTGGCCATGAGAAGCCAGCTGACCAGTGAGTGGAGCTGCTTGACCTCCTGCAGCACAGGGAAGCAGACACCCGCACTTGAGGGCTCCCCCAGTGACTGACCGCTGGCTCGCTGGGCCTGGTTCCCTCCTGGGAGACCTAGGAGTCCCATGGATGGCGGTGGCCCATGGACTCCCTAGGGCCTCGCATGGTGATCTAGGGCTCTTCCCTCCACTCCATCTGCAGTCAGACTTGCCCTGGGGTCTGGCCACTTCCTCTGGTCACCCTCCTGTGAGGTTTCCAAGGCAGAAGTGCTTGATTTTAGCCCTTTCCTCAGAGGACAGCAAGACTGCCCAGTCCAGTCCAAAGGAAGGGGCTGTGCTCCAGGCAGGACCAGAGCCACTAGCTACCGAGAAGACTGGCCACCGTGGCACTGTGGCCCTTAGCTGGAGGGGCTTCACTGTGTCCGGCAGGCCAGTTATGAGCATCGCAGTTGGGGACACAGCCCTGCGGGGCTGCACCCTTGCCAGGTCCAGCTGTGCCTTCATGGTTGGGGCACCGGCACGTCCCCGCAGGCCCTGCCCACACACAGTGGTGAGGAGTAAGGCCCGGTCCAGCATGAGCCATGTCGTGGATAGAGCTAGGTCGCAGGGCAGAGGGGGCAGGACATGAGTCCATGCTCCCTTCTGCCTTACAGCACCGTGGTCCTCTGGTCACATCTGCCACCCATTGGCATCTCTAGGGAAGACCCGTCTTTACCAGAACAAAGAAAACTGAGGACGACGAGGCTCCTTGGAACATGAATGATGCTGGCTCTGTGTTTCAGAGTGTCCTGGCCAGTGGAACCTTATTCTGGTGTCCTCCATTCTGGCCCATGCCTCTGTTGGGGACAAATTGGTGACAATGGCATAACTGTCCTCGTAGAGAAGCACAAGCTTAATTAGGGGACACATCCACACTCCCAGGAGCTTGCAGGAGTCTCCTGAGGCTGCCACAATCAGGCACCTGGACGGTTACCTAACCACAGAAGTGGAGCCAGAGGTCCAGGCTCGAGGGGTCACACCCCCCTCTCAGACCTCCTGGGCTGCAGTCCTCCCGTGGCTGTCCCTCTGTGTGTACCTGTGTCTGAACCTCTTCCCTTTCAGGGACACCTGTCCGACTGGATCAGGGCCCATCCTGAGGACTTCAGTTGAATGCCATGGCTTCTCTGAAGACCCCACCTCCAAGGGCAGCTCCTCCTGAGGCCCAGGCTTAGGACTTCAAAACATGCTTTTTGAGACGGTATGAGTCTATGATTTTTTCACTGACTTTGAGAAGAAGCAAGTCAAATACAAATATATTTATTTTATTTTTAATATACATGAACCCTTTAATTTTCAAAACTTTGCATGTTATTGTGTCAAGACAGAATAAACTCAGTACTTGACACTTAGGTAAGGTGCTTCCAAGGGTTGAAAAAAGATCGGGTGGCGTCCTGTAGAGCAGCTTGGGTGAGCTGCGGGGGAGCGAGCTCCTGTATCCTGAGGGGAGTGTGTTGAGCCGGATCTCAAATGGAGCAGCGCCTTGAGACCAGGCCAGCTCAAGAGAGGGAGGGGCAGGGCAGACCCCCTGCATCCCAGCCCCTGCAGCCACCAGCTTGCTCTCTGGTATCCTGTTTTTGGACCAAATACCCTGATGTTCTAAATAGCCACCTCTTCCCTTGCTCCCACCCTCCATGCCTGCAAAACACTGAAGACATTAGTTGAGTTATTCTATCAGGAAAAAAAAAATTAAAACTTCAAAGATCCTTTAACAAAAGCTTTTTTTTTCCCCAAGAAGTCAGGAATGCATCAGAGCATTTCAATTCTTATATTAAATCTATATGTCCTTTTTAGTACTCAGCTGAATTCTCTAGAGAACTGTTCCATCCATGAACAATGAGAAGTCAGTAGTATATTAGTCAGCTTTCTGTTACCATAACAAAATATGAGAGGTAATCAACTTATCAAGAGAAAAGGTTGATTTGGCTCAGCGTTTTGGAGGTTCCAGTCCATGTGGGTTGGCCCAATTGCTTTGGGCTGTAGTGAGGCATCACAGGAGATCCAACAGAGCAAAACTGCTCACTGTGTTCAGGAAGAGGAAAGAGCTGGGGTTCCAAATTCCCTTCAAGGGCATGCCCCTTGACCTTAAGGACCTGCCATTGACCCTGCCTCTCAAAGGTTCTGCTACTTCCCTGAAGCATCACACCAGGGAGCAGGCCTTTGGCCTTTGGCCCATGGGGGACATTCTAGATGAAGACTGGAGCAGACCATCATGTAAGGAAGGGGGGACATCCAGGCCACCTTGGAGTGGAAGCCAGTTTTTCCAAGGACAAACTTGCAATGGCTCTAAGAAGTGGACAGTGAGCCTGTCACCTGTCACCTACCGTGGTGGGTAGCATCTGCCACATCGGCTGTTCTCACCATGGGGCTGGGGATCAGGGAAAGTGGAATCACAGCTACGAGGGGTTCAAAGGCAAACAGATTCACCAGCTGCTCTACCCTCTGATAACCACAACCAAAACTAGAACTGTAGGTATCTTCTCCCAATGACAAGTCCAATTAAAAACAGCATCCCAGGACTAATTAAGGGGATTTCCTCAATATGTTTTTTGTGTATAAGTTCATATTTCATAAATGTTTTTGACAACCATAAGGCCTTGGAACTCTGCAAAATTCAGATAATTTTCATGCCTGACAGAATAGACAATATTAAAAAGTTAAGCTTCTATCTGCACAAACTAACTGATGCTGTTTTTTCCATGTTCATGAATGTCAACTCAGTACTGAAGGAATTGGTTCCATGCTACATATTCTTCTGGCAATTAAGAGTAAGTTGCTGGCAAGTTATCAGATGTCTAATATGCATAGTTAAACTAAGAGGGGCCACACTTAATGAAGGCCAGCTGGATACAGGTACATTCCTGAGGACCCTTCCCAGAATCCATGACGGTCACTCTGGCAGATGCAACAGAAGTGTGTAAATTGGCTGCTGAGATGTTGTGAGCATCAGTGACAGGAGATGGACAAGTTCTAGAGCCTCTGCAAACATGGTTAGCTGTATGAGCACATGGAGCTTAATTAGGTGGATAGATCTGGGGTAAGCATTCTCACTAGACAGACATACAAAATCGCAAGACAGTATGAGGAGACCCCGGGAGGTGCCAGTTAGGTCTGCTGCTTTGATTAGGGTGAAGCTATCACAGGGGTTGGCACACATCCAAACTCATCAAACCACGCATGCTAAATACACGCGGTTCTTTGTTTATCAATTGTACATCAAAAAGGATTCTGACAAAGGAAACTTGAAATGTAGTTCAGGCAAACACAGGTACTCAGACACAACACACGCCATCATCTGTATTATCTAAGACCTTCACTGGGAAATCATTAATTAAATGTGTTGGGGGTTTCAAACGAGGCAGACTGTGACTAGGCAGCCCTGAAATTGACAGCTGTTCTGTCTGAGACAGGATTCCCTGGGATGCATCACCAGCCAGAATGTTCTCTGTAGGAGGGCTTCAAAGGGAGCGCTGGGGTGCAGATTTGCCCGTGAGGAGCTGGCTCTCTGCTCTGGGCTCCAGGCTGGGTCTGACCCCTTCCTTTAGCCTTTCTGCAGGAAAACTCTGTGCTCAGAGTGGGCTGTCCAGCCTGAGGACCAGGCAGAAGTTCCTCTGTGCCGATACTTTTAGCACGGAAGTCCTTGGGCAAAGAAATGCAAACCACTTCATTCTGCCTTGGCCCACATGTGAAAAAGGGGGTTTGGATTTGTGGTTAAAAAAGAAAAAGAAAGAGAAAAGAATCAAGCCGGCCGGGAGGCAAAGCAGAAAAAGAAACTGAGAGGCACCTCCTTAGGCGCTCCCATACCTGCTGTCCTCTAAACCCAGGTCAGCCTTGGACGGCTTCCAGAACCGGATCGCAACGGCACCTGGGGTGGGGCGACTCTGTTCTGGCCCTGTGGGTTCTGGACTTGGGTATCGGTGTCCCTCACAGGGTCCTGTGGTCAAGGCTGGTCCCCACTGTGGTGCTGTTGGAAGGGGCGGGGCCCTCAGGTTGTTGGGGTACACCCTGGGAGGGGTGACGGCACCCAGGCCCCCTTTCCTCTCTGCCTCTTGTCCATGAGGGGACTGGTGTTGCTCAGCTGTGACGTGCTGCCCGACCACAGGCCCAAACACAGCGGAGCCAACCAGCTCGGGGAGAAACCTCGAAAACCGTGGGCCAAAGAGCTTTTCTCTTCCTGAGCTGACCGCCTCAGGTGTTTGTGAGATGATGGGAACCTGACTCTCACGGTGGCCCATAAAGCTTCAGGTTTACATAATAAATGAAAGTCTGACTGCAAGGTTCCATGGGGAGCAGTGGGCCAGGCAGGAGGCCCGACCCCTCGGTTCTGCCTTTGACTACGGCACCAAGAACCATGAGGAAGAAAACACACTCGTCTTGTCTTTAAAACTTTGATGTGAATCTTCTTTGTTTTTATGAGAAGCACATTCAGAGACATCAGAGCGCCTCTTGGTGATGCTTCACCTGTCTACCGCGTGCTTCTTGGCGTTCCTGTACTGTTCCCCGAATGTCCAGGAAGCTCACAGACGGACTTGCACAAACTTGTCCCTCTGCAGGGCCTCAGTCTCTAGGCGTCTCTCCCTCCACCCAATCACATCTCTGAGAAGCACAAAGAACACCCGGGCTGGCCTAACTACGGCCTCCTTCCTTTCCCACCCCACTTTATGAAGACTGTTCTTATTCTCAAGAAATAGAAACTTTCCCGAGATAAAAACCTACCCATCCCTGAGATGGAGAGACCGGCCGGTCTGTGTTCTCTCCTAGAGAGATAAGAGGCTGTCGGTCACCATTCTCTCCTTGATTCTCCTTGAGAGATAGGAAGACTTGCCCGACTCTGTTTCCAAGAACAGAAACTTGCCTTCTGTAACATCAGGGATGCTGGCTATGCCAGTCACAAGGGCTAGAACCACCCCTCATGGGCAGCCATGGGTCTGGACTATAAAAGGTAATGCTCGACGGGGAGCTGCCGCTGCCCCGTCTCCCGCCGCCCCCCACTTGCTTCTCTCCCCCTACCCCTTCTCTCTCCCCCTCTCTGCTCAGAGCAGCCTGTCAGGGTCCTCACGGCAAATCTTCTTATGCCTCTGTCCTTGGAGCGTGCCTGTGTGATCATCCTGCGCCAGTTTTCTTTCAACCTGCTTTTGGTCCAACACCTAAACAAGGACTTTCAGCAGATTAAAACTTGGAGAGCAGATGGAGTCCATATAGCTGCTACTTAGAAATACCAATAAGGTTGATGAGCTTGGGGCTGGGGTTGTGGCTCGGCAGTAGAGCACTCACCTAGCACATGCGAGGCCCTGGGTTCAATCCTCAGGATCACATATAAATAAATAAATAAATAAAATAAAAGTGTGTGTCCAACTATAACTAGAAAATAAAGTATTAAAAAAAAGAATGATGAGCTTACTATGAAGGCTTTACCCCACACCAAGCGCTGTGCTGGTCACCGTCCATGCACCATCTTCACAGGCATGAAAGAGTGACCCATGTAGGTGCCAGTTTAATTGTTTCACAGATGGAGGAGACCGAGGCACAATTCAATACTGAAGTGGATATTCTGCCTCAGTCAGGTACTTCAAACACATTTCACCAGGGAAATATCTGCTCATTAGAGAAAGCTGGAATCAAGCGCAAAGGGAAGCGATTAAGCACATCTCTCTGGAAGGGAAAGCCGTCCTTTTGTCCTAATCAAAAGTTTTCTTGATGACTGGCATGAGCTGTTAAAGCAATTCACAGGGAGACTGCAGCGGAGGGCACGGAGTTTGGGAGCAAGTGCTCTCTGGAAAGCTGACACTTAAGGCAGGATTTCAAGTGACTATTTCAATACTAGCTATTGGCATGAACTAGTTAACACTGGCCAGAGCTAGTTAACACTGTTTTTAAACCCGCTGGTATCCAAACCCAAACCTCGTACCCCCCAGATATGACACCCCATGACCTTAGAACCTGCCACTGAGCCTGCCTCTCCAAGGTCCCGTTACTTCCCTCACTTTGAAAGTGAGGGCCTGTGTCTTCAGGGAGCCCCGAGGGTGCAAAGGCCAACTTTGTGCCAAAGCCGATCAGGATCCCTCCCTCTCTCACCCACCCACCTAGCCAGTGTTCCTATGGGAGGAGCGTTTCTACCCCCTTTCATTAAAACCAAGGTGGTGAAAGCCAGCGGGGAAGGGACCCAGCCTGCTTGCTGCAGAGACATGATTCAGATTTTAACAACAACAGAATGTGACAAGGTCACAGAGGAGCCTGGCTCCAGCAGGAGGGCCGAGAAGAAGGAAGCCAGCGGAGGTCTGCGCGGGAGTTAGCGGGGACCTGTCTGCATCACCTGCACAAGAGCAGGCCTGCTGTCCCCAGAGCACAGCCTGCCCAGCAAGCACCTTCGCCTGCGCCCTCCTTCAGGGTTGTGCGGCTAAGGGAGATGTGCTCTGGGCATGCAAGGCTACCACAGGTTCAAAACCTTTGCCACTTGGTTGTCATGGACCTTGGTGGCTCCTTGGCTTCCTCGTGTACCAAGTGAGAATGGTCATAATAATTATGCTAATAGTTGCTGTGAGAATTAAACTAGTTAATACATCTTTGAACAGCCCATAATGAGTGCTATAGATTTTTAGCAATTATTACAACTTTGTTAATATGTAACATTAATTAATGCACTATAATCAACTTTCTATAATTATACAATGTCATTTTAATTAATCATTGTAATATATTTAATTGTAACTAATATAAAATATATGTGAAATATGTTAAGGCAGTTCTAGCAACTGCTAAATTCTATAGCACTAATTATATGCCATGTATTTAAGAAACACACACACACACACAAGCAGAAACTTTTAAAGGGTAAGGTAAACTTAATGTAAACAAAATTTACGTTTTCCTCTAGCCCCACAATACATGGCTTGTGAACTCCCTGGGTGTGTGCATGCTCTAGTGGGAACATAATTTTCCATAAAGGGTCAGATAGGCAGCATCCTCAGGCTTGCAGGCCACCGCAGCCTCCTTAGCAGATACTCAACACAGAAGTAGCACAGACAATTTTTAAGTGAAGGATTATGCACCAATAATAAGTTTGTTTTGAGTTGTTTTACAAACCCAGGGGCAGGAAGTCCAGGTCTGCATAAGGGCCACAGTTTTCCCACCCTTTCCCTTGGGAAAAGAACTGGACAAGCATGGGGCAATGACGAGGAGTGGGACCAGCTCATCCTAGTTGTGAACGTCCCAGCAGGCCGGCTGTCTTGTGAACTTCCCAGCACCGGGGTTAGAAAGCAGCACCAGAGGAGGCCCTCCATGCACCACTCTGTAGGGATTCTGAGATCCAAGGGTGTGGCTAGACATAGAGTTTCACAGACCTTTCTGAAGCTCAGCCTTAATTTCGTAAATAATGCTGAATGTAGATCATCATAGGTATTCTGGGAGGTCCAGAGGTGAAATATAAAATGATTGCTATGTCTAAGCAGTTGTAGAAGAAGAAACAGGAGGCAGGTTTAGCCTTCCTTCCCAAAGTTCTGAGGATAGCCAAGTTCTCCTAAAATCAGATGAGTTTGAAGCAGCATCAAGTGTTCTAAATGCTGCCGTCACAGGGCAGGAGGTGTACCAGGAGGCACGATCTTTATCTTTTTGGTGATAGGCACAAATGGCAGCAGCCTGTCTTTCAACTTGGAAGTCACCAAAATGCCCAGAATCATCCCTGAGGTGGGAGGCCCTGACCTTTCATAGGCTCTGTCCCCCGCTCTCCAGGTTGCAGGTGTCACATGAAAGTACCTGCCACTCATCAGAACTAGGCAGGATGGTTTGTGGACACAGTGACATTCTGTGGAGTGTCAAGACAAAGCCCGTATCAGGAACGACTTCACCACCGTCAGAGTCCTGAAGCAAGATTGTGAAGTCGAGCTCCCCTGGCAGGTGAGAGCAGCCTGCTTCTCATTGCCCTCGAAAAATAACAGGTGGGAAAAGAATCAGCCACGTCCACAGACGCACACCAGATGCTGGGGGGTGTGCTGACGTCTCCCAGGAAAGGTCTACATCAGGAGCAGCAGGGGGAGTGGAGTCACCACGCCATTCCACCAGGATGATCCAGAGGTATTCCCCAGGGCCTCCAGCCACCCGACACCTGCACAGGGAGCAGGGGAGGCGAGACAGGATCAGCCGCTGTGTCTGTGGAGGTGGACTGCTGGTCGACCAGCGTGGCAGGGAGGGAAGCTTCCCGAGGCTACTCCGTGGCCCTTCCTAGCACAGTGGTCCTCACCCCTGGTCGGAGGTCTAATGAGGGGATTCTGCCAGTTACTGAACACATTAATTCCAGATGGACATTCGGGACTTAGGGAAACGGCCACAGGTGGAGCCTGGACTCTGCACCCACCAGCACTGATCAGCTCCCACCCCACGTGTCCCCTGACCACCATGCCACCCATCCGGGAGCCCGTGGCTCCTCAAGCCATTCAGAGGCACCTGTGCTTGCTCTCCTGAGGAGAGAGCCCACCCTGGGAGCAGCCCCCTGCCTTCCTTACACCCGGAATCCAAACTCAACACAAAAGCAACCGCAGGAGAGGCTGACCTTCTTAGTGCTCACTGTGTCACCCTTTAACTTTTATTTTTTTAAACTTTCCAATTAATTTACTTAAATTCATTGATATAGCAAAAGTATATTTACCAAATCAGGACACAAGCCTGCTCCCTGTGCAGGTGTGGGGTGGCTGGAGGCCCTTGGGAATATCTCCGGATCATCCTGGTGGAATGGCGTGGTGACTCCACTCCCCCTGCTGCTCCTGATGTAGACCTTTCCTGGGAGACATCAGCACACTCCCCAGCATCTGGTGTGCATCTGTGGACGTGGCTCATTCTCTTCCCTCCATGTTATTTTTCGAGGGCAATGAGAAGCAGGCTGCTCTCACCTGCCAGAAAAGACCAAAGACTTCCTTTTGGTCACCTCCCAAATTTTATATTGTAAGCCCCAGGGGAAAAGATTAGATTCACTTACCCGAAAAAAAAAAATGTCCTTTGTCAGCCCAGCCCATCTGTAATCCTATTACTGGTCGGTCGAGAAGCAGCATTACAGTTAATAGGACACCAGGGGCCTGCTGGGAGTTTATGACGATTTCCGGGTCCCACCCAGCCTTTACTGGGCACTTTATCCTCATCATGCCAGGTGCCTGATGGTCCCTGGGCACAGCAGACCGTGACAGGTATTCTAAATTATCAGAGAGCAGAACCAAGCGCTAACTGCGAGTTCCCCATTTGTCCTGTCCTTTGGACTTGGTGGGTATCTGAGATCACATATTTCAGAAGAGCGGCCAGAGCTTTTTCGCTCCTCCCAAGAGAGAGAGCTTTCCCTAACATGGGGGCCTCAGCGGTGGCACTTCCCATCTCTGTGCCATCAGATGTCCCCGCACTCTGTCCATAGTGTCAGCTTTGGCTGTCTTGCTTCTGTCTTTTCCTTTAGCGTCGACCCTGGGGCCAGAGAACCGACGCTGGGATGTAACCAGGAATCGTGGACACTGAGTAGGCAGGTTGCTGCTCTGTGATCATGTTCTTGAGGAAGAGGTGACACAGACATCCTTGACGGACACCGACGGCAGACTGCCACTTCACCTCCCCTGACAACATCACCTGCAGTTTACTAATTGTCCAATGCCTGCCAGACACGCATTATTTTTTGTCTGCTCTGTAATATTTCAGAAATTGCTTCAGTCCCTGATTTAATGGGGAGGAAATTGAGGTTTAGGAAATCAAATGATTTCTCCAAGGTTACGTGGCTGGGAAAGGGCAGGGCTGCAATTTCTACGATGATGCCTAAAAGCCCGGTCTTATTAAATCTGTAGTCTGGAGACAAGGAAGCCAGGCAAGAGCCGGGCACGCAGAGGAAATCCATTTTCCGTGGCGGGGAGTGAAGCCAAGGTGTTGGGGCGTGAGACATCTCTCTCTCCCCTCCCTTGATCAGCTCCCCCGCTGTGGACCCTGGAGCGTGAAGCCACCATGACAAACAGTGACACTTGGTTCTGCTCTCTGATAAATCTGACAACTGCGGCTCTGCTGTTACCATTAGGGAAGCAGAGTTTGGAAGAGATGAGGCGTCCCCAGTTATAGCACTTCTGAATCCTGGTGCAGGGTTAGAAACTCAAGGTGTAGCCCTAGGCAACCTCAGTGGGTCTCCTTTGCTTCAACCATGATTTATTCAAGGATCTCTTATGAGCTTATGGACAGAAACCTAAGCCCTGGGAAGATTATGATATGCCGTCCCTCACCAAGGTCAATTCAACATGAAAACAGTAATAAATATAGGCAGACAATAAAGTCGTGACTCTGACACTTTCTTGAGTTATCAAATGTCAAGTTGTTCTAAATACTTTTTGTTCCTTCTTTGCTCTGCTAATCCCTTCTGTTTGGGGCACTCATCCATTCCACCCCTGAAATCCTACACCTGGTCACCTGTGCAGCCTACTCTGGGAAGATCCACGGGGTCAGGTTGGAGAGTCAATCCCATGGAGAGTGGCTGACGTCTCACTGGCACTGACCAGGACCTGCCACAGACTGGCCTTCTGCTCAGAGATGCTGTCTCCACGTGGTGCTGCCCTGTGTGTGTCCAGGTGCTGTGGCCTCTGCTGCCTGAATGTGTCCAGGTGTCGTGGCCCTGTGGTCTCTGTTGCTTGCATATATCCAGGTGCCATGGCCCCATGGCCCCTTCTTCCTGCACACGTCCAGGTGCTGTGGTCCCTGCTGCCTGTGCATGTGCAGGTGCTGTGGCCCCATGGCCTCTGCTGCCTGTGTCCAGGTGCCGTGGCCCTCTCACCCCTGCTGCACTGCCTGTGTTCAGGTGCCGTGGCCCCGTGGCCTCTGCGTCCCTGTCTTTGGACCTCATCTTCTTGTCATTTTCTGCCCAATCCCCACCCACCAGGCTGACTCTCCCCAACCCACCTGATTTGCGTCACGCCCTTTACCATCTGTGCATAAGGCCTGTTTGTCCTCCCGTCCTCTCTGTTGGCTCTGCATCCTGCAGTCCTCTGCCCCAGGCCCACCGACTCACTACAGCACCACGGAGCACACAGTACACAGGCACCCCCCTCTGTGCTCTTCTGTGCCCACGGGGCCAGGCCCATGTGGGCTTCCCAGCCCTTTCCAACACTGAGTGCATGACTGAAACTCATGCACACTACATCTTGCCTGGGCATTTTTTTTTTTTTACCAATTTGTGTAAAGCAATCAACACTGACCATGGCTCGGCAGTGTTTATCATCCATTGTGTCTGCCTGGTGCCATCTCCTGATCTGCAGAGCACTCAAGGCGAGAACCAGTGACAGGTGATGTGAACAGAGAGTTCAGCTCTTCTTTTCAAATTCCCCGTTTTCAAAGATGACAGAAATACAAGTGACTTGTCCACACGTATGAACTTGAACACTGACATCCTGCATTTCCATCTCCCTTGGTTTATATAAATAACACAGCCTGCATGTCCTTGGTGAAGTAGTGATAGGTTTGTTCAGTTCAGTGTTCACCCTTCTTTGCAGCTTTGGAAACAGTTTTAGCTCCCTGAGGCCCCACTTCCTCCTCTTCAAAAGAATGTCCAGGCTCTCCAGACCCTGTTCCCAGTCCACTTACCAGGCTATGTTGAAACTGAAAATATGGCAGAACTGTTACTCAGCTGTGGGTTCCAGAATAAGCCGTCGGCCAGCTCCTTTGTTCTCCATTCCAGGAAAATCGTGTTTAGTGCCTTTCACGGTAGAAATGTCGGTGCCTGAGCCAGGCTGCGAGGACAGATCCTTTGGCAGTGGCAGGGCAGTCCTCCATCCACAATGCATCATCAACTACACCATCCACCTGTCGCATGAACACAGGTATCTTGTGCATGGGATATGCCCAAATATGCCGCAGGAATGGACAGAAGAGAAACCAGGTGGAGCAGGTCAAACCTTCCTGTCATGCACGTGGGCACCACGTTGTTCTGACTGGAGACCATATTAATAAGAACATGTATTGTTCTGGTCTTCCCTGTTGCTCCACCCACAATCGTGAGCATGCCAGGTAAGCCCATGGGTGAATATACCTTCTAGGAGACCTTGAGGCAATCAACTGATAACCTGGGAAAAGAGCAACTTGCCTTCTATTTAGATCCTTTTTTGGGGAAACACTGCTCTTTGGCTCGAGATGGTATAGAGATGAGGGTGGACAGATAAGCTCTACATTTTCTTAGTCTTTATGTTAAAGCAGAATTTGGTACGATTTATTAATCAGTCTGTGGAGAGTTGAAAATGAATTCTAGCCACTTCATTGCAATCACCAGTGTGATTTCATGAGGAAAGGGTTATGCTTCACCAGCTTGTTAAGGAGTCTCTGAATTTTACTTCACTTAATCAAAGCAACTGCAATGTGCCCACACCATAGCAGTGGGTCATCCATACTGCTTTATCACAAAGTTTCCTTGTGTTGAGTTCAACTTCATTCAGGGGACAGAGCAAGCAATATGAGCCAAGAGCAAGAAATTCAGTAATGCTGCCAACGGCACAGAACCAGCCGCAGACCCAGAAGCAGGGAGTCCCAGATCTGGAAAGGTCTTCGAGACTCCGGGCCATTCCCCAGATTTTACAGTCAACAGTTCCCCAGAATGCGATTCTCATCCTCCCTAGGAGCAGCAGACTGGAGAAGACGTCTGCCCCTGGGGCATTTTTCTTCTTTCTCAATAACACAGATTTCCTCTCGGGTTCTGCAGGAGTCTCTGTGCACGATGGCATGCTGTTTCTGTTGATGTTACGGAGGTGAAGAATGATATGGAAAGCGCAGCTTTTCAGCCCAGTACATGATACTAACTAGTGTTACGTCGACCAAGCGGTAGCAATCAGGTCCTGAGGAGCAAGCCTGGAAGGAACTCCAGATAGGACTTCAGGGGGCAGACATGATGAAGAACAGCTGTGTGGGCAACGACACCTTCCTGAACAAGGACAAAAACACAATAAAATAAACTCTTACAGCATTCCCAGAATTCCCATTCTCTTATTTTATAGATGAAAACTGAGGCTTCAACCGGCTGGGATTTACCCAAAGTCTCTTGGTGATTACCAACTGTTTTGGTTTAAATGTGAAGTGTCCCCAAAAGGTCATGTGTGAGACAAGGAAAGAAAGTTCAGAGATGAAATAGGAGGTTATGAGAGCCTCAACCTAGTCAGTGCACTAACCCTCTGAGAGGGACTAACCAGGTGGTGACTGTAGACACGTGGGGTGTGGCTAGAAGAGGGAGGTCACTGGGGTATGACCTTGGGGTTCATATTTTGTCCCTCATGAGTGGAGCCCTCTCTGCTCTCTGGTGATCACTCTCTGGGATGCTTTCCTCCTCCACACTCTCCTGCCGTGATGTTCTGCCTCCTCGAGGGCCCAGAGCAGTGCAGTTGGCTGGCAGTGCACTGAGACCTCTGAAACCATAAGTCCCACATAAACGTTCCTCCTCTAAAATTGATCTTGTTGGGTCTTTGGTCACAGTGACAGAAAAGCAGGCTAAAACACCAAGTATGGCTAAGCCAGTGACAATTTCAGATTTTGACAAAACTTGGACAAATAGACACAGAGACGAGCTTTTCTGAGAATCCCCTGCTTCTCTGGGACTGATGCTATGCCTAGCTCAGACAAACCCAGGTCCTCATCTCACGGGGAATTATCACTACATCACTCAATGGACCACTCTGAATCTCTCAATCCCCCAACACCTCTTCTCAAGCTTTCAAACAATCAGTACTGACAGAGCCAGTCTTTCTATAGTGTCAAAAAAGCCTCTTCTTCCATTGTTCCCGTAGATACAATGACCACATATGGGAGATGAGCTAAACTGGATCTCAGAAACTCTATCCCTAGTGTGTCTGTAGATAGATACGTACATAGATACACAGACAGATACATAGATACACAGGTAGATATGAGAGATACATAGATACACAGACAGATACATAGATACACAGGTAGATATGAGAGATACATAGATACACAGACAGATACATAGATACACAGGTAGATACGAGAGATACATAGATACACAGACAGATACATAGAAACACAGGTAGATACGAGAGATACATAGATACACAGACAGATACATAGAAACACAGGTAGATACGAGAGATACATAGATACACAGACAGATACATAGATACACAGGTAGATACGAGAGATACATAGATACACAGACAGATACATAGATACACAGGTAGATACGAGAGATACATAGATACACAGACAGATACATAGATACACAGGTAGATACGAGAGATACATAGATACACAGACAGATATGAGAGATACATAGATACACAGACAGATACATAGATACACAGGTAGATACGAGAGATACATAGATACACAGGTAGATATGAGAGATACATAGATACACAGACAGATACATAGATACACAGACAGATATGAGAGATACATAGATAGACAGATACATAGAAACACAGGTAGATATGAGAGATACATAGATACACAGATACATAGAAACACAGGTAGATATGAGAGATACATAGATAGACAGACAGATACATAGATACACAGGTAGATACGAGAGATACATAGATACACAGACAGATACATAGAAACACAGGTAGATACGAGAGATACATAGATACACAGACAGATACATAGAAACACAGGTAGATACGAGAGATACATAGATACACAGACAGATACATAGATACACAGGTAGATACGAGAGATACATAGATACACAGACAGATACATAGATACACAGGTAGATACGAGAGATACATAGATACACAGACAGATACATAGATACACAGGTAGATACGAGAGATACATAGATACACAGGTAGATACGAGAGATACATAGATACACAGGTAGATATGAGAGATACATAGATACACAGACAGATACATAGACACACAGACAGATATGAGAGATACATAGATAGACAGACAGACAGATACATAGAAACACAGGTAGATACGAGAGATACATAGATACACAGACAGATACATAGAAACACAGGTAGATATGAGAGATACATAGATACACAGACAGATACATAGAAACACAGGTAAATACGAGAGATACATAGATACACAGACAGATACATAGATACACAGGTAGATACGAGAGATACATAGATACACAGACAGATACATAGAAACACAGGTAGATATGAGAGATACATAGATAGATACATAGATACACAGGTAGATATGAGAGATACATAGATACACAGACAGATACATAGAAACACAGGTAAATACGAGAGATACATAGATACACAGACAGATACATAGATACACAGGTAGATACGAGAGATACATAGATACACAGGTAGATATGAGAGATACATAGATACACAGACAGATACATAGATACACAGGTAGATATGAGAGATACATAGATACACAGGTAGATGTGAGAGATACATAGATACACAGACAGATACATAGAAACACAGGTAGATACGAGAGATACATAGAAACACAGGTAGATACGAGAGATACATAGATACACAGGTAGATATGAGAGATACATAGATACACAGACAGATACATAGAAACACAGGTAGATATGAGAGATACATAGATAGACAGACAGATACATAGAAACACAGGTAGATACGAGAGATACATAGATAGATACATAGATACACAGGTAGATATGAGAGATACATAGATACACAGACAGATACATAGATACACAGGTAGATACGAGAGATACATAGATACACAGGTAGATATGAGAGATACATAGATACACAGACAGATACATAGATACACAGGTAGATACGAGAGATACATAGATACACAGGTAGATATGAGAGATACATAGATACACAGACAGATACATAGATGATTAGTGGAATTTGGTTGAAAAGGTAACATTCCGTATTTTCTCACCCTTGCCACCCTCATCCCCCATTCCCCATCGCTCGTCCCCTCCCCCTGTTCCTTGTGGTGCAGGCGAGGTGACCTGCTTTCTTCCTTCTCCCCGCGGTGAGCATTGGCTCCCGTGGGTGGCACGCGGCTGACCCACAGCACGCCCAGGGCTGCAGAACAGGGAGACGGCTTCTGGGTGGCTGCTGAAATGGCGAGTGGGAGCACGAGTGTGTTAAATCCCATTGAAGCAAAGCTTCAGTCAACAGGAGGGAGCAGGCAGGTGGCACGCCCTCTCCCTCCTTCCAAGGGGTTTTGGAGAGACGGGTTCTCCTGCCTTAAGAGATGCGCTTGCTTTCTGTGGACCTCCTGCAGAACAACTGGCCGCATCTGCCTCTTCCTGGGCGCTGCAGTTGGCGGTGAGCTTGGGGAAGCATCGCACACGGGGCTTCATGTCCTTTCCTGTCTCCCTTTTCTCTCACTCTTGGATTCCATAAAAACAAAGCCTTGCTGGTTAGTTTTGGCTCTGGGTCTGGTTTCTGGAAAAACTATGTTAACACAATCTGTATCATGCAGTTCAAGTTATGCACTAGGAGAGAAGGGAATAAAAAAATGACTGGGTTACTCTCAATACCACTGGCAAATATCTGGTCTTATAAGTAAGATGCAGTTTAATTTCCAAGAGCCATTTCAACCATTCCTGTAGAAAAAGCATTTCTCTTCTCTATATAAGAAAACCCAGAATGGCAATCATCAAGAATATAAGTAATAATAAATGTTAGCAAGGATGCGGTGAAAAAGGTACATTCCTACATTGCTGGTGGAACTGCAAATTGGTGCAACCACTATAGAAAACAGTATAGAGATTCCTCAGAAAACTTGGAATGAAACCACCATTTGACCCAGCCATCCCACTCCTTGGTTTATACCCAAAGGATTTAAAATCAGTTCACTATAGTGACACAGCCACATCAATGTTTATAGCAGCTCAATTCACAATACCTAAACTATGGAACCAACCTAGGTGTCCCTCAATAGATGAATGGATAAAGAAAATGTGGTATATATATTCAGTGGAATATTAGTCAGTTTTAAAGAAGAGTGACTCTATGGCATTCACCAGTAAATAGTTGGAGTTGGAGACTATCAAGTGAAATAAGCAAATCCCACAAAACCAAAGGCTGAATGTTTTCTCTGATATGCAGATGCTAATTCACAATAAGGCAAGGGGGGCACTAGGGAAGAATAGCATTACCTTAGATTAGAGAGAGGGAAGTGGTGGGAGGGAGGTGAGGGAATGTGGGGATAGGAAAGATGGAGGAATGACACAGACATTATTACTGTATGTATATGTGTGACTGCAAGACCAATATGATTCTGCAACATGAACACTCATAAAAATGAGAAAAACGATGTTAACACAATCTGTATCATGCAGTTCAAGTGATGCACTGGGAGGGAAGGGAATAAAAAATGACTGGGTTACTCTCAATACCAGTGGCAAACATCTGGTCTTATAAGTAAGATGCATAAAAATGAGAAGTTGTATGCCATCTATGTATGATATATTAAAGTGCATAAATGCATTCTACTGTCATGTATAACTAATTAAAACAAATAAAAATAAATAAAATAAAAACTGCCAAACAAACAAACACAAAAAGAAAACCAGTGCACTTATAGATTCTCCCTTGCGAGGTCCAGAATGAATACGGTATGGGAAAATCCAAACAGTGTTCTTCCAGGGAGTGGAACTGTTCCTCTTGTTATTTCTTTCTCTTTTCCCCTGCTCTATTAACTCTCTGAGCCTCTACCTCCATTCACCCAACAGTAAGCCAGGAGTGACAGGACGGTGTCCTAACAGCTGATTGCAGAAGAAAGCCTTTGCGTGGGAAGCTCCACTGAGGATCTGCTGGATGTGGCTTTGCACAGCATCCGAAGCCTCACCTTCCCGGTCGGAGCCAATAAGGGTTGGAGAACGGCCGCGGGTTCACCTAGTGTGGCTGGGCGCGTCATGAGCACATGGGTTTATTCAAACAAATGGCTTTCCTTTACATAGCTCTTGAAAGAAGTCCTATTCCACCTCTGGATGCTAATTGCCTCTTCAGATTAGGAATCTCATTAAGCTCTGTGTATCTTCATTTTCTAGCCTCAGTGGTAATTGAGTGCTCCGTCATTGTTATGTTCACTATCCTGACAACATTTATTAAAATAAAGCAATTAACTATTGTCTTAAATGGAGTTTAGAGGTAAGGCTCATTAGACTCAGGCGCATTACAATTAACTTAAATGATAAATGCAAAATTATTTTATCCAAAGCTTTACCCTGAAAATTAGTTCAACTGGATTTCTCTAGAGCTGTCTTTCCTTCCTCTCAGAAGAGCAGAACTGCTTAGGAATGTCTTGGTGAAACACAGTCTTCATTAAAAACATATTATTAGAGATGTAAAGCCCCGAACTGGCTCACAGGGGACCTGCACTGCTAACCCCCGACCCAGAGCACAGCTGGCTTCACGGGCCGCCTTGGAATTGCACTCCCAGGCCTCTTGATTGCAGGCACAGGAGGAAAGAGGCCAGACTAAAATGGCTCAGCCTCGCCCTGAGCTCAGCTTCACCGCAGACGTGTGCCCTGTGCTGGGCCATGTGAGGGTGATGGGCAGGGAGAGGTTCTTCTTGCCACCGGGTGTTGAGAGCCACAGCCAAAGGGGCCCCAGCAAACTTCCAGCTGCCGGCTGATGATTGGCTCACAGTGGCCCCAGCAACATCTAGCTGATTGGCTCCTCTGCGTTGATGTTCATTGGGCTGTTTCCCTGCCCTTCAGACTGCCAGCTGATGATTGGCTCACAGCGGCCCAGCAACATCTAGCTGATTGGCTCCTCCACGGAGCTGCTCATTGGGGGACTTCTTTGGCTCCGCCCACGCGACCCAGCCAATCGGCCTCAAGAGCAGGAGGATTGTGGGAGGTGGAGAGGCTGGGGTGGGGGTGAGAGGCTTGTGGAAGTCGGTGGTGGCAGTTGGGCTCTGAGGGTTTTTCCTGAGGAGCTGTTTTGTTTGGCGTGTGTGGTTCTAAAAATAAAGTTAGTTTCTTTTTGACAAGTGGCTCCTGAATTGTGCCCAGCCAGACTGCGGCAACCGGTTTGCTCTGGGGAGGCTCTCAGAGCTGAGTGGTTTTCTATGGGGTAATTGGTAGTGGTGGAAAACTGTGCTTTCCCTGGCTCTCTGGCCAGACTGCATGCATTCGAATTTTATTTTTGTTCCAAAAGACTTAAGAAAAGGTAATAGAAGTACAGGAAATCTTGTCTAGCTTCATCCGATCCCTTCCGTATCACATCTCAACAGAAAGGAAGTTTCTGGAAAAGAATCGTCTCAGGGCTGTGCCCAAGCATGGGCTCTGGAAAAAGGCAGGGCATAGTCCTCTCCCGAGGGTACCATGAGTCCCCATGTGATGCCCAGATGCACACGGCCTCCCAGATCTCACTTCTGTGGCCTTAAATAACCTTGGATCCTCCAGTTGTGGGACCAGATGAGAAACGAAGGAGAGCCCCTGACACGGTCTCAGGTGCAATGAACACGAAAGGGTACGTGCTCTTCCACCCGGGCTTCTGTGGGCATCCTCACCACTTATGTTTAATTGTTTTTTTAAAAATAAATGACAGCAGAATGCATTACATGTATTACATGTATACAGCACAATTTTTCATATCTCTGGTTGTATTTAAAGTATGCTGACACCCAATTCGTGTCTTCATACATGTATTCTGGATAATGATGTCTATCACATTCCACCATCCTTGCTAATCCCCTGCCCCCTCCCTTCCCCTCCCACCCTTCTGCCCTATCTAGAATTCGTCTATTCCTCCCATGCTCCCCCTCCCTACCCCACCATGAGTCAGCCTCCTTATATCAGAGAAAACATTCGGCATTTGTTTTTGGGGGGGTTGGCTGACTTCACTTAGCATTATCTTCTCCAGTAAATATTGGTGAGGATGTGGGGGAAAAGGCACACTCAGCAAATTGCTGGTGGAACTACAAATTGGTGCAGCCAATATGGAAAGCAGTATGGAGATTCCTTGGAAATCTGGGAATGGAACCACCATTTGACCCAGCTATCCCTCTCCTTGGTTTATACCCCTTAGACTTAAAAACAGCATACTGCAGGGACACAGCCACATCAATGTTATACAGCACAATTCACAATAGCTAAACTGTGGAGCCAACCTAGATGCCCTTCAGTGGATGAATGGATAAAAAAAAATGTGGCATATATACACAATGGAATTTTACTCAGCAATAAAAGAGAATAAAATCATGGCATTTGCAGGTAAATGGATGGAGCGGGAGAAGATAATGCTAAGTGAAGCAACCACATGTTTTGATAGAGAGCTTTGATATGGATGTGAAGCTCTCTCCTAGAAGTCCAGCAGATGTTACCTGTGCATACAGTTCTGAGTTTTCCCCTCCCATGCCAATGATTATTATGTACTCTAGTTTTTGATTCAGAGGATAAGGCCTCTTTAATATGATCCTTAGAATCACGAATAGTCTTGAAATATTTAAAACAGTCCTCTCTCAGTGACCACAATTTGATGTGACCTAACGAAGGAATGTAAGAAAAGGGGGAAATGCATCGTGACCTCAAAGCTGAACGTGAGCAGACTGGGGAGCTGTGGGGCAGGCAGTGATGGGAAGAGATGGGGAAATGAATAAATCAGGTAACAAAACCAGAAACATGGTGGCTTAAATAATCAGATTTTGTACTTTTTTTAACCGTACAAAAATCTAGGAAAGATGTCATCAAGAGGGCAGAACAGGAAGCCGCAGACCTGCCTGCCCCCCATGGAGGCAGTAGTTAAGCAGCAATACCCAGGTGGATCCCTTTGGAAGAAAGGCAGAAAGTAACTGAGAGGCATCTGTCCCTGGCAAGTGGGAAGCCAGCCACACTGACACTGATGGGAATTTGGACCCACTGTTTGAACCAACACACCCAGTCCTCTGCAGGCTCGGCTGACGGCCAGCAGTCAAAATCTGCTACCACTTTCTGGCTGCCATGGGAAAGAGTGAGATCATGCATCCAGTGCTCTGATTTCTCCAGGCTCCAAGGAATTGGCTCCTGCCTCCTGTCTGGAAGTGCTGACTGGTCCTGGCCTACTCTAGGCTCTTGGGAGCCACTGAGAACCAAGATGGTGGTCTGGACTAGCATGAAAGTTTCAGAAGCTGTAGCCAGA
Organism: Ictidomys tridecemlineatus; assembly: GCF_052094955.1. Lineage (NCBI taxonomy): Eukaryota > Metazoa > Chordata > Mammalia > Rodentia > Sciuridae > Ictidomys > Ictidomys tridecemlineatus. The sequence continues at coordinate 227,912,728 of NC_135478.1, forward strand.
ATAATTAAGGTTTTCTCCTGAATGGGTGAAATGCATGAAGAGGGGGATACGACTTTTTCCTTAGTATATAGATAGATACTCTAGGATCAAAGAAAATGAAGAGATGGGGAAACAATTTAAACGAAGGAACAAGATAAAACTCTAAAAATCGACCACAATGAAACAGAGATGTGAGTTACTGACAGCTAGCCATTGTAAAAGTGGAAATGGCCCCAGGATAGAAATGTAACAAAGTGAGAATTCACCATCAGAAAATCTTAAAAATAGCAATCTTAGCATCAAAGAAATACAATCACTGAATTGCAAAATCAATAAAAGGGTTTGAAAGAGACTAGAGAAAACAGAGTTAAGAATCAGTAAGCTGGAAGATAGGCCACTGGAAGTCATTATAATCAGAGAAGCATAACAGCAACCAAAAATTGCAAAGGAGTGAAGAAAGTCGAGGGGGTCTAAGGTACACCACCAAGCACAGCAATCCACACATTGTGGGAGTCTGAGAGGGATGAGAGAGAGGACCCCAAAGCTTGTTCAAACCAGAGTGGCAGAAGGCTTGTTAGATCTTGGGGGGAAATGGGCAGCCAGATACAGGAAGCCTAAAGGATCCTAAATCAGGTGCACTCAAAGAAATCCATCCCAAGGTACATCACAACCAAATTCACAAAAGTCGACGACAGAAGCATGGTTGGCCAGTACTTTGTCCCACTCTGCAGCTGCGATGGTCACTCTGTTGTTGCTTTTACTGTGCAGAACGGTTTGGGTTGGATGTGATCCCATTTGTCAATTTTTGCTTTTGTTCCCCATGATTTGGGGTCCTATCCAGAAAATCACTGCCTGCCTCCATCTCTTGAAGGGTTCCCCCATGTTCTTTTCTACTTGTTTCAGGATTTTGGGTCTTACAATGATTTTTTTTTACACCTTTTGGATTTATTTTATTACGCAGTGAGAAATAGGAGTCAAGTTTCAATCACCTGATAGAGAGTTAATATCCAGAATATATGAGAAACTCAAAAAACCTAACAACAACAACAAATGCAATCCAACTAGAACTGGGGAAAATGACTTAAATAGGTAATTCTCAAAATGAGAAATATAAATGACCAAGAAATATATGGAATATACCCGTCAGGGAAATGCAAATCAAAACTACACTGACATATCATCCTATCCCAGTTAGAATGGCTATCACCAAGAGAAAAATATTAACCAATGCTGGCCAGGATGTGAAGACAAGGCAAGTCTCAGTCACTGTTGGTGGCAACATAAATTAGTGTGGTAATTACGGAGAACAGTTGAGGGTTCCAGTCTACCAGACGATCCAGATCTCACTCTTCTAGGTATATATCAAAACAAAATGAAATCAACGTACCAAATGCAAATCTGTGTGCACATATTTATTGCAGCACAATTCACAATAGCCAAAATATGAATTCAGCCTAGATACACATCAACAGACAAATGGACCTAGGGCCACTCATTTTTGAATGATTATCAGTGCAATATAATTATGCATAATAGCCGGGTTCATTCTGAATTATTCATAAATGCAGTGTGTTCCATTTCAGTCCTCAGTACTTCCTCTTTTCCTCCCCTCTTCCTTCCCCAGGTTCCCTTCCTCTACTCTTCCTTCTGCTCATGTTTTGAATTGGTGCATATAGTTTTATATGAAGTTGGAATTAGGTAAAAAATAGGAATGAATTACGACAATCCATACATGCACAGAGTATATTTTGGTCAACTTTATTCCCTGGATCTATCCCTTTCCCTTCTCTCCTTGCACATTTCGTCCCCGACTTCTGCACTACTGATTTCCCTTCGATTTTCACAAGATCCCATTTTTTAAATTACTTTTCCGTCTCTAACTTCTGCATAAGAAAGAGAGGTCAACTCTCAATTTTCTGAGTCTGTCTTATTTCACTTATCATGATACTATCTGATCCCATCCACTTAACAGCAAAGGATATGGTTTCATTCTTTTTTATTATTGAGTAGAACTCTGTTGGGTAAATGTACCACATTTTCTTTATCCATTATCTATTCAGTGGGCACCTAGGCTGGTTCCACAACTTGGCTATTGTGAATTGTGTTGCTATAAACATTGATATGTATATATCACGATAGTATGCTGCTTTTTAGTTCTTTTGGATAAATACAATGAATGGGATAATTGGGTCATATGGGGTTCCATTCCTAGTTTTTTGAGGAATCTCCAAACTTATTTCCAAAATGATTGTATTAATTTTCAGTCCCACACACAAAATATGTGTACGATTTTCTCTCCTCATCCTTGCCAGCAATTATTGTTTCTTGTATTCTTGATGATTCGTCATCCTATGGGATGAGATGAACTCTCAGTGTAATTTTGATTAGCATCTTTCTAATTGCTAAGATGTTGAACATTCTTCATATGTTTGTTAGAATTTTGTATTTCTTCTTTTTAGAAATATCTCTTTAGATTTTTTTGCCTGTAGTGAGTGGGTTGATAATTTTTTGGTGTTATACTTTTGAGTTCTTTATGTAATCTGGTTTTTAATTCCCTGTTGGAAGAGTAGCAGGCAAACATTTTCTTTAATTCTAAAGACTTTCTCATATTGCACTTTTTATTGTTTCCCTTTCTGTGTAGAAGCCTTTAATTTAATGCCATCCCACTTATTGATTCTTGGCTTTATTTTTTAAACTTTTGGAGTCTTATTAAGGAAGATGGGGCCTACACCAAAGCATTTTCAGTGTTTCTGGTATAATTCCTAGATCTTTGATCCACTTTGAGTTGATTTTTTGTGCAGAGTGAAAGACAGGGATCTAGTTCCAGTTTTCTATATATGCAAATCAAGTTTCCCAGACATCATTTGTCTAAAAGGCTACTGCCACATCGATGTTCATAGCAGCACAATTCACAATAGCTAGACTGTGGAACCAACCCAGATGCCCTTCAATAGATGAATGGATTAAAAAAAAATGTGACATTTATACACAATGGAGTATTACTCTGCACTAAAAAATGACAAAATCATGGAATTTGCAAGGAAATGGATGGCATTAGAGCAAATTATGCTAAGTGAAGCTAGCCAATCCCTAAAAAACAAATGCCAAATGTCTTCTTTGATATAATGAGAGCAACTAAGAACAGAGCAGGGAGGAAGAGAAGGAGGAAAAGATTAACATTAAACAGAGACATGAGGTGGGAGGGAAAGGGAGAGAAAAGGGAAATTGCATGGAAATGGAAGGAGACCCTCATTGTTATAAAAATTACATATAAGAGGTTGTGAGGGGAATGGGAAAAAAACAAGGGAGAGAAATGAATTACAGCAGATGGGGTAGAGAGAAAAGATGGGAGGGGAGGGGGGATAGTAGAGGATAGGAAAGGTAGCAGATACAACAGTCACTAATATGGCATTATGTAAAAATGTGGATGTGTAACCAATGTGATTCTGCAATCTGTATTTGGGGTAAAAATAGGAGTTCATAACCCACTTGAATCTAATGTATGAAATATGATATGTCAAGAGCTTTGTAATGTTTTGAACAACCAATAAAAAAATAAAAAATAAAAGGCTACCTTTTCTCCATTGTGTGCTCTTGGAAACTTCGTGAAGAATCATATGACTATATTTATGTGAATTTGTCTCTGTGTCTTCTTGTCTATTCTACTGGTCTTCATATCTATTTTGTCGCCAATAACATGATGCTTTTATTACTATAGCTCTGCAGTTAACTTGAAATCAGATAGTGTGATGTCTCCAGTCTCACTCTTGCTGATCAGGATTGCTTTGGCTATTCTGGGTCTTTTATTCTTCCACATAAATTTCATAACTTTTTTCCTAGTTATGTGTAAAATGTCTTTGGCATTTTGATGGGGTTTGCATTGAAACTGTAGATCACTTGGGTATTATGGCCATTTTGACAATATTTATTCTAACTATCCATGAACATGGTACATCTTTTTATCTTCAAAGTTATTCTTCAATTTTTTTTCAATGTTTTATAATTTTCATTTTAGAGGTCTTTCACCTTTTTAATTAAATCTATTCGGACCTTATTTGAAGCTGTCATGAATGGAGTAGTTTTCTTGATTTCTTTCTCAGCAGATTCATTACCAGAGTATAAGAAAGCTATTGGTTTTTGTAGGTTAATCCTGTATCCTGTTACTTTGCTTGGGATTTGTCTATCAGCTTTCAAAGTCTTCTGGTGGAGTACTTGGGTCCTCTAGTATAGAATAACATCTTCAGCAAACAGAGATAGTTGGACTTCTTCTTTTCCTGCATGGATCCCTTTAATTTCATTCTCTTGCCTGATTGCTCTGGTTGGAAGTTGCAAGAACTATATTGAATAGAAGCAGTGAGAATGGACATACTTGTCTTTTTCCTGATTTTATAGTGAATTTTTTGTTGTTGTTGTTTGTTTGTTTTTTCCCAATTCAGTATGATGCTGGTTTGGCTTTATCACAGGTAGCCTTTCTGATATTAAGTTAATTTCCTCAATTCATAGTTCCTTCAGTGTTTTTAACATAAACGGGTGATAAATTTTGTCGAAGACTTTTTCTGCATCAATTGAGATGATCATGTGAGTTTTGTCCTTAATTCAATTTTGTGATGATTTACATTCATTGATTTATGTATATCGAACCAATCTCACATCCTGAGTGTGAATCCAACTTGATTATGTCGTATAATCTTCTTAATGTGTTCTAAAATATGGTTTGCTAATATTTTATTAAGTTTTTTTCATAACTATGTTCATCAGAGATATCTGTCTGTAGTGTTCATTCCTTGGTATGTCTTTATATGGTTTTGTATCGAGGTGATAGAGATCCATATTATGAGTTTGTGAGTGTTCCCTCCCTTTCTAGTTCATGAAATAATTTGGGGAGGATTGGCATTAGGTCTCCTTTAAAGGTCTGTTACAACTCTGCTGAGAATCCATCTAGTCCCAAGCTTTTCTTTGTTGGAAGCCTTTTTATTACTGTTTCAGTCTCATTGTTTGATACTTGTCTGTTTAGATTTTCTATATCTGTTTGGTTCAAATTTAGAAGGTCATATGTGTCTAGAAATTTGTCAATATCATGTAGATTTTCCAATTTATTGCAATATAAATTTTTGAAATAGTCCCTAATGATCCTCTGGATTTCAGAAATGTCTTGGATAATAACAAAAAAGTGTTCCAATTATTGAGGGTCTATTAAGCAAACACTGCTATACTGGTTGCTGTAAATCTTGTTTTATTAGTTACCACAATGATTCATATCCTAGGCAGAAGTCATTATCACTTCCACATTCAGCAACAGCCACCAAAGCATTAACTAGATTACCAAGGTCAAGGAACAGGTTAGTGGCAGAACTGATTGGTGAGCAGTTGGGTCTGTCTCACACCTGCACACTGTATGAAATATTGAGCATGACACCTACATGGAGCGGTAGGAAGTAAAATGAATGAAGACAAGCTGCAGCTCTCCCGGTTTCCACATGCCAGCTTCCCCATGCTGTCAACAACCTGCGGCTGACAGGTTTTGATTTGGCATTTGCTCAGTGGTTGAGGAGGAGCAAGGATATTCCCTGAGAGATAGAGCAAGAGATTGCCCGGTGCAGCCCTGGGTCCCTTGAAGGCCAGATGGTCCTTGCTGTGTGCTTTCTGCTTGTACAACTCAGCAAATAAATTTTCTCTGACTTTAATTGCACTTGACACACAAGGACAAACACATTTGCTTTTAGCAATCCTTCAGTGGTCTCTGGAGCATGCACAAGCATGGCATTTACATGATCCCCTGGCTGCTGCTCTGAAAGTGGCCCCAGCTTGACTGCTTTGGCATCTCTTCTCCTCCTCTTTCTCTCTTTGCTGTTACTTCTATTGTTTTATAGATTTAGGTTTTATTCAGGAACATGACACTCTTTGAATTACTGTTATATATGATGTGAGGCATGCAATTCAATTTTTGCATTTGTTTATCCACTTGTTTTAGGCTGATTGTTGAGAATACAATATATGTAAAAATTTCTCTTCACCTTTGTCAAAAATCAATTCTCCATATATGAGTGGCTCTATTTTTAACTCATTTTTTGTGATTTTTTTTCTATTTCTCTGTCTTTAAGATAATTCTAGAGTACAATAGCTTTATAATAAATCTAAAAATAAGGTAGTCTTGGTCTTACAACTATTTTGAAGATATGTTAAATATTCTAGGTCATTTGAATTTCCATATGAATTTAAAAATAGCTTGCCCATTTCTGCAAGACTTCTGCTGGAATATCAATTGAGTTTGCAATGAATCCACAGAACAGTTTGAGAAGAATTGTCATCTAAGCCATTGAGTTTTACAAACCACAAACATGGCATAACTCAGTCTATTTAAGTCTCTGCTTCCTATCAGTGAGGTTTATGGTTGTCAATGCAGTGTTTTCAGAGAGCCTGAATACCGTTTGGGAGACGTGAGTACCTGCCTGCCTACGTAGTTCATGCTTTTCTGGCATTGTAGGCAGTATTTTTAATATGAACTTTTTATTTTAGAACAACTTTAGATTTGCAAAAAGACTGAACAGGTAGCATTGAGGGTTCTAATACACTCCTCAGCAGGTACCTATTCGTATCTCACGTTGGTAAGGAACCCCCACTAGAACTGGGGATCTGCTTAAGTTCACACTTCATTTAGATTTCCTTAGATGCCCCCTGTCCTTTTTCTGTTCTAGACTCCCATCCAGGGGGACACATGCCATTTAGTGGTCACATCTCCTGGGAGTCCTCTTGGCTGTGACAGCTTCTCACACTTTCCTTGATTGATGATGCCGTTGGGAGGGTCGAGAGGTATACTGATTATGTATTTTGTAGAATGTCCCTCTCTTGGGATTTGTCTGACATTTTCCTCATGATTTGACCAAAGCGATGTGTTTGGAGAAGGCACAGAGGTAAAGTGCCCTTCTCTTACTGTCACACCAAGGCTGCTTCTATCATCAGGTCACCATGGATGACGCTGACCTTGGTCACCTGACTTGAGATAGTGCCTATCCGTTGTCTCCACTGCAAAGTTACTGGTTTCCCCCCCTTTTTCATATTTACACTCTTCAGAAGGAAGTCAGTATGTGCTGTTGGCACCTGCCGTGTGGGAATTCCACCCCTTTTCCTTGAGGGTGAAGTGTCCGTGGGAATCATTTAGAATTCTTCTGCAAGGTAGATTTGTCTCTTTGTCCATACCTATTTATTTGTGTATTTATTTAAGCATGGGCTCATGCATACTTATTTTAAATTTTGAGTTATAATCACATATTACTTTATGCATTGCTTGCTCACAATTGGCCATCTGTTGAGGTGTCCTTCAGTTGATTGGTTCCTGTGTCCCTGTGACCTACCCCCAAGCCTTGTGTAGTTATCGCTACTGTTTTGGGTTGTTTTCTTTTTTTTCCATTTCCTTACTCTCTGGAACTGCAAGATGCTTCAGTATTCTCTTGGATACTTTCTTCCCCGACCTAAACTCAGCCATTTCTCCCAGGATCCTGGTTTCTGTTATTGCAGAGGTGTTGGGCCCTGAGAGCTGGGCACCAGGGGTACTTACTGCTGCTGGGTGGGGAGACAGTGGTTCTTAGGCTCTTCAGTTCACAGAGCAAGGAGATACTTGTGGGCATTTTCATACCTATGCAGATAAGGGTTTCTACATGTAACAGTCATTCTACAGTAAGCTAAGCAGGAGTTTGTACTTATGTCTCCGATTCCAATACATTTCCACATGGATCACTCTAGCCTGAGGAGGGGGTTTCAAATGGGAAATTATTTTCTCTTGATTACTATCGTGATTAGTCTGTGACACAAATCTCTCAACGTCTGGCATAATATGCTTTTCTCTACATTGTAATGGCTTCACTTGGTCAGGGCAGGCTAGGCCTATTGTGAAAGGCTAACCTACAAATCTCCGCAGCTTGACAGATTGCACATTGCTTTATTACTCCTGTTACGTGTCCAGTGAGGGCCATGCTCACCAAAGGCTGCATTTCCACCTGTGTCACACAATCGAACAGAGGAACATGGAAATCTAAGCACTGACAGCTAGAGTTTGCACTGGGAGTGAGTGACATGTCACTTCCACCCGGGTGTTACTGGCCAAAAGAACCAACATCGGATGCATCACTTGTCCTTAAAATACTAACTTTAAAATGCCTAACTCATCATCCAACTATTGGATGAACAAATAAATATATGAATAGATTCATCAACTGAGTAATTAAAAAAAAAAAAAAAAGAATCAACATCGGCTTGACTGATTGGAAACAGAGCTGGGAAACCCAATTCTATTGCAATGCCCAGAAAAATCAAAGCCAGAATTTTTATGGACACCTGTAATATTCACCAATAAAAGTCAGGGCTGTGTTTGGCTTTCTGTTCCACATCTGCTCATTCAAGTGTGTTAGTTTTCTTTTTTCTTTTGTTAGTTGAGGTTGACATACAAAAAGTCATACATAATTGAAAATATACAGCTTGATGAATTTGGAGATGAATACACATCCATAAACCCAAAACAACAATCCATGCTTATACCTCACCTCCCAAAGTCTCTTCCCCTCCCTCTCTCCATTTATGATCATTATTGGGATGAGAAAGTCAACATAAAGTCCACTCTTACCACTTTTAGAATCAGGGTCTTGAGGAGTCTCCTGCCTGCCCATGTTCATTGCCACACCATTCACAGCAGCCAAGACAACGAACAAAGCAAGTGCCACAGCCGATGAGGGTCAAGTAGAACGGGGTGCCTGCATGTGGTGGAGTGCGATTCAGCCTTTAAAGGAAAAGAGAAAGAAATCATTCCCATTTACACCCACACGATGAACCTGGAGAAGGTCATGCTGTCAGTGGAGCCAGACGCAGAAGGACCAACCTTACATGATCCGCTCATGGGATGAACCTAACAGGAAACTCAGAGGGGCGTGGTTTCCAGGGGCTGGGGAGGCAGGGATGGGAGGGAGCTGACTTGTGAGCACTCTGAGAGACCGCCTGCCCGGGGGTCATGACACTGAACACGGCCCCAGCGAGACGTGGGCAGAGAGAGGTTCTCCTCACTGACTTGAGTGGGTAAGAAACAAATGAAACAAACGTCCCTTCTTGCTCTCTTGCTGCTTCCTGGACAACATTAAAAATGCAAAGTGAAGCGGCTGGAGCGCTGGCGTCCTCCTAGTTCTCACTCAGTGGGCCCAGGATGAGAAGATACGGAGCCTTCATCTCCTGGCAAGCGCTCCAGGCATTTCCCTCCCCCTCCCTCCTTTCCATCCTGAGGCACGCGTGGAGGGAGAGGCCCACTGTCTTCCACGCTGCGCACTCGGGGGTCCTTCCACAGTAGAGCGCAGCCTCGGGTCCTGACGTGGCAGAGCATGAGGAGGGGGAAGAGGAAGGAGGCCCCCTGAGGCCTGCTGTGCCCTTGCTGGTGCTCAGGGGCCAAGCTCCCTCTAGTCCACTGTCCCCAGGCCTCGGTGAGGGCTGTCTGCCCACTGTTGAGTTCCCAGAAGGCTTTGCACATTAGAAAGGAGAGCTGAGAGGACTGGAATCAGTGATAGTCGTTCCCCAGCAGCCTCATCCCGACCCACGAGGAGAGGCCTGTGTGCACTGTGATGAGAGGCAGCTCTGAGGGGGCTGTGCCCAGGGTCCCACAGGGCAGGGAGGTGGAGCATGACGAGGAGGCTCCAGGAAGAGTGTGCCCTAGGGTTCTATGACCCCAAATAAGTTTGATCGCGGAATTGTAGGTGACCTCAAAAAGCCAAACAAGGTGGATGCAGATAATGCAGAAAAGTATCCTGTTAGGTTACGAGGGGTCAAGCAGAGCTAGCTTTCCACCTGCACTGATCAGGGCCTGTGCCTTGTTGCCCATCGACACAGGGACCGAGCCCTACCCTCCTGGAGGAGAAGGGAAATGAGATTGGCATTAGTGATTCCTTTAGAAATACAGCTGCTAACTAAAGAGAAAGATGTGTCTGTCGCAATTGTGGCAGGAGTAAACAGAGTGTGTGTGTGTTGAGCACTTACTATGTGCTGAGTGCTCTACAAAATAAACTCGTGGAATCATCACCACCTGTTGGAGAACAGTGTGCAGAGAAACACCTTTCCCACGTCTCAACAGGAGCCAGGACTGAAACCCAGGAAGTCTGTCTCCGGAGCCGCCGCTCGGCTCACTCAGATCACAGTTCAGATCTCAGCCAGGGCCTCTCAAGGTGGCCCGGCCTTTTTCTGTTTGATTACAAAACAATTTTCTGGTCCAGCTCCCAGGGGCTGCTCCTAGGCTCATTGGAGGAATCTACAACTGTCATCGTCCACCCGAGATCTCGTGTGTGGATCTGGTCGTCGACAGCTGGCGCTGACCCTGTGGCGCCTCGGCCTTCCTACCTCCAGCCTGGGACACTTGCTCTCACTTAGCATCACTCTGTGTCCACCGGGGATCAAGCCCCTCTGGGTCCCCTCCGCCTGGCCAAGGCTCCCAGGAACACTCCCGGGCGTCGGAGGCACAACTGGAAGAATCAGCTGGCCCCCACAGGAGCCGGGAGCAGGGCCCGCCGGAGTCGGGGCAGATGTGTCTTAAGAGACGACCTGTTTTCAGGGAACAGAACCCTGGGCTTCCTTGAGGAAGCTTTGTGGCCCTCAGGCCCTGCTTGGTTCAGGAGGTTCTCAGCTGGAATCTGTGCAGAGGCCTTGGTACCCATGTCGGCTGGAAAAGGTCCCACCTGAGTCTCACTTCTTCCTGGGCTGCTCCAGCATTCACAGGTAGGAGCATTGATGATGGATGATTGGGGACATTGTCTGCCCCACATGCGATGTCCCCCACACCAGTCCCTGCACGTTTTCTGAAATGTTCCCATTCCATACTGAGTTCTTTACACTCTTTAGGATGATGATTCCCTTGAGTATCTGGTGAAAGTTGCAGATTGTCTCTTTAAAATTTCCGTGTTTGCTTGCACACACGAACACCCAGAGCTCCAGGGGCTGCCCACAAGGCCAAGACGCCGCCATCAAGCTGTTCCTCTTGGATTAAAACCACGCTGTTCTAGAAGCATGCCTTGAGGATGGAGCCCCCTGTAGGGTGTGGTACCCAAACGAAGACCTGGCCTTCCAGACGTGGCTCTATCAGAAATCAGCAAACCAGACACGGCTTGACTCCGACAGAGAACGGTTTCCTTGGCGGAGAAGAAAAGGCCTTTTAGAAGGAAGAAAAGATCCTGAGCCCTGGCTGGGCTTCGGGATGGTGTCAGCAGACACCCCAGGCAGAGGCATCTATTCCAGACCCTCTTGCCTCACCCCCTCCTTCCTTCCCGCTCACCCTGAAGGCACCAAGGTCAAGCTGCTTGTGGTTCCAAGGACCACAGCCGCCTTCTGCACCCCAGACACTAGCTCTGACAGCACTTCCACCATTTTACAGATTAATGAACCAAGGCCCCGAAGTCCAAGTGGCTCAGGCAGGTCACCTAAGGAGTGAGTCACAAGCTGCAGTCCAACCCTGGTCCTTCTTGGAGCCGGCCTGCAGGTGTGTGCTACACATATGCAGGACTCAAGAACTGTCCATGTAACTGAGGTGACATCACGAGCAGAACGTGCCAGTGCCTGCCCTTTTGAGGGAACTGCACTAATCCTACATGTGAAATAACCAAGAAATAAAACAGGTGGTAGAGTAGCTCTCCTTGAGCTATTTCCCATCTAATTAGGAAAACAAGATTAACCCACATGAACTTAGAATAGTGATTCACATCTGTGGCTTCTGTGATGGGCCTTGGATTTTTCAAAACTGTGCAAATATTATCTGGATTAACCATGGAAATAAGTAATTCCATGCAGTTCCGTTTTTACACAGGACTGAAGAGAAGTTGGTGCATGACCTGGTAAGTGGACCGTGCAGGACTTTTAAAGCCAACGTACCTGAGTGCAAGTTCTCACAGTGGTGGGGCTTCCTGAGGCCCTGTGGGCATTCAGTACAGGAGTCTGGTGACAGTGAAAGGTGGTCTAGCACCTTGACGCTCCTTGCCAGCGTGCTCACCTGTGGGCAGGAGGACTCCAGTCATGTGACACCAGCCTGGAGTTAAGATTCCGAGTGCTGCTTTTTTTTTTCTTTTTACTTTCAAGCCATAAATAGCACTTGATCAACCTAAAATGAGGAGAAGGGAATGTGCACCTCAGGAGTGTTTATGCCTGCAGTTCTATGATAACCAACCCTTATGGGCTTCTGAATTGTACCTGAAGATGTCAGTCACTCTCATGTTAGTACTGACGATAAGTGACCCATGAATCATTCGGGTACAGTGGTATGTCACTATATTTTCTCCCATAAAGTTGGCTCTGGACCTGCTCTTCTGTGAAGTCCTCCTATTCCTGCTAACCATCAACTAGCCGTGAATAAAAGTTGTTTGACAATTTTTGCACTAAAAATATAAGATGACGCACGTGAACTCGTGCAGTGGTGGCCTTAGATGCCCATGAGATCAAGGAGGGTCATCTTCACCTGAGCCACTGCTCTGAGGGTGTGAACTGGAGAGCTGTGCGTTTGCACAGGAACTGACTGATGATTGATTGGTTGACTGGCTTGAACCGGACCTTGCTCGAGGGCCAGAAGTGGCCACAGTCTAGTGGGGAGAGAAGGCTCTTTAAGCGAAGGGGCTCAAGCCAGGATTTGGTAGAACAAGTGAGTCCTCTGCAAAGCGGTGAGAGGAGGAAAGCCGTTTACCAGGAGCCACAGCCTGCCAGGAGCGGGGTGGGCGGTGCCCAGTGTGCACGTGCATCGTCCTGTCGGCAACTGTCCACCTGAAGCCATGGGACTCGTTAACTGTCAACTCTACCTCCACAAGGTAATGGGGGAGGGACTTGTCCACAGATGACCAGCAGTGGCCTTCTTTCCAGAAGAGTTAAAATAGCACACCGACCAGTTGTAGCATTTGAGGGACGTAGCAGGCCATCCCCCTCCAACTGAGATCGCACACTGTCTCTGGGCCTTTCCCTTTGGGAGTGCAACCCCTGAGCCCCTGTGAGCCGGGGGGATGCTGAGTGACAGGCACATCTCAGGAAGGGAAGCAGGAAGAGAGGCTCAGGGGACACCTTTAGCTGCATTGTGAACCATGTGTGATTCGCCTCAGGGAGAAGATTCTCAGGGGCAGAGAGCATCTCCCAGCCCAGACAGCACGGGGGAGTGTCTGAGGCTGAGTAGGGAGTGAAGGGAGCAGTCTCCACCACTGCCCTTGAGTTTCCACCCGACCCCCGGCCTCCCCTAGAGACTTCTTGGATACTGGAGGGGAGAGGGGAGAAAGACTCCAGACGCTCTGAAGAGGAGTTGGGACTTGGACAGTCTCTGAAAGGTTCAAATTAGGGAGTGATAGGACACGGTCTCTGTTTTAGAAGGAAATTCTGGAATCCTGATTCTGGCATATGATAAAACTAAATATCTTAATATTTAAGGCCTAATAATCAATTTCAGTAATTTTAGAGATAAGTTCTAGATTTGGTTTTGTTTTGCAGATCAGAATGCTGGTGAAATTCTGTACTTTGCATCTTTTTTGTTCAATACAGTAACCAGCAACTTCACATTCTGGACCACTTCACAAATGGACCACTGTGGGGGCTGTCTCCACGGCCTGCCCTTCTGTCTGTCTGTCTGTCTCTCTCTCTCTCTCCCCCTCTCCCCCATGTCCTAGTTAGTATCCCTGCATGCCAGACTTTGATGGAAAATTCCAGAAGGTCTGAGAGGACTTCCTTCCAGCAGGCATTAATAGCAGGTCTACTTGATCCAATAATGCACTTAGAGTCTCGAGCGTGATTTCTACCTCTGGGGGATGATTTGTCCTTCCTGCTGGGTCCTCGCCTCCTGGTGTGATGGACTCTAGGGTGTCTCCAGCACCATGACTTCAGGGCCCCTTGCCAGAGGTGTAAGCCGACCCCCTAGGAGTCAGCCCAGCCTCAGCAACCTCCTCTCTAGCCTCGACCCTGAGACCTCACTGCCGCAACTCATCTCCAACATCTTCAATGGCTGGCAGTTTCTTTTATCCTTTATTGAGAGTTTGTGAATATTCTTGTTCAGAGATTTGGTCTGATAGGATCGACTACATCACAGCCAGATACAGAGTTCCTGGCGCCTCTTCTGCCCCCTGGGGGTTTCTCTTCAGCTTGTTCCCATATCATGGGGGCATTGCCCTTCTCTTAGAAACCCAGATACATTTAAATTTGCATAACAGAATTTGTGTTTTGTATTGGAAAAGTCTTCTAAGGGTAGATGGACAGTGGAAAGCAGTGGAATGTGTTACTTTTATACATTTTTATATGTCAGATATTTCATAACTCATAAAATATTTTATGATGGTGACTAGAGTATCATCAGGAAGTGGAAAAAACCTTCAAGCAGAAAGATTTTGGAATAATGCAGGCACCTTAAAGGGAATGAATGAGGGTCGTGATCATTAAAATGGAGTGTTTTAAATAATGAAGATTTTCAAAGGAGATCAATAGAGGAAAGGAACCAGGGGTAGAAGTCGGAGATGCAGGGGAGAGATATTGGCCGGATTGCACTATCATATTGTGTGCATGGGTGACTATGTAACATCAAATCCCATCATTATGTATAACTGGAATGCACCCATGAAATAAGTGGAAAGAGAAAAGGTAATGAAGAATTTGGAGAGAAATCTTCTCTTAAGGTTAAAGGAAATAATCTTAAGAGGTTAAATTAAATGTGGTGGTTGGACTACTTAGGTCTCTAGAGGAAGAAGAGTGTGGGTGCTAGTAGCCCACGGGAAATGGAAGGTCTTTTTCCAAGATAAGGGGTAGTTCAGGAGGAGTAAACGGCATGGAGAAGAGGTCGGGTGTGGGTTCACACTGCCTTGGAGTCACCTGCGGTGACCTTGCTGGTGTCAGTGAGTGGTAACACCCCAGGTCTGGATGGTTGACAGAAGCCTGCCTTCTAGTGGTGCTGAGTCATGTTGCACGGAACTGCAGAAGACAGGCTCGGGCTGTGGGAGACAGGGGACCTGGGAGGGGAAGAGGAAGGTGGGGACTTCAGCAGCAATTCACCCAAATGGGCAGCCACCTGCGTTGGGGTTTTGCAAGATGGTTCCATGTGGTGTGTTAAGACCTCCCGACATCAGAGGAGGAGTTGTGTGTTTGACACTTCTTGGTCATTGCTTGTTTGGGGTGACATGTGAACTGAAGGGATGCTAATTCTGGTCTTCTCATCTCCAGTTTCATATGGGCAGTTCCGCCCTTGCCTCCAGGCCAAGCCTTGGCTGTGCCATCACCCACCCTGGGAGCCCGCCACCTGCCACTTCCCACAAGCAGCCATGGCCACGGCCCTCCTGTCCCTGTCTCCTCCCTGTCCTTCACCTTTTCCCTCTTACCCCCCTGCATTGCTGAGTGCTGGACCTCAGTGCTGCCCACATGTCAGCTACACTATACACGTTTGTTGGACAAATGCACGGATTTTAAGCCTGGCTAGGAGTCCTACTGTGAAACGGTCACTGTCCTGGATCCAAGTTGAACTGGTGTGATTTTACCCAACCATGGAGATCAGAGTGCTGGAAGGAGTGGGAAAAGGGGGCTTCTCTGCCTTCCAGAGTGGGGCGGACCATCACGCCACCCTGCCCCTGTGCTCAGACGAAGCCCTTGTAAGATACAGCTTGAGTCGGCAGCAGGTCCGTAAAGAGGACTCTGTTCTCTTCCAGTTACTCGGAAAGAACGGAGATACTAATGGGGACAAGAATCAAAGTTGCAAGTAAGTACACAAAATATACTGCCAAGAGGCTCGCGCAGAAGAACATTAGCCATATCATTAGGAAACCTGCTTAAATATTGATGTAGCTTCTTATTTTTATCTGAGGCAAAAGAATTCACAATAACTAAGACTCTTTTCTTTCTTTCCTATGAAAAAAATATGTGGGTGTCCATATTAGAATAACATCATAAGCCCTTTTATAAATATTTTATTCATGCAACTCTTGTGTTTATCCATATTTGCCTGGATTCTAGATATTATTTGTGCATGTCTTTTGAATTGATGGGTTTTATTAATATTACCAGTTCTGCTATGACCCTGCCCGATGCCCAGAGGTGGTCTTTTCCCAGGGCCAGTCTTCTGAACGAACCAGGGCGGGGACTGCCTATGTGCCCTACACAGACAATGGCCAGAACATCCCTCCACCGGGAAAGACCTTTCCTTGAGCCTTTGCCGTTTGCCGTGGGTGAGACATGCTGACGGTGGTGGGTAACTTCAGGCTGAAATGATCTACAGACCTGGTGTGGGTCAGTAATGCCTAAGGAACAAAAGGAGGTGAGACCAGCGAGCTGGGCTGGGGCGGTGTTGGGAACGGCTTCACAAGTTACACCGCGGAGCTTGCATTTCACCTTGCAGGTGTTTCCGAAGCCTTGGAGATGTTCCAGAAGCTCGGCTTTGCAGAGACGTGACTCTTTTTGCAATGTGAAGAATAAGAGCACAGGGAAGGTCTCCGGAAGGGACGGCGAGGCACTCAGTCAAGTCAGGGAGAGCAGAAACTGGGTAGATGTAATCCACCCAGGACATTCATGAACCAACAGCAGTAGATAAGGGTGAGGAAGCTGTGGAGAAAGACTTGGCACTTCCTAAGTGACCAGGCAGGTAGGTGGTGGTGTCATAAAAGGAGACGGAGAAGAAAGTGGAGAATATCGGAAAGAGGCTCTTGGATTTAGGAGCGCCTGGTGGTGCCAACATAAGAAAAAGCAGTCTTAAGCTCCTTACATTGATCATTTAATGTATACATTCAAAAACATTTAAACAGTTTTGTTGAGATATAAATGACATAATTGTTTTGTGCAGCTCCACAAATGTTGCTGTAGCTCTGCTCCCGTGACTCTGTGTCCACAAGCCACACAGGAACGCCGCTGCCCTCCCCAGCCCTGCTCCCCTTCCCCTGGCCCACCCCAGCTGCCGAGGTGACCTCCCTCCGCTCTCTGTCATTGCAAACTCGTGTCTGGCTTCCAGAGCTCCAGGCAGGTGCGAGCACAGGCTGTGCACTCTCCTTTTGCACAGATTTCTTCATCTGTGAGCCTCAAAAGACACTCCCTTCTTTTCCGATTCACTGTAATCCTCCTTTCCATCAGTCGTCCAGTCGCATCAGTTGGTTTTTGAATGCTGAATTAGCTTTGCCTTCCTGGGCTGAGATGCACTTGCTCACGACTCACTGGCCTGCTGTACACTGTGGGCTTTCTCTGCCGGAGCTCAGGGACCAGGCCTTGCTCTGTGTAGGAGGGATGCTGAGCAGGAGTCTTCTTATTTCCCAGTGTCTTTATCTAATTCTGATACCTGGGAGGTGGATCTTACATCTTCCTTAAATGTTTGCAAAATTTTGAAGCCATCCGCGTCTGGGATTTCCACTGTGAGAAGGTTTCCTAAACAGCAGGTGTGATTTCTTGAACAGATCTAGAGCTGTTCAGATGGCCTCTTCTTTTGAAGCGACGTTTAATGGATTCATCCATACAGCTGTCCATCATGTGCCCTGGCTCTCCTTTCTAACGACCACAGATCTGTCCACGTGACTGTTTCATTCCTGACTTTGGCAATCTGCATTTTCTCCATCCTTTTTTTTTCTATTCAGTCTAACTAGAGATTTATCAATTTCACACCTCTTCCCAAAGAATGAGCTCTTGATTTCATGGATTGTTTTGTTGATTTCCAATCTGTATTTCCTTTTCTACTTTTATCCCAGTTGCTAAAGTAACTGAATTAAAGTGTGGTTAACATAGGTGGTTATCACCAACATTTTCTAAGCACCTTTTCCACTGTAGCCCCCAAACTTTGATAGATTATGAAAACTCAATAGTTTAATTCGTTTTTGCCAGTACACCTTTCGATTTCTTCTTACACCACTTGTTATTTAGGAGTGTGTTGTTTGCTTCAAAATACTTATGAATTGCCCCAAAGTTTATTCCTTATTAATTTCTAATTTAATTCTATGTGGTCATGGATCTCATTTCCATGGCTTGAATCCTTCAATACAGATTAAGGATTATTGAATCCTTCAATACAGATTAATAAGACCCATCACGGTCAACATTCTGCATGACTTGAAGGTAACACCCATGTTTTCAGTGCTAGCACGACCCACGTCTTCCATACCTCCCTGCTTTAGTGACTCCGTCTGTTAGCTTTCTGCTCCTGATCGGAAACCTGTCAGGAGAAAAGATTCAACATGGCTCAGGGTTTCAGAGGTTTCTGTCCACACTCCCTTGGCCCCTGGCTTTGGCCGGTGGCACAGGAGAGCATCCTATGGGAAGAACGGGGAGAAGGAGCTGCCGAGCACACAGCAGTTAGGAAGCAAGGAGAGAAGAGGCTGGGATCCCAGAGTCCCTTCACGGTCCCCAGTCACCCGACCTCCTGCACCAGACTCGTGGCCCAGGCCTCCCCCTTGCCTTTAACATGTGCCTTCTGGGGGCCACTGCAGGTCCAGGCCACGGCACTCCGTCTCCTTTGTCTTATTTAAAGATGAATGTTTAAATCCTCTTGACCTCTATTTGTGGATAAGGCTTTTAATTCTTGAATTGTCCTAGTTTGTGTTTCATATTTATTGAAATTATGTTTTTTAATATTTTTTCAGTTGTTCATTCATTTATTTGTGTGTGATGCTAAGAATTAACCCAGTGCCTCCCACAGGCTAGGTCAGCCTTCTACCCCTGAGCCTCAACCCCAGCCCTGAAATTACGCCATTTGGTGCAGAAAGGCTTGGAAAGTCCTCTTGACCCCGTTTATCAATAAGGCATGGCTCACTTCCCCTCGTCACGTTCTTGATCTGAAATCTACTCCATCGGATATTAATATGGCCACTGCACCTTTCTTTTGATTTCATAATTTCCACCATTGAATATTTTCCATCTTTTTACTTTTAGTCGATTTTTATTTTTATATTTCATGTGGCTTTATAATAAGTAGATTGTGGTTGGGGCTTGCTTATCTCTGCCTTGTAGTGAGGTCATTTAGGACATTTACAGTTAATGAGATGGTTTCTATTGTTAAATTTAAACACATTGTTTTATTTTTTAAAATATTTTTCCCATTTGTTCTTTGTCTCATTTCCCCTCTCTGTTTGCCTCCTTTTGGATTAGGCATATTTCGGAGCTTCATTGATTCTCCGTGGGTGGGTTAGTGCAGTAGTTACCACAAGGTGTACAGCACGTATTTGTACCACCACAGTCTGTTTCTTCATTTGTGTTTTGTACCAGGGATTGAACCTGGTGGTGCTTAACCACTGAGCCACGTCCCCAGCGCTTTTTATTTTTTTATTTAGAGACAGGGCCTGGCTAAGTTTCTCAGGGCCTCACTTACTTGCTGAGGCTGGCTTTGAACTTGTGATCCTCCTGCCTCAGGCTCCTGAACTGCTCAGATTACAGGTGTGTGCCACTGGGCCGGACTCTGAGCCTCGTTTTCACTGATAAGTGTACTACTCAGAGCACAGGGCATTTCTATCAGCACATTGCCACTCCCCAACCACGTTGCCGCTCTTGTCCTCTATTTCACTTCTGCTATTACATAATAAATCCCTACATACATTGAGACAGGGGAGTGGGGGAGATTGGATGCAGGGGAGGTGGGGACACTGGAGGCAGGGGAGTGGGGGAGGCTGGTGGCAGGGGAGGGGGGGAGGCTGGAGGCAGGGGAGGTGGGGGAGACTGGAGGCAGGGGAGGGGGGGAGGCTGGAGGCAGGGGAGTGGGGGAGGCTGGAGGCAGAGGAGTAGGGAGACTGGAGGCAGGGGAGTGGGGGACACTGGAGGCAGGGGAGTGGGGGAGGCTGGAGGCAGGGGAGGTGGGGAAGGCTGGAGGCAGGGGAGTGGGGGAGGCTGGAGGCAGGGGAGTGGGGGAGACTGGAGGCAGAGGAGGTGGGGGAGACTGGAAGCAGGGGAGTGGGGGAGGCTGGAAGCAGGGGAGTGGGGGAGACTGGAGGCAGAGGAGGTGGGGGAGACTGGAAGCAGGGGAGTGGGGGAGGCTGGAGGCAGGGGAGTGGGGGAGACTGGAGGCAGAGGAGGTGGGGGAGACTGGAAGCAGGGGAGTGGGGGAGACTGGAGGCAGGGGAGTGGGGGAGGCTGGAGGCAGGGGAGTGGGGGAGGCTGGAAGCAGGGGAGTGGGGGAGACTGGAAGCAGGGGAGGTGGGGAGGCTGGAGGCAGAGGAAGTGGGGGAGACTGGAGGCAGGGAAGGTGGGGAGGCTGGCCCTGGGTGCTAGGCACAGTTAGAGGAGGGAGGAGCTCTGGGACACGAGTGCACAGCAAACTGGAGCAGACAGCAATGTCGGACTGTTTCAAAAAGCCAGAAGAAAAGAGTTTGGATGTTTTCCCGTGAAGAAATAATAAATGAGGAGCAAACATTACATAATATATGAATGTATTAGAACATCACGTGGTATCTCATAAATAGGTCTAATTTTTACATTTTTATATATCAGTTAAGATAAATTTAAATTCAAGTTTTGTAAAGAGTATGAATGCCAAAATTATTATGAAGCTAGAAGTTTCTAAGGACCTAGATTTTAATTGCCCGTGATAAATATCCATTTTTATCAGAATATTTGGACATTGACTTCCAGGTAGGATACACAGAGAAGGAAACACCGTATAATTCTTTAGGGATAACGGGAGAATCCATGGGAGACTTGGGAGCCCTGGCTGTCTGAGCGAGAGCATCGGAAGGTTCCCAGAGGAGCCATGACAGAGAGCTTCCTTCAGACGCCGGCTCCTCTGGGCAGTCCAGGCAGCGTGATTAACCCGGTCCCTGGCTCTGACAGCTGTACAGGAGCAAGGCCTCCTCGGGCCCCTTTCCAGCTCTGGCACCTCAGCGGCAGGGGGCTCCCCGTGGTGGCAGTGGGTCAGAAGGAGCTGCACACTAGGTTCCGGTCTGTACAGGTGAGCCCCACACCCTGATGGGCGCAGCAGAGAAGGGAACGCAGTGCAGTGTGCGTGGGGAGGGTCCATATCAGCCCTGTGGCGAGGGGTGGGGGTGGTCAGAGGGGAAGGCAGTGTCCTCTCTTTCCAGAAGTGCCTCCACGTGGGCACCATTATGTAGCTGTTTTCAGTAGACATTCTTTATATATATATATATTTTTTCCAGTTGTTGGTGGAACTGTATTTTCATCTGTTTATGTGGTGCTGACAATCAAATCCAGTGCCCCCCCCCCCCCCCGCTGTGCTAGGCAAGCGCTCCACCACTGAGCTCCATCCCCAGCCCCAGGAAACCTTCTGTTTACCTTTAAGGAGCGAACAGTGTAAACGTCCTGAGTTTGTCCACATTTGTCTCCTTGGGCCCCACTTTCCTCCACGGCAGCCTCCCTGAGGCCTGGCTTTGGGAGGATATGTTCCATAGACATTCTGAAAGTGGAAGGAGAGACCTGAGCTGGAGCCATTAGAAGAGCCGTCACCTAAGGGCCGATGAGCCCCTGCGGTCACCCCGACTGATGCCCAGAGCCAGGTGGGAGGGGAGTGTGCCCAGGGGAGCAGGAATCTGGCCTCGCAGTGGGCTGACCCGCGTCAGCTTAGCAGAGGAGGAGAGAGGCTTCAAGGCCACCCTTTGTCTCCCACCCAGAGGGCACTGTTCTGGGGACATGGGGACAGTGTCTGGACTGCCATGCTCCGAGAGGAAACCTGGATACACCATCTGCCTTCGGCATCTCCTCTCTGCATTTTCTTTTGAGGAGTTTGATATGTGTGAACACATGCTGTACTTATTGTTTTTGATATGTCAAAACAAAAGACGTTTCCTTTCATCCGAGTTGCTTGTATTTACTGCAAAATCATTCTAATTTAGTGTAGAAAAGAAAAATATTGGAGTGAATACAATCGGGCGGCATTGTCTGCGCGGTTCTGCGTGATGGTTCCTCATGCCGCCTCCTGTTTGGCATCACACATCTCAGCCAAAAAACACCCCTTAGTTTTTCTTGGTGACTTTCTGCAGCTCGCCCTGCTTCCTGAGGGTGTGAAGTCTTGGGGTGAAGTGACGGACCGACCTCTGGTTGTCGAGGGCCTGAGCTCCCTTCCCCATGGGAGTTGTTCTGGGAGAGTCTGAGACTGAGTGGCCACATTGAGAGGACTGGGCTTTGTGTGGAGGTCAAGGGAAGTCCTGAGGACAAAGCCCCCACCCAGTGTTGGGCTGGTGGTCCTGGCACTCAGCCTGGCCGAGCATCCTTTCTGGGAGCTGTGGGGCCGGGCTGATTTCAGCAGGAAGAGGAGGACGGCCCCTCACACCGACTTCATCAGGTGTGTCCCGGGCACCACACTGTCCAAACAAACCTCAGAATGCTGTTGTGGGTGGGTCGGTGGAAAGATCCACCCTGATGCAAGGGCCAGATAACCAGCAGGTATTCTGCAAATCAAATAAATTGATGTGCAAAAGAAAGAAAGGAAAGAAGGAAGTAAGAGAGAGAAAGAATGTGGTGTTTTCAAGCTTCAGAATATACCAATGTTCAACGGAAGGCTTGTTAGACACCGACAGCTAGGTCCTGCTCCTGAGTTCTGGCTATGCTGCAGTGGGACTCTTAACAAGTTAGGCCGCAGCTGGGTGCACTGGTACAAACCTTGAATCCCAGTGATTCAGGAGGCTGAGGTAGGAGGATGAAAATTTTGAGGCCCACCTCAGCAACTCAGAGTTCAATCAGCACCCCAAAAATAAAGACAAAGAAGTTAGCTCCAACAAGGTTCAGTGACACTGATACTGCTGACCCAAGGTGCACACTTTAAGAGCCCAGCCCAGCCCAGCAGGTTTGACTCAGATCACAGGGGACTCCAAGTCTCCAGCCAGGTCAGGTCTGAGCATGTGAAATGACGTCACCTTGGCCCAGGAAGCCCCACTCAGCACTCCCATTTTGCTCCCCCCTGGGTCCTGGTTTTATCCTCAGCCCTCTTCCACCCGTGTCACCACCCTGATGACAAAACCAGTGCGAGCTCCAGGCCTCGCGTCTCCTCAGCTTCTCCTCCAGTAAGAAAGATCAACTTTCTCTCTCCTAATATTAAACTAACATTTTTTGGCTTAAACTGGAAAACATATCCATTTTCCCCTAAAAACCTCCAGAACCAAGGGATGCTGGCTACAACCCGCAGGGCCAATCCTTGGTGCTGATGGAGGTCAGCTTTATTTCATCCCAAGAACAGAGCTGGGGGAAGGACGGTCACTGCGGAACTCCAGCACAGGGGTTTCCAGGACAAAGTGAAATGGATGGCAGCCACCTGGGCGGATGGGACCACAAGAGCTCTCCTCTGCAAGGCTCAGCTGATCTTGCAGTAAAAGAGCAAGTGAACCAATGTCAGAGCCCGAGAGTTCTGCAAAGACAGCTTGCTGGGTAAGGACGGGAGGAGAGCGTCTTCCAGTCAGGGCTGGCTCTGGACACTGTGGGGCTCGGCAGATGGGGCTTTCTGGGAATTACTGGGCCTAAAGACTGTGGGTCATTGTGGTCCCCAGGCATGAGTTCCGGGCCTGGCCCTGACAGAGTTGTGCCCAATGCCTTCCCTGCCTTGGGGGAAGAAGGGCCGTGGTCCGTTCCGATTCTCTAGGATTCTCTATCTGTCACTGACACCACTATCAATATTCACTTAGGAGGTAGGTCTCCACCCTCCCAAGCACGAGCGGAGGCTGGCAGTTTTCAAACGCCAAAGCCTTTCGGTGTGGATTACAAAATTCCTGACTCTAGGGGACAAAAACGAGACATTCTTGGGGGGGGGGCAGCAGGATGGGGAGTTGGCTGTCAGGACTCAGGTCCTTCCTGGTATTGGGGGCAGTGCCCCCACGTCCATCTTGCTGTCAGCCCTCCAGATACCCTTCACAGACCTCCCTTCCCCTAGGTGTGCCTAAGAAGAGAAAGAGTACCATGGGGCCCCATAGTAGAAATTACCTCACCACATTCACACAGACCCCCACCAAGCCCCATGTCACCGGAACGCACATCTAGGGTACAGCAGGTCTCCAGTGAGCTCGCGTGGTTGTGTTCCTGGCAGCGAGCTGCCTCCCTGGGGCCCTCCTCTCATCCCACAGGATTGCCGCAGCCTTCATCCCTGTCTGTCACACACACGCGGCTCTGTCAGCCGCAGCCAAGCCACCGTTAGGAAGCCGAAGAGCAGCCTCTTCCTCAACCTCCAGTCGGCTCCAGGCACCTCTCCCTCAAAGACCGGGGTGGAGGGGCCGGCTCTGTGCAAACCTGCGGGGAGAAAGCCGGTCTCCCCTTCTCTGTTTCCCAGGGAGCTCTCCCTGTGTGCGCTCCCGAGTCAGAGCCCTGGGGGAAACAATGGCCCCGAGGATCAGCCAGGAGAGGTGTAGGCATTGTGGGGGCCGAGCATGGATGGGAAGCGGCAGGCGGGCAAAGGTGGCCGCAGATGACAGGGCTGAGCAGCCGTTTGGGCAGGAGGGAGATCACAGACTCCGCAGTGAGGCTGCGGGACGCGTCCCTGCCTTCAGGTGGAATTTTTTCCTTCATTCAACCGAAAAATACATCTACCCACTGTGGCAATTTTACAGCTATTAGATTTGAGCCAGGAATTTCTACCTTGCAGAGATGATGCAGTAACAGGGCCAGGAAATAAAAACGGAGTGGGAAGATCAGGTGCTATATGGAGCCTAGAATTCCGCAAGGGGCTCACATACACTTTAGTATCTGTAGCAGAGTACACGCTATTGTCCCAGCAGTGTATGCTAACTGCACACACCCAGGAAACAGAACAGGGAGTGAGGAGGAAAAACATTACTCCTATCACCAAATAATATTTATTTGTTCGTTCATTCATCCATTCATTTTTCAATTCTGGGGATAGACTGAGGGCCTCATGCATGCCAGGCAAATTCTCCACCACTGAGCCCATCCCTCAGCCTGATAATTATTATAATTATTTTATTGTATTTCCCTCTAGCCCTTATACTATTCAAAAGTTGTTAATTTTTTGTGGTTGTTTTTCACATGTTTAAGATCACATTTTTTGAGACCTAAAAAAGCAGGATATGAAATTGCAATTTATCACAATTTTATGATTAGTTCAGAGAAGAAAATGTACTTCCTTCACTCTGACGTTGGCCAGCGTCTTGGTTTGTGGTGTTGTGACGTGTCCAGGGGAAAACATCCAGCAGACCCTTCACACTCAAGAAGAGGTTGTCTCAATTATTCACTATCCAAATTAGTAAGAGACTCACAAATTTTAGCAAATGCTCCATTAGGCATGCTTTAGCCTTAAGATAATTATCACTTAAGTGATCCATTTTGAATTTGCCAAATCTGGGAATAAAATTTTAAAAATTAAGCACTGATCCTGCCTCACTGAGCCCTGTGCAGTGAAGACCCCTGAGGACTTCAGCACTGTGTCCCTGCAGAGATTCTGTAACAACCGTCTCAGAAATGAGAACAGCCACCACTCCCACCCCTGGCCTCAAGGTATTCCTCAAAGCCTGTCGCCCCCTGGCCCCGTGTGACCTGCTGCCACGCCACGTGGCATATTCAGCTGTTGACCGTCAGCTCCTACACCACCCGGTCCTTCATGGTCACCTCAGTCTGTAGTCCAGCAGTGGAAGAGTCTAGCATACAAAATTGCCTCAAAAAATATTTGTTGAATAAAGACTGAATTTTTAAAGGATTTAATCTCCTCCAAGAATATTGCAGAGGTGGGTGGGAAAGGAGACTCAAAATTTCAGTCTAATCTGGTAAATTTACTTGGATGCAATAATTTAAGCAATGTCTTTAGGCAAACTCTGGCTCTTCAGATAAGCTGCTGTGGTCGGGATGTGAGGTGTCCCCCAAAATCTCACGTGTGAGATAACGCAAGAGGGTTCAGAGGAGAAATGCTTGGGTGGCGAGAGCCTTAACCCAATCAGTGAATTATCCCCTGGTGGGATTAACTGAATGGTAACTGCAGGAGGCAGGTGGCATGAGGCTGAAGAAGGTGGGGTATTGAGACGTGGCTTGGGGGTACATATTGGTATCTGGCTAGTAAAGACCTCTCTGTCTGGGCTTTCTGATCATCACGCGAGCTTCCTCCCTCCCACACACTCTTGTGCCATGATGTTTGGCTTCACCTCCAGGAATGGAGCCTGCTGTCGATGGACTGAGTCCTCTGAAACTGTGAGCCCCCACATCAACTTCTCCTCCTCTAAAGTTGTTCTTTTTTTAAAAAAAAAAGAGAGAGTGATAGAGGGAGAGAGAGAATGTTTAAATATTTATTTATTAGTATTTGGTGGACACAACATCTTTGTTTGTATGTGGTGCTGAGGATTGAACCCGGGCCGCACGCACTCCAGACGAGTGCACTACCGCTTGAGCCACATCCCCAGCCCTCTAAAGTTGTTCTGATTGGGTTTGTAAGTCACAGCAGGGAAAAAGCTGACCAAAACATGAGCGAACCTTGTAGCGTACTTGTGTCCCTCTTTTCCTCTGAAATGGCGACTAAATCAAGGGGGACACGTCAGATATTCTCTTTCTAATCCCCAGCCCAGCCCAGATCCATCCTCCGTCCTTTTCTGGAATGCTGTCCAGGAGGACGCCCTGAAGGGCTCCGCTGGGCTCCCCTGCATGCCGGCTTCTGGGTTTGACCAGTGGACGTCGCTGCCAGGGGAAGGAAGACAGGAGAGATCATGCAGGGGGCACCTTCCTCCCACCCCCTTGCTCCTGACAGCGGCTGAGTCGCTTCACCCCTCCTTGGGCAGGCCTTCCTCCAGGGCTCGCACCCTGCAAGGGCCATATCCCCTCCAGGCCTCCCGCTGGCCCCAGAGGGTTCGACCTGTCTGCTGGTTCCCGAAGACTGCTCCCCCAGCTGAAGCAGCCACATCATCAAATCCTCTTCAAGTTCTGACTTGCTGTACCTTCTCTTTCCTCCTGGAACCTGGAGGGCACGAGGAGCCAGGGGTCCTCATGGTCACGCTGCCTCCTGCCTTGGTTCCAGTAAACTGAGAAGCAGACACCAAGATGAGACTGGGGGTGCTTGTAGGGAGGGTGCAGAGGGAGGTGCAGAGGAGGTGGGCACGTCTGTGGGGGAGAGGGAAAGAAACACTGGACCCTGGGTCTTAGACGGCAGTGCAGCTCCAAGGGCAGCCGTGCTAGGCTGAGGAGTCCTCAAGCCCAGGTCCTCCTCTAAAGAATCCCACCCTTTGCCCAAACGGGCCTGCCCTTCCTGCCCACATCTGCTCAGCCCATGTCTGGGGCAGCCCATGGAAGACATGGCTTCGGTGCTTAGGGTGATGGACAAGGGCAGCAGCTGAGCCATTGGTCAGCTGCCCCACAGCAGAGGTCTGAGGGGTTGGTTTTGCTGCTGTCACGTGGCCCATCAGTGCACCATCTCCACGAGGACACAGCTTCACCCATGTACCCTCCATGTCCCCCACTGTCACAGTGCATGCCTCCAGAGCCCTTCTCTACACAGAGAGCTGAAAAGTGCTGACCATGCTGGGCTCTACAGAGGCTTTTTTTTTTTTTTAAGTTGGGAAGACAGTTTTTAAAAGTTAAAAGAAGAGAAATAACTTTCAAAGTGATGTTTGTAGCTGTATGTATGAGGAATTCCCAACTGTGAAATACCAAAGGGCAAACTGGAAGGAAAAGTGTTACATTGTTGGATTTTGCTGTATATTTTCTTACTGGTTACATTTACACTATTAATATATGTAAAGAGGTGGCAATTTTCTTTTTCACTGGTGAAGATGGGGGCTATCTGAATGGACAATTCAGCTATGGATATAACCCTTGACTGGGATTTCACTTTGGAATTATCTGATTGCTATAAAGAAATTGCACCAGGGTTATTGAGAAGAATGAATTTGTCAGAATGTGCATCTGTTTACAGAAACAGTAAGTCCATGTTCTCACAGAAGTTGGGAGTTTTAGTTTGGTGAGCAGTTGTGTAATAGAGTCTGGGCTACATAGATTTATTTGTTTTTACTTTCCAAAACATTTTTAAAGGTTGCAGTGTGATCCAACATTTTATTAGAGTAACCCTTCTATGGGCATTGGAAACCACAACATGAAGCCTGTTTAGAATATCCAGAACACGTCCATGCTGCCAGTTCCCCAGACATATAAGCAGCACAATTCTCATGGAACCGATTCCACTGTTGTTTCCTCCACTCCTGAGGGAGGAGAGGTGTTTGGGACCCAGGAAGGCCTGTAACAGTGTAGCTCCACATTTTGTGTGTGTGCACACAATGATTCGCTGAACTCCACAAACCAGCCCTGCACGAGCACCTAGACAGTCCGGATGTGGGGACCTGGGTCCTGCCTGGTATTGGAAAGGTGGCACCACATTGAGTTGTGTAACAACAACAACAATCCTAACAGTGGGAAACATCTTCCCCACAGAAATGAGTCACTCAAGGAATGAGCCCCACACCGCACTTATTTAGGTTCTCTACTTCTATGGGGAAAACTCCCAGGAAGTTAAATATGAGCCTGTAGCTAAGGGAGTGAAAATAGCCTCTTTATGTGATTTTCCAGCAGATGGGCCACGAAGTGGTATCCACTCTGTAAATACAACCAATATGATGGGGAAACTGGGAATCCTTACGATGCAGGTTATGTGACAGTCATTACAATGACCCAACAGTGTTTCATGAAACAGACATTCCATCACCACCGAGTCTACTATCAAAGAAGAGCTGTCAGTGAAGCACCTGTTGATCACACTCCATTCATGTTGCACACTGAGCTTGCCCGTGGCTGTGCCGTACATGCAAACCTATGGATTTTTATCAGATTTAGAATTAGTAGAGATTTAACACTAACAGGAAATTCATAAAGAATCTGACCTTCCATTCTTTCCTACCTTGACTTCTGCCTTTGTTTCCCTAAATCTCTGCAGTCAATACTACCCTTCTGTATTGGTGAGACACATTTGTCTTTGACTTTGAGTCCAATTTATGTTCCCAAACCTTTGAATTTTTTTGTCACTCTCATCTCCCCCACACATACTCCCCATGACTCCCAAGGTCCATCCATTTGGCCTCATTCTTCCCCTTTTTAATTAAAATTGATAGTTAGCTCCTGTATCATGCATATCATGATCCTGATATCATGCATTTCAAAAAAGTATCATCCAACAACTATTGAGCATTTACTATTGGAGCAAATGTCACCCTCCTGGAAGAAACAGAGAAGAACAAATTCATCAGACCATAAAGCACTCTCTCTTTGCTTACTGGATCCAATACAGTCTCCAGAGGCCTCCTGGGACCTCACAAGAGTGAAGGCACCTAGACCCACCAGTCACCATTTTGAGGAGAAATGCCCAGGAAGACTGTCTGATGGGACATCTGCACAGGAATATGCAAGAACAAGAAATAGGCTTTCACTCTTTTTTTTTTTTTTTGTAATCAGGGATTGAGCTCAGGGACACTTGACCACTGAGCCACATCCCCAGCCCTATTTTGTATTTTATTTGGAGACAGGGTCTCACTGAGTTGCTTAGTGCCTCACCATTGATGAGGCTGGCTTTGAACTCCTACCTCAGCCTCCCAAGCCACAGGGATTACAGGCTTGCATCACTGCACCCCGCCAGCCTTTCACTCTTCTAAGCCACTGAGCCTGGGGGCCAGCAGTCCCAGAAATCATGCTATCATGACCAATATAGAAATTAGAACCAGGAGTGGGGTTTGGCAAGAAGTTAAGAAGGGAGAGAATATCTAAAATATAGGACGATAACTTCATGATTGAGCAAAGGGGAAAACTGGCATAAGAATTATTGTACAGTAATAAACATTTGCTAAAGCTGCTGCTTGCCACAGATCAGGGAGCAGACGACATATCTACTGAGTCAGCAACCTCAGCCGACATGATTGGGAAAGATGAAAGTCCTGGTATGGGGACATTTATTGGATGCATTTATCAAAGTGTCGTCAGAAAAACTGATTTCAAAAACCTATAACATGAGAAAGAGTTCAGAACACGGAGGCCTAAATGGCTGGCCTGCTCCTGAACTCAGTCAGAGAGCAGGGGAGTCTTGGAGCAACACTGGGAGTCAAGTCTCAGCCTTCCCGCAAAGACCATAACCACTTTTCCATCCTTCCCTGATGACCAAACTTGCATGAGGCCCCTTTAAGCCCTGTGAGAACTATGCTCCTATGGCCTCCTTGCATCTGGTTCCCCAGCTGAAGTGGATCCCTGCATGTCAAAGGAAGCCTCTGCTGCTCTCCGAATCCCAAGACTGTGTAAGAGTCGGTCTGCCCATGAAGCCCTACCCTGCACGGCTGAGCACTTCTAGGTGAAACGCTGCTGTGTCTCGCCCCCTCCTTCCTGCACTCTAGCCAATAGGAATGCCTGGAGAGAGCCCTATTCACTCAGAGAAGGAGCTGGTAGACACTGATCCTTTGTGACCCTTGTGAAAGGCACTGCATTTTACATTCTCCCTCTTACTGATGGCCAGACACCCACCCTACTGGAGGCCCCTCTGCAGCGATACTGCAGTTTACCTCTAAATAAGAGCAAAGCATGTGGACAACGTCTGCATTGAGTACTGGGAAATACCCCGTAGAAGGAAATTGCCAGGTCCAGAACCTAGAATAAGAGTTGCACATGTTATTTGAGCAACTAAGTGATAGTCAATATAAGAGATGCAAAAAGAAGCCACAAAGATGAGGGACAAAGCACTGTCATATCTAGAAACAATTTTCAGTTCAACCTGGGACTCTTCCCCTCTCTGGTGGCCCCCCACCTCCCGATGGAGGAAGCCCGTCTCTGACCTACCCCTCTCCTCTAGCTTGGCAGCATGGACTGTGCATATTATGTTACCCCAGAGGATCTGGATGAGAGTTTGTATTTCCAGGCCATAATTTACTATTTCAATATCAACGTGAATACGTGGGTGTAAAAGTTAATCCTGCTTTGTACCTGGGAGAGGTTCCTCAGAACTTGGAGTGTCTAGTTAGGCATCACCTCCACAGGAGCATGTTCTGCCAGTGGCTGAGACGGGCCAGACCTGGGCTTCCCCCCACTCTATAGCTTTGGCTTACAGTCACTCAACAGTCTGGTTGTCAGACAGAATGTGCAAAAACAGAGCTTTGTGATTCTGAGTTATCCTCTTTTTCTCTCTTCATATATTCTCACTTTTGAAACTCTTTCTCCACTATGGATCAAACAAGTCAGTTTTGAGACTAAAATTTCATTCTGCATGCCAAAAGCTTAACACCATAGATATAGATATATGGATGATGGCTTTATAGATAGATGATAGGTAGACGATAGGTATATAGAGAGATGATAGATAGATATTCTGTCTTTGCGTGTAGGTGTGACAATCCTAAACTGCCAGAGGCAACTGAATTTCTCTAATGGAACAGGAGAGATCACCAACAAGGAAATGCAAAAGGGGAGTCTCTCAAAGTCATTTAGAGAAATGCTGTTCCTATTAAACTATGGTCAGTAAAATGCATATAATTCATCTTCTAAAACACACTGAAGATGGTAAAAAGCTACATGAAAGAGCTTCTCACAAATGAAACAGTAAAACAAAGCCCAGTCGTTTATCACTGAGAAACTTTCAAGAGAAAAAAGCGGGGCCTTGGGGCCTTCGGAGATAAGACACTCACCTGGGTTTCCTCTTCCTTCTGATCCTCGGGACTGAGCAAAAGATAGAGAGAAAAATCTCCCTGCTCCCCCACATCCTAATTTAAGCTTTTGTTTGCATTCCTGGTGCTGATTCCGTAGGGACTAAAGGGTCACAGGGTCAGGCTGTCCACTTCTCAGAGCCGTGTCCCTGGAGTGGTGGGAAGTGGCAGCTTCACCTTCAAGGGTGGTTCTGTTTGCAGCATCTGTTTCTCCATGGCCCTGGCTCTTGGCCCCCTCCCTTCTGCTCTCAGGGCACAGACCCCGCCCTGCCCCAGGTCACCCGAAGCAAGCAAAGCAATCACATCGCCTGCCATCCTGAGTGTGGTTGAGACTTAGGGAGTTTCAGAAATCATGGTGGAACCTCTTACCCACACACCAAGCAGCCATAGGGATCAGATGGCAAAAAAAAAAAAAAAAAAAAGGGCGACGATTAAAAAACTGGAACTTACGTATCCAAAGGAGTGATTTTTTAAATTGATGCTGTGTTCTTTACCAGCATTGCTTGAGGCTCTGGGCACACTGCAGCATGCCTGGTTTGCCTCCCACTTGGAATCAATAGCAAAATGCAGTAGAGCTGTGGGGACTCTTGCCCAGGAGGCTGGAGCGAGGGACTTTGCTTGACAAAGGGGATCCCTAATGTTGGCGCCCTGGTCCCGCTGCCGCTCTCCTCTTTCCACTTTGCCATGAGACCACAGAGCAAAGACAGGAGGGGGGGATCCAGGACTCATCGCACTCTGCACATCATCAACAATCACATTCTGAACACAACCTCCTCAGCTCTTGTGAGTTGCTGAGTGATGAGAGGAAGAAAAAGAGAGGGAGTGGGGAAGAGAGACGGAAGGAGGGAGAAGGGGAGCAACAGAAGTGGAGAATGGACAGAGGAAGAAAGAGAAAGTTTTCCAAGGAAGTTCTGGGTTTTTTAAGTTTTGATGCACTTAAAGTTGATGAACAAGTTAAAATTTCCCTATTTCCTATAAAAATTGGCCAGACAATAAAGAAAATCAAAATCTAGATCAAAGCACCAAGAATATATTGAAGTCAACTCAAATGCTATTTGAAATGTAATATTTCCATCCGTGAACCAAAAATATCTTCTTGGGAACAAGAACTGCGGCAGGGAAGAGTCTGGCAGCCGACAAGCAGCCAGGGGACAGCGAGCCCAGAGTGCCCTTGGCTGTGCCACTCCCTGGATGTGGTGCTAGGGCGCCGAGTCCACAGGGACCCAGGAGGCAAAGTGGAAAAAAATAAATGGTTTCCCAAGATCGAGACATTGTGCCCCCTTCTTCCCTGCCCCTCAGCTCTAGAAGGTCACGCTCCACTCCCACTCCTCACTGCCCCCTCCTCCTGTACTCACCTCAGGCACAGCCCATATCCCCAGAAGGTAAAGCCCGCTGCACTGTCACCCCACCCCAGACATCCCCGTGAGTCACTACGAACACTGCTACAGATGTGCCTCCTGGACATGGCGTCCAGCCAGGAAGGCGAGGAAGGAGGCCATGGGCACTAAGCTGGCGTCTAAGGTTGGGAACATGAACCCAAGCTGGCGGCTTGTTCCAGCAACACGTCGACAATTCACAACAGCAAGAAGGGCTGCTGGCAGGAGAGAGGAAGGGACTCTGTGCATAGGAGGGGGGATAAAACAAGGCTTCAAAGACACCCAGGTTTGTGGAGATGACTTTGAAACCAGGATGATCATTTAGAAAAACATAAAAACACAATTAAGATTTTGAAAGTTGTAAAATACTTACAAATTAACCGTGAAAAGCAACAAATGGATTCACACGTGGACCCAACTGACAGATGATCCCAGACTCTCTCTGCCAGCGACCCTAGATCACAGTAGTTCCCGAGGACAAGACGAAGAGTGGGAAACGCTGAACTCTTTTCTGT
Source organism: Ictidomys tridecemlineatus (assembly GCF_052094955.1). Classification (NCBI taxonomy): domain Eukaryota; kingdom Metazoa; phylum Chordata; class Mammalia; order Rodentia; family Sciuridae; genus Ictidomys; species Ictidomys tridecemlineatus. The sequence goes on from NC_135478.1 coordinate 227,946,106, forward strand.
CATCTTGTTGGTGGCCTGGGGTGGCGATGGAGCTGTGGTTCCTGCTGTGGGACAAAGCAAAGCATTCCTTTGTTCACGTCTCTGAGACTAGGATTTTTGAGTAAGGGAAAAAAAGAAGTGAAGATGTAACATTAATAAAACAAACAGAAAGAAAACCATGTATAGTCCCGAATTTTAACTAGAAATACTAATGTGGACTCATGATGTCTTATACCTTTGAATGATTCCCTAACCCCATCTGCAGAAAATGCACGTTTTTAGACACTGGCAAACCCCAGAGCACAGAGCTCCCCTAGTGCCCGGAGTGTGACCTCCAGCAATTGCCTACTAAAAACCAGGGCTCTTTGGAGAAAAACAGATTCCATGTTTGTAGCAGAAAATATACCAGGAGAGCCTGCAACGTCTTGAAACAGCAGAAAGCGAGGAGGATCACCAAGACCCCCAGGTCCTGGCCAAGGACACAGGAGCCATTGCTCAGGGGCTCCCATGGACCAAAAGTGGAGCAGCTGAGCATCAGTGGATAGCGATGGCCATGGCCTGAAGCGCACGGTGTTTAGGTCTAAGATTCGTACTGAGGCTAACTAGGTGAAGACGTCATCTGTCACCTGTGGAGGGTGTGACCATCTCCTTCCCACTGTCACTTTCTCTGGTTGATTCTAATTCCCTTCCTCAGGAGGCTTTCTCCCCCCGCCCAGGGCTGGGTTTGTGCCCTGCATAAGCATATCCTGTGGTCACTGAGTCAGTCAGTTTCACAACTGTGACTAAAACACCTGACAAGTCACGAGAGGAGGAAGGCTTGTCTGGCTCATGGTGTCAGAGGACTCACTCTGGCTGGCCAGCTTCATTGCAGAGACACCATGGCGGAAGGAAGTGCATGTGGAGGAAAGCTGTCAGCTCATGGCAGCTGAGAGGCAGAGAGAGGAGAGGCCAGGACAGAGTAAAAGCCACGCCCCAGGGCCCACTTGCTCCAGCAGGCCCGCCGGCATGTCCTTTCAGCTCTCCACAGATTCGTCCAGCAAGTGGGTTAATGCTCAGTGAGGGCTGAGGCCTGGTCTTTTCTAAAAGCGCCACTTCTGAACCGTGCTGCATTGGGGATCACGCTCTCAGCACATGAGCTCTGGGGGGACACCCTAGATCCAAACCAGACACGCAAGGACTTGGTGGGTACTTAACGGAGCTCAATTTCAATTAATGACGAAGTGAATTAGTTACAGGTAGGAGCAGGGGAGGAGGAAGAAGGGCAGGAAGGAGGGAAGAGAGGCAGGAACATTCAGGTGTTTAATAACCTGAGACAAACTCTGGTCTGGTAAATCCTGATTATACTAAAAACCAACATAATCCTGAACTACAAATCCTCCAGTAAGTAAATGTACAAATAAATTATGTGTAATTAGCATTAAATAATGTTGCCATATAATCAGGAGAATATTCTTAAAGTGTATCAAAGCTCTATATTCATTATTTCTGGATTATCTTTAAATGAAAAGACCCTCAAAAATCTAAGAACAAAACCATGTAATAACGGCTGTACCAAGTTGGTATTTAACTTTACCACTGGAACCGATTTCCTAACCTGTGGTTACTTAATGCATTAGTTTCTCACCAGCAGATATTCTTTATCCTGGTGCTGGCCACAGTAAGCACAGGCAATATTTTTAAATCCTAAGGAACAATCCAGACCAAAACCAAACTTGTTTTCTTTCTCATCAGTGCCAGCGGCCTGGCTTTTGCATCTGAGCTTACTCTGTGTGGTACCCTCATTGCCAGAGGAAGGTCAGGGATACAGCGGCACGTTCATCACCAAATCAGTATCGGCAATAAACAGCTTCAGGCTGCTCCATTATTCTCCCATGCATGATCAGCAGGAAGAGAGAAATCTTTCTAGTGAGTAAAATGAACAGTATCACAATTATTACTGCCATTGATCCTCACCCACTGTGTGGGCAACAGCGAGTCACGGGCACTCAGAGAAACAGCCCCCAGCAAGTGCCACTTAGGGTGCGAGAGGGGCCCGTGGAGCAAAACTGGGCACTAGTGCTGGGCATCAGGGAGGCAACAAGTGGGTGAGTGCAGAGTCTGGGCCTGCGGTGTGCAGGTGACAAAGGACATGCCTGTGTGGGAGTGAATGGGAGACACAGACACAGGGGAGTCAGTCACAGGAAGCCAGGCTCCTTCCTGGCTGGGGGCTGAGGCTCCCTATGAAGGCTCTCACGGGAGGGCTCTGTGTCTCACCTCCCAGCATGCAAGGGCCCATCCCAAGAGCAGTTTAGCATAGAACCCTGTGACTTAGAGCAGTGATTGTGAGCCCCATTCTGCAGATGAGAAAACGAATAATGAAGGAAGATAAAAGTGACTTAATTTTTTAATGATATTCATAGTCAAGCCTGGAGCCCAGGGATTTGGGCGTCTTCCCTGAGATTTCACAATACAAGGGCTCGAGCTTAGGTGTGTGCAGAAAGACCCAGTGCTCATCTATAGGGTATCGTTTGAGAGAAAGGTAGGAAAGGCTCCAGGGCCCACCCCAAAGCACCTCCATCAGTTAAGAACCATTATGTAAAGCTGAGAGGATCGTGGGGTGGAGAGCCCAAACTCCCTCAATGTGCCTGTCAGTCAGCTGTCTCTTCCTAGGTTGGTTATGGGAGAAGACAGGAACCTTTTCCCCCAGAGTGAGTGGCATAAGAGTAGGGAAGGCCCTGCACAGAGAGATATATGTGCCAGGATGCTTGCAATTCCGATAGATGACTGGATCCTGGGCAGACAGACAGATATAGGTAGACAGACAGACCAGTACATGGATCATGGACAGATGGACAGACCAGATGGATGGATGAATGGATAGATAGATAGATAGACAGACAGACAGACAGACAGGTGTAGGGGACACCCTAAATAGAAAAAGCAAAATAGATGATGGGTAGATGGACAGACTGGATGGATGAATGGATAGCTAGATGATACGTTAATAAATAGACAGATAATGTATAAGGATTGAGCTGGGCCCTGGACCAGCTGTTTGTAGCTGGACAAAAGGTCATGTTAATCCATAATCAGGGATTGGGTATCTATGGAGACAGGGCCACCTGAGGACATTAGCACCTGGAAGGACATGAAAATGACTTGGGCACATTATGTACTGCCTCCCTGGGCTCCTACGAGGCCGAATTATGCTCTAGACCCTTTTCCTGCAGGTGTCTTCACTTTTAACAAGATTCCGGGGCAGCTGGGTGTTGATATTGTACCACAAGTCCATAGCTCCTGATGGGTTCATTTATATTTTACTGCAGTGATATCTGTGAAGCATTATTGGGCTGCAGCTAAGAGACATTTTTCTTATTGTTTCTTCCTTCCGTTCATCTAATTGACATCTGTGTTTTGTTCTGTATTATCTCTTGGTATTTTATGGCAAAATGCTCACATTTCTCAAGCAGTTACCCCAAGGTGTTTCTTGCAAGCAAAGATGATTCTTAAGAGACACGGTTTCCCAGCTCCTTCCAATTCTGTGCTTATTTCAATAGCTTGGATTGTTTGACAGAAGAGACTTCAAAGTTGATTGCAACAATAATCTACAAAACTAAATAATGACTTGGGAGGCCTGGGAAAAGATCTATTCTTATAAAGTTAGTACTGGTTCTTACCTGGTACAAATGCACAAATAGACTATTTTTACATATAACTCAGTGGGTATAATGAAGTTTTAAAAACAGCTATAGAATTAAATTATTCCAAAATCAATTGCAAAATTCACCTTTTTGAAATTCAGATCCTTTATCATAAGATCATTGAATTTCTAAGCTACAAGGATCTAAGAGGTATTATCTAATTCATTTGGGGGCCTCCATCAATCCAAAAGTGAATCAATCAACCACAGTTTTTCCCTGTGACTGATGTAAGTGAAGCAACAATGAACCCTGCCCGGCAACTTGGACCCAGGACTTAAGCTGAGGAGTCCAGGCGGAGATCTGGCACAGTGTGTGCCTGCGAGTGGTTTGCAGATTCCACGAAGGGAGAAATCGGAGCCAGACCTCTGCATGGAAGAGGTGGAATTTGAAACTGACTTTGAAATCGCACAACTCTGGAACTGGAGAGAGGAAGGTGGTGAGGCCTGGAGCCTATCGGAGCCCGCCAGCACAGGTCTAGGCCCAGGGAGAATGCAGGGCGGCCACACCTGGGTGGAGTCTTCAGGTCTCTATCAGTGGGTGCAGCAGACTTCAAGTACTCAAAGATGGGTAAGTCCTGATCACTTTAAGGCAGAGTCCAAGGAGGAAAACCAACTCTAGAGAGAGCTTATAAAATGGGAGGATCACCTCAATGACTCTGTGTGGCCCCTGACTTCAAGAGCTGAGTTTTCTCTGGCCCCTTCTCTGGACTGCTGCAATTCCATGCCCTAAACATGATCCTCATTATGTGACTCATTTATGTCCATCAGTGATGTCTGAGACCCCCCTGATGTACACCACTCCCAGCAGTGCCTGAAATTGCATTGGGTATGCTGCTTTAGAAATTCAGGTACGACCAGGCCTGGTGGTGCATGCTTGTAATCCCAGCAGCTAGAAGACTGAGGCAGGAGGATTGCAAGTTCCACACCAACTTCAGCAACTTAGCAAGACTATGTCTCAAAAAATAAAAAGGGCTGGGGATGTGGCTCAGTGGTTAAGTGCCCTGGTTTCAATTCCTGCCCCCCTCAAAAAAGAAAGAAAGGAATTCAGACCCAAGCCCACCAGTGCTGGGGCTCCCTTCCCAGGCCCACTGTGCCCCTGCAAGAGGTAACCACTCCTACACCAGCCCTGTGACCACAGGAGCAAGGCCTTCCTTTCTCCACCCCAGTTCTGTACTTGCCCATTCTGAACAGGGAAGACCACCTGCTTCTCTTCTCTCCACTGCTGTAATCTTCCCGGTGTTTCTTTTCTAGGGGAGACTCTGTTGGGTTTGGTGTGCACACGTGGCTGGTGTATCAGCACCAGAGACTCAGGCCTTGCCTCTCCAGCACCAGTTGTTAGACGCTCTCCTTCCAACGGTGGGCCTGTCATTGAACCCCTAACTGTACACGTTTACAGGTTCTACATGTTCATGTTACAGGATTAGGTGGCTACATTTAAAATTGCTGTATCTTCAGCAATCCATCAATGAGTAATTAATTTCATTATTTAAAAATACTTCCCCTTTATATTTTCTCTATGTTCAGTTTAGCTTATAGCTTACTATATATTACTATTTTCATAATTTTCCTAAAAAACAAATTGATATTTGTCTTATGTATATTTTTTAAATATTTCAATTTTTTTCAATTTTTTTGAGGTATAATTGACAAAATGTTTACATCCACAGTGTATAGTTTAAGGTTTTCCCATTCATTGATTCTCAAGTTTCTTGCGTTCTTATGGTTCATGTCTTCAGTTGGAGAAGTCTGGCCAATTCTGTAATGAATAGTTTGTTTGGATGGGTTTCTTCCACATATTTTTTTCTTTTCATTTGTCCTACTTTTTCTGTACTTTTCCATCTTGCTCCCGTTTTTCCTAATTTGAGGTCTATTTTTGTTGTTTGCATTTTTCATTTCATTTTCCCTGCACTAGTTTGGATGACATTCTTTTTTGTGTTGTTGTTGTTCCTTTTAGTTATACAGATTCTGGCATCCCTAAGGGTCTCAGCATTCCTGATTACCTTTCGCCAGTTTAAAGGACAGCCTAGGCTTGGAATGCAAGTGAGTTACATCGCTGTAGCTGGGGCCAGCCTTTCTTGACCACTGGACTATTGTTTCTAACTTCAAGAGGTCAGTTTGTGTGAGCATATTTCTTGTAATTTTTGTTTATTTCTTTGTAGGCTTCACTCCATATTATATTTACATCTCAAATTTTTCTGTACTTTTTTTCCTTGAACTTCGAACACTGATATTCAATATGTGGACTGCAGATTAGCATTAGCCTGCAAACTGCTAGTTACTGCTCACCCCACAAGGAGCTTGATCCAGAACACAAATGAACCACGTCATTAGGAACTGCACTTATTGCCCCTGACAGGTTCCTCATAGCAAGCTTTGTTAAAGAGATCCGTCTCTTTATATTCTGAAGAGAACTCTTTGCTTGTCTTGGACCTACCTATGCCCTGAAGTACACAGAATTCTGCTAGTGTTAATTCCTTCAGATTTTTTAAAGCAAAATGTTATTATTTTGTGTTTATTATGAAAAAACAGTTAATGAGTAATTATCAATTGAGAAATTCTATTTGCTGATTGCACTGTTGAGAAAGTAGTGCTCAGTCTAGTCATCATTCCATTGCAGCTAAACTTTTTCTAAGAGAGATTTCATCTTTACTGTCATCCCTCTGGGTCGAGATTCCTTCTGATTTCTCCTGCATGGGACTTATTTGCTTCCTATATCTGAAGGTAGGGTTTTCACCAACCACAGAGGATTCTTTTCCATTATCTCTTCAGTGACTCTTGATGGTAGTCTGATGGGATCAATTTCAGACCTTCTTAGTTAACCCTCTCTGTCCCTTCAGTTGCCTGGCATTTTGATATAGCTGTCTATGTGCTAACTTAGCACTTCCTCTAGATCTGTCTTCCAGGTCAATAGTCTTCTTCAGCATCATCTAGCATGAATCTTGTGAAGTTCAGAGACAGATATGATAGTTGATAGGTAAAAAGGTGATAGGTAGATAAACAATAGATAAATAGGTGAAATTGATAGACAATAGAAAGACTATAGAGAAATGACAGGTAATAGATGCTAGACAACAGTCAGCTTTCTGTCACTATAACAAATGCCTGAGTCAATCAACTTATGAAGAGAAAATGTTTATTTTGGCTCAAAGTTGTGGAGGCTTGGTCCTCTAAAAACCGAGACAGCTCATTTCAGTCCCTGAGCGGTCCCATTACTCTGGATGTTCGTTTGTGCATCGTGGTGAGAGTGTGGGATGGAGCTAAACCACTCACCTCCTCAAAAGCAAAGGAGGGGAAGAGAGGGCTGGGTTCCCTGCTCCTCTGGGGGACACCTCCACAGTGACCCCAAGGTCTCCACGAGGCCTCACCTCTTAAGGGTTCCACAGCCTCCCGAGAATCCCAGTCGGAGACCAAGTCTCTAACACGTGGCCTTTGGGGGACACCCAAGATCCAAGCCACAACAGATAGAGGACAGAGAGATGACCGATAGGTGACGGCTGGCTTGCTTCTGACAGAAGATAGGAGGTCTCCGGGTCAGAAAGCAGCCTTAAATACCCACAGAGCCTCTCAGCCTGGACAGCCGCGGGGCAGCGCCATGGAGCCAGGTGTTCAGGGCACAGTTTCCAGGTTCTGCTGACCACGCTGAATCGTCACCTGTTTCCTGTGGCCCTCTCAGGCACTTCCTGTCGTCCTCCCTGAACAGAGAGCTCCGAGCCTCTGTTCCTGCAGACAGTGCTTCCAGTCCTCGCCCTCCTGGGGGACTGTGCCCTCCTTGGGCACTGGGTCCTCCAAGAGCCTGCGTGGAGCCCCCTGGCCTTCGCACCTGTGCTCACCCCGAGTGGTGCGCTCAGGGCGGTTTTCTGCCACGGGGTGTGTCTGTGCGCCACACTCTGACCCGTCAGAAAGCCCGGCACACCGTAGCTGTCAGTGTCCACGTCTCTCATCAAACAACCATTGCTCTGGGGATTCCTGTTCCTCGTGATATTTTGTAAGTTACATGAGCATGAAAAAACTCTAGGGAATAACTGTTGCCTTCTATGAAGTTGTTCTATTTAGAGTGCATTTTGTCCGGGTGCTAAGGATGGATATCAATCAGGAAATTCAGTCCCACCTTCTCTTACATCTCATAAACCAGTAAGTTTGTGGGCCCAAAATATCAAATCATGGGCAGAAGGAAAAGTGGGTATCTGCTGGAAAGGAGGGAAGAAGAGGGCCTGTGGTCCCAGCAACTCCGGGGCAGAGGGAGGAGGATCAGCAACTTAGTGAGGCTCTGTCTTAAAATATAAATAAAAAACAAAGAGGGCTGGGGAGGTGGCTCAGTGGTTTAGCACCCTGGGTTCCATCCCCAGTACAAGAATAAAAAGATGAGGAAGTGGCCATTGGGCAGTGAAACACTTCAATAAATTTGTCAATCTATTAGTAATTCCTCTCCCCCAGCAAATAGCTTGGTTTAGAGAAGGAAAGGATCATAGACATTTCTATCCTTACATTGTAGACATTTTCCCGCCTGCACGCTGAGTTCCAATCAGCCATGCGCGAGTTGACAGAGCAGCAGCTCTCCCGATCTGTTCAGGAGTTCTGAGACCCGCGAAGCTTCAGAACCCTTCGCATCTGCTGATTAGGAATTCTGAGCCTGTGCTTCCCTGCTGATTTTTCACCCGCAGAGGTGGAAAAGCACTAACTGGCAATTTGTCCCTTTAATTTTCCTGTGCAAACAAAGTCAGGGAACAAGGAAAGATGCATAGTGAAATGTCATTATTATTTTATCAAGAATAATAGTACAATGCTCCATTAGTAGAACTTCCTAGTAATAAATGCACACAAAGGCAAGAGAGTGCAGGCAAAAGTGAAATCCCATAATGCTACATCAATTTTTGCATCCCACCAACTATAGCCTCTCATTACCTAAGAGATTATTGCAAACCTCACACTCTGTGTCTGTCTCACCAGCTTTCTGACCATTGGCCAGCTATGTGATGGCTACCCAGCCAATGCCATCCATAAGCAGGACCCTCGTCCACGGTACAGGTCTGCAGGGCTACTTCTGAGGTGTGTGATGTCAGAGGCTAGTGATAGAGATTTCTTTAAAAGGAAAACGATATCTCCCAGGTGACTGAATGGTACAGCTTAAAGGGTTCCTCTCTGGGGCGGGGGGAGTGATAAAGGTCATGAAGTTAACTTATCCTTCAGTTGAACTGATGAAGGTGAGGTATAATTTAGGTAGAAAGCACCAGATAAATGTAATGCTTGATGTAGAAAAAAGGGAGCCCATGAAAGAATATAGGGAGCATATTACATATTTCATTTAATCACTAAAATGGTGAATATAAACAACAACCCCATTTCATTAGCAAAACCTATGACTCTGTTTCCATCAGAAATAAATATTTTTTGCTATTTCTTTACAGTAGTTATAAACATCTTGAAATGTTTATTCCCAGCATGACTTTGAAATTATAATTGTCCTTATAACTGCCACATTTAATAATCACAAGTGTTACATATCAAAACTTGGCTTTTAACAAAGTTTGAATTGTGAATTATCGGTAAGATTCATTTCCTCCATCATCCTATGTTCTCCTTTTGCTATATCTTCTTCTCTTTGCCATGAAGAGCTCCTTTCTGAGAAGCATCTCCAGACTTTGCCCTGGGCCCAGGGGTCCAAATCTCAAACAAGGTCAAGTGCCTCTGGCTCAAAGGTCAGAGGAGGAGGGAAAAGTCGGGGCTCTGTGAATCAAGATCTCCAACTTCACGAAGTTGCACTTGGCCAAAAAGCACCGGTCCCTTATGAATACACTAATGGACAATTTAAAAATCAATTCCAGGGTAATGACAGCGAGCACAGCTTCCCAACAGAACTCCTGTCAGTGCTGCCAGGGGTTCACGCAGACCCAGAACCCTAGTGGGGACCCCTGGGCTGGAGACTCACTTTTTACTCAGCAACACAAGGGCCCCGTTCCTGAGGGGGAGACTGCTTTGACTGGTGTTAGTTGAGGTTTACCAGCAAAGGAAGAGATTAAGTGGCAACAGAAGGACCAGGCAAGGAAACCTCCCTTTTCCCCCAAAAAAGAAAGGGAGAGAGCACACGCCCCTTTCCTCCTGCCTCCTAGCTCATCAGGATCCGTTTGTACAAACATTCTTCTGGGCAAATTTCTAGGAATTGGATTCTCTGATTGGGCCATACTGCTAATCAAATGAGACCAAAAAAATCACCACTTTTGAGGGCTAATTTTGAGCTAGCTTCATTAAATGAATGGATATTTATTGAGCACCTACTGCATGCCAGGTACTTTTGTTTTTAAAATTTCTCTAGCTGTAGATGGACATAATACCTTTTACTTATTTTCTATGTGGTGCTGAGGATTGAACCTAGTGCCTTACGTACGCTGGGTAAGAGCTCTGCCACTGAGCCCCAACCCCAGCCCCAGCAGGGACTTTTCTACACCAAGGGTTGGCGACTCTTTCTGTAAAGCACCAGGTCGTAAATACCAAGTGCAGTGTGAAAGCTGACATGAACATACCCCGAATGGGGTGACTGTTCCCATGAAACTGTGTCTATAAACAGGAATGGGGCCATATTTATCCCATGGACTGTAGCCTGCTGACATCACAGCAGTGAACAGAAGCTTCAACGCTCCTACTAGGCGGAGCCGACCTCCTAGCCAAGGGGGCTGCAGGGTGAGCAGGGTGAGCACTCACTGCACAGATGGGTCCTGAGGTGCAGCTGGCCCTGGGGAGGAATCCACAGGCTCCCGGGTGGCAGGGGTCATGAGAGAGGTCACGGCGTAGCTCTCACTTTAGAAGGACATGTTGGAGGACGTTTTGGAGAAAACGAGGGACCAAGCCCCAGGCAAGAGTATCCCAGTTTCCAGACTCATGGTGATGACGGTGCAGGAAGGCAGAGCAGCATCCGTCTCTGGGAGAAGGAACACTGGGAATTGATTTGCACGTCAAGACCCTGATAGCAAAGCCCACTCAGACCAGCAACCCTAGAGGCTGGGGGATGCTGATCCATCTAGTCATTGTCACTGTCGGCCTGAACTCACCTGATTTATTTTAAAGAAAACAGCCTCACTCCAACAGGGACACTTGTCGGACATGCCACCGTGTCTGAGCCACTGTCCTGCTGGGCAGGGTCTTCTGGAAAGCGGACACCAGCTCAGGAGTGAACATGACAAGTTCATGGGGGAGATCATGGGACAGAAAATGGATAGGACCCTGGGAAGCAGGGAGAGCCAGGAGCCTTGACAGAAGAGTGAATGAACCCACCGCTCATCCCGTGTCGGTGACCCTTCCTGGCTGGCCTTGCTAACCGGAAAGGAAGACACTTTCAGGGGGAGGGCTGCGGACAGTGGTGACAGTGCGGCTGCTGCAGCGACTCCATCAGGCCCAGCTAGCTCCCCTGGTCCCTCCCAGCACCTGCCCTGTCTCTGGAGAGGCACCTCTGGAGAGGCCATGGAGAGTTAACGGGAGAACGACAGAGACCCCTTTTCCTGGTGTTCCTGGGGTCCCTCATGGTGGGGTAAGCCCTTGCCATCTCTTCTGGACATGGCCCGGCTTTTTATTCCTGTTTTCCCAGAAGGGTGAGGGGGGATTTCCAGAGGTTGGTACTTGGTGTCACTCACTGTATTTGTCAGCTTTTTTGTCACTGTGACCAAAATCACCAAGAAGAACAAGTGAGAGGAGGCAAAGGTAATTTGGAGCTCACATGGGCAGAGACCCAGTCCGCCATCAGCTGGCTGTGCAGCTCTGGGCGCGAGGTGAGGTGCGGAGGAGGGGTGAGGAAGCTGAGAGGGAGCATGAGGAGCCAGGGACAAGTCCCCAGGCCCACCATGGGGACCTATTCTTCCAGCCAGGTCCCACTGCCCGCAGCCAACACCAGGAGGTCGTTGGAAGTATTAACCCATCAAGTGGATTAACCACTGATGAGGGCGGCCCTGTCATCCCCTATCGCGTCACCTCTGAACACCTCTGCATTGTCTCACACGTGAGCTTTCAGGGGACACATCCAGATCACAGCACCCTCCAGGACAGTCCCTATCCCTCATACAAGCCCAGAGTGTTCAGGGGCCTGAAAGTCCATGTGCTCTAAGGTGCAGAGCCGTCCGCCCCTGCACTGTGTCCCTTGGTCTCAGTCCTCTTTTTGAGAGTGAGCTTGGCCATGGGCCAACCATGCATCCACTTGCCCCTGGGCCAACCATGCATCTATTTGCCCCTGGAGCTTTGTACAGTAATAACCAGGACTTCTGTGAGTCCTTCAGCTTTGGGCACCCCTCCCACAGACGGAGACACGAGTCACCAGGAAAGCCAGCAGAGGTTCTCTGCTCCCACCCTCAGCCCCTGGCCCTTCGACAGCCTCAGCCTCTGCTCACTTGGTGTAGGTGTTTAGACATCTCCCCATGGCCAGCCCACTCCACTTTTTATCCACCCTGCTTCTCTAGCTGCAGGAATTCATGAATGCACGACAGCTCTTGCTTGCAGAAACCACTGAAATGTCTGTTTCAAATTCTTTCAGTGAGCTTCTAAAATCCCTTTCCCACTCAAACTTTGTGATGGCCGAGGATGGCCAAGTTCCAAGTGACCTACCACAGTCCTTGAAGGGCAAGTGGACCACACTCACGCACACTTGCGCCCTGGGTGAGAAAAGAGGGAGCTGGGTCTTGGGATGCTCCTTCCCTAAAGAGGGCGTGCCCGTTGCGGGTGGGGAGTAACCGACCATCTGGGCGTCAAGTCCCTGCAGTGGCCCCTCTGGTCTCCCGCAGCACTGCAGGCACAGTGGCTTCTCTTCATGGTCATTTTCAAGGGGCCTGAGGGTCCCTCAGACTGACCAGTGAGTGTATCGAGCCCAGGAATACACAGCCATCCCCGCAGAGGGTGGTGTGCAGCCAGAAGCTTGCCAGTACTCAGGGCAAACCCTGACTCGGTTGAAAGAAATGGCACCACTCAGCTGTGAGCAGAGATCCACCTGGTCTGTTAACAGGGCTGATCCGGCTGCTGGTTTCATAAGCTCAGAGAATAAAGCAAAAGCAAGGAACCACCCCATGCAGCTCTGGGCAGATTTCTAGGTCCCCTGGGAAGCACTTCACCCCAGCAAGGAGCACTTTGCTCCCATGGAACACACACAATCTGCAGAGAATTCCAATGTTCGTGGGCTGTGACTTTTGGAGCATTTACACTTCTTTTATCTAGTTCAAATTAATTCTTGGAAAACGATGGGGTGAAACCCAGCAACCTGGATACCACACATCCTGTGATCAATTTGATTCAAAGTGCGTTTATTTCAACGCCATGTAAGTCAACCCATCAAAGCTGCAGGGCTACTTTCAAACTTGATGCCGTGTTCCCAAAAGATGAGCTGTGAAGAAGATACCTGTGTTCTCTGGGGAATGGTTTCATCTCAAAACCCTACTTTAAACTCGATTCTGAAATTTACATGTTTATCTTTCTAATTATAAATCAGGACCAGGTTGCGAGTGCAGAAGTAGACTTAAGATGCCAGTCAGACACGCCACCAGTTCTGCAAGCCATCCTCCAGCATGTCACTCTCACTATGAAGGGTGCTCATAAGCAGGGGTGATCCATCCTCTGCCCAATACTCAACACTCCACATGTACTCCCAGGCCTGGGTGGGACCGGAACTGCAGCTCCTCATCACGAACCACAGGTTACTTACGGCATATCTGTGCTACACACCATGTAAAAGTTGGAGTGGGGGTGTCAAGTGGGGAGGTATTTAAGGATCTGTTGAAATTAATTCTCAAGTTTTCAAGCTCAAACTTCTAGGGACCCTACTAACTCTGGGCCTGTGACAAAGGCTTAGAGGAAACCCTGTGCCAGCAAGTCCAGGTTCAGTATATTGCCACTTCCCCTGGCAGAGGTGCGCCTCATTATGCCTGTGGATCAGCGGGGATTGCATATTGTCTCAATTAGTACTAATACACTGATTGGCAGCTTGCCTCTAAAAAGTATGGACACATAATTTAGAAAATGGCACAAACTGGGCCAGGGCTGTAGCTTAGTGGCAGAGCGCCTGCCTAGCATGTGTGAGGCACTGGGTTCAACCCTTAGCACCACATAAAAATAAGCAAGTAAAATAAGGGCATGATGTCCTTCTACAACTAAAAAAAAAAATTAAAAAAAAGGAAAATGTCACCAACTGTACGTAAAACTGTACTATTCATTATAACCCCAAAGTATTCATTCCCACATCTGGACATTAAGCCTGGTATTTGGTGGTTCCAAGCTTCTCTGTAATAAGACAATGCCCTGACCGTCCCACTAAGACCAACCCACAAAGGACCAAAGCTACATTATGCACAATCCCCAGAGAGGGAACAGAGATCACCGGTGAGAGCCAGATGTGACCCAACCAGACCCAAGTGTGTGTGTCGAGAAGGCAAAGGCTGGAGCTGGGCTTGGGCCACTGACAAAGTCCTGGAACACAGTCAGCAAGCACAACTCTGCTTCCGTGGGACTCGGAAGACGGGCAGGTCAGTCTTGCCTGAGATGAAGAAGTTCTGCAGACTTAGAAAGGCAACTTAACGTGTTAGAGGTCAAAGAGAATTCACTCTGTCCCGAGAAAGGACCGTGTTGCTCTATTTCAGGAGTGGTCTCAGGACAATACCCAGCAGGCCTCCACCTCCCACACAGGCTCTGCCACCACCTTTACACACCAAGCCAGTGACACACTCACTGTGCTCTGCACTCTTCAGCTGTGAGCAGAGATCCACCTGGTCTGTTAACATGGCTCATCTGTTAACCCACGACTCAACTGAGTGGGCACCTCTGTAAATGGACCAGCCCTGGGGCGGATGCTCCGCCCCTAACACAGGATAGTCCAGAGGGCCCAGGGGTCACACCTGCATCCTAGTAACTCAGGATGCTGAAGCAGGAGGATCACAAGTTCTAGGCCAACCCGACCCTGCTCAAAAAATAAATAAATAAATATAAGTTTAAAGGGCTTGGGATATAGCTAGTGGTAGAGCATCCCTGAGTTCAGAACCCAGTACCACAAAAAATTTTAAAAAATATTACCCATAATTGCAATAGCTGCCAGACCTGGATATCACTCATGTCATATTAATAAAAACAATAAATATGCCGGCATTATTTTACCTAAGTGGAATTTGATACCAATTTAATTCTAGAGCACATCTTGCTTCTGGTATTTTATTTTTAAAATGCTGTTAGATGTCCATAGAAGGTTTAACATAAAGGCATTTCAAATTAAATATTAACTCTGAAGATTTCAAATATTATTTCATGCAAAGCTTTTAAATCACAATAAAAAAGTTATGAAACAGCAATAACTTAGCAGTCTTTCTCCATTAGCTTTAAATTGCAAGGTATTATGCTAAAATATTCCGTAAGTCGACTTTCTCTTTACTGACTTGCCTTAAGGTCTATGGTACACTTACATCTTGTGCTCTTCCTGAGATGAACTGCTTTTGCTGACCAAATCCTAACCATTTTAGCTTCTGCATCCTCCATTGTTTGACTGTCCTGGTGATAAACTCACATGTTGAAGTATAACTTTGAGGCAAGCATATAAAGCAAAGTTCATTTAAAAAAGGGGTAACACAAACTACTTCTGGGAGGGAGAAGTGGGCCATAGCTGGTATCCTGGTATCCCAAGAAGGGAGAGTGTTTTGCCTTTTTATATATCCCAGACTTCCTTTGTTCTCCTGCTCTCTTCCCCTTATCTCTCCTTTCTGCATATGGACTAGGCCCAGGCCATATGGACCTGGCCACCAGACCAGCTGTTTCTGACCCCAGAGTAAATGATGTCACTGAGAAATCCAGTGGTAGCTGATAAGGATTGAAAGGGGGGTCAAAAGTCCCCAAATTTAGTATAAATAATAGAGCAAATGAATCGATATGCAGCCAGCACACAAGCTGGAGAGCCTGATGAGGACCTGGACTGGCACCCCATCACTTGTCATCATTTGCTGATCCTGTGCACTTCCTCACCACCCTCCAATTCTACAGCCACATGTTGACCCTGGTGAGAGCTGCAACTTCTCCCCAGGATCACCTCCTCAGCCAGCGTCAGCTCCACCCCAGGAGAAACCTGCCTTGGTTCCGGACCTGCTCATTGCGGTCAGAGAGAGTGTGCATCTGCTGGACTTAAAGCTTAAGGCTTGAGACTTTTTGACCTGACACTTGAACTTAGCCACAGAGGGAACCTCTGTCATGAGCCTGTCATGATCGTGTTTGCAGTGCTTAGACCTGATTAACCTAGAACTGCTTGCTGTGAATTAATTAATCTAGAATTGTCTGCTGTGAATTGATTATGTCTATTGCAGTGCCCAGTATTAAGGATTGTCATTTTCTTGATTAAGAACCTATAGAGTGAAATTTTTTGAGTGATTTGAGTGAATAAAGCATTGAAAAAGGCAGAAGCATGTAGACATCCTTTATTTCTCCCCCTTGAACCCTGGTAGCCCTTATTAGCTTCATTACAATATTTCTTGGATTTTTGTTCTCAATGTGCGCTGTATCGGATTGCACTTCTAGTAGCCACATTAATAAATGTTTTGTGACTGTGTTTCCCAAAGAAATTAAGAAACTGCTGGCACAGTGTAGGAGCTTTAGAAATACTTGTTGATACACAGGAATTTGGGAGAGTTGAATACATTTATTTTCTTTCATTGCGAACACAGACATACACACAGTTACACTGTGGTTAAAATTTTAAGCCAAATTGAAATGTTGAATTTAAAACTCTCAAAAAGAGGTATAGCGTCACTGGGATTAGCAGTGCTGGACTCCTGTCCCTGTGGAGAGCACAGGGTCGGGTTTCTGCAGCCTGGCCTCAGCACACCTTTGCCAACCAAGCTGGTTCTAGATGTGTTAATATTGACTCACTAACACCCAATTGCCCAGAGCACCGTGGCTCACCCTGAATGAAGCCTGTCTCTGTGAGGCACGTCACGATGGCCTTTTGGACGCAGACAGCACTTTGCTATAACGCAGCAAAATCACTGGCAAAAAGCACAGCCCTGAAAGATGTGGCACCAAACAGGAGGAAAAGGACGCTGGCCTCCAGTGTGAGCTGAAACAGGAAGGCCGGGCTGCTGGGGATGGCTGGGCTAACACACGGGGACTCCCAGGAGACAGGACCGACTCTGGTACCCTAACCCTCCAGATCTGAACCAGGAAGGTCTAGAAAATCTGAGCAGATCAATAATTGATAATAGGATTGAATCAGTAACAAAAAATGTCCCACAAGGAGAATCTCAGAATTGGATACTTCACTGCTAAATTTTGTCAATTTTTTAAAAGAAATACTAGCACCAATTCTTATACTATTCCAACAAACTAAAAGAGAAGGAAGTCTTCCAAACTCATTCTATGAGGCCACCATTACCCTGATACCAAAGCCAGACAGAGACACAACAACAAAAGGAAACCAGAGACCCTTACCCCTGAAGGACATGGATGCAAAAATTTTAACAAAACTCTAGCAAATTGAATACAAGAGTTAATCAAAAAGTTTATATACCGTGAGCAAGTGGGATTTATCCCAAGGATGCAAGGAAGTTTTAACATGCAAAAATTAATAAATGTCATATATCAATTAATGCAGTCAAGGGCCCCAAATGTATGATCATCTCAGTCGTCACAGAAGAAAATTCAATAAAATTCAACAATCTTTATGATAAAAACCTTAGAAAAATTAGGTGTAGAAGGAACGTAGCTCAACACAATACAGGCTGTGTATGTCAACATTCTACAGAGTGGGGAAACGCTGACATCATGCTCACTAGGGTCAGGAAGATCAAGGACAAGACAAGGATGTCCATTTTACCACTCATATTTCACATAGCATTGGAAGTCACAGCAAGAATGATTAGACAAGAGACCAAAAGGACATCCAAATGGGAAAGGTGGAAGTCAAATTATCCCTTTTTGCACATGACATGATTTTATACACAGAATAACCTAAAGAATCCAACAAAAACCCATTATAACTGAAAAAAAACATGTTAGCTAAGTTACAGGATACAGAGTCAACATATAAAAATCAGTAGAAGTTTTATACACCAATAGTGAGCTTTCAGAGAAAGAAATCAAGAAAGCAATCCCATTTACAATACACACACACACACACACACACACACACACACACACTACTTAGGAATAAACTGAATCTCATGAATAGATGTCTCTCCAGGGGGGTTAGGGTCCCAGCAGAGAGCCCCAGCCCTTTGTACCTCCCCTTCACAGGAAGCTGCTGAATCACCTATCACCAGACCCTTCCTTCTCTCCACAGATGCCCTATTCCATTGCTCACTGGGCACATTTCCACAATAAAACTTATCATATTGGTGTCTTCTGTTAGGGAGGGAACTAGTTCACAGGTCTATGGGCTTCACAGAAGTTTCTGCATTCTCCAAGGCAACATGTAAGTAGGACCATAGGGCTGCTTTAGAGAAAAAGGTCCTGTCTTTGTGGAAAACAGTGGAAATTCCAAGGCTCTTGGGCACAGAGTAGTATTGAATATGCATAGTAACTCACACTGTGGAGAAAAGTATTCAAGATAGCTCTAACCAAAGGTTCATTTGGAATGAATATAATTCAAACTCTAATTTAATCTATATTCAAGAAATTGCATGTTGTATTATAATTCCATTCTTTAAACTCATTTCCCTTTTATTATAAAATGTATCTGACATACACCACCATGAATCTTTGTTTTTAAGCCTTTTACATCAAATACAGCTTTTAATTCCTTATGATGTAGAGAGAATCTGTAACAACCAGATTTGAAAGGGTTGAATATTGTTATAATTCAATAAAATGAATAAATAGCATTTTCATTAAATTAAAAAGTCCTTCATCTCTTCTTAAATTTTATTCATCAATAAATTATTCTATGTCTTCATTTTCTCTTAAAACAGGAGGAAAATGCAGTCGGTTTTAGTTTTAAAAGCATCATAAATTTAAGAAAAACTTAGGAAAAATTACTTAACCCAACTTTATTTTTAATAAAGGAATTAGAAATAAAATGTAAAGTACACTGGTGTTTATCCTGAGTAAGATAATGTAACTGCACTCGGCAGGAGAGCGAGGACCTGTGAAGACCGCTGGGCAAGACCCAGTAATCACTGCTCAGGTCGCTGAGCACCTAGGGGCCAGCCCGTGGGCACAGTCAGGGTAGCCAGCGGACACGGAGATGCACCAGACTCCAGGTGCTACCTCCTGACCAGCCTCTCAGCCTTGACCCACCCACTGCAGTCCAGCCTGGCTGCCCCTTGCTCTTCTCGGCCATACCAGGCAGCGCACATGGGGTCAATGGTAATGCATCGACAACACAGACTGAACGATTTGCTTTAAATAGGAACAAGAGTGGGTACTCTATTGATTGTTGATGACAATACTGACCAGAGGCTCTGGGCAACCTCGCCCTTTGGGAACACTGGTCTATGATGATAAAATTCAGTGTTCACAGGGCTGTTAGAATATACTACCATGGACAGCAAGGATCCACTTGGAGACCTGGCCTTGCCTGCAGTGGGGAGGCGTTGCACACAGCGGCCAAGGGATGCAGGGCAGAAGGGACACACTCAAGTGCACTGGTTTGCTCATGAAAATGCCGTTCCTGCACACCGTTCAGCCATCTGGATGGTGAGATAAGGCAGAAGTAGATTCCGTTGCTTCTCACTGAGTGGATGAGACCCTAGTGCTCTATACACATGCTCAATATGGGTTCTGCATTTTAAAACTGGAACATGGTTATTTCTAGCAACCAAGTTGATTAAAAGAACAAAAAGTGAATTACGAACTGCACCTGGACTTAATTTAAGATTACGTCTCTATGGGACTGATTTTAAAAAATTTAGAGTACATATATCATTTTCAATGTATGTGCCTTGAGCTTACATTTTTTTTCTATGCAGCTGCTTAAAAGTATAATTCCTAACTACAGACAACCTCCGGATAGGGTTCAGGATATGCTACTCCCCAAACAGCACCGTGGCCCTGGAGAACGCAGGAGCAGGAAGCTCACTCTCCCCTTCCGCCTGCTCCCTGCAGCAGCTCCTGAGACCTGCATTCAAGAGGCACCTCCTCAACAGGGGAGGAAAGGGACCAGCCAGGAGACTGAGCTGGCAGGCCTTGCTGGGTCCCTCCCACCTGGCCACAACCCAGGCACATCCAGCTTCTGTGCACCTGTCCTTCTCCCCAGCCATTGTCTGTCCACCAAACCCAGCATCAAAAATGCACAACTTTTCCTTCTTCTTTGGGACTTTATACCTGAAGGCTCCACATCAAGTAAAACTTGTGTTAAATTAATGGGTAGGCTTTTCTCTTGACAATCTGTTTTTGTAATGGGGCATTGGTCACGAGCCTAGCTCTGGGTAAGGAAAAGATAAATATCTTCATCCCCTGCATGATTTCTATGGTTTGGATCTTAAATGTTGCCCAAAGTCCATATTCTAGAGGTCACCAGGCTGCGGTGCTGGTTGGTGGATCTTTAGGAGGTGTGTCCTGTTGAGAGGAAGTCATGACATGTGGGTGTGAACTTGAAGGGGACTCTGGGACCCAAGCTCTTCCCATCTCTGTCTTTCCTTCCTGGCTGCCATGAGGTCAAGTCTTCCTTCATCATGCATTCTTGCCACCATGATGTCCTGTGCGATCACAGGCCCAGATCAACAGGGCTAAGTAACAGAGACTGAAACCTCTGAAACTATGAAACATAATAAACCTTTCTTCCTTGTAGGTTCCTTTTCTCAGGTATTTTATCATAGTGACAGAAAGCTAACACAATTGCAGTCCTTAGAACCATATTATCCCCTGATCTTTCAAATGTATTTAAGTTGTATCCCATAAGTATACATATTATTATTAGTCAATGAAAAAATATAAAAAATAAAATAATTCAAAGCTCCTAATACTGGTCTATAAGACTACAAATGATTTATTCATTGCTTTGTTTAAAACCTTTTTACTTAATTACAAATTATTTCAAACAAGGGAAGCAGTTTGGGTGTTCCAAGAAGTGTCCCAGGAGACGTTTATCCTACATTTTGCCTATAGCTTCAGGTTCTGGTTAGGAAGCTACATCAGAGATCTGAGCTCCCGTCTCTGCCCACTTGCTTCTCCCACCCTCCTCTCCCAGGAGTGTCCTGGAGCTGTAGGTGGCTTCCATATCTTGCTTGGCACACTCACTGCTCCTGACAGAATCATGGAACACAGTCTGGTCCTGATGTCTCGTCTCCACGTACAAAAAATCATTCTTACATTTCCTCTGAACTTCTTATACGGTTAGCTGTTTTCCCCAAACTGCCAATCTCTTCCTTCTAATCATTAGCCAATCACTTACCTAAGGCAGTCATTGATGGATTAGGACTTAAGTCTGCCGTTTTATGATTATTTGATGATTGTTGTCTGTTTTACTCTTTCATTTTACTCTTGCTCACCTTCCTATGGGTTCTATGCACATGGTTTTAAGAGTCCAGCTTGGTTTTTACAGCATATTTGAGTACACTTCTTCATCTAGTTTTCCAGTGGTGGTTCTAGGTGTTAGAATATACAAACGTCACTTATTGCAGTCCCTAGAGCGGGCGCCTTACCACTTTGAGGCATGTGCAGGAATCTCCCTCTGTCCGATCTCTTGACCCTCCTGTGTATTTAGATGTCTCAGGTCTCTCCTCCCTGGGCTTTGAGCATCACATCAGATGACATCATAATTTTTGCTTCAACCATTAAATGCGATTTTTTAGAGACTCATGAGGAGTAAGATGGTCTGTTGTGTTCAGCAATGTTTTTATCCATCCCTACACTCCTTCTTTCTGAAGTTAGTAGTTTTCCTCTAATATCATTTTATTTTTTTTATAAAACTTTCCTCTCCCGTTCATTAAGGGTAGATCTATGCCAGCAATGGATTCCTCTCGCTTCCTTCTATCTGGCAACATCTTCGTTGCTCTCAGTTCCTGGAGGATAACTTCTGTGGATGTGGAATTGCAGCTGACAGTTACTCTCTTTCAGCACTTGGAAAGGGCTTGCTTCCTTCAGCCTCCATGGTCTGTGATGAGAACTCCGCTGCCATCTGAGTGGGTGTTCCTCTGTGAGCAATGTGTCACTTCTCTGCCTGCTTTAGAGGTCTCTTTTTTCTTGGAAGGCGGGGATGCACCTTAGCTCTTTCATTACCTTGTTCAGACAGGGTAACCTGTATCCATCAGCCCTCAAGTCCACTGATGCCACCCTGTGTCCTCTCCATTCTCCTCCTGAGGCCACCCAGAGTTTTATATTTGATGCTACTAATTCCACTTCACATTTTATTCTCACTTCTTTTTCTTTGTGGGATTTTCTTGTTTGTTTCAAGAGAATCCATAACTGCTTCCCCTTTCCTAGGGCGAGGCTGACCTGCCTGGTTTACCCAGACAGGCTGCAGGAGGTCTTCCCTCCTCTCTGAGCCAACAGGGACAGTCTGGAGGAACATAAACCCTTCTCCTTATCTCCCCAGATCCTCCTGTGTCCTCCAGGTCACCACTGCTCCACAGGGTCATTGGAGCCCCCTTGTCTGCAGCTCCTGCCTCCCTATCACTAATACCACACGCCTGGGGACACAGAACCTGCAGGCAGCATTAGGAAGCAGGAAGAGCCCAGAGAGGAATCCAAGCTTTCTATGGGGGAGCCCTGGTGTATCGATGATGCTAAGGTCACTTCTAAACTCTTGTCATTTATTTTAAAACTCTATAGGGTTTTCTTTACTTCATATCTTCCATAAACAACAAGTATTACTTCATTTTTATCTTTTTGCTTTTTAATTCTTTTGCTTGCCTTAGTAATCTGACCAGGATATCAAGTATCATACTTGGTAGAAATGCCAATAGCCATAAAAGCACCTTCTTTTTTTACACGTTCAATCCCTTTTTTAGGTGGTAGGGAGTACCTGAGATTGCACTCAGGGGGCACTCGACCTTTGAGCCACATCCCCAGCCCTATTTAGAGACAGGGTCTTACTGAGTTGCTTAGCACCTCACTGTTGCTGAGGCTGGCTTTGAACTCATGATCCTCCTGCCTCAGCCTCTGGAGCCTCTGGGATTACAGGAGAGCACCACTACACCTGGCCTGTTCAGAAGTTTTTATAGCCACTCTATATTACCATTCCTTTCCCCCTTCCACAGACAAATATTTTATTGTGCAAAATGGACTCCTTAAATATATACTAGAAAATTGACATCATTGCTTTGGTGCAGATATTTTTAATATTGGTGAGTTACGTTATATGGTACATACTTTTCTTTTTTCCTAGGGGTTAGCAAATTCTGACTCACTGGCTAACTCCAGTCTACCACCTGTTTTCATATAGACTGTGAGATTAGAGTGTTGTTCACATTTTTAATTCATTTTAAAATTATCAAAAGAATATTTCACGATGTGTAAACATGATGAAATTCAAATTTCAATCCATACAAATAAAGTTTTATTGGAACACATCTGCTCCCCTTGGTTTACATAGGGTCGATGGCTGCTTTTACACATCAGCAGAGCTGAATGGTTGCAGCAGAAATCATCTGCATAGCCTGAGTATTGAGTGCTGGACCCCCCACAGAAGCTTGCAAACACCTGGTGGCCAAGTTGCCTGGATGCATTCCATTCCCCTGCATTGGTCGACCTAGCACACAGCACTCCATGGGCATTCTGCACATTTTCCTTTTCTACTCTCCTAGTAAAGAACACAGGAGCTATTACCAGCCCCATCATTGCACACAATGCTGTAATAGGCTTTCAAATAAGGGTCATTACAATTAGAGAGATGGAGTTTGCATTTGGTATGATAAAGAACTCTGGGACTAGTTAATGGGCTGTTTACACAACAGTGTGAGTGTACTTTCATGCCACTGAATCCTACATTTTGAAATGGCTAAAATGGTAACTTTATGTTGATAGGTAATTGATAGTTTAAATTGTTTAAAGACCATTTTTTCCCTTAAGTGGTTGAGTTTTATTTACACTATTGATCCACTTAGTCAACCCCCCTTCATAGAGAATATAAAAGCAAAGCAGCAGATTCTCAAATAAATATGGTTCTGTGTAATAAACCTCCCTCCAAATATAGTAATCCACTTAATTTTCCTAAAGTGCATGTATATATATTAAATATATGTAGTACACAATGTACAGAGTCTTTTCATGTTTCTTCATTAAAATATTCCAGATCTTCCAACTGCATAGTGGCAACGACTTTAAGAGAAGCAGACTATAACTTTGAAGAGCATATTTGACAGAGGTGTGTATATTGACCATCAATATCAATTCCAAGGAAGTTAGTCCACGGGAGTTGGTGGAACTGACTCTGGCACAGCATGCAGGTCTCATGGAGGAACTGGGCAAGCGACTGAGATTCAGAGGACAGGGGCAGAGTGCATGGTTTGCTGAAGGAGGCGGCCCCATGTGCAGGAAGGAGGTACCTGAGACACA
This sequence comes from Ictidomys tridecemlineatus, assembly GCF_052094955.1. Classification (NCBI taxonomy): domain Eukaryota; kingdom Metazoa; phylum Chordata; class Mammalia; order Rodentia; family Sciuridae; genus Ictidomys; species Ictidomys tridecemlineatus. The sequence goes on from NC_135478.1 coordinate 227,970,191, forward strand.
GCCTAGGATGGGAGGGGCGCAGGCCAGGCACAGGAACACCTGAGTAGGTGTAGATTAGGGGCACGGGGAGGGAGGGCAGTGGCAGACAGGACAAATCACGAGGGAAAAGGTGGCAATTCTCCCTGACACTTGCTGAGTTCTGCCAGGATGATTTTAACATCTAATTAAAATAGGAAGAGAACAAACAGTGGACTTTGCCTCATCAGCATTTGTGGGGTGTGATAATAATTCGGCCCACTGCATTGACCTAGAGTGGGTTCAGCAGCACCTGCCTGCTTTCAGGAGTGCCCTGAATCTGGCTGCTAGGGCTGAAGGCTGAGTGGGATTTTATTAGCTAGGAAAAGGGCAGCAGGGAGGGACCCACCTACTCAGGTGGCATCACCGGGAGGCAGGACAGGTCATTTTCTACAATTTCTTGATATGATGCTCTTTCTGCAAACATTCAAGCAATTCTCGTAACTGAAGAACGAGAGGGCAACCTTGCAGGCTCTGCCGAGAACGCAGACTGCACTATAGATGTTTGTTAATAAAATGCTACCTCCTGGACAAGTCTATCTGCAGCGTGATCACACCCTGAACCGGTTGTGCGCAGGTGAACAAAGGAGCCCATCCCGCCTCGGCCTCCGCGCTCAGGGCCCAGGGCCCAGGCAGGTCCCAGGCGCTGCGCAGGGTTCACACAGCGCTATGGCCGCGGGCGGCTCCTTGGGACGGCTCCGTACTAGTCGTCTGGAGGGAGTTCCGTCAAAATGCAGGTCATCGCAAGTCACTGTCTTCACCCCAGGGGCGCTGCTCCTGCCCGGCCACGATGGAGAGGCCCGCAGATGGCTTTCTCCGCTCTTATGAGACGTGAGCTCGCGGTGCCGCCTCCCCTGTGAGACGTGAGCTCGCGGTGCCGCCTCCCCCGTGAGACGTGAGCGCGCCGTCTCCCCCCTGAGACGTGAGCGCGCCCTGCGGCCTCACCCTGTGAGACAGACGTGAGCGCGCCGTCTCCCCCGTGAGAGTGAGACGTGAGCGCGTCGTGCCACCTCACCCCGTGAGACGTGAGCGCGCCCTGCGCCTCCCCCGTGAGACGTGAGCGCGCCGTCTCCCCCCTGAGACGTGAGCACGCCCTGCGGCCTCACCCTGTGAGACGTGAGCGCGCCCTGCGGCCTCCCCCCCCCCCCGTGAGACGTGAGCGCGCCCTGCGGCCTCACCCTGTGAGACGTGAGCGCGCCGTCTCCCCCCTGAGACGTGAACGCGCCCTGCGGCCTCACCCTGTGAGACGTAAGCACGCCGTCTCCCCCGTGAGAGTGAGACGTGAGCGCGTCGTGCCACCTCACCCTGTGAGACGTGAGCGCGCCCTGCGGCCTCCCCCCCCCCCCCCGTGAGACGTGAGCGCGCCGTGCGGCCTCACCCTGTGAGACGTGGGCGCTCTGCCGCCTCCATCAAGTGAGGCTATTGGGGCGGTGGCCGTGAGGCTGTGCCTCCTCACAGGCCTGGGTTGGGGGCTCTCCCCAGAAGTGGACTCCAGGTTGAGAATTGTGGCCTAGGGCTGGGGAGGTGCGGCCAGGAGGCCACTGGACAGCGGGAGGGGAACCCGTGAGGGAAAGGAGTAGGAAGCCGGTCCTGCGGGGCGGGAGGAAGCTCTGCGGGGGGTCAGCGGCCAGCAAGGCCCGCACCCCAGGGAAGCCCGGGCGGCACTCCTGCCACGTCTGTGGGGGGCAGGGGCAGGGGCGCCAGCGGCTGGCGAGGTCCCGCGGCACAGCTGGCGCTCCGGCTCCCTCAGTGACCCCAAAGGAAGGAAGCCAAGCACGGCTGCGGGCTGATGGGGAGCCCAGGAGGACAGTGGGATGGCGCACCTCGAGGACCTTCCCTGGGTTGGAGGGCAGCACTTACTCTGGTCACCATCTACCATAAGGTTCTAAGGGCACTTTTTTCTTCGTGGGAGGTTTTGAGAAAATTACCTAAATAGTCGGGTGGTCAATTGAGAAGACTAAACAGGCCTGAGGCAAGGACACAGGTGCAGGACGGTCACCTCCAGAGAGCAGAGGTGCAGGGCAGTGAGGAGCCCAGGGAGGGGAGGAGCAAGCGGGGTGGGAAGAATGGATCCTGGAGAAAAGGGTGCTTAGGGCAGCTTCTGACTTCAGGGTCTGTTTGCCAAGGGCAATGTGGACTCCTTCACAGTTAGCCTGGAGCCATGTAATCAACTGGGCTTCAACAATGGCAGAGAGTGACAAAGCATCAAAGCCATACACATGCGACAGTCACAGGTCCTGAGAACACAAAGCCTTCAGATTATGAGTCCAGCCAGTTGCTGGTAATTTTCTCATGACCTTATTGGATTTAGGAGTATTCCAGAATTTACCTAGATGCCAGTGTGACAGATACATATTGGAAATAATGTTCTGCAGGACCAGGAGCTCCATGAAGCACCCATGGAGTGCTTAGCAGGTGCTCAATAAATGTGACCGAATTCCAGTGGTACATTAATCATGGGAGTGGTAGGTGCTCCTCCTAAGACAACCTTCTCCACCCTGGGTGCATTTCTTTGTCCTCTTCTAGAATGATGGCAACAAATTTGGTTCACTGTTCTCTCAGATTCAGGACTAAAGGTGAAATGGACAATATTTTAGTAAGCCAAAAAAAAAAAAAAAAAGTCCATGGTCATTGCTTGTGCCTCTCTCTTCCTCTGCTGCAAATGCCAGATGTGAGTTTGCAAAGCACATGGTTAAAGTACAACTATCTCACTCTTCTGAACGAGACCAGAAAGAATATAATGTGCGGCACATAACCTCACCTCTTAGTGTTCTGCTACTGCTCAGCCCAGTGTGGAAGGTGAACTACTAAAAGAATGAGAAGTCAGCAGATCTTAAACTTACTATCAGAAACATGGAATCACCACCCCCCCCCCAAATTGGATCCAAAAGCTCCCAGCACTGGTGGTATAATGGTGACCACATAGCTTATTCGCTGGAGCAAGTGCTATTCCCAGATATTCATTCTTTCCTCTGCTGCTCACTATCAGCACTTGTGCTTGCCTACGTTCCTGATGAAATTTTGTGAAATGCAAAATATACACTTATGAAGCAAGAAAATGGAGCCAAATGAAGCCAATGATATGTGGCTGCATTTTACTTTGAAAAACCAATGTTCGACCTGCTTTAAATCCTGCTTTCCTCATTCTTGGTAGGAAAGGGAGCTGGCAGGTAGGTGTAGGGTACTTTCCAGAGCTCAGGATTCCTCTGTCATGCTCATACTGGGGTGGTCTGTGTGTGCTCTAATTTAAGAGTCATTGAAAAGATATTTAGGTGATTTGAAAGACAGGACCTACAGGATGCAGGAGCGATTTCATAGCTCACCAGTGTCCCAAGAAAGAGCTGTGTGGAGGGGAAGGGAAAGCAGGAGGAAGTTTCTGCTCATCTTCCCCGAATTGGACCCTTCAAATCTGATATAGTGCAACCTATTGTGTGGAGGGCTGAATAGTGGGCCTCTAATGAGTATTACCACATGTATAAGTTCCAAATTTTACTATTAAAAAGTACAATTTATCATTGTAGCTGGCCACACTACTCTGAATGCTCTAACCCTCATTAATTACTAAAATATGTATTGCGGTTAGAGTAGGCTGCTTCTAGAATGGCTCCCAACAACCCCACCAGAAGGGAGATGTTTTTCATGAAATGGCAAAATCTTGGTGATAGTGTGGTCTGGAACTGTGTTGAAAAGAGGGGTACCCAACAGTCTCGGTTCCAGCTGAGCTTCCCTGGAAGTGAGGAAGGGGGCACCTGGGTTTCTCTTGCTGCTGATGGCATAACATGAGACAAGAGACTTAAATTGGGGGGAAAATACTAAACAAAAGTACAACAGGAGAAGCTAAGATCAAAAAAAAAAAAAAAAAAGATACCAACTGACACTGTTTTAGCTTTGAGAGGATGGCTTGGAAGTTACACCTCCACACCTTCAGGAAAAGCCTGGGTAAGCTGGAAGTCAACAGCATTTGCTGGACAGTCAAGAATTAAGTTTCCAGACAGGCTGTCACTCAGGAACAGGCAAAAACAGGAGAACTCAGGAAGTCACAGCTGTGCTCTGCTCACTGGGGGACAAAGCCTTGGAATCACTTCAAGAGGCAATGGGATGACCTGCCTGAGACTGAGTGGAGGGGTGCGAGAGTGGGGCCTCCTGGGTCACATTCTTAGGGCCCCCACACTGTGGATTGCACCTCCAGAGACCCCGCCAAGTTCTCACAGCAAGGAGCAAGAAAGACACCACCATGGCCTCTGCAGAAGGTGAGGAAGAGTAATCACTGCGACCTGACTCCGCTTCCTCCAAAGACCTGCTCTCAGAGGAGCACCTGCCACTTTTCACACTCTGACTACACTGCCCTTTCTATCCCTCCTAAGGGGGGTGAGATACTTGTGAAGATGACATCCGAGGGACAGCAGCTCTCTGAAAGACTGAGATGCGATTATGATGTTCTAGACTGCTTCCCCCCTCCACACCTCACCACCACATCTCAGGGCTGCCACACCATAACAGGGTGCTACAGTGTGTTAGGGTTGGGATCGAGGTGTCCCCCAACAAGCTCATGTGGGAGACAACGCGGGGACGGTCAGGGGTGAAATGAGCAGAGGTCGAGAGCTGCACCTATGCAGTAGATTAATCCACCTCATGAATTCCTAATTTGAATGGGACAATGGGTAGAACTGTAAGTGGGGTGTGGCTGGAGGAGGTAGGGGTGTGCCCTTGGGGATTATATCTTGCTCTTTCTCTGCTTCCTAGGTCCTTGGAGAAGTGGAGGATTCTAGTGGCAGAAAATGTAAAGATAAGTCTGAACACTTCATACTGCCACAGAGTCAGGAAGGATCCACCACACACACGTGCGCACACATGATGATGGAAGTAGGACGAAGGTGCCCAGGAGCTACTGAAGGTCACCGATGACCAATGCCAGAATCACTTTTAGCCCCAAACAAAACATTCACGCTTTTATATATCACAATGTGAAACATAAATATCCACAAGTCCATGGCCATATTATTAAATTACTGAATATATGGGTGAGAAGACACAGCCTCCCATGGAGAGGAGCACCAAAGACTCATACCGGCCCTCTAGAGGCGTATATCACTCCCCTCTCTTGAAGCCTGGGCTGCACAGAAGCTTCCCAGTGCCCACAGAAGACAGCCTGAAAATCAGTAAAGTCAGTATTAACTCTACTGTGAAGAACCTGAGGAGCACGCTCAGGCCAGGACTCTCCCCCTGTGCAGGCTGGTTCAGATTTCCCACCTTCCTCCCCCTGAACAGGCATCCCTGCCACTAGTGCCCATGCCCGTCCCACTGCTGTCCTGGATGAATGGGTGGGGAGCCATCTTACCCCACCCCTATCAGTACTAGGGATGGAAACCAGAGTTCACCTGTGCTAGCCCAGTGTTCCACCTCTGAGCCACACCCCAGCTGGCCACCTTGCCTCCTTACCTTCACAGGTCTAACGATGGAGGGCGGCTGTGCCCCAGGGGCACCACCCAGGAACCTCATTCACACCTGGATCTGATCCAGGTATGGAATCTGACTCTGAGCTGCTGATGAGTGGGGTGACTTCCCATGGGAAGGGACACAGATCCGTGGGGGCTGGAGGGCAGACTGACAGATTGCTTCTCCCAGGGCTCTCAGTGATCCTTCCTCCAGCTGCTCATACCCTGTGGGTGTGGATGGACTTAATGACTTGCTCCTAAATTAAGGAATGTAGTACGGGGAAGGCTGTCGCACCATGATGCAGCTGTCAGACTGTGACCTCCATCTTGCCTGCACTGTCTCTGGCTCCTCTTGAGTACTTGCCTGATGAAGCCTACCCATGTAGAAAGGGAAAGTAGGAAGCATCACAGAACTGAGGCTCCATGCAAAGTCTTGGAGGAACTGAATCCTGTCCACAGCCGTATTTCCCAGCACAGCCCTCTGATGAGACCACAGTCCCAGCTGCCCACTTCATTTCCACCAAGGGGGAGAGCCTGAAGCGGAAGACAGAGCCAAGCTGTGCCTGGATCCCAGATCCTGAGAGACTCAGAAAGGAAACGTGTTTTGTCTGGACCTTCTTGTTTTCAGATTATTTGCTAACTATTAATGAGTAGTTTAAAATGGTACAGACATTTGGAAAATGATAATTTCCTTAAAATGCTCTACCTGCATCTACCTCAGGATCCCCGATTTCCACTCCTAGATATTAATGAGAAATGAAAGCACATGTTCACAAGCAAAACTTATACACAAATGTTCATTTTGATTCCTTAGAGTAAAAAACTAGGATCAGCACATATACTCATTAGTAAGAGAATAAATAAATAATGGTGCATCCATGGAAGGAACTAGTGAAATATGCAAAAACATGATGGAACTCATCAATGCTGTTCAGTGAAGGAGTTCAAATTATATGATTTAATTTATATGAAATTCTAGAGCAAGCAAAACTGGGTGATAAAATCAGAAGTTACTGCTTGTGAGGTAGGTTTCCTGGAAAGTGGCAGGAAGCACCCCTCTGAGGATGGTGAGGATGAATCCCACAGGGTGAGGGCTAATCAACATATGCATGTGTCCAGACAGACCTGCTGTTTGGTTATTTTTCCCCCCTTTACTGAGTTACGATGGTTTTATTACATGTAAATTACAACACAATAAAAAAGCAGATGGGATTCAAAAATGAAAGAAAAATAGTGAAACCCAAAGTCTTGGAATCTTTTGGAATAAAACTGTTCATGGCATGGAGAAAAAACTTTCTAAAGCACAATCGACTATGTCAAAGTCAAACATACCTGTATACAAGTGACACAAAATCAATTAGGCATCAATGGCTTTCCTGTCTTTTTATTTGTAACTTTTCAAGCTTGATTAATCAAATATGTTTTCTATACAGGGTGAACCATCCAGCTTGGAGGTCATAGGAAGTCTCTCTGGGCCACTGACAACTGCTCCCTTGAATCATTCTCCAGGACTGGTTTCCTCCACCACATCAGAGCCTGGTCTAGAAGAGGAGTGGGAAATGCGCACGTGACCACACGGGTCCTTGCACATGAGCAGACACGGCCAGAGAGAGAGTGGAGTCAAGTGATAGTGTCTGTGGACTAGCATGAAGTGGGTGGATTCCAGACGGTGGGCAATAACAATGTCTGCCATTTATGAGCTTCTGCTACTATGCCAGCGGCCCTCCATACATCCACATTTCTAAGCCTTGGTTTTCTCACTTGGAAAACACAGCTATAACACCTGCCTCAGAGATGTTAAGAATCATTGAGAGAAATATAATTTGCACAAAGATACACATTAGCAAGAGCCAAGCCAGGGTTCTAACCAACATCTGCCCACACCCAGCAGAAATGTGGAGCTGCTTTTGACTTCAGTAGGCAGAAGCAAGCAAACGTGAAAATGTGTCTCACAAAGTGGGGATTATTCCAACTTGGAAATGGGAACATCAAGAAATGATGAACAGCAGCAAATAACTTAAGAATTAAAATTAATCTCCTCTTATTCTTAAAGCATCCCATGGGGTGCTTATGTCGCCAAGTCAATGTGCCTGAAGCACAGTGAGTGAGTCTGGGGTCCTCATCCAGGAGCCCAACTTATTGATGCACTTTTCACATGATAAAATTGAGGAATCAGGTCTGGCAAGTAGACGTTGAATTACATGCCTTGATTTTCCATCCAGAATATTTAAACTCAGCTCTCTCTGCCTGAGAAAAAATCTAAGAAAAATAAATAAATAATGACCTTATGCTCATTAATATGTGCTCCTGATCACCATTTGGACTCATTCTGCAATGTTGCAATGCAGTCTTCATGAAGCGGTTGCTCTTTCCTGATTTTTCTTTCTTCTTCCTCACAGGTCAATATTCCTTCCACCTGTGTCCAAATGCTGCCTAATTAGATCATAACTTCACAGTTGCCAAAAGAAAGACAAGGCAAAACACCAACCCACCAACCGCAGGGCCGGCATCAGGGGAGGCAGGGTAAGCTTTAGGGACCAGCAAAGACTTCTCTTGCACAAAGAGGAGATTTACCCTGCTGCCTTCCACTAAATAATAATAAGGCCCGAGTCCAGCAGGTGGGGCCGCCCCAAAGGAGACCTGGTTCCTGGCGCACAGCGTCCACCGGTGGACAGGGTGCTTATATCCCTCAGCAGTAGCTTGTAGGGACTGTGCCAAGGATCCGGGGTAGGATCCCTGCTCCTCCTCCGCCCCCTCCACTTTCTCGCCTTCGCCTGTGCGGTGGCTCTGGCAGGGCCTCGCGTGCCACCTCCCGACCATCCCGAGAAGGTTTAGCGACTGAAGCCCTGAGCAGGCGCTGCAAGCCAGAGTGGGCGCCCGCGCCTCGGAGTTGCCTGCAACTCCGGTCTCAGTTAACCCCTACGGCGGAGGGATGTGCTGGGATCCGCTCTGATTACGCTCCGCTGGAGCCTTTGGGGGTGTGGAGGGGTTTGCAAAGGTCCGTGCGGGAGCGGAGGGCCAGCCCCAGAGTCCCTCGCAGCGGCGGCGCTGCCCCGCAGCGGGGCGCGAGCGCGTTAGGGCGCGCATCTCTTTCTGGGCTTTCGCGGGTTTCCCCTCCCTTTGCGCAGGGAAGAGCTCAGCCCTACACACCCCGCTCCCGAACACACCTCTTCGCCCCTCCTCTGAGCTCCTTTGGGTTTGCTCGGGCCTCTGATCTTGAGTCCTGGACTGTTTCCCAGGAAGGCAGTACTGGGCAGAGCGCCCTTGGAGCCGCTGGCGCCGGCCCGGGCTCCCTCCGGGGTCCAGGCAGCTGCTTCTCCTCCAGCGCGGGGCTGCGGATTTTGTCGTCCCTAGGCGAGGAGCCTGACAGAAACCCGCAGCGTGAAGACTCCCTTCGCCCTCGCCCTCGCCGCGACCACCTGGAGAGGGAGGACTCACCTTGCACCTCATCAGAGGGGCGCACCTGTGCCGCCAGCCTCCACGCGCCGAGAAGTTCTCAAGGTAGCGAATCCGGAACCCCCAACTTCCTCTGGACATGAATCAAACAGCTGGAGCCTCCAATAACATCAGGTGTCCCCCCGGGAAAGGCCACAAGGTAAGGGATCCGCGACGGAGGGGGCTTGTGCGCGTCTGGAGAGCGGGTCGAGGGTCCAGTTTGCTGGCGAGGAGAGACGCTAGCTAGCTTGCAGGTCAGAGCAGACGCGGGTCTGCGGGTCTGCCCGCGGGTCCCAGCCGGGTCCCAGCCTAGGCGCACTCCTTCAGCTAGAAGATTGCTCGGCCGCCGGGGTTTGCTAGATGTGAGATGTGTAATGGACCCACAGCCAGCCGCCCTGCTCTGCCTGGGCACCTGCCCCTGGCTACCCTGGGCGGGTCTGGAAGAACAGCTGTTTCCCGTTGACGAGTTGCCAGGGAGAAGTCTGTGGTGAGGGTCCGCGGGTGCAAATCCCTTGGGGGGAGCTTGCAGAGGAGGCGTACCTGAAGCGCGTGGGGCTCCCCCCAGGAGGCAGTTCTTTTCCGCACGGCGGACACGTGCTTCATTAACTTTAATGGACCAACTCGTGCATGGGATTATTTCCAGGAAATTATTGAGGTCCAGAGAAAGTAGGACCGGCAATGCCTGAGGAACCCTTGCGGCACCTCTCTAGTGCCAGAGTGTGCAGGGAACGTGAATACTGGACACGTCTACTTCCAGGCGGGGAAAAAAAGAGCTCACGATTCGCCCACGTGCCTTGTGCACCTGGCCCAGCCTTCCTGGGCCTTGCCCACCAGTCCTCCTCTCTTCTCCCTTTTCTCGGCTTTGATTTAGGTCGTAATTGTAAGGAAATTCCTTACCTGGGTTTTTTTTACATAGGAAAGTCACACAGCAATACATGGATCAATGTCCTTTTAAAATATTTTAGAGTGTTTGTATTTTCTTTTTAAATCTGAAAGGCAGAAAGTAAAACCTGAATCTATGTCTGGAATTTTGTCGTACGTTACACCTATTTCTGCATATACATTCTATATGCATGTTTATTAGCCTATTGAAATATTCTCATTAATATCTACTTGTTAGGGTTTGAGGCTTGGGTGGAGTTGGAGTGATGATGTTGAATCCATTCGAGGGATAAAGGAACTTGTGGTCTGGTACAGTTATGTAAGATGAGGATTTAGGGCTGAATACTTTCAGCTGAGTAATATCCAGTATTTCCTTCTGCTATTAGATTTCGATGAAATATTTGAATCAGGAAGTCATATCTCTGATCTCTGTTCTCATTAACTATGATTCTAGTAGTTACATGTTTCACATTTACTTTATTTAATATCCATAGGAAATGTCTTTTTAATACATAGTAGCTGACATTATCCGATTTTAAATGAAAAATAATAAAGTTTCACACATCAGTGATTATGTAGTGTAGATATCTGTGCAGTTCAGCAGATCATCCAGTAATTTCTTTTAAAAACTGCCTTTGGCTCCTGTGTTAAAGTGGCTTCTTGGCAGAATTGGACTGCAGGGTATTGACACCAATAAACCTTTCTGGAAAGTGTTGGAACACACACCAACAACTGAGAAGGTACTGGAGAACCTGTTCATCGAGAGTCGGTGATTACCCTGTGCATCCATGAAGTGTCCAACCAAAACTTGGTCCATGGACTCATGTTAATTCAAAATATAGTCACCATTAATATTCATTTAGCAAACAGAAGCCCCTATGAAGTTCCAAGAACTGAGAACCCAAATGAAAAGTTGGTCATTACTTTTGTTCTAACCCACTTCTAGCCACTGCTCCTTTGCTGTGCTTTAAGATCTGTGGTGACTGACCATTGCTGACTGTGAGACCATGGCTGTTTGTTAGCTGAGAGAACAAAGGCCAATTCCTTTTCTCAAAGAAGAATCCACACAATGCGTAGTTTGCTTTCAAAGTTTGTAGTTTGTGTTGAAGGTTATTGTGGTTCATTGGCATTGTTGGAGATGGAAATGATGGGGGACAGATGTCCCTGGGTGCTCTGGGGAATGACGGACACAAAGGCAGCAGCCGGTGGACAATTTATATTGGAGAATACTGGAAAGATCATGTGGGATTTAGGATGCAACATTTTAAATTAAAATATCAACCTCAATAATGCCGGTTTATTTCATTAGGAGTTTGAAACAGGTTTGCTGGGAGCTGGTGTTTGGATTGGAGCCTTCCCTGGGGGAAGGCTGGGACCTCTCGGGAACTTGTGCTGGCTGGGCCGCTTTGTCTTGTCTCATCCTCCGCTGATTACTGCTGAAGCATTTGAAACTGGCAGTGTTATTGTGATTTGTTCTTGAGCTGACGTTTCTTGAGAAGCACTTTTTGTCTTTCTCTTTCCACTGGTTACTTGATGGTTGACCTTAGCTGCACTTAGATGTGTTACCACTCGGCCCATCCTTGAACACCGAGCCTCAGAAATGAGAAGCAAAAGGCCTTTGTTGTAGCTTCCTAGTTTCTGCCTGTGGGGCAGTCTGCTAAGGACCACAGAGGGTAACTGCCCACACTGTCACCCTGGTATAGGCAGGAGCACTGCTCCTGAGAAGAAAACTCCAGGAGTTATAGCCACATGGGGTGGGTAAGTTCAGATAGCCCAGCTCTTACCCCAGCTGTGTTCTATGCTGGGCACAGGGGCTGGTGTTCATCACGTCCTGGCCAACCACCAGGGCTGTTCTCCAAATAGCTGAGGCTAGACTGACGTGGATACTGCCCACAGCCTGATGGATAACTTTCCTACGTCGTAGTTGGAAACTTAAAAGGGGGCATCCATTCTTGAACAAAGGATACCAAATTGAGTTTTATGAAAAATGTGACGTTTGAACATGTGACTGGAACTTTAGTTCTGGAAGCCTGCACTTACCTCCCAGACAGAGCAAAGGCACCCAGGTAAAGATAATGGCAGCCCGAGCAGAGGCTCTTCCTTCAGTCTCAGGTTTCAAGAGGAAACTTCTGTGGCGGCTTGTGGTCCACATTACCTTAGGCAATAAGTCAGGTTGTTTCTCAGCCTCTGGACACCTAGAGCTAGCTGTCTAGAACTCGGACTTGGAACCCAACTGACCTGGTGTCATCGTGGATAAATTAGCCTCAGTGTTCAAGTTTCATGGGGCCTTCACTGTAGACGTACTGTGAAGTTCAGGTAACAGTCCACGTGTGGGGCTGACAGCAGGACCTGCCACACAGGGAGAGGCATCACGCTCCTCTGGAACTCCCCAAATCAGGGATAGGAGGACTTCACTTTATCCCTTCCATTTACTGCGGCACATAGTGCACAGGTTTGGATACCAGCCACTTTTTACATGGTCACCCCCTTTCCTAGACAGTCCGCTCCTGAGGAGCAGGTCCCAGAGAACATGGGCAAGGAGGTATGCTCCTTAGAAATTGGGCTTTGTAGAGAGACACATGGTAATAAGCTAGAGATCCTGCAAGGAGCAAGTGACAAAGGACCTGATTTAATTTCTCTTTATAGATCTGGAAAAAGTGACTAGAGTGTGGCCTCATCTTCCCCAACCCTCGGGAGAACCTATGCAGCACTGCATTATTGTTCAGCAGGCAGAGTCTAGGTCGCTATAGGATAGAGCTTGATGCTCAGCATGGGCAAGGTGTCGAGATATGGGAAAAGTTCATATATATTATATATTTGTAACACAAAAAGGTCTTTACATCACATATAATCAGAGACCTCATTTTATCTCAGTTCTTCAAAACTGATATTTTATGTCTGTTTGCGCTTTTCTCTGTCTTTTAAGATTTTCTCCTTCCTTTAGTTTTCCACATTTGACTAGGATGTGCCTAGCCATGGGTTTATTTATCCTCCAGGAGGTAGAATTCTTGAGACCTTAAAATCTTTCACCATATTTGGAGATTTGACATCCTTATTTCTTTAAATATTTTTCTTCCCCATTCTTCACCTCTTGGGAAAACAGTTGCACACATATCACACAATTTTACTGTCTACTGATTTATAAATTTATAATACCCACTGGTGGATCCCTCAATGAAACCATGGTCACTAGAACAGGTCTCTCAGCACCTTCTCCCTTTTGAGGTTCCTTTGCTCGCCAGCTTTTCAAGTGAGAACTCCCGGTGAGCCAGCAAAGATCCTGTCAGTTTAACGCACAGCCAGGCACAGCAGCCTGAGGGTGAAGATCAAAGACTGTTCTTTCTGTTGGTGGAAGTGAATGCTTAACATGGCACCTTTAGTTCTCACCCTAGCCTTCCCGTGTCCCAACAGACCAGGCTGTGCTGGTTTGCTGCAGGGCCTTTGCTGTTGTCACCATCCGTGAGACTGCGAGCTGGGTTTTGTCTTGACTGAGCTGCTGCAGTCCCGGGAGGGTGGGGGAGTCCCCAGGTGCTCCTCTATAAATGGCGAGATGGGTAATCACTGTGTCTTGGTGACCCACATGGTGGGAGCCCCGCATGAGCAGGAGGTCAGGCAGTGCTCAGCACCTGGCACTGTTGTGGGGACAGAGCATGACTTTCTGCCTGTGAATTGCCAGAACAGTGGCACTTCCTTCACAAGTTCATGTGGTAAAAAAGCCCCGGGTGTTGGCTTAAAGCTGACCCCAACCACCAAGGGCATTTTCCACAGCGCCAGGCTTGCTGCCCAGGCCTGCTGACTCCTGCCAGCTCTGGGGGCATTCTTTCCGAGAACTTTCTGAGTCTCTCACTTTGTACTTCTAGAGTGACTTCACCCCAGGACAGGGCAGCAGAGGGGGGCTGTGGGCCATGTGCCTTGCCTGTCTGCCATTTCCCTTGAAGGCATGAAGGGGAAAACTGTACCATTGGAAGTCATTCTGCCAGTAGGAAGGCACTTCATGAAACACTACGAGCAAGCCCCCCTGCATCCCCCACCCCATAACAGTTCTGAGTGGGCAGGATTTTGTTCCTCTTTCCGCCTTCAGGGATGGGGTTCCATTAGTCTTAGGTGTCAGGTTTTCCTGTGGAAGGGAGGGAAGTGGTTTGCTGTGTTGTTCCCTATCTGCATTGTGCCATTTTTCTCAGTCTGTTTTCAGGACCTTCTCCTTGTCTTTGGTTTCCGGTCATTGACTGCTATGTGCCTGGATGTGGTTTTCTTCTTATTTATACTGTTAGGGGTTCAGAGATCATCCTGAGTCTTTAACTGTACCTTATTTTGTACCTTATTTGTAGTCATTGCCTATTTTTTGATCCAATTCTTAATCTGTTTGGATGACAATTATACATCTGTTATATATAAAGTTCCTATTGTTCTATTGGCCTCGGAGATTCCTCATTTTTTGCAAATTATTTTTCAGTCTTTGGATACAATTTCTGATCCTTTATCTTCACATTCAGTGACTTTTATGTCTCTTCCATTCTGCTGTTTGCACATTCAGAGGTTTATTTCAGATATTGCTTTGTTAATTCTAGAATTTCCACTTTGTTCTTTATTATACTTTTTATTTTCTTTATTTTACTTTTTATTTTGAATTTACTAGTTTTTATTCATCATGAGCTCTTTTACTTTTTTTTTTTTTTTTGGTATTAGGGATTGAACCCAGGATACTTTACCACTGGCTACATACCCAGCCCTTTTATTTTTAAAGTATTTAAGCCACAACCCCAGTCCTTTAAGTTTATGTTTTAAAAATTTGAGGCAGGGTCTCCCTAAGTTTCTGAGGATCTCATTAAGTTGCTGAGGCTGGCCTTGAATTTTTGATCCTCTTGCCTCAGCCTCCCGAGTCTCTGGGATTACAGTTCTTTTTCCTTTAATTAAGGGATCCAATTATGATGCCACTTTAAAATCTTTGCGTGACAGTTCTAACATTTGAGTCATCTTGGAGTTGTTCTATGTCAACTGTATTTTCTTTTTCAGTACTGGCCACATTTTAGTATTTCTTTGTGGGCTGGATAATTTTACATATTCTGGACATGATGACTGTGGTTGTGGAAACTCTGGATCCTTTTACTGTTTTGCTGATTGCTTGTCTTAGGGAGTAATTGGCAACTCAGATGTCAGTTTGTTCTTTTGCCCCCATTGAGGTGGTTTGGAGTCTCCCAGCCCCATGTGACTCTGGGTGCAACTAGGGCCTTGGGAGCCTTGTACATAGACTGGGAGGCTGTCTTTGCAGTTTCTCAGTTTCAAAGATCCTTTCCCTTCCTAGCTGATGTGGTGACCTTGCTGCTCCTCTCCCCAGAATCTGCCACCCTTGGGCTCCTCTCAGGGACATCCACATGTGTCTCCTGCCTGTGTGAGTGTTCGACAGGAGCTTAACCGAGGCGGCCTCCCTGGCCTGCAGCTCCCTGCTTCCCTCCCTAGTGAGTCCAGCACCGAGTCAGACCGTTGTGCGGCCTCTCTCCTTGGTCTAGAGGCGGGTGGTGGGTTTCTAATATAGCTCTGCAGCTTGCTCTTCTGACACCAAGTGTTTCACCAAGAGTACTGCTCTCCTCGCCTTGTCCCACGTCCAGGACAGAATGGTTCCCCGTTTCCCTCCTCCAACATTGCTGTCATCTACTGTGTTCCCGTCAAGACTTTGTCCTCATGTTGGGGGGCCTTTCTTTCTTTTGGTACGAACTCCATCTCTGTTTTGTCTCCTCTTCTGCCAGTTCTTCTGCTCCTGCCCCCCTTCATTTTCCTAAGGTGTCATAGTCTCCAAATCACATTTTTCAATCAGTTGGATCATCTAATGGTTTTCATTTGTTCCTTTTTTTCCCTCTTATTAAGAGCAATATCTGGGCTGGAGCTGGGGCTCAGTGGCAGAACACTTGCCTGGGACGGGTGAGGCACTGGGTCTGATCCTCAGCACCACATAAAAATAAATAAAATAAAGTGTCCGTCTACAACTAAAAAATACTTTTAAAAAAGCAACATCTGATTCACAGTTCTCCCTCTCTCCAGATGGCCTCTGTCTCCCTTTTCGACACCCCTGCTCCCTGCCGCTGCCTCTTCCTCACACGCAGACCTCCGCCTTCCTGGGGCGTTGCGTCCCTGTCCATACTTCTCCTAGGTCCACACAGAGCTAAGCACCCCTCTGATGTCCACAGTTTCTCAATGTTCAGACATAGCTCAGCACGGGCTTCCTTCTGTGGGAGTCCCTCCCACACATGACCAAGTGTTCCACTGGTCCCCAGGCCACCCTGGCCAAGACAAGCTCCCTGAGGCTTGTGACTTTAGTGATGGTGGCATGCCATAGCAGGGTTCCTTTCTGTCTCCTTTCTCACACACACAGCTCCAGAACCAGTGCCCCTCGGCCACAGGATGTTACGGAGCCAGAGTTCCCTTAGGAGGGTTCCCCCACTCCCCAGGGGCTCAGGATAGTTCTTGCGGGGGGGTTGGTTTTAAGTTGAGACCTGCTCTGACACCTCTGCGCACCGTCTCTGAGCTGCCTTCTCTTCTGAGCACCAGCTTCCTGTTCTGCCCGCCCCACGTCGGTGTCATCTTCTGGGGTAGTGTCCAGTTCCTCCTGTGCTACAGAATCCTCCATCCCTAAAGGCCACATTTAGCACCAGTGTCTAGCCTCAGGGGTCATCTCTTTCAACCCCCTCATTTTCTTAAAAACTGGGATCCAAAAAAATGGAGCCGGTTAGTGAGAGAATCCTCATCCTCTGACGCCCAGTTCTTGGCCCTTGCTGTTATGCCAGGCTGCTTCCTGGCTCTCTTCTCCATGTGAGCACGGTGTCAAGGGCCACTTCTGACGTACTCTGGGCTTCGTGCAGCCTGGTGAACCAGCCCGAAGGTCACTGCACCAATTCTTCATACGGGAAGGATGTGTCCAATTCAGTTTCTCTCGCCCACTCTTGTTCTGCATAGTAAATGAGAATCCACTTGTTTGGTTGGTTATTTCCAAAAGAAGTAGGAAAAGGCACCCATATAAATAAAAAATGTAAATTCATTTTACTACCCAGAACTTAAATCATCATGAAGGTTTTTAGAAAGTTTAATGCAATGCATAAAACATAAATTGCTTTAATGACTTCCAGGATATTAGTGAAAATCTATTTATGATATTTTGGCTTTACATTTTATTGGTTTTAAAGTTTTTAATTGTCCTTGTTTTTTGAGTAAAATACATAAAATGAATATAAACTCCTGCATAAGTTAATTTCCAGGAATAGAAAGCAGTAAATGAGTAGTAATTGTTTTTCTGGTTTTATTTCTTAGATTACCTTTTTTTAAGTAACAAGCTGTACCTCCAGTGCACCACAGTTAGTCTTCCCTATTCATTGGCCCTATATTCATTTAACTGATTTAACTGACTGTGGATCAAAATTATTTGGAAAAAATTGCAGCTAATCTGAACATTTACAGATGCTTTTTTCCTGTCATCGTTCCCTGAACCGAGGACTTCAAAACAACTGTTTCCATAGTATTTGCACTGTGTTATGTAAGTCATCTAGACACAATTTAAAGTGTGTGAGAGGATGTGTGTAGAATCTATGCAAATACTGCACCACTTTAGTATGGGTACAGAAGGGACCCGGCATCTGAGGGGTTTTATATTTGCAGGGCTTCTGTGTCAGATCTCCTGTGGGTTTCAAGGAGTGGTCTCACATCTACTCTGTGGTGGAGATAGACTGTCTGAGATTTTGCAGGACCACCAGATCAGATGCTGTCTTATCCTGGCCCTGGAAATCTGTGGTTAGTCTACAGGCAGAGACAGAAGTCATGCTACTCCTCCCTCATCTTTGTCCCACCATTTTGAGGCTTTCAAAAGTTTTATCATTTTCATCCCATAGAGATACAGTGTGCAGAATGTGTAGGTTCTGTCTGTATCTGGGTCTTCCTTTTCTAATGAGAGATGTAAATATGGTATTAAGAGATCACAAAGGGGCTGGGGATGTGGCTCAAGCGGTAGCGTGCTTGCCTGGCGTGCGTGCGGCCCGGGTTCGATCCTCAGCACCACATACCAACAAAGATGTTGTGTCCGCCAAGAACTAAAAAAAAATAAATGTTGGAAATTCTCTCTCTCTCTCTCTCTCTCTCTCTCTCTCTCTTTCTCTCTCTCTCTCTCTCTCTCTCTCTCTCTCTCTTTCTCTCTCTCTCTCTCTCTCTCTCTCTCTCTCTCCTCTCTCCTCTCACTCTCTCTTTAAAAAAAAAAAAAAAAAAAAGAGATCACAAGGCATTTAGATATCACCACAGCTTGCAGTTACGTCTGACAACACATGCCCGCACCAGAGCAGCCGTGTATTTTTCTTAAGTAAAAGGGTTCAGAAGCCTGGGCCCTTGCAAGGCCTCATAACTGTACATGTTTAGATGGGGAAAAGCTCCCCAGGAGGGTTACCCATGGAAGTCAAGACAGGGAAGGAAGAACTAGTGCACTAGACCCAGCGTTTGCTGAGCTGGGCCTCCTGATGGCCAGCCATTGCCTCTCTGAGCCTTTGCACAGCTGAAAGCTGAGGGCATGCACTGGGCTCTCACTTCATGGTGCTCTAACCCTAGGAAGAGCCATAAGCAGCGCAGTTGACACCATCAAGGGTGCCTGGGCATAGACAGCAAAGACAGTTAAATGGTAGATTATCCTTCACATAGAGCCAAAGCCGGGGATCCTTCAGAGGTGGTGTAATAGCAGTCTTTCATGGACACAGCTTGCATCTCATGTAAGGCAGGTAGATACCTAGGAGTGGGATATCTGGGTCATGTGGTAGGTATGGTTAACTTTTTAACGTTTAATCTGTCAAACTATTTCCCATGAGGTGTTAGAATTTTCCATGTCGCCCACAGTGTATAAGGCTACTGGTTCCTCCAAGGCCTTGCCAACACTCAAAAGGCTCAGTCTCAAGGAGGGGCCACTTTGGCAGGCTTGGGCTTGCCTGTTGCAGTGTAGCCTTGGACTCTTCTAGTGGCTAATGAGGTTTACATCTTTGCACTTGCCTCATGTTTTTTGCTGAAGAGTCCATAATAAAAGTGACAAATTAAGTGGCTTGATCGTATTCTATGGAGTTGAGGGTTCTGCGTAAATTCCTTTGTCATATTTGTGATTTACAAGAGCTTTCTTCTCATCTGTGGCTTGATCTCTTAGTTCTCTTCATAGTGGCTTTTAGAGAGCAGAATGGTACACTGTGGATATCTGCATGCAGGAAAAATAAACAACTTTGCTCCACCCTGGCCACTGGGTGAGAATAGTGTCTCAAGTGGATCTTTACTACGAATGTGAAACCAGACTGTAAGAATTCTAGAAGGGGCTGGGCTGTGGCTCAGTGGCAGAGTGCTTGCCTAGCATGGGTTTGATCCTCCACACCACATAAAAATAAACAAATAGAGGTATCTATCCATTTACAATTACCAAAAAAAAAGACTTCCCGAAGGGAGCCTGGGCAGTGCTGGTCTGGCCAGAATCAGCATTTTATGGGTGTTCTGAGATAATTAACTTGTGACTTCACTCTTCTCTATGCTTCTTTTCCTTCCTATTTTATTGATTTCTGCTCTGATTTTAATGTTTCTGTTACTTTACTTTGAATTTAATTTACTGCTCTTTCCTACTTTTAAAGTAAGAGCAAAAGTCATTAATTTAAGCTTTTCCTTTCTAATATGGATATTTAGCATGATAAGTTCCACAGTAAGTGGGTTGCTTTAGTGACAAATTTTCCTTTTGTGACAATTCTGCATGTTGTGTTTTCACTTGAACTCAGTTCAAAATATTTTCTGATTTTCCTTTGTATTACTTTTTTGACCCACGAGTGTGTATTATTTTTTGACCCATGAGTCACATAAAGTATTTAGTGGTTTCCAAATCATTGGAAATATCCAGAAATCTTGCTATTTTTTATGGCTGATTTAATTTCCTTGTAATCAGAAAACAAGCTGAACAACTTGCATATTTTTAAATTTAGTAAGACTTGTTTTGTGGCTCAGAATATGGTCTATCTTGGTAAATATTCCAGTGCACTTGAAAACGGTGTGTTCTACTGGTGTTCATTGGCATGCCTCAAAATGTTAATCCCATCTAGATGAGCAGTAGCATTGTTCAAGTCTCTTATAGTTATATGAGTTTTCTTCCTATTTATTTGGTAAATTGAAAGAGAACTATTGAAATCTGTAACTGGAATTGTGAATTTGTCTTTCTCCTGCACCTTTATTAGTTTATGTTTTAAGGATTTTTTTTTCTTTTGTTTTTGGTGAGGCCACATCAATATTTGTATAAATGTCTAGAATATTTCTACCTTTTAGTAAATTGATTACTTTGTTATTATAAAATGACTTTATTGGGGTGATATCATTTGCATTGAGATTGAACTTGTGTGATATTAACGTAGACATTCAACTGTTTTTGATTGGTATTAACATGGTAATATCTTTCTATCCTTAGACTTTCAACTCATTTGTGTCTGTATATTTATAGGGCATTTAGTTGTTTTTTCTCAATCTGACAATCTCTGCCTTTGTTTGGGATTTTAGATCATTTACATTTAATGTTATTATTTATACAGTTCTGTTCTTAAAAAAAATTCTTTTTGTTTTCTGTTAGTCTCATCTGTTATGTAACCCCCTTTCCTTTTTATCTACTGCATGTGTATGAAGAACTTTTTCTGATTTTAGTTCCATCATTTGCTTGTTAACTATAATCCTGTTTTGCTAATTTAGTAGTAGTTTTAGGTGGTGTAGGATACTCTCTCCACATTTTCTGGAATCTTTCACTTTCATTTTTGGAAGACATTTTTACTTGCTGTAAAATTCTAGGTCAACAGACTTATCTTTCAGCACTTTAAAGATGTGGTTCCACTGATTTTGCGACTCATGTTCTTAATAACGATAAGTGTTCTGCCATCTTTATCTTTCTTTTTTTTGTACAAGCAAGTTTCTTTTCTCTGGGGGCTTTTGAGATTTTCTCTTTATCACTGGTTTTAGATAATCTGGTTGCTGGATGCCTTGTGAGTGATTTTCTTTCTTTCTCCTGCATGAGCTTTAATGAGATTTTTATAACTAACTGTAGGTCTATCTTTTTCATCAAATTTGGAAATTTGAGGGCATTTCTTCAAATATTTTTCCGCATAGTCATCTTTCTCTCCTCCCAGGGTTCCAAGTGCTTACATATTAAGCTGTTGGAGTTTCACAAATGTCACCGATGTTTTGTTGTTTTCTTGCAATTCCATTTCCTCTGTTTTGTTTTGAATTATTTATCTTCTTATTTCTTCAAGTTCACTAGCATTTTCCTCTGCAATGACTGATTTGTTGTTGATCCCAGCCAGCATCTTTTTTATCTTGCATGTAATTCTTTTTCTCTGTAGAATTTCAATTTGGGTCTTAGTATGGTTCATGTTTTCATTTAATCTGTCTGTATGAAGGACAGCTGTCGTGACTCTTATGTTCATATTTGCTGATTTTAAAAGCTGGGTCAGTTTTGGCTCAGCTTCAATAGATAGTTTCCTTGTTGACTAACTATGCGTCCCTCCTCCTCTCAGGCCTGGTGGTATTTGCTCAGATGTCAGTTTGGTGGTGAATTTTACCTTGCAAATGCTGGATATTTCTCTTCCTGTGCATATTCCAAGGAATGGTTTCTGGAACTCAGTTAAGTCACTTGAAAATACAGGTTGAGTGCCCCTAATCTAAAAAAATCTGAAATCTAAAATGTTCCAAAATCTGGCATGTTTTTAGCACAGATATAATAATCAAAATGTTTAGATGTCAGGACATTTAGGGTTCAAATCTACACATTAGGATGCTCAGCTGGTAAAGTCTATGCAAATATTGCACAATCCAAAACCCCAAATCTGAAAACTTGTGATCCTAAACACTTTAAATCAGGCACACTCGGCCTTCACATCTTACTTTTAAGATTTATTACTTGGAACCAATAATGTGCTCTCTCTAGGACCCATTGTCCCCCTACAGGACGTAGGCCCCTTCTGTGCACCCCATGTCTCTGGGTCCTACCGTTGTGTAGACCAGCTGTGTGTGGAAGGCACTCTTCCCTGCCTGTGTGTCAGGGTCCTTGCTCTCTAGTTCCTTCCCTCTCTTCCACAGTTTCCCACAGGTGTGGCTTTGTGAGTGGAGCTGACGTTCCCAGGGGACCCCTGGCAGGTCTCCAGAACGCCTGTCCTTCCTGCTGTGTCCCCTCCTGCACCCCCTCGCTGTGAGCTGAGGACTGTAAACTGCATCCTTCTGCCCACACTCCTGCTCCTTCTCTTCAGTTCAGGAATCACCTGGGCCCCTCTGGGTTCCCGTCATTCATGTGGCCTGAGACTTCACGGCAGCAAGCTGAGGCCGGCTCCTCTCTTTCATTTCCCATCTGTCAGAAATCCGGGGCCTTCTTTCCTGGAGGCTGTGTCTCGACGTGTTTCCGGATTTGCACGACACTTTTCAGGAGGGAGAATCAGTCTGTCCCCACTTAGCCATTTTGGCCAGAAATGGAAGTCACTAAGGAAATCTTTTCTATCTCCCTTTCCATTCAGAAGTCCTGATGTAACTCACAGTAGGCATAGGAGAGAAGGCGCGGGGTAAGGAAGCCTGTCCTGCTGAGCGGCCTGGCCCCAGCACTCAGTGCTTGGCGCTGAGACGGGAGGCTGAGGTGGGAGAGGCAGCCTGAGTCCCCTCTCCAGCCTCCAGCCTCCAGCCTCCCACTATTTGTGACTTTTCTTCTTTGAGTGTATTTCAAAGTGGTTTCTTTTTTTCTAGCTGCTGTCAATGGGATTGTTCTCTTGGTCTTCTTTGTCTTCCTTGGTCCTCACAGTGACCCCTGAGACAGATGAGCTCTTATCTCTCCTGTCCTTTTTCTCTTTGACTAAGGAAATGGGATGATCCTGTGCAGGTCTCTATGGCTCCAATTGAAAATGTGTAAATCATGATCTTTATCAGCAGCTTCTGGGATCAAAGGATCTAAAAAATAATTGCCCAGACCAATGTTAGGCTGTTTTTCTCCTATGTTTTCTCCAAATAGTTTATGTACAGCTGCATATCTTGAGTTTTAAGTCTTTCATCCTTTGAGTTGGGCTTTTTGTTCTCTTGCATATGGATGTTCAACAATTACTGACATTGTTTATTGAAGAGACAGTCCTTTTCCCATTGTAGAAAATCAGTTGGCTGCAAGGGTGGGGGTTCGTTTCTGAGCTCTCTTTTATCTTCCATTGGTGATGTGTCTATTTTTATGTCCTTACCATGCTGCTTTAATTACTATTGCTTTGCAGTATAATTTAAAATTAGGTAGTGTGATGCCTGCAGTGTTCTTCTTTCTGCTCATGATTGCCTTGGCTATTCAGGGTTTTTTCTGGTCCTGTAGGATTGTTTAGTGGCATGGAATGAGGGTCAGGACACAAGATCTGGACACAACACTTTATCAGCAGTGCCAAGGCCCAGAGGGATAATCCCCAAAGTCTGAGCCCCGAGGGTAGCAGGCTTTTACTTTAATACTTGAGCTAGTTTGGGGTCCATCAAGGCCAGGGAATTGGTGCAGTTCTACTGGAGGGTGCATCTTACATTCCTTACACAGGTACAAGCTTGTCAACAGCTGAGGGACTTTTACCGCACCAAGCCAAAAGGGGGTTCTTCTGTCCCTGGTGCTTTGTTTCAGCTTCTGCTCCCGTGGTTATCTGTCACAGTGCCCGCAGCTGCTGCAGGCCTCTGGGTTGAAGTGTCAGTGAGCAGAGCTGCTGTAGGGCAGCCTGCAAAGCCATGGCCTGTCAGCTCCTGAGCACCAAGGGTTCCTTTGTTCTGCTACAGTTTTACTGTATCTATGAAAAATAACACTGGGATTTTGATAGGGTTGCCTTGACTCTAGGTTATTTTGAGTAGCACGGACACTTGAACAGTGAATTCTGCCAGTCCTTGGATGCAAGTTGTCTTTCCATCTACTTGTGTCTTCTTCCATTTCTTTCATTAGAGTTTTACAGTTTACAGGGCACAGGCCTCACCTCCTGGGTTGAGTGTATTTCTAAGTGGTTTCTTTTTTCCTAGCTGCTGTCAATGGGGTTGTTCTCTTGGTCTTCTTTGTAGAAAGTTCTTATAAGTGTAGAGAAATGATCCTCGTTTGTGCAGGTTGACTTTGTATCCTGCAACTCTATTGAATTTTAAGAATCAATTGTAACTGTTTGGGAGACCCTTTGGGGCTTTGTGGATGTGAGGCCCTGTTGCCATCCAGCAGCAGAAGTTTCATGGCTTCTTTTTCGTTTGTTTCCTTTCCTTTCTTTCTTTTGCTTTCTATCAAGGACTCCCTAACCCTAACCCTAACCCTAACCCTAAGCCTAACCCTAACCCAGCACTGTGTTAACACACCATCATTTGCACCAGTGCAGATGGAACTGGGGGTCCTTGAGTTTTGTGAGATAAGCCAGGCACAGAAAGACTGTGCAGTCACACTCACGTGAAACCTGAGAAATCTGATCCTATGGAAGTGGAGAGTAGGAGGGTGGGCTACAGAGGGGTGGAGAGAGGAATGGAGCCCCAGGAATGGAGGAATGGAGCCCCAGGAATGGAGCCCCAGGAATGGAGCCCCAGGAATGGAGCCAGCCTTCTGTGGACTGAGAAGTCTGAAACAGTTAGCCCCCAAATAAACCTTTTCTCCTCTAATTGTTCTTTTCGGGTCCTTTGGTTGGAGTGGGTTGTCCTGGCTGAGGTTTATATGGGAGGAGTGGTGGCCTCATTAAAAGATTTTAAAAGCAGGCCCTACTGCTGAGTTCTTGGAATAGTGTGTGGAGCATTGGTGTTAGTCCCTCTCGACGTCAGCTGGAGAGCCATCAAGCCCTGGGCTTTCTCCTCACTCGTTCTTGGTTTGTTCCAATTTATGTTTTCTTGATTCAGTCTTTGTAGGTTGTATCTGTCTAAGAATCAATGCTCTTCTTCTAAGTTATGTGGTTTTGTGTGCATTATTTTACACAATAGTCTCCTGATTTTTTTTGTGGTTCCACTGTCTGTTGTGTTAGTTGTAACATGCTACTTAAGATTTTTTTTTTGGAATCTTTTTCTTGGTTAGTGTAACTAAAAGCTTTGATTCTATCTTTTTAAATTCTCAGTTTTGTTAGTCTTTTGCATTGTTTTTCTAGTGTCAATTTCTTAATTTCTGACATTGGCCTTAATTTGTTTCTCTTTTTCTATTGCCTCGAGGGGCATGTTATTTGTGATTTTTCTCCTTTTTTTTGATGCAGGCATTTATTGCGAAAAGCTTTCTTCTTGGACTGCCTCTTGCTGCAGCCTATAAATTGTGTTGTGCATCCATTTTCATTTGTCTCCACATGTTTTAAATTTCTCTTTTAGTTTTTTTAATATTTATTTTTTAGTTATAGGTGGACACAACATCTTTATATTATATTTATGTGGTGCTGAGGATCAAACCCAGTGCCTCACACATGTTAAGTGAACTCTCTAGCACTGAGCCATAACCCCAGGCCCTTCTCTTTTAGTTTTTAATTAGCCAATTAATTGCCCTGAAAACCTGTGCCTTGTAAGTTCTCAGAAGTACCTCCTCTTACTGAATTCTAGTTTCATGCCGTTGCAATGTGCTTGATATGATTTAAATTTAAAGTCTTAAATTTGCTAAGGCTGATCTTGCCTGACATGGGCTCTGTCCTGAGGAATGTTCTGTATGCATTTGAGTAGAACGTGTTGCCGTCAGATTTTTTTTTTATGTCTGTTGGGCCTGCTTTGTTCAACGTACTGTTCATATCCAGTGTTCCATGATTGATTATCTGTCTCCATGACCTGTGTTAGTGAAGCTGGTGTATAAATTCCCCTACAGTTGCCTCACTGCAGTCCCTCCTCCTTCAGATCCTGTGTATACTGAGGTTCGTCCCCCGTTGCACATGTATTCACAGCTGTCATATCTTCTTACTGAGTGCACTCCTTTATCATCACACCCCAGCGTTCTTTGTTGCTTTCTATAGTTTTGACCTAAGTCTATTTTGCCTGGTGAAGTCACAGCTGTCCCCTCTGTTTTGGTCTCCATTTCCATGGAATAACTTTTTCAGCCCTTCACTTTTGCTCTCTGTTTGTCCTGAATGGTAAAGTGAGTCTCTTCCAGGCAACATATAGTTGGATCTTTATTTAAATCCATTGATCTACTTTGTCTTTCATTCAATAATTTAACCCATTTACATTTAATGTAATTTTAAAAATGTTATTGTATTTTTTTATATCTTTATTTTGTTTATTTTTATGTGGTTCTGAGGATCGAACCCAGGGCCTCACACATGCTAGGCAAGGACTCCACCACTGAGCTGTAACCACTGATCACTAATGAGATTTTTTGACAGGTAAAGACTTCACTACTGCCATTTAAAAAATTTCTCTTTGTAGATTCTTTCTTTCTGTTTTGCTGGATTCCTTCATGGTTAGTGATTTCCTACATTGTTATATTTTGAATCTTTTTGTTGTGTTTTGTGTATCTACTATAGATTTTTGGTTTTGATCACTATGAGGCTAAAATAGAACATATTATGCTTATAATATACTTACTATGGCCTTTTTCAATATAATAAGAACTTTTTGTACAATAACTGGACACTTGACTCTCCCTCCATGTTTTATCTTTGTTATACCTGAATTGACATCATTTTATGGTATGTCTCTCTTGAAGATTTACTTTAGCTGTGGAGTTCACTAATAGTTTTGATTTTTTAACCTCATGCTATGCAAAAAACAATATATTACTTTTGTAGTCCTGCAATGTTCTGAATATTGATTGTTATTACTTATACCATTGTGTTTTGTGCTTTCCTGAGTTTCATGTGTATTAACTAGAAGCCTTTTCTTGTAGTTTAAAGAACTCTCTGGAGCAGTTTCTATAATACAAGTCTAGTGGTGATGAGCTCATGTGGCTTTTGTTTTTCTGAGAAAGTTGTGTTTCTCCCTCATTTCTGAGACTCAGCTTTGACGGTCAGGTGCACTCAGTAGTGTTTTCTTCAGTGCTCTGAATGTGTTATTGCGCTGTCTCCCAGTCTGCAGGGTCTCTGCCAAGGAACCTGTTCATGGCTGTCATGGGACTCTATGTGGTATATTTCTTTTCTCATGATGCTCTCAGTAGTTTTTCTTTGCTTTTGAATATTATGTGTTGTGAAGGATTCGATGGGATTTTGAATTTGATGGGATCTTGTCCTGTTCCTAGATAGTACATTTTTTCTTCAGGCCAAGAAAGTTTTTATCCATTATTTCTTTAAATACTATTTCTGGACCTTTTTTCTGATTTTTTTCTCCTTGAGTTACTGTTATGCATAACTTGAGTCTTTTAATGATGTACCTTGATTCCTGTAGATGTTCCTAATTATTAGTCATTCAAATGCTCTATCTTTGATCATAAAAAGCCACTGAAGCTTTCTATTGCATTTTATCATTTAGTCATTGTATTGTTTGCCTCTAGGATTTTGATTGTTTATTTAACTAGTTCTTTATTACACATCTTGTGTGTATGTGTGTGTGTGTGTGTGTGTGTGTTGTGGTTTTGTATGGTACTTAGGATTGAACCAAGGAGTTGTTTACCACTGAGCTACCTCCTTAGCCCTTCTTCTTATTATTGTTGTTATTATTTTGAGGCAAGGTCTCCCTAAGTTACCCAGCCTGGGCTTCAACTTGTGATCTTCCTGCCTTAGCCTCCCATGTCTCTGAGGTTATAGGTGTGCACCATTACACCCAGTTTAAACTTCACAGAACATTTTTAAGAGGATTGTTCTGAATTATTTTTCTGTCATTTCGTTGGTTTCTCTTTCTTTAGGGTCCACTGTTGGAGACTTCATAGTTTCTTTGATTTCCTGCGTCTTTGCAGTCCCAGGGTCCTTGCACTAGTGTTTGTGTATGTATGGAAACGTCCACATTTTTGGCTTTTGCAGGTATTCTTTGGCAGCCCACAGTCACTGTTGAGTCTGGCCTGTGATTCTGGATAGGCTAGTAGATATTGACCCTCAGCAGACAGAGCTTATTTTCGGGTTCTATAGATGACTGAGCATTTGTCTGGGCCCTGCTACCCAGTGAGACCACTGACCGAGCTCTGCAGCCAGGCTGAGCTCAGGAAGGACTCTGCCATCTCTTGGGACCCAGCTGGCTACAGATGTGTTCCATGACCACAAGGTACTGCTTGTTGAGTGCAGCAGTTGGACAGGTGCAGGAGCCATTAGGTTAAGTGGTTCAAAGTGGACAGCCAGATACTCTCAGGAGGAATGCACGGTTGGGATGTGTCTCCTCTGTGGGTAGGGCCTGAGGGTGTGCTGTGGGGCCACAGGGAGCACTAAATGAATTCCCAGGTAAGGCAGAAGCAGTGCCTGATTTTTGTCCAGAAAAACAAGTAAATAAATTACTGAATTATGAATCCCTTTCTAAGCAGGAATGGAGATGACGGTGCTTTACTGGTTATTATTGCACAGAGCTCACGGAAACTGAAATTATCAGACAAGTGGAGGGTGTCTGTAGCCTTCATGGCAGGAGATAAAGAGAATAGCAACAAAAAGCTGCCGGCACCCTGGAGATGCACTTGGGAGCAGAATAGAAAGGTTGCTGTGTTATAGCTTGTTTTTCAGAAAAGCGTCCGTAGAAATCTTTTGGATTCACTAATGTGGTTTACATCCGGACCTGGGGCTTTTGTGACAAGTAGGTTTGGCAGTTTTATGTGACATTAAGTAGAGGTCCAAGGTGGGAGTATGGCAAGAGCCTAGACTGCCCAGAGGAGCTCGGAAAATCCAGGTCACCTCCACAATGTGTCTGTCTGGTGTTTGCTTTCTTGCTTGCTTTTTAACTTTCACTTTTTCTTTGAGCTACTTTGTATGGGTATCGATTATTTTCTTTTGCAATCAAAAGAGCTCTAACAAAAATGATGTATTATGTACCGAGCACCTTGAAGGCTTCAGTAAGCACTGGACACGACCTGCACCCTTCAGCAGATTCATCAGTGTTATACCGACTGCGGTGGCCTCAGGGACAATCATGAAACAACTTGATTTTTCTTTCTCCAGCTCTCTCTTCAAAACAAGCCTTTGACTAGTTTTAGCCAGAACTACCTTGGCTTTTTAAGACATTATTGCGTTTCCTGGTGCTTTTGCATTACAAATTGGTAATGCCCAGTCCCGCCGTGCAGTGTCCCTAACTCCATGTTCTCTCCAGGAGGAGGCTGTGCTGGGCCTGCTCTGGGCCTGGACCCCTGTCCTTCAGAAGGACAGAGGCTTCTCCTGGGCCTTCCCAGTGCTCGCCTCAGTTTCTCACTTCTCCAAGTCTGTGGTCAGCGGGAGCAGGAGTCCAGGAGCAAGTGTTATGTGACTTACCGTTTACTCTGGTGGCGGGTCTCAGTGGACGGAATGAGTGCTCTCAGCTGACACTTTCCTCATGGGGACCTTGGGGGACTTTTCAGATGCTCAGACCAGACACTGAGATGGCATAGCCACTGCTCCTGCTGCGTTACCACTGCCACTCATCCTCTGCTCCCTGTTGTCACTTCTGCTTGTCGCTGCCTTGGTGGAGTGCCTTCCAGAGTGGCCTTGTCCTCTTGGGGTCCGTGAAAACAGCCCATGTCCCACTGTCACCAGAGTGACAGACACATCTTGCTCCCAGCTCCCCCTCAGCTCCACCATGGGCACTTTCCAGGGGTCAAGATGCCACTGCTCATGCTCGCAAGGCACCCTGTCCCTCAGAACGCAGGAGGACGCTGCAAGCCCTGTGAGTGGTCCTGTGACACCCTCCTCCTGGCTTGTGCCCAGAGATAGTGGTTGCCCATCCCCTCCTTTGCCAGAGACGGGGACGCCAGAGAAGCCCACTCCTCACCGTGCTGGAAGCTCCCTCTCCGGTGGGTGCTGTAATACGTGCTGACCAATTTGTACCTGTTTGCCGTTTCCCTTATTGATAGTCCTAGAGACCACTCAGGCTGTAGGACACCTGGCGGCCATTTCTACAGTGCTTCACCATTGTGCCTTGGCTGAAGCTGAGATAGGAAGATGTGGGTGAGTGTGGTGATCTGGTTATCCTTTATTTCTAGCAATGCCAGCCAGTTGTGTGTGCATAGGGCTAGAGCTAAGATCAGTGTGTGTGTGTTCAGTCTCAAGTGATGGAAAAGGATTCATGGCAGGGATGGGGCTTCTGCTGGGTGGGGAGGACCCGGTGTTACACCTGAGACCCACCAGGATCTGGAAAACACTTGCAGCCTCTCCAAAGTGGAAGCTTTCCATTTTGTTTACACACTGTGATCCACCCTGACCTGTGGTTTCACCTTCCACAATCCTAGTGACTCACAGTCAACCATGAAACAAAAATATGAAATGGAAAATTCCAGAAATAAACAATTCTTGAGTTTTGGGTTGCCTTCCAGTCTAGTAGCAGGGTGCAGTCTCCTGCAGTTCCACTCCTGCTCGCCCAGGTGTGAGTCATCCCTTAATGAGTGCGGTGTGCTCATTGCCCACCCGCCAGTCCCTTGTGGCCCTCTCGGCTGTCACGGTGCTCCTGCTCGAGTGACAGCTGCTTTCCCTCATAGCGTGACTTTATTATGGTCTATTGTTCATCTCCTATTGTTTCTACTCTATAAACAAATTTTATAGGAAAAATGTAACTCATGGGAGTGCCCCACGCCCTTGGTTCCAGGATGTGCCGGAGCCTTGGAGCTGTCCCGATGGAGAAGGGGCTGACTGTGTGCAGTTGCCCCGTGCCCGGGCACAGGGGAAGGGGAGCTTCTGGATGGCTTGCTTTCCCGCTGCCAACCCCCCATCTGCTTCCCAGATGTCTTTGTTCACACAAGTCACCTGGGTTTTCTTGTTCAGAGACGCATGAGTTGGTCCAGCGGGGAGCCCCAGAGTCTGCATTTCTTAAAAAGCTCTCTCATCTGTGGCTGCTGCTGGCCCTCTGTCCACTCTTTGAGAGGAGGGTCCCATTGCTTTTCTGAGTACTATACACTGCATTGGGTCATAGATGAATGACAAATTGGTAGAATTTTTTATTTTGTGGAAATGATCCTTGTGTTAGTTTGTTAAGATGGCTTTTATTTCCGTGAATGATCAGGTGGCATTTATGAGGAAAGGAAGAGTGAAGGAGGGAGAAGCAGCTTAGGTTTCCCGTCAGCTGGGCTAACTACTGGCTTTTTGGCTGTGGACAAGCACCTGCATCCCCCGCCTCTCCCAGTGGACCAGGCGTTTGTGTCCGAGGTGTCTCCAGAGGTCTGCCAACACGAGCATCCTATTTCCCAATACGCTTTCTGCTCCTCTGCCCAGCGACATCATTAAAACCTTGGCAGCTAAGTCTGTAGTTTTATATATATATATATTTCTTCCTGGAACAAAAGAGAGAACTTTGCCATTAGAGGCTGTTCATCAGACATTCACGGATGTTGATGCAGAAGAACTTTGAACACTGGAGCCCTGAGAGCAAATCTAGACAACGAGGAACCCACAGGCTTTTAGAAACTTCTCTTTAGAAATCTTTATTGCTTAATGACATCAACTTACTAAAATGAAAAGAATAAATCTCATCATGTTCATGTATGGTGAGTTTCTTTTTTCTGAGTTTGACTTGGGTCAATAGAGGCAGCTTCTCCAAAATCTACTAGTAACAGTAGAGTTAAAACAAGATCAAAACAATTACTTGTTGAAGGAAAAGACTAAAAAGCTGTTAGCCCACACGTTTCAGTGATTCTTCCTCAGTGAGATCTCTAGCTTTAGAACATGATTCACCAAGACATCATGACAACCACTTAATCTTTCTGGGTGGCTACTATAGCCTACGACTGTTTTAATGCATCTATTTTGATCCAATCCGCATCAGATTCCACACAATAATTTTAAAAGTCAGTGATGGAGCTATGAACTGTCACTGTGATTTATTGGGTGTGGGATCCATAACTCAAGGAGACTTGAGAGACAGATGAGCGGGGAAGGCCAAATGGCCTGTTGTGGTCTTGGAACCATGTGTTATTACAAATGAGGAGATGTCACTATGACATTTACCAGCTCGGGAAGGAGGAGGAGAAGGGGAGAGGAGCAGGAAGTGGGTGATGTTCAGAAGTGCCTACTTGATAAGTCTAAGCGATGCCAAAGAGGTGACTGTTCCCATTTATTGAGCAGAGCAGGAGAAGAACACTCACTTTTCTTCTACCTGTACAATTATAGCTATTGCTTTAAAGAATAAAGTTTGTACTTAATGCACTTTGAAGATAGGGACAGAACATTCAAGTGTTGAACTTACAGCTTACCCAACTTCCAGAAACATCAGTTGGCATTTATATATCTTTATTTGATATTAGTGAAACTTCAAGATCTTGTTCTGGACAAACATGCATGAGTTTTTAAGTTGAAGTCACTCTAAATCGCAATTCCTTGGCAGCACTGTTGTTTGGAGAGCCCCCCATGTTTGTATTTGTTGTTCACGTTATGAAGTGAATACTAAACAGGTGCACGGAGGATGCGTGGGAAGGCCACGGTGAGGAGCGTGGGGCTGAGGAAATTGGGACCAATACAGCTCTTCACAGCGGCAAACCTACCTCAGTGTCTGAGCAGGAGGCTCGGCATTGGAAGGGTGAGGGTTGCAAGAGGAAAGCGTTACTTGGATGTGTGTCTGGTATTATGGGGAATGAGCTAGAAACTTAGTACAGGATCACTACGCAGTATTTAGACAATGGGAGAATGGAGTTTAAAATAAATAATGTGTAAGTCTGTGGAAAAGGAATTTTAACTGTCTTTGGTTAAGTGCAATGACCTGGGAGAGGACAATGCAGTCCTTGTCAGTAATCGGGGAAGAAAAGGGCGAGAGAAGGATGGGGCCCTGTGTGCCAGGACATGTGTGCTTTCGCTTAGCCTCTGGGACCCCGTGGGACTGTGCTGTGTCAAGAGCACTCGGGGTCCCAAGTCAGTTGCCTGCAGTTAACTGTCTGTGGAGGTGCAGATCCTGGCTTCACGCCCAGATTCTGAGACTAACAGCTTCATCGTAGCTCTAGGTGCCTGATAAATGGTAGAAAAAGTAAATCAATTAACACGACAGAGTCGCATGGGTGTTAGTTAAAGTGGCTTCTATGTGAAAGTTCCTCCCACCCTGTTGGAGCAGCCCTGGCCAGTCTCATGGTCCTGCTAGAAATCCTGGCTTTGCTCTATTGGTTGAAAAGCCGCTGGTTTTCATTAGCTGATCTTGTACCTTCATCTCACAACTCTCTCATTAGCTCTAGCAATTAATTTTGCTGATTTGCATAGTTGATCGGACTACCTACAAACTATGGTAGTTGCATATCTTAATTTCCATGCCTTATCATTCCCATTTCTCTTTTCTTAATGTCTTTGTTGTTCTATATATTTAAGTTGCCCTGGGTAAGATATGTAGGCACCAGAATGGTTAAAACAGGCTGATTACTGTGTCCCTTGTCCCATGCAGTCTTGGTCAGCCTCTGGTGCTTGTGAAGCAGTAGTGCATCTCGAGAGAGTCGCTCACATTCTGCCATGATCAGAGTCATGGTGGCTTCATTTACTACAGGGAAGAAGAGGGAGGACAGTCTAGAGGCAGATATTGTCATCACTGGATGTGTCCATGGAGACTTGGCCATGGAGGTCTGTCCCTAGCTCTGGAAGGAGGTAATCTTAGAACATTTAGACATCATCAGCTTACAGGTATTAAGCTGTGAGGTCGCTTTGCAGTTTTTCTCAGGGGATTGAGAAATGGGGAAATCCACATAACCTTATGACAAGGTAGAAAGAGAGAAGAGGTCATAGTTCAGCTAGCTAACCCGTCCACAGGCTGACATGGGACATGGACACTTTTGGCAGACCTGACTCATGTATCGTCAGACCTTAACCAGGGAATTTGAGTTGAAAGAGCAGGTGATTGGAGGTGGTCAGGCACAGGCCCTTGGGCCTGCTTGTGTGGGGGAAGAACAGGGCTCATGTTCTCTGGAAGTTGTGGTCTTTCTGTAAGTCCACCATTCACAGGAAAGACTGGGAAGAGTGCAGAGGAACTTCCTTGCAGGCTTGAGGGAGGGGAAGGCAGCTGTGGGAGAGGCATTGAATCCCTGAATCCTGCCTGGGCCTACCAAGGGAACTGCTGCCCTTTGCCCTGCTGCCTGCCTTTGCAACTGGGCATGGACATGGGAAAGACACCTACTGCAGGGAGTGGACAGGAGTGCGTGCAGGGTGGCAAGCTGCAGCTGAGAGGGGAGGAGCACTTACTACTGAGCTGAGAGGGGGTAGCCATACTGCCAGGAGCAAAGGACACAGGACCCAGGTCAAGCCATCAAGCTGAGGCAAGTTAGACCAAAGAAGGATATCCTGAACATGCCGTGTTGATGCGTGAATATGAAGCTGGCAGTTTGATAAAGGTAGAATAGCAACTGAAAAGGCCTAATTAAATTACACTTCTCCTTCCTAATTTCACTGCTCCTTGCTATAAAACAAATCTCAAAACCCAGTGCCAGTCCTCACTAGATTAAAACAAACCCCCATCCAAAGGCCTGGGAGAAGGAAAGAAATGCCAATTTATAGGCAAAACACTAATAACCCAGCTCTCAACAAGGAGAGAGTGTGAGGAACAAGAAGACAAGAGACAGAGCCATGCGAAGAACCAGGCTCAGATAAAATGCATGTAGAGCCATCCAGCAGAACCTCAGAAACATCATGCTGAGGCATGAGTAGAAAAGGTGACCAGATCTGGTCACTTGGGTAACTTTCAGTGAAGAAGAGTCAAATGGATATCCTGAAATTAAACCCAGGTCACCTTCATAGGATATAGTTGGTACTCCTCAATTGCTCATAACCAAAGTAGCCATCACTAGATAGGAAGGTAGAATAATAGCAGTTACAAAAAGTGAAACACAAGAGACAAGAAAAACAAAACGGAGTCAGCATCAGTGAGAAGTGGAATAGCACAGAGTGGTCTAACACAGGCATTATTGGAACCCTGAACGGGAAAGAGAGAGAGAGGGGAGAAGAAATGTTTGAAAAAATGTTAGCCTAGAATCGCCCTCTCCAAGACAGCCCATCCCAGACAACAACGAATATCCGATAAAGGGTATCACCTGTACAAGGGCACAGACAGACCCTGTAGCACCATGTACCAATGCTGGAGACAGGGAGGAAGGAAGCCCCAGGCATCCAGGGAAAAGAAAGGCACTGAGGACACAATGAGATGGCGGCAGACTTCTTGACTTTTTGTGAGAACGTGCAAGGCAGAAGACCACAAGGTGTCAGTTTTAAATGCTGAAAAAAGTCAACAAACTGGGAATATCATCAGACAAACTAAAAGAGGGAGAAAGATTTTTTGCCAGTTGACCTACATTGAAAGAAGTTTTTTTTTTTTTAAAGAGGATATTAAAGGGATATCTTCCAACAGAAGGAATAAGAAACCTGGAACAGTGAAATAAGAAATGTTTGAGAAAGAGTAAAATACTTCTTACATTTAATTGCTCAAAAAGATAACTGATCTCTCCAGAGCAAAAATTATTAGCATTTACTAAATATAAAATGGTTTCTACAGAGGACAAAGATGTTCAATTTTGATTAAAAAAGAAAACCACATTATAACTTTCTTCAAGAAATCCAATTGTAATATAAAGATTCAAATAGGTCAAAAGAAAAATAGTGTAAAACGTGTCATGCAATCATTAACTAAAAGAAAAATGGAGTATCTAGATGAATTTTAAGATAATTTTAATATCAGAAGTGATAAGGAACATTGCACAATGGTACGGGGGAGTTCTCCAGGTTGGCACTGTCCTAGGTATGTGTGCACTGACAACAGAGCCTCATTACACATAAAGCAGAGTGATTGCATAATGAATTTACTTTCTCACAATAATACACATGCTCACAACATATAGATTTTAAATAATATATATGTGCATATATATATAGGCATGAAATTAGTAAGAATTTATAGGAACTGAACATTACTCATGCAGTTTAACTAATGACATTTATAGAACATCACACACACTAGAGCAAATTAAACATCGTTTTAAGGGCACCTGGAACATGTCCTGGACCATAAAATGAACTTTATCAAATTTAAAAGAATAGAAAACATGTAAAATATGATGTCAAACTATTAGGGATTTGAACTAGAAATTAATAACAAGTATTTGGAAAATCCTCAGAGTTGTGGAAATTAAATAACACATTTCTAAATTGCCCATGCATCAGTAAGAAAGCTTCAAAGAAATATTTTTAAAATTTGAAATATGTGGTGACACTAGCCTGTAATGCCAGCCTCTCAAGGGGCTGAGGCAGAGGGGACATGACTTGGAGGCCAGCCTTAGCAATTTAGCAAGACCCAGTCTCCAAAAAAGAAAGGGGGAGGAGGTGAGGAGGGTGTAGGTCAGTGGTCTTCAACCCCTCGTACTGAAAAAAAATCAAGTAAATGAAAATACAGTATGTGAAAATTTTTGTGAAAACCATGCTCAGAGTCAAAGGTAATCTATTGAAGGCTTTTGTTGAAAAAAAAAAAAAGACAGAAACCAGGCAAAGAAAAGACAGAATGGCAATTATCAAGAATACAAGCAACAATAAATGTTGGCTAGGATGTGGGGAAAAGGGCACACTCATACATTGCTGGTGAGACTGCAAATTAGCACAGCCAACATGGAAAGCAGTTTGGAGATTCCTTGGAAAACTGGGAATGGAACCACTATTTGACCCAGCTATCCCTCTCCTCACTTTATAACCAAAGGACTTAAAATCAGCATCTACAATGACACAACCACATCAATGTTTGTAGCAGCTCAATTCACAACAGCTAAATTATAAAACCAACCTAGGATGAAGGGATGAATGGATAAAGAAAATGTGGTGTGTGTGTGTGTGTGTGTGTGTGTGTGTGTGTGTACACACACACACACAGTGATATTACTCACCTTAAAGAGAAATGAAATTATGGCATTTACTGGTAAATGGATGGAGCTGGAGAGTATCATGCTAAGTGAGATAAGCCAATCCCAAAAACCAAAGGCAGAATATTTTCTCAGATATGTAGATACTAATTCACAAAAAGGGGCGGGGCTAAGGAAGAATACAGGTACTTTGGATTAGGTAGAGGGGAGTGATGGGAGGAGAGGGGTATGGGGGTAAGGATAGTAGAGTGAATCCCACATTACCCTGTGTACATATGTGATTACATGACAGTGTGGTTCAACATCATGTACAACTAGAAGAATGAGACATTAGACTCCATTTATGTGCAGTGTGTGAAAATGCATTCTACTGTCATGTATAACTAATTAGAACTAATAAAAAAATTTAAAAGATGAAATGGAACTTATATAAAAAGGAAAGAAATAATAAAGAATAGAAGCAAATAATTACATAGAAACAAATAAATCAAAAATTTTTAAAAAAAGCAATATTATCAGAAACACAAGAAGTAACAAGTTCTGATGAGGATATGGAGAAGGGGGCATATAAGTTAATAAAGCCATTGTGAAGAACCATATGGAGATTCTCAAAAAAATAAGAAATATTCAGAACTCTTTAATATAGCTAAAATTATTTCAAAATAGAGTTAAATGAAAGGATAGTATGTTAATGGCTTACAGCACATAAGAAGTTAGTTCATTAGTTCCCCTAATGAACTTGGGGGACATTAGGGGAAGAGCAGAGGAAGGTGCCCTCCTGGAGACAGAGGGAAGGCTCAGGGCAGGAGCAGAGCCCCAGGAGGGGTGTGTCTCATGCACACGGAGGTGGAGGCTAGGATCTCTCGAGGAGCCTTCTTGCAGAGCCTTCTCCTGTGAATGCAGAAATGGGTCCAGGGTCAGCCAGTCTTCTGAGGTCAGCGCACTCCACAGCTCCAGCAGGCCCTAGGATGGGCAGAGTATTGTGACTGAGAGGCAATGATGACTTTGAAAATAACTCTGAGGCTGTGGAGGCAGTAAGGAGCAGTTCTCTCCTCAGCTGCTCTTGAGAAAAATGAAGAGAGAGTTCGGGTGAGTTGTCGAGAAAGAGTTGTTGGAGTGGTCAGGACATGATTTTTCTGGTTCAGGTTTCCACCTAGATTACAAAGCAATGGCTGTAG
This sequence comes from Ictidomys tridecemlineatus, assembly GCF_052094955.1. Classification (NCBI taxonomy): domain Eukaryota; kingdom Metazoa; phylum Chordata; class Mammalia; order Rodentia; family Sciuridae; genus Ictidomys; species Ictidomys tridecemlineatus. Next base: position 228,007,960 of record NC_135478.1, read on the forward strand.
GCTTTGAACAGGTTGTCTTCCTGTGAAGAGGATCAACCCTTGCTGTCTTCTCATAACCTGGACTTGGAAGAAAGCAAATAAATATCACTTCAAACTGCTAAAGAAGGAATAAAAAAGAAAACTGAAAAATGATTGCCATGATAAATTTCCCTGGCATATTTAGTGTCATTCTTTCCTGAAACATTTGTCAAGGAGACGTTGATGAGGACCGGACCATTTCACACACTTAGGTGTGCTCCCTGAATCATTTTAAAAGAGGGAGTTTCAAATGCAGATTAATAAATTACCCATGCAAGTCAGGATAAGGAAGCGCCATGATTTTTTCTGGGTCCATTGCACATCTTGCCTGGGCACACTGAAGTCTTTCACCAGTTCCGAGTTAGCTGCCCATTGTATTCCTTTCCTGTTGTTTTAGTCCAAGATGAAAAATAGCCCAGCAGTTTGCTTAAATCCCTTATTAATCCTTGATCAGAATCCCTAGGGGCTGCAGGGGAAGCCATTCCTGCAGAGAGGCAGCTTGGCAGGGAGTGATTGGCAGGGAAGATGTTCTGGAGGGGGCACACTGGCCTTTTATCTGGCTGGGTGCCGTGAGGAAGCATCTCCTGTGGTTCTCCTCGGGGCACGGGGAGCGGTTGGGGGTGTGTGCTGCTCACATCACCCCTCCACACACACACACACACTCCTCACTGCTCATCAGCCCCCTTGAGGGAAGACAGGCACAGTTTGTCCATGAAAGCGTCTGCGTTCTTCCCTGCGGATCTCCTAGGGAAGAGGGAGGAAGGCCGATTGGTTTCTTGTCACTCTGTGTTCCTCACATAAGCCACCCCTTATGACGCTGAGATGCATGGAGATGTGAAGCAGTTTCCAGGCACCATAAAAGGCCTTGGCGGGGTGAAGTCATTTCCCTGTGAATCTGCCTCAGCATCGCAGTCTGTCACTCCTTTATGGAGAAATAGATGACACCTGGCGAAAATAACAAATTCAACCATCGTAAGGATGATTGAAACTTAGCCTATTATGAGATGTTACTGAAGATTTTTTTGTATATTGAATCTGTCAAGTCATAAAGCAGAATCTGGAGAAAGTTATAGGCCCTTCCCCCAGAGGACGTGCATACCTGTTGGATGTGAGCGTCTTATACTTCTCATAACTGTTCCATCTACAGGGAACAGTCCACCACTGGACACTGCACCTTCTGTATCAGCTCCAGTTTGTTTGGAAGGGTTTCATCCAGTCCCATCTTTGGGCTGGACTCTGTGTCCTCCAGACCAATAACATCTTCCCTTACCCACACCACAGTGACCCGTTAGTTCCAGGAAGTTAGGCAGTTAATCCTGACATTCCCCAAGCATGGCTCAGGCATGGCCCAAAGATCTTAAACAGCAGGCTATTTGCTGGATATCCAAGACACAGCTGCTGTCCCTCCCGTGGCTGGTGGGAAGCTGAGAATAACAGAGTTCCAGTGTTTGCTACGGAGGAGGCTCACCCTGGTGCATGGTGATGGAGCTGTCAGCCAGAGGCAGGCACAGTGAAGGGGTTACAGGGGATGAGACTGCAGGCCCCTGGATTGGGAACACAGCCAGTTCCTTATGTGAGCTCACCTCCTTCAGCCTATGGGTGCTTGTGGGTGTTGGTGTCTGTTCCTGGAAACGCAGAGTCCTAAGTGACTGTTACAGAAGTGCTAGTTAGGTGGTGAGGCAGGTGGGGAGCTGAAGGAAGGGCTGGCTGTGGTGCTGTGGCAGGCTGTTCTGTGTGTGCACAGAGCTGTCACACACCCAGAGCCGTGCCATGTTTCTCAGGAAGGCAGCCAGCCTCAGGCCCTGCTCCCCTCTCGTCATCAGTCTTAGTGAGTGAGTGCCAGGACCTGGTCACATCTAGCAGCCTAGGAGAGAGGGACAGGCTGAGTGAGGGACCAGGCCACCTGCAGCCTGGCTGCACCAATACCAGCTGCTGCACCTGAACAGACGTCCAGCTGTCCCCGGCTCTGGGGCATCCCCTGGGAGGTTGACCACTCCTGCAGGTGACAGGCTGGCAGCCCTGTGAGGCGTCACCTGCTTCACTTCATGAAGGAGAAGCGGGGAACCAGCAAACCTTCAAAGCCAGCTTGGAGTGCAGTACCAGGCACATCTCAGACACATCGAAGGACATGGCCAGGTGTGCAGGCACTGGGTCAGGTGTCCCTGACTGTCACTGTCACCTCTCATTTGGGGCATGTCCTAAAATCAGTATTAGTTATAAAGATATGGAAGCTGAAAATACACGTGTTTGATACCTTTTCCTCCCAGCTCTGGTAAAATGAGGGGAGGAGCTTGATACCCCAGTGCTAGGTGCTGGAGAGCTTGCCCGCACGCTCCTCCCCAGGGCTCCACAGAGTATTCACAGAACCATTGTCCCAGGAGCCCCCACTGAAAACAACTTCCATGTCCATAAAGGCGGTGGGATAAATACACTGTAGTATTTTTAATATACTAGAATGTGGTTCATCTCACTTTTTTAAGTAATTTTTAAATTTGCTTTAATTAGTTATACATGACAGTAGAATGCATTTATGCACTTTGATATATCATGCACAGATGGGGTATAATTTCTCATTTTTATGAGAGTACATGTTGCAGAATCATATTGGTCAGGTAATCACATTCATACATAAAAGAGTAATGTCTGCTTCATTCTACTATCTTTCTCATCCCCACTTCCCCTCCCTTCCCTCCCATTCACTTTCCTCTACCTGATCTAAGGTAATGCTATTCTTCGCTAGTGCCTACTGCCTTATTGTGAATTAGCATCCACATATTAGAGAAAACATTTGGCCTTTGGTTTTGTGGGATTGGCTTATTTTGTTTAGCATGATATTCTCCAACTCTATTCATTTACTGGCAAATGCCATAATTTCACTCTTCTTTAAAGCTGAGTAATATTCCATTGAGTATATATACCACATTTTCTTTATTCATTCACCTATTGAGGGACACCTAGGTTGGTTCCATCATCTCACATTTTTAAGGGAACTAATTCATAACTTCTCTGCTAACACCTCCTATGGTGCTTGGAACAACAGTCACTCTATAGATGTAGTTTGTGCTCAGTGCAGTTAGTACTCAGGGAATAAACTAAATGACTCCCTCCTTCTCACCACGTGGAACGTGGCACATGTAATCAAGGTGCACCAACAAACATGGTGAACCTGTCATCAGCATTTGGGAGGAACACTGATGTCATCTAGCCCATCTTGTAAATCCTAACTCATCAACCTGGAAGCAAAATATGTATTTGATGTACTTAGCACAAACTTAATTGTAGCACTCAGAGTTTCTGAATTGCAATTATGTGATGGTAAAAATGATAGAGAACATTGTCTGCTGATGGATTCTATCTTGCTTATTAATATTTAGCTGGCATTCAGCCTGTAATAACTTATATCACTGAGAAGAACCAAATTGTTTGAAAGATAGACATTTGATAATCCTGAAGTTTTCAGTTAACTGTTTTTGAAGAATTAGCTTTGCAGGATATATTGTGATAAAAACGGCTTAATCTCAGATGAAGGCATGAGTATGACTTCCGTTTTAAATCTTTACCTCCCACAGAGTTAAATTGCAGTGAAGCTCATAAAAATCGTTGTCTGTAATTGATGGGACATTGGACTTTTAATGATATGCTTAGGAGTAGGAAAGGACCTAGTGGTCCATTACTAATAGGTCACCAAAATAAGGTCATTGTTTCTGTTATTTTTTCCCCGAATCCTAAATTTTATAGGGAACAGGCACATGGATAAAGTTATGAAGTAGATATCGATTTTATTCGTGTTTACTAGATTTGAATAAAACAATTTAAGGAAACTCTTAAATCCTTAAATATCAGATCAAAGTTGAAGACTGAGTAAGCACCTTAATCGTTGCGAGGTAAAATCTTCTGTAGTAGCTAACAGATTCCCAGGTAGCCAGGGTACTGGGGGGAAAGGAGGCTGAAACTGCCTCCAGCTTGTGGTCACCCATACGCCTGGGTAGTGGGCCCGCCGAGTGGACAGTGGACGGCAGCTTTTCTTGTTGCATCATTCTTGTTTTGTTTGTTGGTTTTAATGTGTGGATAATGACAACTGGGACCCGGACTCAGTTCAGAGCCTCAGGGGTGTCAGAGAGAAGCCTGAGAGACAGGAGCTGGCCGCCGTGGACTTTCACAGGCCCACCTGTCCATTCCACTGCCTGTTCCTGCACCCTCTGCTCTGCCCCTTCGTGGTGTCCACTCTCCCCAAACAGCAAGCAGTGCCGTCTGCAGACTGAGCTCCCGAGGGAGGCTCCTGCTTTCCTTATGGTGCAGCCAGACTGTCGCAAGGCCTGGCAGGTAGGGTTTAGTGCACGTTTGTTGACTGAATTAATGACACACAGTTTATATTTGGGAGGACCAGTTTTGTCCCCCTCCCACCTTTTCCCTTTATGAGTCTCTTCACACATTTCCCAGGTCTCCTCATTTTTTATTTTCTTTTCAAATTTTAATATGCTCCATTTTTAAATTTGTGAAATGTTTCCTTTTTAACGTCATGGCCGTGTCTTGCAAATTCACTTAAAATTCTAAATAACTTCATTTTGAGTTCTCTCACTGACAAGTGGATGCTGTCTTTATTTTTACAAGTGTTCTTTTGTATCTTTAGTGGTGCTTGCCTTCTTCCTATAGGAATGAAAAACAAATGTGTAGAATTTGAGAACTTCAGAGCTTATGCTTTTGAGTGTAATGTTTTATCCATTGGGGACCCTAACTGAATGTATTTTCCAAGACAGCATTGACTTGGTGCATTTATTTTGTACTTGGCTATGTGGTGAACTTGGACTAACAGGTGGCTTCTTAGGTCTTGAGTATTCTTGCCAGACATTCACAGCCCTTCCCCTTCTCATTTGCAATATTTATACTTCAGTATTCTTATATTAACCCTTTAGTGTTATTAATGATCCATGACTAGAAATATCTGTTCAAAGTAGTGATCTCATTAGCAAATAAGGGATTACACTATCAATACAGGTGTGAGCACAGTGAAAATAGTGTGAACTGTCACACAGCATGTCTCAGATGACAAACACCATAAACATGCTCACAACCATAGTAGTTAAAACAATAGAAATTAAAATGAAAGTGCTACATTGGTCTGTCCACTTGGGCAAATCGTTGCTTTTATCCTTTCCAGTCTGTCAGTGTGGCAAACACTTGCTGGCTGGGAGCAAGGGGTGAGCGCACTCCAGGCCTGCATTGGCAATGAGTGTAAAAATCCGGGTGTGGGGGTGTGGGTGCAAATCTCCTTTAAGAAATGGGTCTTGAAAAAGTAATTGGAAAAATACACAAAAAAACATTTGTAGAGAGATGTTTATTAGAATAGAGTGCAAAGGAAATGATGTAATATCCAAATTGAAGAACATCTCTGAAGTCTTGTTTCTTGCACATGCAGCATAATTGAGGAAAGCACTGTTTGTTTTTAAAGATCAGGTATTGGTATGTAAAGTTTTAAAAGCAGGCGTGCTGTGGTTGGTTGAGCCCTTGCGTTTGAGTGATTTGCACTTGTTAGCCTTGAGCTTATTGGCCTTGTCTGCTGTCTCTCATGAGCTATGAGCTGGAAGTGCCCTCTTCGTGGGACCCAGAGGTACATGTTGGGAACAGGCCTGAGGAAGGAGAAACCTGGGGCCTCCTGTATCGGTGGCTCAGCTAGCCAGCCTGAGGGCACCAGTGCTGAGCCACCCACCTCTATGCCCCAGTTTTTCTCTAATGACAGGGAAAATTAATTCGAATTCTTTAAGACTTGGAGAAAAATCGTATTTGCAGACGTTAACTCTGAGAACCTCAAAGCTATCTGAATGCATTAGTTTTGGGTCATGGCTTTGAGGGTATTCTTTTTCTCCTTTACGTTTTGTGACATGCCCAACCACTTGTCAGAACTGTCCCTGGGAGAACCTGTCTGAATCTGGAAGTGTGGATCCACTGGCATTTGTAGCATTTGATGAGCTATAATTTGTGCTGCCAGTTAATGACCTGTTCACGATTAGGTGATCTGAGGAGTTCCTGGGTAAAGGTCTGTAGTCATGCTGGGAGAAAGAGCCAGATGACATGGTGCCATTAGCTCATTGGTTCCAGAGCTCATCAGCTCAGGGCCCACTCTGGCACTGCCATAGCTGACATTTCAGTCCCCGGGAACCACATGTGCTTTCCAGTGGATGCACCACAGTAGGCGCTGGCCAGCATGGTTCAGCGGTCGTTGCCAGCACCTGCGAGCACCAGCTCAGAGTTCCACTATCAACACTGAGTGCTGTGACGTTCAGTTCACACCTTGTGTAACACCAAGAAATTGTTAACATCACTGCTGTCCCATGGGAAAAAATCCAGGTGTCAATAGCAGCGCATATGAGAGGCCGTCACTCAAGGTCTTCATGGCCCACAAGAGAACAGGAGGGTTAGGCACTGTGTTTTCTCTGAATGTCTTAATATACAATAGGTTGTGCCTTACAACTGATGAAGTCTTGGAGTCAGTCTAATAAAGAACATAATTGTGACTTGCCCTTTGAACCCGAAATAAAATTCACAAATAGTAAAACTACCTACTTATGTAATTTTTGAGAACAGATGTAATTGCCTCCTTCCACAATACAGATGAATGAATGGATATCAGTGTGTATTCACCATGAAAAGGACTTGGCAGTGCCATACCTGAATACAGAATGAAGCTGTCAGGTGTCGTTTCTACCTGTGGTGAATAGCATCAGATTTAGGAGAAACGAGACAATCAGAAGCTATTATCAAAGGAGAAGCCCAGGAAAATGGAAGACATAGGCACACTCGGATGCTGGAGTGAAAAAGGAAAGCTGTGATAAAGAATGGCAGGTGAGATTTATTTGTATTGATCAGCAAAAGAATAAAATAACCTTAATTGAAGTGAAGATAATACATTTGGAAAATTATAAACTGTTGAAGGGGAAATGATGAGGAAGTGCTTTCACAGAGGAGCTGGGACTCATTTACAAATATAATATCAACATAATTGTCTTTGTTATGACATGGGACGGGTTAGTGACAAACAGCATGGAAAACATGTTTTTCGATAGGGGGTCCTGATAGAAGTCCAGGTGTGCATTCTGCTCCCAAGAACTTAGACTTTGGAAATAATACGCAGCCTTCTCCAGAGGTCCACCAGGAGCACCGTAAAATCGGAGCGTGCAGAGAATTTGCGTGTGGACCTCTGGGGATGTTATCAGAGTGCAGAGATGGGCATCACAGTTCACTGCAAGTGAATAAATAATTTCAGCAGCTAACTTTCATAAAATGAAGTTGTATCATTGTGCTATATAATTATTTAAATGTAGGAACTGGCAATAATACGAAATATTTTTAAGAAGCCATCTTTATTAGTGATGTTCAAAAAGATCCCTGAATCTCATGTGGCTGCTCATGTAATTGTGTTTGGTTTGAGTCTCCTAAAAGGAGTCTCCAGTCTCCTCTCTACATCATTGCCATTGGATCCATATGCTCCTGCAGAGCTTTTGTGATTGCTCTTTTCTGCTGAAAGTGAAATTGGAAGCTTCGTCATACATCGAGTGGATGTATGAAGTGGCCAAATTATTCCATTATTCAAGACAGTATCTTTAATTCATGTGAGCACTCTTCTCCATAACAATATTTTGAAACACTTGTACTTTTATGAAGGTTCTGGTAAGGCATTTCCAGGGTGATTGTGTCCCCATATGTTAGTAAGATAGCTTACACACCAGGTTTCATCATCTGAGACATTCGAAGCTCATGAAGAGATGAGGGGCAGTTTTGTTCTGCAGCATTGACCTGTTCATTGAAGAATAGTTAAAACACCCCCTGATCTGCAGAGTGCCAGCAGCACCCTGACCAAGAACACTCAAGTTTTTAAAACACTCCTCTCTGGGCTGGTGTGGCACCCATGAGAGTGGCTGCAATCCCTAGCCTTGAAGCTTGGAGTAGAAAGCAAGTAAAAGAGGAAACCTAAGTCCACTCCCCGGGCTCTAGTTGAACACTACTGTCATACAGGGTGTTACTTACGTACCCTAGTAGGCCAAGAGTTTGTTCCCCAGGTTGGATCCTTCCATAAGTCAGCTCAGGAGATTAGGAAACAAGATTTTAACTTGGGAGATCCCTCACTGCAAATTAGGACCTGATGTTTAGCCAGAGATACAGTTTCTTCACAATGATGTGCAGCTATTCTGCAGAAAGGAGCCCACAGGCTTGTCCACCTGTCCTCATTACTGCACCCCCAATACCTTAAGATGCTCTTCAGCCACCTCCTCCACCATCTTCCTCCACGAAGGATTCCTCCAATAGACTGCAGCTGAGACTTGTCAAATTATCAGAGAAAACAGCCAGCCTCCTGCCTTCCACACAAATGGACAAACGGGTCACGTTCTTGGCCTCCCTGGCTCACTCACTTCACATTCTTGAGAGTGCCCTCCAACTGTCCTAACGAGGCTCCCAAGTCCCAGGAAGCCTCAGTGCCCATGTTCTGCCTGAACAGAGATGGGAGACAAGAGGCCCAAGATTCCTGCTGACCTGGGTGACAGTGTGGCAGTCCCCAGCCCTAGCACAGGGTTAGCAGGGAGATGGAAGGCCTTTGCAGGACCCTGGAAAGCCCTGTGCTCCCGGGGACATGCCTGAGACTCGTGCTCTTCATGTGTGTTCACTGTGCCTGGAACATAACACTTAAAAATATTTATATTAACCCTCGCCAGGTCTAAATTGGTTTGCAATATTTGTGCTTCAATGTAATTTCACTTCACATTTTATGTTAGGTTAAGCTTTTGAAAGAGATCTTCCTGTTTTTGTCCCTGTGCCCTCACAGTGAAAAGTCGGAGGAGCCATCAAATGATGACATACCCCGTTTCGGTGACTCTTGGATGCTTGCCTTGCCAAGGCTTATTGGGAGAGAGTCTTTCCCTCACCACGTCACACCCAGCTTCTTCCTCCCTCCAGGTGTGAGGTCTGGGGCCTGGTCAGCGTGCTCCCAGGACTAGGGAAGTGAAGACAGGGTGAGGGTCGTGTGTCTTCAAGAACCTGGTTGGCCACCTTGGCGAAGCTTAGGGGGCATCATGTGATCTTCCATTTGGTGATGCAGTTAAATGTAGATCTGTTAATTATAGTCATTCTCTTGTTTAAATCTGGGCTAAATTAATTTGATGTAAAAGTCTCAGAAACATTTGGAGAAATGTGTTTTACCACCAATTTGGGGGTTTCATCAATATTCTTAACCAAGGTTCCTCATCAGTAAGCTAGAAGACAGGCCTGAGGAGCCTGTGCTATGTTTCAGTGTCCCTGAGGGTGAAGCAGTATCAACTAAACACAGGTTTGTGACAAGGGTACTCAGGATTACAGAGTTTGCAGCTCAGTGTACACGTTCTGCCCACTCACGCCTCCAGATGAGTCCAAAAGCCAGTTTTCAAGTAGTCTAAATAATGATCATGTTCCTACAATGGCAGCAACCTGCCTGAACCCATAATGTAAGTTAAAGCATGATAGAGGGCTGGGGTGTGGCCTGTGGTGGAGCATGTGTGGGCCTGGGTTTCACCCCAGTGCCAGGTGGGCACACACCCCACAGCGGAAGACGAGGGCTCATGCGCTGCAGGCTTGACTGTGAGTAAGGCAGGGTGCTGTTCCATCTCTCCTCAGAGAGGGACTCACCTCGACTTCCTGGTAACGAGTTCCTCCTGTTTGTAAGGCACATACCCTTTCCTTGTTCATCAGCTTCATTTTGCTGGAATCGTTCAGCGTGAATTCTTTCATTACTTTTCCTTTCCTCTTTGTGAGGTACAAGTGTGCTAATGTATTCTGTTTTCCTATATCCTTTGCATTTTCATTTCTGTATGAATTTTAGAATCAACTTGTGAATATCTACAAACACTATTTTGGGATTTAGATTGAAATTAGGTTGAATCTGTAGAAATTCGGGGAGAATCAGCACCTTATCAGTATTCCGAACCAGTAATACTTACATGGCCTGTTAATTTCAGAAGAGTCTTGTCTGGGAGACTGTGAAACTGGTAATATTCACTTCTTGAATGCTTGCTAGATTCACCCTAGAGGTCCTTTGAGCCTGTAGTTTTCCTGGTGGAAAGGTGCTCAGGAACAAATTCAGTTCCTCTGGTAGACGTAAGACTGGTTAGACTGCAGATTTCTTCTTGGGTGGATTTTTGTAATGTATGTTCTTTCCAATAATGAGACCATTTCATTGATGTTGTCACGCAGTGTTTCCTGCAGTTACTCTTGATATTCATATTATCCTCACATATCTACCATGATGCCACCACTTTCATTTGTTTTGTTTGTAGGTGTTGTCTTTTGTATTTTTTTCCTGATTATTTTGGCTAGAACTTTATTTTTATTGATCTTCTCAAAGAACGAGCTCTGGTCTTATCTATTTTCTGCACTGTTTTCCCAGTTTCTATTTCATTGATTTCTACTCTGAACTTTTATTATTCCTGTTCTTCTGTTTCCTTTGATTTTATTTACTTTTCTTTTTCTAGCTTCTTAAGATAGAAACCAAGTTGTTAATTGGAAACATTTGTTCTATTCTAACATAGACTTCTTAAAAATTCTTTGGATCCTTTTATTAAGGGGAGAGAGATAATGGAAACCCCCTCTGTTCTTTCTTTTGAGGCCTGCCTTTCCCAGCAGCAGCGTGTTTTCAGGCATATTTACTACCTAAATGGGAGTCGTTTAGGTGTTTATATATCAGATGGCATTAACAGTCAATTCTTTCATGATTGCATCATATTTTGAAACAGACTTTGAAGGCAATAACTTTCCTTTTTAAAAATATATATGTGTGTGTGTCTGTGTGTGTATATACACACACACAGACACACACACAAACACACACACACACACACATATTTTAGTTGTAGGTGGACACAGTGCCTTTATTTTATTTTTATGTGGTGCTGAGGATCAAACCCAGTGCCTCACGCATGCCAGATAAGAACTCTACCACTGAGCCCTAACCCCAGCCCCAATAAATTTCCTTTTAAGAATTTCTCTAAAAGAATAACACAAATATCGTTTTCATTCCTTTCAAAATCATTCATAATTTTTTCACTTCTTTTTTGATTTCTGTATTATTTGAAGAAGTTTAGTTTACTTTCTTTCTTTCTTTCTTTTTTTCTTTTTGATACCGGAGATTGAACTCAGAGGCACTAAACCACTGAGCCACATCCCAAGCCCTATTTTGTATTGTATTTAGAGAGAGAGTCTCACTGAGTTGCTTAGTGCCTCACCACTGCCATGACTTTGAACTCGCGATCCTCCTGTCTCAGCATCCCAAGCTGCTGGGATTACAGGCATGCGCCACTGCACCCAGCATCTGGTTTACTTTCCAAATATTGAGACCTTTTCTGGAGACCTTGCTGTCACTGGGTTCTGATTTATTCCACTGGAGCCAGATCACACACCTCTGTGACTGGACTTCTTTTAAATAAGTTACAAGACTGGTTTGATGGCCCAGAATGGGGTCTGTCCCGAGGAGTGTTCTGGGTGCAGTTGACCAGGTGGCACATTCTCCTGTGGTGGGTGCTCGTCATGAAGGAGACGGTGCTGGGTGACGCCGAAGCTCCTGGGCTCCACATCCCCATTTACTTGTTCTCACCATTGTTGAGAGAGAGGTTCTGTAGCTGCTGTTATAGATTTGCCAGGTTCTCTCTGTGGGCCGAACAGCTCGCTGTATTTGAAACTGTGCTATCAATTGCGTAAATGTTTAGGGTTGTGGACTCCTGACAACTTTGTCATCACAACATGACCTGTTTTCTCGTAATATGCTTTGTTTTGTAATCTACTTTATCTGATGTTGGTGCAGCTGCTCCAGCATTTCTTTGACCAATGTTAATATGGTATTTGGGGAAGCATATGATTTTATCCCAATGGAAGGCCGGCCCTTATCTCTGGGAACCTCAAGATCCCTGAGATTTCCTGAGTCATGGAGGAACTTGTCATTCACACTGGGTCTGGGGACCACAGCTGATCTTCCATGCTGACTGTGTGATCCATGCTGAGAATGTCACAAGTGGCCTCTGGGTGAGCTGGAGATGATGCTCAGGGAGCCACCAGGCCCACACAGTGAAGCCTCAGGAAAACCCTGCTGAGCCTCCTGGTTGGCAGGAGCTGCGTGAGCTGCTACATGTCCACACAGGAGGTTATGATGGGCAGGACAGAGGGAAGGGAGACAGGTAGAAAGACCACAGAATGGAAGGGAAAAGACCCCGTAGCTGCAGATCTAAAACCCTCAGCAGACTTATCTGTTTTTTCCTCCAGGCCTGTCACTTTCAAATTTCTGAGAAAACTACAAATCTTAGGACTTACTCTACCCACTCATCTATGAAAATTCTCTCATTTTGATTGAAGTTTTAGAGTACTGTGAGGATGTATTTTCAGATTAGATAAAGCAAAGATGTGCTTTAAGAAACCTGTAATAAAGGCACATTCCAAAGCCTGTCTAGACGGAGGAGGTGGTGTGAACCTGAAGACCCTGGAGGGGACCGCAGCTCCCTCAGTGCCCATGATCAGAGAGCCGAGCTCACCAGGCCCACCTCGTGCCCACGTGCCTTCCCAGCGCCCCCTCACCAAGTCCTGAGGCCCCAGGAGCCCTTCTCCCCCTGCAGATGGCCCCTGTTCTCTGAGGAGGCATTTCTTCACCTCTCATTTTCTAATAAAGCCCTTCCTCTTTGCTAAGACCTGATGCCCTGTTGTTCTTTTCTGTGACTGGCCTATTGAACCTATCAGTGGACAATGCTGGTGCCCACAGCCAGCGGTTCTTGTGATGCTTTGACAGCCGTTAGTCTTCCCGGTATTCCACTGTCTTCTGACTTCCAAGTGGCTCCTGCAAAGGGTTCTGCTGATCGGATTTTCAGTGCTTGGTTATCTGACTTCTTTCTTCTGGAAGTTTGTTTTTGTCCTTTAATTTTGAACTTCTACAGTTTAGGTGTGAATTGTCACCTGGCTAATTTTTCTTTTGCTGTGACTTGAGTAGAGTTCATATTGCTTCCTGAATATGAGGCCTGGTGGCAATAGCCAGTTCCTGAAAAACCCCACCTTCCTGTTTTAATGCTTCTGCACGCCTGCCCCGTGGCCTCCCTCAAGAAGTCTTTTATAACTTCGCAGTCTTCTCCATGTTTCTGCTTTACAACTTACATTTTTTATGGGTCTGAATTTTAGTATTTATGTTCTTTTTAAAAACTCACAATCAGTTCTGTTTAATCTATTGGTTTATTTGAATCACTTTTCCATTTCTAGAAGTTGTCTTTGAGCTTTTTCCAAACTCTTCATTTTGAGTCTAATCATATATTAGAGTCATTTTCATCATTTGAGCTTGTTAGAAAGCCGTGTGTATGTTCTGTGTCTGCTCGTTCAGACCTGGCCTGCTCGGAGTCTGACTTCTCCTGTTCTGCAGGCGCCTCTTGCCTCTGGTATTTGGTGTCTTTTCAGTTGGTCGCCATCACCTTATGCAATTCTGTGCTCCTTCATTGTCCTTCTGACCTGCTGCAGGCTCCATCAGAGGGAGACCCTCTGTGCTTTGCTCATCTCTGCACATCCCTCTCTATAGTCGGACCTCAAAGACACTCCTATCTGAATGGACAGGGACTGCTCAGGGCTCTTGGGAGGGAGGCACTGACCTGGAGCACCTTTTCCATGAGGGAGAGACTTAGGGGCAAAAACAAAGTGTTCAGAATTTTCTTCTTGTCTCATCACATGTTTCTCGGTCAGATGCAGCAGACATCACTGGCAAAGGCACAGGGTTGTTAAGACTTTTGTGGGGCTGGGTGGAGCCCCTTCCTCTGAGGTCCTTCCTGGGCTGTGAGATATGGAGGGGACCTAAGTAACATTGGGATAGGTGTTGGCAGCTGGCTCTTGTTTTCCATTTTTCTTTGAAGGAACATTTCTTAAGTGTGTATATGTGCTGCACTGGCTTTTGTGCTGGACATAGTGGACGCAACCTGGCCCTCGGGGCTCACACACGTCCCTATGCAGTGCACCACGTGAATCCACTGGAGCCTGTCTACCATACTCATCATAGTATGGCAAGCTCCTCCTGGTAGAAATGTTTGAAATTTGCCCATTCCATTAAAAGGACATTTTCTTCAGTGATCATTAATTATATTAAGATGGATTTGCACCATTGAGACTGGATTAACTGTCTCTATTCTTCTAATAATGGTACATTTGTAATTTTAGATAAGAAGGGAATTATCAATTCAATTTGACCATAAACTGTATCTCAGAGACTAAAAGTGATAGTAGCAAGTCATCTTGTATGAATACTGTAGAATATTCTTTTTATTGTTAAAGTTGTTTGTGATACTTTGCTTGTGTGGCAAGCAGTTGGTGGTGGGAGGAGAGTGTGCAGCACCTCTGAACTAGAGCCCTGACGCTTCTTCATATCACCTTAATGTCTGGGTGGAAAACTGTATTCTTTTAAAGAGCATTTTCTTTTCAAATTGCAAAAACAAAGCATATTTTATTTTTCAGTTTCAACATTAAGAGATATATCTAGTACTCACAAAGAACAAACAAGAAAGCCAAGTTTGAAAACTCAGAATGGCTCAAGACAATGCTGGGCATAAGCCACGCATCAAATCTCTTTCTAAGTGCTCTGTCTAGCACTGGTCCCTCCAGTCCCCTCTGATCCCCACACCATACACCAAAGGCAGCAGGCTTGCAGTTGTAGAGGAAAGGAAGAGTATTGGGTCATGAGTTCTGTATCCTGCATGAAGGGTTCCTCGGAGTAGGACCAGGGGGAGGGTGGCAGGAAAGGGCTGCAGCACCTGCCGTGCAGGGGCACTACTGAAGCTGACGCATCCCTGGGCTTTTGAGGGCAGAGCAGGAGCCTGGGGACCCTATGCTGGGAACAAAAAAAGGGAAAGAAAGAAACTGAAAGTGGTCTCATGGCAGAGTTTGGAAACTCTTTTGGAGGATGTAGAAAACTGTGGGAACTCTCCCCAGCAGGTATGTAAACAGAAAACCATGCATTAAAATTCAGAGGTTCCTTGAGGCCGCTTCTGCCCTCCGTCCGGTCGGTGGTGGTTCATTAAACCCGGCTCTCCTTTTCCACCCTTACCCTCTCTTTCTGAAGTCTTCACACATCTAGTATGTCACTGTATTTTCAAACAAGTTCTGTTCAGGAAGAAGGGCAGATATGGATCTTATCTCTACCACAGGTGGGGAAGCACACAGGAAGTTCAGTGACTAATTCAGGACCATGGTCAGGGGGCCGCAAGGCTGAGTCCTTGAATTGCTCAGAGCTGGAGCTCAGAAAGCTTCCACCTGCTGCTGGAATTCTGTGCAGCCCCGTTAGCCAGCTTTGGAGAGCACACACCTAACTCCACATGACACTGCCACACCTTCTATAACCCCCAGCTGCTCTGCTTCCTCACCTGTGACGCGGGAACAAAGATCCCCAGCACTGAGGTTCCTTCAAGGGTTCAGTGAGGTTGAAAGAAGTAATGGAAGCTCCAGCTCCAGGTCCAGGGCTCGCCTGTGCCTGCCGGTGGAGAACTGGTCCCATCTTGAGTGGCCTTGAGCTTTCCTGAGGGGCTTTGTTGCTGAAATGTGAAACTCATACTGAGGCTCTAATCCAGTTAGTATTTCCAAACAAAAATTCTATTGCAGAAATTTGACAGAAGATAAGAAAGTAAAGACAAAAATATTGGCTTCTTGATGATATCTGAAGTTGGCTCATGCACTGCCTGAAGCAAGGCATCTGATTACCCCTCTTTCAGTACAAGTTATTACACTCCTTCACTAAATTATTGATGCTTCAAGTGCACTGAATTTTCATCTCTGTGATGGTGCTGCCTCCCATTTCCAGGCCTGTTCAGAAAATCCATGGGAAAAGGAGATCTTAATTCTTGTTTCTGAAGATAAAACTAGGTTCCAAAGTTATAAAATTGCATTAATCATAGATCAAGCTCCCTTATTCTTATAAATACTCTGGAAAGAAGTGCATCAGGAAGTCCTGCTGGCTCTGCTTCAGGTGTACCAGAATCTGACCATTTGCATTACCATGCTTACCACAGTTCTGAGCCACCACGGTCCCTTGCCTGGACAGCTGTCAGGGCCTCATCACGGCCTCCTTCCTTTCTCGTTCACCTCCCCTGAGTGCAGCAGACATGTGGTCATGGAAAAGCATACATGGGATCCGTCACTCCCCTCTCCAAGTCCTACATAGGCACCTCGCCCATGGGGGATAAAGCCATCCCTACCCATAGCCTGTCAGCCTCAGGGACCCCCTTGGCCACATCTCCTATCTGTCCCCACCAGCCTGCGTGTTCCACACCCCTGGACTCCTCTCCAATGCTGGACTGCCCAGCCCACAGTGTTTGTTCCCAGCCCAGATAAACTGATGGTTAACTTAATTTGTCAGCTTAACTGGGCCCTGGAGCACCCAGGTTGAACCCCACGTCTGAGTGTGTTTGAGTGTTTCTAGATGAGATGACCATTTGCATCTTGGGATGCAGTCAAGTGTGAGTGGGCACCCCCAGTCCACCGAGGGCCTAAGTGGAACAAAAGGTAGAGGAAGAGGAACGTGGCCCTTCACTGCCTGCTGGCCTCAGCTAGGATGAGTCTTATCTCCTCTGGACCCCAGACTAGGATTTTAACCAATGGCCACCTAGTGCCCAGGTCTTTGAACTTGCACTAAATTACACCTCCAGAGGTTTTAGGTCTCCAGCTTGCAGACAGCAGGTCATGGGACCTCACACCCTCCATGATCATACCATCCAGTTCCTCAAAACAAATCTCACATGCATGAGTGAAAGATTAATGTGTGTGCACACATGTAGATGAAGATACCTAGCTAGAGAGAGAGAAGTATCTCTTTTCTATATTGTACATTACATAAAATAATCTCCTTTCCTATAAATTAATATATATACATAAATATATGTAATTTATGTAAAAGCAGATTCTTATAATTAAGAAGACAGTTTATGTATAAACTTATATGAATTTATTAATACATAAACTTATTAATATAAGTTTATGTATAAACTTATATTAATTTATTATATATTTCATATATAAAGTATATAATTATATATGTATGTAAAAAGAATTTATAAGCTTTAAAAGGCTGTATGTGTATAAAGCATATATGTGAATGTACATTTAATGTATATGTATATATGTATGTAAAGCTATGTATATACTAATTTAGACATAAACCTATGCACATGTGTGTGATAAAGGGACATATGTATAACTTCTTTGGCTCTTTTTCTCTCGAGAACCAGGCTGACAGACCCTCCTTTCCTTCAAGAGCCTGCATGCCTTATTCCCAGCAAGGTCAATTCTTTGCTCAGATGTTCGCTCTTAAAGATCTTTCCTGCACCTGCTCACAGTTGCTCCATGCTCCCTAAGGCTCTTGAGAACTCTTATCTGTCTCCACTTGTGTTCTTTGTTACAACACCACAGTTCATTAATTGTAATGCAAAGATTTTTTTCCAAATTTTAGTCTCTCTGAAATTGGGATGCATCAGGGGAAGTGGTGATACTGTTGCTGTTGTTGTAGATTTGCATCAACACCTGCAGCATGGGTGTCAGAGGCTGGTGGGAACACCCACAGCGGTGATGCTGCGGAAGTTGGCGTGTACTCTCCCTTGGTCTGCAGGGAGGAGTGATTTGGAAGAGGCGGCCCCGAGGGTGAAGGTGTTCTAGAAATGCAGCAACAAACCCGTCTTGTTTATGTTTTCCTTTCTAATTATTGACAAGGATGATATGTGACAATAAAATACAAACAGATGTGCTCCTCTAATAAATATTTACATGAATTTAAAGTGTCAAGATGGAGCCTCTTTCCCATGGTGCACAGAGTAGGAGTCCAGCACAACCGGAAGCCTCTGGGACTTGGTAAAATGCAGCGTCCAGTGCGCTCAGGTCTTGCCCACACTATCCATGTGGGAAGCCTCAGGGAGGACCAGCAGCACCCCTGCTGTGGGTCACGGGACTCGCCCATTGTGGTCCTGACTGCCCTCCGTCTGGCTGAGGGCAGGCTGACGTTGACAAAGAGGAAGGACGGGTGTACATAGGAGGCTCACAGTGTGGCTTTCTGTCAGCACTCGTTCCTGGTCCATGTTAATGGTGTGGTGTCTCCACATGTGCCCTTCCTGCACCGTCATCATCAACGGGACTGCAGCCTTCCACTCCCTGCTAATCCCCTCCTACCTTCAGATCGACCTTTTTTACTTTCCATGTGTTCAGGAGCACGTGTGGTTCTTGTCTTCGCGTCTGGCTTGTTCTGCCAGACGTCCAGGCTGCTTTATTCAGTGGTTTCAGAGTTTCCAGTCTTGTATTGAGGTCTTTGACCTTAGGTTGATTTTTTTTTAATAGGGTAAGATGTGGCAGGTTGGACTCTTCTGCACGTGGAGACCCAGTTTTCCCAGTGCCACTTGTTGGAAAGGCTTTTTCTGGTGTGTGTGCTGTCCATTGGTCTGTGTGTCACTGTAGCTTGTTAGTGTGTCCTGAAGTCAGGTGCTGCAGTGCTCCAGCTTTGCCTTCCTCTCTCTTGGCTGTGGTGCTCCTCCGCGGGTCTTAGGATTGCTTCCTGCAGTTGCCATTCCAGGGGTGCAAGAGTGCTTTAACGAGGCAGCGTGTCTATGATCCTAGTCTCTCCACGGCCTTTATCCTGAAGGCACGATGGCCTTCATCACATGCTTTGCCGCATCTGTTATAGTGTAGATATTGTTGTCCCCCAAAAGATCATGTGAGAGACAGTGAAGAAGTGAAGACAGCCTAGAGGTGACGCTGTTGGGTTATGAGCACCTTAGCCTAATCAGCGCATTAATTTCCTGATGGGGACTAGCTGGGTGGTCACTGTAGGCAGGGAGGGTGTGGCCAGAGGAGGGGGTAGTTGGTGGTGTGCCTTCGGGGTTTATGTTTTGTCAGTGGTGATGGAAGTCTCTTTCTGCATCGTGGGCCATGTCCTAAACTATTTTCCTTCACCACACTCTTCCACCCTGATGTTCTGCCTCACCTTGGGCCCAGAATGGAAGCCTCTGAAACTGTGAGCCCCAAATAAGCTTTTCCTCTCCTAAAACTGTGCCTTTCAGATCTTTTGGTTATAGCAATGAAAAAACTGAATAAAACAATACCTATTGAGATGACCACATTGTTTTTCTCCTTCATTCTGTTGCTTTGTGTCACACTTATTGATTTACGCATCATGACCCATCCTTTCATCCCTGAAGGTACACCAACTTGATTGATGACAGTGTTTGCTTTGTTTGATGTGCTGTTGAATTTGATTTGCTGGTGTTTTATTATTTTTGCACCTATGTTCATCAGGGATATTAACCTGTAGTTTTCAATTTTTGTTGTGTCCTCCTTGATGTCACAAGCCATCTGTGGGCTGTGTGTGGATTGTGATGCACATAGTAGCCTCTTGAGGGGACAGGCCTACCTCTGTGAACTCCCTGTTAGGGATTGAACATGTGATGCAGGTGTGTATTCACCTCTAGCTCTGCCCAAGACCCACCCAGCACCTGAGATGGGTGTGACTCACCAAGATGTCAATCAATCTGTTGACCGGAGACATCTCAGAGCAAGACTCCACCCTTGAAAAACCTTATCTCTGCTCTCTTTCTGCGGACCCTTAAAGTCAGAAGGAGCCGACACAGCGATCCCAAAGAAAAAGGGAGGCAACATGGCGGCTGGTGAGGAGGCAGCACTTTCAATACCTCCGCAGTAACGGGATCAGAGAGACCCATAAATACACCTACATGCGACCTGCTGAGGAACTTCTAGCAAAATTCCGCTGAAAGGAGACCTGCCGGGAATTACATCAAATAAATTTATAGGAGTAAACAGTAACTCAGCAGTCAAACAGAACAAGAAGCAAAATGAGCAGCATGAAAAAGCAAGGAAGAAAAGGAGTACAAACAATGCAGGGCAGCCTAAATATTCAGGAGGACCTAGAGTCATCAGAAAAATGGTCATATAAAGAACTCAAGGAATACCTTAGACAGATGGAATGGAACCTTAAAGAGGATACGAGACAGCAAATTCAAGCAGCAAAAGAAAACATCGAGAATGAATTACATAAACAGATAAAAGAAGAAGTTAAGCATCTTTATCAGGAGATAGAGATTATAAAAAAGAATCAAACAATAATCTTAGAAATGAAGGAAATTATAAACCAAATTAAAATCTCAAATGAGAGTATCACTAATAGAGTGGAGCAAGTAGAAGCCAGAACATCAGATAATGAAGACAAAATATATCATCTTGAAAAGAGTCTAGCCAACTCAGGCTGGTTAAAAATCACGAGAGAAACATACAAGAGATATATGATAATATAAAAAAAACAAATTTAAGAGTCATCGGGATAGAGGAAGGGATAGAGATTCAAACCAGGGGAATGAGTAACTTACTAAATGAAATAATTACAGAAAACTTTCCAGAAATAAAAAAGGAAACAGATATACAAATTGTAGATGCATACAGGACACTGAGCATACAAAATCACAGTAGACCAATGCCAAGACACATTGTTATAAAGATATCCAATATACATAACAAAGAGAAAATATTAAAAGCTACAAGAGAAAGGAGGCAGATTACATTCAGGGGTAAACCAATAAGGTTAAAAATGGATTTTTCATCACAGACGCTGAAAGTGAGAAGATCCTGGAACAACGTATTTCAAACACTGAAAGACAATGGATGCCAACCAAGAATTCTATATCCAGCAAAATTAAGCTTCAGGTACAACAACGAAATAAAAATCTTTCAGGATAAACAAAAGCTAAAAGAATTTGCAGCCAGAAAACCAGCATTGCAAAGCATCTTGAGCAAAACACTACACGAGGAAGAAATGAAAAACAATAACCAAAGCCAATAGTGGGATGTACCTCAGTAAAGACAGACGGAGAGGGGAAAGCTAATCATGGAGAAACAAATTAAATTAAAAAAAAGAGAGAGATAAATAATCAAACATGGCTGGAAGTACAAACCATATATCAATAGTAACTCTAAACATTAATGGTTTAAACACTCCAATAAAGCGACATAGGCTGGTAACATGGATTAAAAAAAACAAATCCAACATTTATGCTGCCTCCGGGAGACATACCTGACTGGAAAAGACATACACAGGGTGAAGGTGAAAGGTTGGGAAAAAATATACCACGCACACGGTCCTCGCAAGTAAGCAGGGGTGGCCATCCACATATTGAATAAAATCGACTTCAAGACTAAGTTAATCCAAAGGGATAAGGAAGGACATTATATATACTGTTAAAAGGAACCATTAAACAACAAGATATAACAATTATCAATATTTATGCACCAAATAATAGTGCTGCAAAGTTCATAAAACAAATTCTCCTCAAGTTCAAGAATCAAATAGACCACAACAAAATAATTATGGGTGACTTCAACACACCTCTCTCACCATTGGACAGATCCTCCAAACAAAAGTTGAATAAAGAAACTATAGAGCTCAATATCACAATCAATAACCTAGACTTCACTGACATATATAGAATATATCAACCATCATCAAGTGGATATACTTTTTTCTCAGCAGCATATGGATCCTTCTCAAAAATAGACCATATATTATGCCATAGGGCAACCCTCAGTAAATATAAAGGGGTGGAGATAATACCATGCATTTTATCTGATCATAATGGAATGAAAATGGAAATCAATGATAAAAGAAGGAAGGGAAAATCCAATATCACATGGAAAATGAACAATATGTTACTGAATGATCAAGGGGTTACAGAAGACATAAAAGGAGGAAATCAAAAAATTCTTAGAGATAAATGAAAATACAGACACAACCTATCGGAATCTATGGGACACAATGAAAGCAGTTTTAAGAGGGAAATTCATCGCCTGGAGGTCATTCCTCAAAAAAAGGAAAAACCAACAAATAAATGAGCTCACACTTCATCTCAAAGCCCTAGAAAAGGAAGAGCAAAACAACAGCAAATGCAGCAGAAGGCAAGAAATAATTAAAATCAGAGTGGAAATCAACGAAATTGAAACAAAAGAAACTATTGAAAAAACTGACAAAACTAAAAGTTGGTTCTTTGAAAAAATAAACAAGATTGACAGACCCTTAGCCATGCTAACGAAGAGAAGAGAGAGAACTCAAATTACTAACATAAGGGATGAAAAAGGCAATATCACAACAGATGCTACAGAAATACAGAAGACAATTAGAAATTATTTTGAAAACCTATATTCCAATAAAATAGAAGATAGTGAAGATATTTATAAATTTCTTAAGACATATGATTTGCCCAGACTGAGTCTGGAGGATGCACACAATTTGAACAGATCAATATCAATGGATGAAATTGAAGAAGCAATCAAAAGACTACCAACCAAGAAAAGCCCAGGACCGGATGGGTATACAGCGGAGTTTTACAAAACCTTTAAAGAAGAATTAATACCAATACTTTTCAAGTTATTCCAGGAAATAGAAAAAGAGGGAGCTCTTCCAAATTCATTCTATGAGGCCAACATCACATTGATTCCAAAACTAGACAAAGACACCTCAAAGAAAGAAAACTATAGACCAATATCTCTGATGAACCTAGATGCAAAAATCCTCAATAAAATTCTGGCGATTCGGATACAAAGGCACATCAAAAAAATTGTGCACCATGATCAAGTAGGATTCATCCCTGGGATGCAAGGATGGTTCAATATACGGAAATCAATAAATGTTATTCACCACATCAATAGACTTAAAAATAAGAACCATATGATCATCTCGATAAAAAAGCATTCGACAAAGTACAGCATCCCTTTATGTTCAAAACATTAGAAAAACTAGGGATAACAGGAACTTACCTTGACATTGTAAAAGCTATCTATGCTAAGCCTCAGCCTAGCATCATTCTGAATGGAGAAAAATTGAAGGCATTCCCTCTAAAATCTGGAACAAGACAGGGATGCCCTCTATCACCACTTCTATTCAATATAGTTCTCGAAACACTGGCCAGAGCAATTAGACGAAAGAAATTAAAGGCATAAAAATAGGAAAGGAAGAACTTAAATTATCACTATTTGCGGACGACAGGATTCTATACCTAGAAGACCCAAAAGGGTCTACGGAAAAACTACTAGAACTAATAAAAGAATTCAGCAAAGTGGCAGGATATAAAATCAACATGCATAAATCAAAGGCATTTCTGTATAGCAGCGACAAAACTTCTGAAACGGAAACGAGGCAAAACACTCCATTCACAATATCCTCAAAAAAAAAAAATACAATTGGGAATCAACCTAACAAAAGAGGTGAAAGATTTATACAATGAAAACTACAGAACCCTAAAGAGAGAAGTAGAAGAAGATCTTAGAAGATGGAAAAATATACCCTGTTCATGGATAGGCAGAACTAACATCATCAAAATGGCGATATTACCAAAAGTTCTTTATAGATTTAATGCAATGCCAATCAAAATCCCAATGGCATTTCTTGTAGAAATAGATAAAGCAATCATGAAATTCATATGGAAAAATAAAAGACCCAGAATAGCAAAAGCAATTCTAAGCAGGAAGTGTGAATCAGGCGGTATAGCAATACCAGATTTCAAACTATATTACAGAGCAATAGTAACAAAAACAGCATGGTACTGGTACCAAAACAGGTGGGTGGACCAATGGTACAGAATAGAGGACACAGAGACTAATCCACAAAGTTACAACTATCTTATATTTGATAAAGGGGCTAAAAGCATGCAATGGAGGAAGGATAGCATCTTCAACAAATGGTGTTGGGAAAATTGGAAATCCATATGCAACAAAATGAAACTGAATCTCCTTCTCTCACCATGCACAAAAGTTAACCTAAAATGGATCAAGGACCTTGATATCAAATCAGAGACTCTGCGTATGATAGAAGAAAAAGTTGGCTCCGATCTACATATTGTGGGGTCGGGCTCCAAATTCCTTAATAGGACACCCATAGCACAAGAGTTAATGGCAAGAATCAACAGATGAGACTTACTTAAACTAAAAAGTTTTTTCACAGCAAGAGAAACAATAAGAGAGGTAAATAGGGAGCCTACATCATGGGAACAAATTTTTACTCCTCACACTTCAGATAGAGCCCTAATATCCAGAGTATACAAAGAACTCAAAAAATTAGACAATAAGACAACAAATAACCCAATCAACAAATGGGCCAAGGACCTGAACAGACACTTCTCAGAGGAGGATATACAATCAATCAAAAAGTACATGAAAAAATGCTCACCATCTCTAGCAGTCAGAGAAATGCAAATCAAAACCACCCTAAGATACCATCTCACTCCAGTAAGATTGGCAGCCATTATGAAGTCAAACAACAACAAGTGCTGGAGAGGATGTGGGGAAAAGGGTACACTTGTACATTGCTGGTGGGACTGCAAATTGGTTCGGCCAATCTGGAAAGCAGTATGGAGATTCCTGGGAAAGCTAGGAATGGAACCACCATTTGACCCAGCTATTGCCCTTCTCAGACTATTCCCTGAAGACCTTAAAAGAGCATGCTACAGGGATACTGCCACATCAATGTTCACAGCAGCACAATTCACAATAGCTAGACTGTGGAACCAACCCAGATGCCCTTCAATGGATGAATGGATTAGAAAAATGTGGCATTTATACACCATGGAGTATTACGCAGCACTAAAAAATGACAAAATCATGGAATTCGCAGGGAAATGGATGGCACTAGAACAGATTATGCTTAGTGAAGTTAGCCAATCCCTAAAAAACAAATGCCAAATGTCTTCTTTGATATAATGAGAGCAACTAAGAACAGAGCAGGGAGGAAGAGCAGGAGGAAAAGATTAACATTAAACAGAGACATGAGGTGGGAGGGAAAGGGAGAGAAAAGGGAAATTGCATGGAAATTGAAAGAGACCCTCATTGTTATACAAAACTACATATAAGAGGTTGTGAGGGAAATGGGAAAATAAACAAGGAGAGAAATGAATTACAGTAGATGGGATAGAAAGAGAAGATGGGGGGAGGGGGGATAGTAGAGGATAGGAAAGGTAGCAGAATACAACAGTTACTAGTATGGCATTATGTAAAAATGTGGATGTGTAACCGATGTGATTCTGCAATCTGTATTTGGGGTAAAAATGGGAGTTCATAACCCACTTGAAACTAATGTTTGAAATATGATATGTCAAGAGCTTTGTAAGGTTTTGAACAACCAATAAAAAAAAGAAAAAAGAAAAACCTTATCCCCCTCTGATGCTTCTGCTATAAAATAAAGGGATTCCGAGCTCATGCTCCCTTTTCCAGCGCTCTTTCCAGCGTGGAAGCTGACCCGTAAGGTCACAGAGCCATCCTTCCGTCGCTTTAAAAACTACTCTCTGTGTTGTGTGATTTTTCACCACTTTCTTAGTTTAGTGTTGCAGCTAAGAGCTGTCCAGCTCTTTTAAACCCAGTTCGTCTCCTCTACATGGGTCGTGGGCATGACCTTGAGTTTTGGTAACCGAGTGATGCTGGTCATGCATAGACTGAGTTTGGAAGGGGTCCCTCTCTTTCAATTTGTGGGAAGAGTTGAGAAGCATTGGTGTTAGTTCTGATTTAAAGTTTGGTAAGACTCAGCCGTGGATCCATCCAGCCCTGGGCTTTTCTCAGTTGGGAGACTTTTTGTTAGTGATTCAATCTTATTACTTGATATTGATCTGTTCTGACTTTTTGTATCTTCTTGGTTCAGTTTTGCTAAGTCATTTGTGTCCAGAAATTTTTCCATTTCTTCTAGATTTTCTAATTTGTTAGCATTTAAAACTTTTTTTAAAACCCTCTGTACTCCTTTGTATTTTGTGGAAGCAGTTGTAACATCTCCATTTTTATCAGTGTGGGTCTTCTCTCTGTTTTCTTGATGGGTGAAGCCAGAAGTGTGTCAAGTTTGTTTATCTGTTGAAGAGCCAACTCTTTCATTAATCTTTTCAGTCTCGGGCATGTATTGCTGTTCTGATCTTCGTTTCTTTCCTTAAACTATTTTGAGTTGGTTTCTTCTTGCTTCTCTCAGTTTGGGTGAGTATCATCAGTTTGTTTATTTGAAATCTCTGCAGGTGCTCAGCCCCACCTCACCTTCATCCTTCTGGCCCCCACCTAGAACCCCGCCCAGGCCCTGGCTCCACTCCTTGCCCACCCACTTTGCCCTTTTAGATCCTTCAGATTTAAATGTCCCTGGGGATACCTTCCTGGAAGTGCCCTAATCTGTCTTCTCTGAATTCCCAGCCCTTTCAACTCCTGCCACTGAATGTGTAAGTCACTTTTTCATTCATCCATTTATTTATTTGACAAATACTGGTTGATGTTCATGCATCAGGCACTGTTCACCACCTGGAACACAGGTGACTGCAGATGAGTTTATGGATGTCGCTCGCTTTCCAGCCACAACCTGGCCTGAACCCCACGACAAGGAGATCACACTTCACCCTGTGCAGTGCCTTCAGTGACGCCTGTGAGGATGACGACGGCCCGCCCGGTTTTTGTTGCCTGTCACATCAGGCTCTGTACTGTATAGCAAAAATGAAAATCAAAGTGCCACTGAGTCCCCTTTTTTGCTTATTAAGTGTGATTCCTAATTCTGGCTCGTTTGTGAACTGTCATGCATTTGACCCTTGAGGGCCTTTAGGAATGAGCATTTCTCTTTGGTACAGTAGTGGGGGTACCAGGTGGATGGAAACTGACCTAGCTCTAGGGAACAGAGGTAGGAAGGAGCAGGGGGAAACAGAATAGAGAATGGAGAATGTTTCTTTTGAATATACGTAAACACTAGCATGGAAATCTGATTCACCAAAACGAACTGGGAATCAGACTTTGGGCTGTTAAAAATGATTTATCGGGAGCCTGTTAGTGCCCTCTCAGCTCCCTCTGTCTTACCAGAAGTCTGTGTCACAATGTAAAATCTCTGTCCCCTGTCCTGGCATGTAAACGTCAAGTCATAAGTCAACATTTATAAAGTTAAAAAAATTATTAGAAATTAGAATGTATGGAAATCTCTTGGCTTAAAGACGACAAGTGGGTTCAAAGTCCAAGGGATCTGGCAGGACATGCACTGGCTGTGAGAGTAGACAGTGTCCAGGTTAAGACCCTGAAAGCAGCCTGCTTCCTGTGAGCTCGCCACTCTCTCCTCAAGTTCAAAGTGCAGGAAGCATTGTTAGGTGGGGTTTTGGCTGGGTGTGGGTGGAGTTGTGTGATGAATTATTCCTTAAATGCTCTGAGACCCGGTGCGTGCTCTAATCTGGCTGCTGCCAGCTTGGTCGCAGGAGGAAAGGGAAATCCAGATGGAGACTTTGTTGTGCATCAAAGCTAAACACCTTCTGTCCCTGCCCACGTTTCATTTCCAAATACCCATATTGATTCCACCCACGACTCCAGTCCACACTGCGGCTTGAAAGAAGAAGCCTGTGCCTGGAAGCTGGGGGGGGGGGGGGATGAGAGAGAGAGGAAGGTCAGCTGACCTGCCCAGCAGCAGGGAGGCCTGGAACAGAAACACTGAGCACCTCACCTCAGAGTGAGGAATGCCTGCAGGCGCAGCACCCAGGACTCCAGCAGCGGCCCAACCGGCCTCTCCTGCGCTTCCTCCTGCTGCCCACTGGGTACTTCCTCCAGCTGTATGGAGAAGCAGTGGACAAATAAGAACTACCTGTGTTGAGGTGTACCAGGAGATATTGTGATGTGTGTATGCGCTGTCGAGTGTCACCTCACTTGAGCTGAGGTGTCCCTACCTTGCTGTCATTCTGTGTGTGGGAGTGGGGACAGAATGCTCCAGGGCCTCTCAGCACGTTCAAGCACACCCTGGTGTCCTTGGCTGTGGTTCCCTGCTGTGCTTTATTTCTCCAGAGCTTATTTCTCCTGCCTCTTCAAGTTTGTAGCCTCCCACCAAGATCGTATCCTGCCTGTGTCCCGGGCCTCTACTCTGTTCCTAAGAGTTGGGCTTTTACGTTCCACATACCTGGAAATCTTGATGTGTTCTTCTCTCTGTGTCTGGGTTTCCTCGCGTGTCCCCAGGCTTATGCCTGCTTCCTGCGCACGGTGGCTCCACCTCTCTCTCCAGGCTGAAGCACATTTCATGCCCATGATTGGATACTGACTCATGGGTCAGCGGACACTGACATGGCTTGACTTGTGATTAGTGACCGTCAGCATCTCTTCATATGACTGTGGGCCATGTTGCTGTTGTCTTTGAAGAGCTTTGTATCCAAGCCCTTCACTTGTTTGCTAATTGGCAGTTTGCAGTTGAGTTGCACAAGTTCCTTATTCCTTTTGGGTGCTCTGTGCTTCCTGGTGGACCCAGCATCTCTCTGTTCCTCCCCTGCACCTTGCCCTGCACCACACTCTGCACACTTCAGTTCATCCCTGAGCCCACAAGAAGACGGGTGACTGGAGGGTCAGTCATGGGCCTTGACCCTTCCCCTGGGATGGCCATGAGCTTGCAGGCTCTCTGTAGTGCCACCTCCCTGGAATTCCTGTCCTTTCTCTGCTCTTCTGTGGACCCCACTTAGACTGTCCAGTGGGAAGGGTCTGGCAGCCCCTCACTCAAGGTAGGGGTGGTGACTTGCTTTTCTGCCCAGGAATTCAGTTCCAGAGACAGTGAGACAAACCCCATGAATGATGTGCTGCTGCATGGGAGCAGCTGGGAGGGAGCAGCGGACAGCACCGGAAAACCTGCTGTCTGGGGTCTGCTCCCTGCGGGATGCAGCGGGGCCCACTCACCCTGGCCCTCGCCTAGACTGCATTCTCCTGTCTGACAGAGTGGTGGCTCTTTCTGTCTGCCTCCCCCAGGGCTGTTATAAGGGTCACCAAGTTGCCTGACTTGAAAGCATCCACATGAGCTCTAGCAGTATTCATGTGTCAGGGGTCATCACTGTTGAGCTGTTCTGTCCCAGGGAACATGTGTGCAGAGGTCCCCAGGGCCTTAGTGGAGCTCCCATTAGAAGAGCAGGCACACTACTGAGGAAGATGCTTGGGTGTCCTGCCCAGGCCCCAGGGCACCTGTGTGGTCACCCCAGGCTGATGCTCCAGGCAGGTGCTCTGACGAGATGCTGGGAAAGTGGCTCTGATTCAGCTGGGCAGGTGCCATGCGGCTTCTCAGAGCTGCGAGGCTTGTCTGCCCTTGACTCGTTGCACAGTCATGTTGCTTTACAGCAGCTCATTTATGGGACCAGTGCATGGCTCCTGGGACTTCAGAGCGGCAAGAGAAGTCAGAGGTGGTAAGACTGCAAGAGGGACAGTAAACCAAGCCACCATGAGCTGGGAAGTTTCCATGTCACATAAGACACATTGGCAGGGATGTGCCTATTGTCCTGCATTTTTATTTCAGTATCAACAGAAATACTGCCACATTCTACAGAAGAACCTGAACACCTGACCCAAATGCTGGGGCTGAAGGGAAGGCGGTGCCATTGGTGTCAGAGTGACAGGAGGAGGCAGTAGAGAAGGAGAGTCAGAAGGAAGGTAGAGCATTCATCTCTCTAGTGCTTTTCTCAGAAACAACGGAAATTTAAATGGAATGGCCTGTCTTTTCCACAATATCCCTTTTCTCCTATCTATTTTCTCTCCAAATTAACCCTAATACCTCCCCCTCAACAAACATCACAACATCTGTCCTTGGGCTGCAATGGGCACTTTTTTTTGGTACCAGGGATTGAACCCAAGGACACTTAACCACTGAGCCACATCCCAGCCCTTTTTATATTTTATTTAGAGACAGGGTCTCTCTTAGTTGTTTAGGGCCTTATTAAGATGCTGAGGCTGGCTTTGAACTCAGGATCCTTCTGCCTCAGCCTTTGGAGGCACTGGGATTACAGGCGTGCGCCACTGCACCCAGCTGCACTGGATACTTTTGACTGAAAGTCTGAAGGCTCAAGTTCTAATTCACTCTCTTATTACTTCATTGAGAGCTTAAGCATTATGTTAGTGATAAGGACATAAGATTAGGAAATAGACCCTGCAGCCCCAGAACGAAGCCCCGACTTATTGTTCCCACGGCCCCCAAGTTGATCTTTCCTGGAATGCATCTGTGTGTGTGGCTGGGGCCCATCGTCTGCCTGGCTTCTACCAGGCTAGGACTTAACACATAGCTTGAACAGACCTTGTGCTTCCCATAGTCCAGACTGTTGCCAGGATGTGACAGGCTGCTTACCCTGCAGAGAAGAAGCGGTGACTCAGAGGGAGAGGCCTTCAGGTGCAGGTAGCTCCTGCTGCTGAATCTGGGATGCTGGCTGGATTGTCTTGGCCAGCACCTCAGGAAAGTGCCCTGCCAGGGTCCCCTGGCCCGGGACCTTCTTCAAGGTCGGTTGAAGGAGGCTTAGCAGGCTCATCAGTGCATGAGCTTTTGTTCTTCAGTGCCTTCTTGGTGGGTGGACTTCACTCCAGTACCTATTTAGAACTCCAGCTCTTCTGGGGTGTGGCTCAGGGTGTGAGTTAGGGGCAGAGACATTCCTCCATCAATTAGGAAGCCAGGCAGCCCAGAAGGAACTGGGTTCCAGGAGAATGCTGAGAGTGCTCCCCCCCCCAAAACCTGCCACCTGCTGCATGGTTGTTGATTTGGGGTGTGCCTGTCATTTCTTTGGGACTCTCTACTAGTGGAAGGCAGTATTTCCATCCTCTAGAAGCTGCCCCTGAGCCATGGTGGGAGTGTCACCACCAAGATAGAGAGGCCAAGTCAGCTGAGGCAGCTGTAGATTTCACAGCTGTCTCCTAAAATCGCACCACGGTCGTGTGCGTGCCCGGGTTCTGCTGAGAAGCAGGACGGCATGATGGTGGCATGTGAGTGCCGTGTCCTCGTGGGTCTTCCTCATCCCAGCCTTGGACTTTGCTGCTGGTGGTATTTTGGCGAGCATGCTACCTATGGAAAGCAGGGGGCAGAGCAGGCCACTGGGGGTCAGGGCCAAGTGTCCCCGCGCTGCTCCGTGGTTCTCAGCTGTCCCCAGTGCCCTCCTCATTCACAGGCCTCCAACCCAGCCCCCTGGGGCACGGGGTCCTGGGGAAAAGAGGATCCTTCAGACGTGCCACCTGTTTCCATACCTGAGAAAGTTTTTGTGGGCCTCCATAGACCTAAGTATTCCTTTGACACCGTTCCCAACCAGCCAGCGCTCTAGAGTGGGGGTCTGGGCCTGTGCAGCCCAGGCTGCTGGAGGCTGTGACTGGGAGGGGCTGCTGGGGACAAGAGCACAGCCTGAGGGGTGATGCTAACAGGCTCTGCAGGAGCCAGAAGAGCCACTCAAAGTGTGGGTTTTAGAACAAAAAGGGTCACAGCTCTGTGATTCTTTGCCTCTGGACCCAAAACCAAGAGGTGTAACTCTATAGAGAGAAGGACTGAAATCAGGGCTTGGAGGCCGGGGGATGGCGATTCCCGCCCTTGACCTGGGCGTCTGGCAGCTTGACTCAGGACCCCCTCAGCCATCTTCCCAGCCTGCTGGTGTCTCAAGAAAGCCTGGTACCTGAGGAGGGCACAGAATACTGCAGCCAGAACAAAGACCTGCTCCAGGCAGAGAGGAACAGACCCTCCTGTGTGTCACCAAGCATTAATGCTAATGAAGATGAGTCCTGGAGACTCTTAAATGCTGGATTCTAGATCAAATGCTGAATGAACACCATTTTAAATCAGAATTACCCCAGGTTAGCCTGACATGGAAACCCCAGCAATACTCAGCAACAAAGGCTACCTAAACCCAGGGAACTGAGCCTCAGTCAGAGAAGGTGGAACTCTGCTCCTCTCCTCTTCTGCATCAGCCTGCTCATCGCTCATCTCCACACTGACTTACCTCCCACTTGTAACTCGAGCTGATATTCATAAACTGGCATCCCCAATTACTGCTCAGTATTCCACATATTTTAATACAAGATGCCTACTTAGCAGACTAAGGAATGGCCAGTATTTTTTGAAGGCCTAGCTAAGTTTTCAGTGTCAGTGTCAATTATTATATAAATTAATATTCTCATAAAATATCATACCCCAAACTTAATTTCAGATATATTTAAGTAAATCAATAGAAAAAAGATACTATAAAGACAAAAATGAAAGTAAATATTATTTCTCAGTATAGAATATTTTACTCTCAGAATAAAATGATCACAAACAAAAGTATTCTTAGAATTTTACTAATAGACATGTCCTGTATTTAATCATCAAGCATAAGTTTTTCAAAAATCTAATGAAATATTTTGCAACAAATTCCAAATGTCACCATATTTAACATATTAAGAGATCAAACATTTATTAGAAAAATCAGGTAAGATAGCAAAGATATTCTAAAAAATAAAAAGAAACAAATTTGAACTCAATAATTATTATTGCTGCTTATAGCAGTGAAAAATTGTAAATAAACTATTCCCCTAAGGTGAAATATTCACAACTGCATGCAAATTATGATACATTTACATAATATTTAAATTGGAAAATAAAACTTACATAATGAAATCCTGACTCTTCCCAAAGCTACTGAAAGAAGACTAAATACTTGTGAAAGAGCCTTTGTTTATGAGATACTGAAAAGCAAAAGAGGACGCAGCTGGCCAAGATTTTGACAAGTTTCTGTAAGAAGGACAGTCAATGGGGTCAGTTAACACAGGCATGTAAGTGAAGGAAACCAGGCTCAGTGCAGACAGAGGGGTTCCAACAGGTGAGACCCATTCCCTGGGAGGCTCTCTGTACCCTAGCCACCCTCCCAGGGGAGCACAGAGAGACCAGGTGAAACTTAGGCCACTGGTTTGGCCTAGATGCAGAGCTATGTGTCATGCACACACAGGTGTAGATCACATACTCAGGTTCATCTGGCCACCTTATCTGAAATATACCTA
The DNA here is from genome assembly GCF_052094955.1 of Ictidomys tridecemlineatus. NCBI lineage: Eukaryota > Metazoa > Chordata > Mammalia > Rodentia > Sciuridae > Ictidomys > Ictidomys tridecemlineatus. Next base: position 228,040,765 of record NC_135478.1, read on the forward strand.
CAATTCCATGAGTAAAAAAAGAACTAAATAGAAAAACAGATGAGTGACACAATCCAGCAATTCAAAGAGAAAGATGCAAAAGGCTAATGAAGATGGGTATGTGATTCCAGACTTTATTCATAATCAGGAACTTGTCAACTAAGCTGGCCTCAGACATCACTTCACACCATCCTCACGGCAGAAGTAGCTCCCTGACACTATGAAGTGCTGGAGCAAAGGGCTGGGCTGCTGCCCTGCAGGACAGTGGGGAGCTGTGGAGGGAGCAGTTCCAGCCCTGGGTATGAACTGTGCCAGAGCTAATGTCCATCCAGAAATGGGCTGGAGAAGGTGCACAGCATCACTGTGTGAGAGAGGAGGGGCAGCGACTGGAGCATGGGGAGTGGGGAGAGGTGAGTGGAAAGGCTGCTCCCTGGTATTAAAACAGGAGCAAGAAGTTTGGGTGCTGGTGCAGCAGGGCGACAATAGACAACAGCTATGAACTCTGCTGCAAAAACTAGCAGAAAGCATATTGAAGGTTTTTACCAACAAGAAATGATAGGTGTTTGCAGAGATAGTTTAACCTGATTTAAACATTTCACAATGTATGCAATATGCAAATATTACATCTTATATGTACAGCTTTTCAATTAGTACTATAGGCAATGAAAAATCTGAGAAGATTGTGCATGAAAAGTTGGTAAGAAATGGAGGAAAGAATTGAATAGTGGAAAAAAGTTTTTATTCTTCATTTCTAGAGGTGGTAGTCAGTAGATTCTACTTGAGGTTAATGAATCAAGAAGTGAACGTGTGTGTGTTCCCTAGGTGTGTGGAGGGAGTCACCAGAAGAACTTGAGTCAACATCATGTGAAGTGGTTTTCTTTGAGAATGTGGGCTGAGAACGGTGGTCGTGTTGGCTTTGGGGCTCACGAGTGATAATTTACCATTACTTTTTAGTACTGTTTTGAATTTTGACTTTCTTGTGCATGGGTAACTTTTATAATTACTTGATTGATGATAGAAATAGTGGTAAATATAAGCTATAAAATTAAATCCAAGAGCAGATCCACTTTGATAATAAGCATCCATACTCAAGGATTGAGAGATGATATTTTTTCATAATTTTATTATTATATTAACAAATCACACTGTTAAGGGGGAGATGTAGGTAGAAATTGTAGACAAATATTTTTACATAAATGTGCATATAAAAGACTAGGAGGGAACCACTGTTATTTTTCTGAATTTACTAATAATAGATTATATTGCCGTCGTTATTTTTGCTTACATTTTGTCTTTAATTGCTATCTTTCTTTATGATAAATTATATTAATATCCATACTTTTGCATCTAGAAAATTGATATCAACTTTGTTGTCAAAAGATGGGCTCTGAGGGGGACCCCAGGGCTTGAGGGAAGCAGGACGGAGGTGGTGGGGTGAGGATGTCCAGTGCTGGAATGGTAGGTGGCTAGCTGAGTGCATCGCCCCATCCACGTCACTTTATCAGGTCCTCAGTTTTTTATTTGCCAAGTAACGTTTGTATTTTCACCACCTACAACCTGGACAATTTAATGCGGCTGTAAGACACAGCAGATTAAAGATCACAAGGCCCTGCGGTAGGAGAGCACTGTTTCATTCCATCTCAGGTGATAAGAAAGCCTTTGTAATTCAGCAGGAATCTGCTGCCTGTGGCTTTCATCCATGGGCTGTACTCACAGAAAACCAGCCTCTCCGGGGGAGCACTCCAGCCCCTCTCTTCTCCAGACATCCCAATGTCTCCTCCCCGTGGGACTCCCCATCCTCATTTCATCTCTGAACTGGGGCTTATGGCCCAGTTAGTGCCCTTGAAATGTTCTGTTTTATGTGTCCCCCAAACTCTGATCTTCCCCTCGGTGATTTGTCCAGGTAAGCTGTTTGCAGGAGAAAATTAGAAAAAAAAAAAAAAGTAATGCCTTTTATTATTAAAAATTTAAAACAAAAAAACCTAGGTGGAAGATGCCCTAGTGCTCCCTTCCCATGTACAAGCAGGTGACAGTCTCTACATGCCATGTAGGTGTGATTTTTAAACATCTAATAATTAGAAAGTATTGCAGAAATAAAATCAGTACGTTGATACCCAGCAGCATGAGAATGATTCAGCTTCCTACCGTGGAGGACAGAAATGGTCGTCATTTCTGTTTGTATGCGTTTAGCTGATCTAACAAAAATTACATTTGTAGGAGCCCAGCCAGGGATATTTCCAAGTAGTAAAGTATAAATTATAATGCTATGGAGAGACTACATCCTTTTCTCCTCTTAACATTTCAAAGAAATTACCTCTTATGTATCACTTAAATAACATCAGGCTTTCTAAGGACTTTAACACCATCTTAGCAGGACTGACTTAAATATATCTTCAGCATGATATTTTTCCTGGTCTTTAGGGGAGCTTTATTCAAGTGCTTTTTCAAAGGTTTTTCAAAGTGAAATATTCAGAGAGGGCCTCATGCATTATTGCTGAATTTAATAATTCTTAGCAATCAACTGAAATCCATTCCTTTTCCACTCAGCTGCCTTTCCTAATTCTGTCATAACCACTCTCTTCCTCGAAGGCTACTTGCCACCCTTGCAGAAATGACAACTTGTATTTCAGCAAAAAGGTATGCATTAATTTGTAAACTCTGGCCTTTGCCTTGCTCTGCGTAATTCTTGATGAACACAGAAGCCGGACAGGCATCTGTGAATCTTGCCCAGTGAAGAGCTCGATTCCCATCTCATCCAGCAGCTCTCCCAGCTTCATCCCACCTACACCCTCACAGGGACTTCTGGCCTGAGTCCAGTCAGTGGGAGCCATGGTGGGAGACCCCAGGGGAGGGGTGAAGAGGCTGGGTCAGGGAGGTGGGCCGATGTGGTGATGGCTCTTCTCAGAGCTCCCGTGAGGTGGCCTTTCCTGCAGCAACAGGACAGCCAACGCAGGACAAAATCCCCAACCCAGAGCCCACTGATTTGCCTACTGCTCCTCTAGTTCCACCTTTTCCAGGATGACACACAGATGGAATCGGGAGATTCCACTTCGGGGATGGAGACAGGACTTAGAAGGGAACAGGAGGGACCTCCTGGGAGAGATGAGGATGTCCAGTACCTCGACTGTGGTAGCCACCACATGACCACATCCTCAAACAGTAAACCAAAAAGAGTGAAATTTATTGCATGTGAATTGTACTTCAAGAAAGCCAGCCACGGTGAGAAGAGCAGAAGTAGTGATTGTGTGTTTCACTGCAGTCCGTCGCCCTCTCTGCAGAGGGAACCGGGAGCCTGGCTGTGTATCTGGTGTTTCTATCAGGACACTAATGTTTCCACAGGTGTCTCCATCCCTCCTTATCTCGATTGTGCAGGGAGAGACTGGACCACACGTGTTGATGGAGAAGGTCATGCGGTGGCCAGTGTCTTCCAGTTTCCTCCTTGATCATATCTGGGGTGGGTGTTGGGGTTTGTGTCTTCCTTGGTAACTGGGCAGCTTCATGACCAAATTCCTACTTGTGGAGTCTGAAGGCTCAACTATTCAGGATACAGATTTCTTTGTACAGTGAGCCCCCCAAACTTAAGCTAATGTCTCCTCAATTCTAGTGACAGCACCTGCATCTCAAGATTGCCATTCCCTGGCTCTCGGTCACTCTACAGCGGCTGGCCTGAGACGGTCAAGAACAGTGCAGGTGAGGCAGCCCCTTTGGTCAGGCCCGTGGCCCAGGGCACACTGCAGACCTCCACGGGTCCTTCCTGGTGAAGCTTTCCGCACTCCAGCTCTTCCTGCTTGTGTTCAGGGAGCAGCCAGCTTTTCCTGACCTCCAGGTGCCACTCCGTCCTTCCTGCATCTCATCCGCACACTGTCTTCCTTTCCCCTGGACCCACCTACGTCCTTTCTGTTTTGTGGTAGGAAAATGGTCCTGGTTTCTCATAGGAGAGGGACCCCTTTGAAGGGGACTGTTCATGGGCAATGTCCAGAAGACTCTGCTATGATCTAGACACCGTTTCCTTCCTGCATCCACTTTATGCTGTCTTCCAGGTCTTCTCTGACTTCCCCAGATGTTCTCAGAAATCTGGGGAGCCCAGATGCCAGAGTATTAGCACAGCATTTGTATCTCACCCAGTTGATTCCGCTATCCTCCCCTGATGCCCCCACACAATGCCCCTTAGGGACATGCACAGTGTATCTTGCTCATTTTCCTGTCTCCTCTAGTTCACTTTTAGGGTCATAGTTGACCCCCAGTACTTGTTTGCCACATGAAATTGTCTTCATTAAAAAAAATAAGGAAAACTTGGCCACTGTGTGTGGATTGCTGAGCATGCGTGCCTGCTCCTGTGGAGACCTGGGGTGTAACCCTGCACAGTGTTTATTTATAAAGATGTAAACCCGAGAAGGAGCCAGGACACGGCAGCACACATCTGCCTCACTATGTACCTCACACAGCCCATCTGAAAACAGTAACTCCTGGGAATCGAGCAGCAGGGTTGTCTTCACTGAAGAACAGAGCTTCAAAGTGTGTGGGGTTTGCATAGATGGGAGCTGGGTGCTGGACGTGTCAAACTAGAGGAAAAGCGGAAGAGACGGCTTTAGGAATGAGCCCTGAAGGTTGGGAGATAGTAAAGCAACCTGCCCACCAAAGTGATCTTACGTTCTGGGATGGAATTAGGTTGCCTGATTTCCTGTGGATTTTTCTAGACATGGAAAATGAGGCTACCTTTTCTGTGATTCTGTGCATGCAGCCTCCGGTCTTAGTGAACTACAACCACTCATCTCCATGTCCTTGGACTTCTTGGTTTGCTTAGTTGGGTCTCAGACATTTTTAAAGGCTTTCAGTTTCCTTTGCTTACAATAGAGATTCTGAAAATTTGTATTGCTATCAATAGTTAGATATAAAACATTTCTGCTAATATACTTCACCTGCTACAAATTGATTTTTGTATTTTTCTTCAAGGGTCCAAGTATCATCACCCTCATTAAAAATTTGCCTCCAAGCTCTTATGTCCCTATTCTGCATACAAAATATCTATTTGGCTCCCAGGAAGATAAAGAGGTAAAGAAGCCAAGATGTGAACCTGGGGCATGCAATTTGTGATCTGTGTTGACCTTTGCTTAAACATTATTTTCAACATATATAAGCATAACCATATAATATAAAGATTATGTACAAATATGGATTTTGATAAAAATATAACATTGTTCAAATGTTTAAATGTAATAGAAAGCTAAAAATAGAACTAAAATAAATAACTTTCATGATGTTTACTGGGAAATTTATGAGAATCAACTGTTAAAGACTGAGTTTGAAAATAAAAAAATTAGGATTCATAGATGAAAACATTAAATCATTTAATGATCAAATATTATGAAGACATTTTCATGATAAGTTGATAATATGTAAATATGACTTTCTCATGTTTTAGAAGATAACAACACTGAGGTATAAGTTACATCTAGTTATAATTTTAGCAGTTTTCTGAAGAACATTTAATCTGTCGAAATATCCATAAAGAAATCAGAGATGATGTTATAATTGTTATTGTTATTATTAATATATATTATTCCCTGTTCTTCCTGTCAGTTGGCTCCTCTCCAGCTTCTCTTGGGTGTTTTCTAAGTGTTAGGGTCTGGATATGAGGTGTCCCCAGAAGCTCATATATGAGACAATGCAAAATGTTCAGAGATGAAATGTTCAGATTATGAAAGCTATAACCCAATCAGTGGATTGATCCACTCATATGAGTATGTATATGTGTGTATTATATATATATATATATATGTTGTATAATATATATTATATTGTGTGTATAATATATAAGATATATCATTATCAATAATAGTATGTATTGATAATGATATATATTATTATACATCATTATCAATAATATATATTCTTATATACCACTATCAATATATATTATTATTAATATATAATTATGATATATTGCCTCAGTCTGGCTGGGCACGAATCACTGAGCCGCCACAAAGCACTTGTATCTACAAACAGGAAACTTTATTGCCTGAACTCCAACAGCATTCCACGCACACTCACTCTCCGGGAACTCTCCCCAGTGCCCACTCGGCTCCTCCAGGAACCACCAACCGGAAATCCCTCCTCTGGAACTTCCCCAACCAATGGGAACTCTCTGGGAATCCCTGCGAGAACTCCAAAGCAGGGCGCCCGAGGCAGCAAGAGCTGCCCCACTGCCCAACAGCAAAGGCCAAATATACAATACAACCAACCCAGCATCACAGCAACTATACACAGCCTAACTCAAATCATCATCTCAATGGTTTGCTGGCATCACCTCCCAACCACTCTGTTCTGGCAAAAATGCCATGCGTCATTCGGACTCGGCTATGGCTCTCAGCAATATATTTTATCAAGTAGGAAAGGATTACCTTCAATTTGAGAGTACATTTATGTGCAAAAATGAATATGAATGGATACTTGCATATGCATGAGAAGCTTCCAAAAGGTTACACAGAGACTCTGGGTACTGGGGCTGACACCTGAGATGGAGCTGGGAATTCACTTTTCATTTCTGCCTTTCTGTGTTATTTGCAAATTTTACTATGAGAATTTATCACTTCCATAATTGAAATGCACTACCTTAAGGCTATAAAGGAAGATGATCTTGAAAACATATAATATTTAAAAGACCTTGTTGGAAATAATATTAAAACTAAATTGAATATAAACCATAGAAATCTGGATTTGGGATAATTCCAACACAAGGTCCCTGGAACCCTTGGATGTATTTATGTCAAAATTTTAGTTTCTTTCCAGTCATCCCTGGGGCGAGGTGCAGTTAGAGAGATACATTATGGTGGTGCGTTGCCTTGTGTCTGTGTTATCTCCATGGCCACATGGCTGGTGAAGCAAAAATGCAGGACTGTGAACAGTAGTGGAAGCAAGAGTTGGCAACTTTGGTGGCAGGGGGTTCCTCACAGCAGAGCATTATAAAAAGCCCTCAGTCTTTTAGAGACCATGTTTTCTCTTGTTTCCCCCTAGTGTATATAATTGCCTGTCCTCCTTTTTATCCCTCTCTCCCTTGCTGACCCCCAGCCTCTTCTCTGATATTTGTTATGTCAGGATTTCTGTCCACACTCTTTCTGCCAATCATGGAGTGAGCATCTTCTCTGTGTCAGCCGATGTTACATCTAGTTATAATTTCAGCAGTTTTCACGTTGAGAACAGCTGTGCAGAAACCAGCGTCACTACCAGCATGGAGCAGCTCAAGCACACTGACTGAGTTCGGGGTGCCCGTCGTGTGCAGTCTTGGACACAGACAGTGAAGCCACTTCTCGGGGTGGAGGAGCACCCTTCCTCTTCCAGTAGGACCAAATGTCAGGGGGCACCACTGTGTGCTGCACTGTAGGCATCCAAGGCAGGCAGGCAGATACTTCATCCGAGATGGTGATTCAGGCACAGAGTTGTCTTGGAACTTGGGATTCACTTCATTATGTGTTTATAGGAAACTGAAATAGAACAAGGCAAATAGATTTAGGCTTGACAATAATGCACTCGCCTCCTGGTTATGGCTTCAATCATGTGTTAAATTGTATAAGCCCTTTCCAATTATATTAATTTAGCTCTCCATCAGAGGCAGGGGACTGGTGTTGGGAACTTGGTCGGTTTCAGCAGTTCACCAGGAGCCTGCAGTGAAGTAAATAGCTCAGGAAGAAGTTTCCACTCTTCTCAGATGAGCTTGGAAGGGTTCCAAAATAACATCTTCCATTCAACTTGCTAAAGGAACTTCTCCTGCCAAATTGTTTGCTATGATAACATGAATCTGTGTTCATTTTAAGAAATGAAACCGTGATTGGCTCACACTGGTCCCTGACGATCTTGAGAATCTCACATGTCTTCTAGACTTGCTCAGAGCTAGCCTACGTCAGGCAGCCTCTGGTAGACTGTTTTTCTTAGTGTGATAGTCAGTCTTTCATCTCTGTGACCAGCAGACCTCCCAAAACATAACTTAGAGAAGGAAAAGTTTATTTGGCCTGTGGTTTCAGAGGTGCCTTTATGACTCCATAGCTCTGGGCCCCAGGGGAGGCAGAACATCATGGTGGGAGAGCTTGGTAGAGGAAGGCTGTTCAGGACCTGGTGACCAGGAAGCAGAGAGCTCTGCTCACCAGGGACAAAATGCAAACCCCAAAGGCACACCCCATAGTGAGGACCTCCTCTAGCCACGTCCTACCTGCCCACCATTACCACACAGCTGATCCATATGAGTGGATGCATCCACTGATTGGGTTACAGCTCTCATCATCTAACCATTTCATCTCTGAACATTTTGTATGCTCATATATGAGCTTCTGGGGACCCTCAAATCCACTCCCTGACACTTAGGAAACACGGAGAGAAGCTGTCGAAGGCCAACTGACAGGAAGAGCAGGGAAGAGCAGGCCACACAGAGTGTTGGCAGGGGCTTGCTCTTCTCCCTGTATCCATTTCACGGTTGGCCACCGGTGGTCATTCTTGTGTTTGTGTTCAGGGGCACCAGCTTGGGGACCTGGAGGATGTCCTATTAAACATCTCCATCATGGCTAGCATTTTAGCTCCTTCCCAGCCTAATGTCCTGACGACTTAAACAGCATTGTGCCCAGAGAGAACAATATCTCAGGACGTCTTTCAGGTATTTGGGCCCAAGAGCTTAATTAGGCAAGAGAGAAGATGTAAGTCACTTTATTAAATATCAACTTTCACTTTCAGGAAATAAAGGGTTTATGAGCATTTTGTAAGCAAGCTGTTTGGCATTTGTTTGACTCACCAAGCGTCCATACACATTTTTATTTAGATGTAATATTCTTTTTACATTTTTACAAGTCATACTGGAGAAGAGGAAAATTTTCCAGGAATGAATTAACTTTAAAATGAGAAACATTAACACATCCAGTATTTACGAACCTTTGACCAGTGCTCTCACATATTGCCTCCCGTGTATCACGTGACTAATTTCACATATGGGGTGTCCAGCAGATGGCCCTGAAGCCCAGCTACAGGCGCAGCACTGCGTGAATTCAAGGTGGACCCCAAACAGTGTCAAACAAACCCTCCTCCTGGAGACTGATTCTCGCAGGGGGAGGACAGAACTTTTCCAAGGGCAAGGCCATGTTTCAGGATGGTCTCGAGGGAGACGGCAGAGCCACGCACACGGCTGAGTGGAGGGGCGGCCGGCAGAGCCCTCCTGAAGAGGCATGAAGAAGCCAAGGCAGGGCGAGGAACGAGGGGCCGCCAGTTAGGGTAGAGCAGGGTGCACAGGTGTTCTCTGTAAAGGTCAGCACGGGAGTGGTTTTATCTCTGTGACCCACACGTCACGACTTCATGAAGTGGCTTTGGCAAGGCCAGAGCACCCAGAGGCAGTGTGTAAACCAGCAAGTGTGGCCTGTTCCAGTGAGACTCTTCCATGGACTTCAGGATGAACATTTTACATACTTTTCATGGGTCACAAAATAGTGTTCTTTGAATTTTTTTTCAACCATTGAAAAATGTAAATACCATTCTTAGCTCAGAGACTGTTCAAAGCAGGCAGAGTTCTGGGCTCGGCCCTTGTGATGGGTTTTTCCCAACCCTTGGGCCCAAAACTAGAGAGAGACCTGAGGTGGGCAGGAGGGATTTCAGCAGAGGAAGCAGCATGGGTTGATTCATGGCGTCACAAAGCCCTCCTGGTTACTGTTTGGCTAAGGGTTACAGTGGGCAGTGTGGAAGCAAGAAGGCTAGTTAGGGGGCTGCAGGTGCAGGCTGGTGGGGGTTTTAACCAACTCTAGAGAAGTGCAGGTGTGTGTGCAAACACCAGTGCATGAAGCTGTGCGGCCTCTCAGTCTTCAGGTTGCAATCTGCCAGCAGCTCAGACTCACAGATGTTCCAGTTCAAGCAGCCAGCTCCTGCTCTCTCCTCTGTTAGCCACCCATGAATGCTGACCCTCCGTTGGTAACAGAGGAGCAGACAGAAGCACTCGCTCTGTGTTGGGAGGCCTCCAGCACGAGAGGCCTCGGCCTCCCTTGTGACCCCTCTGGTTTTGATGTGTCATCTGCACATTAGATGCTTCATGGCCACTCTCTTTTGCTGTGGAAGTGAATCTGATGGCGAGGGTGTTTGCATTTTGTAAGAACAAACTCCTAATAGAGTTTAGGGACAGCGACCCCTTTTCAGAAGGTGCTCACGTAGGCTAGTTTTCCCTGCGCAGTTTTCCTGATCCCGTGCACTTGGTGGTACCACTTGCCTTGGGGAGAATTTGAGCAGGGCCTGGGGGTACATAAATACGTCAAGAATCCATGGCCTAAGTGCAATATTAATGTTGGCCAATGAGATGCCATAAAAAATATGGGGTACACGTAGTTAGATATTGCAGTGTTGAATATTTAGCAGAGATTGGGCTTTTTCTATATGCATATGGCTATAAACATAAGTTTCTGAGCAGATTTCAGTCTGTTGTCTTTTTGAATGATTACAGTCTTCACATGACATGGGGCAAGGGTGATGGTCTACTGTAGTGTTGTCACATCCCAAAGCACCTCCTGACATTCCTGGATGCAGGATGACTTTCGAGGGAGGTATTTGCTCACTTCTCAGTGAGATACAGCTAAGAGGCCTTTCGTCTTCCTCTGTCTGGGACACTTGGGACTTGCCCTTGGCACTTGGTGAGGGCTTTGGGCTGCATGGTTCCTTTGCTGAGACGTGGCATCTGTTGGAGTGGGTTAGTGTTGATATCCGGGTCTCCTGAAGTTCTCCCAGGTGCTTCAGTGGGAGTGCACCGCATTGTGACAGGGGTTCACAGGAGCTTACCAGAGCTGTTGATGTGAATAGTCCCCAGTTAGTTCCTGTCTCCAGACCTTTGTCACCTGACTCTACTCCTATTGCTCTGAATCCCTGTGTAGGCAGGAGCACAGGGTGTAGACAGACACTCCAGGACTTAGACATCCAGGAGGTAGGGTGAGCGGCACTCGCCAGCCTGGCTCTGGGTGCTGCCTGCTTGGGGTTCCACTCCTGTCGCTGTGCACACAGTCCCAGATGGTCTCCCTAAGGCTGAAATGCCCGCTCACCGAAGAGTCCACCTGCAGAGTCCACCTCACATCTGGGCTCCTGTGTTTCTTGCAGTTGGACTGTGGAGCCCGTTCTTTCCTGGGGCATCCCTAGGACATAGTTGGCCCTGCTCATCGCAGACCTGTGAACCACTTGTTCTTGGCACAGCTGTTGTACTTTGCCATGTGCTTCAAACTCCTGACCGTTGGTTAGTAATGGGCATGTGATTAACCCAGAAAGACTAGAGGTATTCAGGAAATAGCTGCACCCTCCTTTCCTCTGGGATTATAATGCAGCAGCATCACAGATCTCCACCAACACACTTAACCCTTCTGGGCTGGGCTTCCTGAGTCCCAGTTCCCTGAGTCATGGTTTATTCACATGGAAAATGAGGACAAGAGCATCTGCTTTGTTTAGTGCCTCTAAATATGAAAACCAAAGGGCCAGCCGCGTTTCTCCCAGAATAAGTTGGTATGGGTGCAGATCACCCTTGGGTTGAGGTGGTGCTTCACCAATACGCTCTCCCTTGATTCTAGAAACCTTCATGTTTTCACCTCTGTCTCTCAGGTGAGTAAACGAAAGCTCAGCAGGATGAGAACTGTTCATGGGATGACCTGCTAGCGAGTTGCTTGTACTGGAACGTCAGGATTTTAATCATACTTCAGTATCTTGCCTATTAAATAATTGTTGAATAAATGATCAATCGAGACAAGAAAAAAGAGTGTATCTGTTCATACCCTGAAGACAATGTGGCAAAAAAACATAATCCAGGTAGAGTAAGTAAGTACATTGTAATGCTAGATTTCAGGTTGGAGGGGCTGGGGCTGGGGCTCAGTGTAGAGCGCTTGCCTACCACGGTGAGGCACTGGGTTCCATCCTCAGCACCACATAAAAATAAATAGATGAAATAAAGGTACCATGTTCGTCTACAACTAAAAATATTTAAAAATTTTCAGGCTTGATTGTTTAGGTAGATTTGTGTTTCCCAGTGAGCACTCTGCACTGTCCAGGCAGCCCGCCGCAGGGCAGGGCCACACTTGGGCAATGGCATTAGGATTGAGAGAAAAGCAAGCAAAACTGACAAGGCAAGGATTTGCTTCTCTTGGCCCAGGTGACACAAGGTGCCCTTCATTCTTAGGCAGGCAGGAAACAATGTCAGTCAGCATGATGGTCATGAGTCCAGAGGTGACCTAATGCAAGGAAGCCTAATTGATTTTTAACACTGGGCTGCTTGTCAGTTTTATTCCTTTGTAATATAATTTTTAAACAAAATGCCAGACAAGTAATTTGGTGACAGGTGTGATTGCTGCTGATATGGCTTCTAAGTAGCGGTGAGCTGTTGGAGGAACACTCTAACGGGCCATCTTCCTGGTGGAGTTAAAATACCTAGAAACTAAAAGACTAAGTTTGCCCTCTGCTGGAGTTCAGAATTACACCACTGGGGCTTCATGTATATGGCGAGGAAACGATCTGTATAATTTTTCTTCACACATTAAAAATATCAGGCTCCTTTTACCATATTAGTTGTTACACTTCTGTTTGGTTCTAGACATAGATCAGATTCAAGAACCAAATGCTTCCATGGAAGGTGGCTTTGAGGAGTGAGGGTCAGGTGTTCTCCAATAGAATCATAGCGGTGATTTGTATCTTCTTGTTAATTTGCAAAATGTGAGGAATCCACTAACATACCATTGGGAGCCCTGGTTATTTGGGGTTGCTGTTAGGTACTTAGTCTACCCAGAAACAAAACCATGCCAGAGTGTAGGACCCCATCACATAGTGCTCAGAGGGAAGGCGATGGTGAGGCAGAAAGTTGCTCATAACCTTGATATGAACTGCGTTCCCAGTGCCTGGGTGCTGGGCATTCCTGGCACAACCAACTGGGTGGAGGTACTGGGGACACAGCCTCTGGACCAGTGCTAGTGAGGGATGCAGGCTTGGAGACGTTGGGGAAGATAAAAATGGATCACAAGAACCATCAGCTGCAAAGCACTGTTCCTAAACTTGGCTGTAGACACAGGGAGTGTAGCCCTGAGTTGTCCTGTCCTTCTAGCTAGACAACTTGCAGGTCCCTCTTATCTCTCTCCAAAACCACCAGCTAGCTGGAGCCTCATTTTGTCATGGCATGAACATTGGCAGGCACACCCTCACTGGTGCAGAGAGTCCAGAAACTGGAACCTAGGAAGGAGGCTAATGAAATCATGGCCCATGAAATCATCTCGTACATCTCCCTGGCTACAATCTTTTTCACATTTTATTGCATTTGGCCAAAGGTTCAGAGGGAAAATAGAATCAATAATTATCTACCTAATATAGAGTAAGTGTTTGAAGGGGGTGAAGAATAGCATATTCTAGACCTAGTCATCACCATGCTGTGTAGACTTCAGTATCCAAAATAGTAGTTTGCTCTGATTTTGAAACAGAGCAAAGTGGGTTTGAACCATTCACATGTGTTTCCATAAAGAACATCATACAACATGTCTTTCTGGTTTTCTACATTGCTAGAAACCTTTTGCTGTTTGGTACACCAAGGTGGTCCATTGCAAAAGTGGAATAATAGATTTTTTCCAAGTTTGCAGAAAAAATAGAGGATCAAATTTTATACACATTTGAGTTTTTTCTCAATAATTTTTTTATAACTTATGTGTTGGCCATGACTTCAGCACCGGCCAGAACTCAAGGAAATGAGAATATCTGAGGTGTTTTCACTCTGAGTTTAGCGTCTGTCCAGGTCAGTGAGATGGTACACACTTATCTCTAAAAGAAAGTGGGGGATTCTTGTTATTAATCCAAGCTACTTGATGTCAGTCATCGACCATCAACTGTGTGCCACATGCATCAATTAACTAAGTCAGTGTTGCCACCAACCCCGCGGCACGTATCATTAACTCAAGGGTTTGGTCAAAGAAATAGAGGCTGAGACCACTGAAGTGGCTTGACTAACTCACTTGGCTCACACACAGCAGTCCCTGGAGTTGGACTCAGGTTTGTCGGGTCTCCAGCTCTCCAGGCAGCCTATTAACTTAAAGCCTCTTGTCCACCCAGAATGGATACATCTTAGCACTGATGCAGGACCCGTTTTCTGGCACCTTCTTGGGCATAAAATGGTCAGGGATACTCTCTTCAAATGACTGTAACTTTCATAGCTCTGGAGTCCTCTGGAGGTCCTAACACTGTGTCCTGGGGGCTATCATGAAAGCTAGTATTGGGGAAGAAGCTACTCAGGGAAAGAAAGGCTGGAGCCATCATTGGAAGAGAATAAACAGGGTGGTGGCAGTTCCCAAGAGGGTGGGCGCGGAGAGGTGTCCCCATGCTGATCTATAGCCCTCATTCTGGGCTTCCAGGGGCTGCTCGTGGGTGTTGAGGGTGAACCTGGGAGAAACCCCGACATCACAACCCAGTGGAACCTCAACTGGAGAATGAAGCATTTAGGGTGCAGGTCCCAGGGTCCAAACTACCAGACCAGAGAACCTGGCCAACACTGTCACACAGGAAACCTGGTGAGCCGTGACAAACTTGCCATGCTGCCTGACTGTTTTTCCGTGTCCCTGTGGAGGTGACGGACCAAAAGAAAGAGTTGGGTTCTCTGTCTGGTGCCACTGACCAGCGAGATCTGGATCCCACAGTCAGGCTGTTGTCCTGGCAGGTTGAAGCAGAGTGTAGAGCCCTTGTGGGGAGGCCCCTCTCTGAGGGGGGCAGGGTGCACCATCTCGCTCTGCGGAGCCCTGAGCACACTCACTTGCCAGAGGATCAGCAAGGGAGTGGTGAGGTACCCAGTGTGTCGGGCTCAGTGGGTGGAGCCTGGGGACCAGCCCCAAGGCCAGCTTGCACCCACCCGCCAGCGCCCACCCCTCCACGGATGGTCCAATCCCTGAGGAGCCCAGCAGTGAGGACACTTCCCGCTGGTGCAGGCTTTTTCTCTCTGTGATCACAGCTGCTCCTGCAGATTTCTGCCCTGCACGCTCCACCCTCCACGGGGTAGAAACCCACACGGCCCCACAGTGACACAAGTGGAGTCTTTACACTCAATGGTCGGGAGGGTCCAATGGGTCTCCCCCCACAGCAAGCACCAGCACCCCTTGGAGGACCTGTTCTGAGCAGATTGTGGTGCCCGCTGCCCGCCTTCTGATGGGGGGAGAGGCCCAACACTGATTCTGGACCTTGTGTTTGCACTTCTGTTTTGCACTCAGGTGGTTCCTGCTGGTCATACTGTGAGAACCAAGGGTTTTTATCAAAGATGCATCAAGCCAGGCATGGTGGTGCACGCCTGTAATCCCAGTGGCTCAGGAGGCTGAGGCAGGAAGATGCTAGTTCAAAGGCAGCCTCAGCAACTTAGCAAGGCCCTAAGAAACTCAGTGAGACCCCATCTCTAAATGAAATATAAAAAAGGCCTGTGGCTCAATGGCTGAGCATCCCGGGTACCAAAACCAAAACTAAAACATAAAAACAAGAGCAAAAAATGAGTTTAAAAATTTCCATTGACAAAGTGAAGAGAACTCTACGGCACCACGGGTGTGTGTGCTTGTCTTGGACCAACGATGGCAGCTCTCTTACAAACCGTCATGTCCCCAAGTCTTCTGAGAAAGCAGTTTCGTCAAATGCAGAAATTTATACTACTTCAACTCTGTACAAGGACAAACCCTACACAGGACGCCAGTTTCAACGAAGACCAGCTCTAGACCTCAGCATGTAGTTCATCCCAGCTTGCTCACTTGTTGCAAAACAGATAGGATTTCAGTAATGTTACTAATCCTAAGTACTAATTGCATAAAAATATCTGAGAAGAGTGTACTGCCCAGAAAAGCCCAGCTCAGGCAAGAGTGCAGGTGTATACAGCTCCTCCTAAATTGTCAGTTTGTAAGTTCAATCTTAGAAATTAGAGCATCAAATTAAAGGTTTTGAGCCGTCTAGTACAAATTATTATACTTTTCTTAAAACAACTTACATGTTCTGACATGTGCCAGTCGTAACAGTATTTATTCATTAAGTCAGAGTTTTAGCCCTGTCCCTTGGTATAAGGAAGTGGCTTGGAGATGACATGCAGATCTGCAGATGGGAGACTCTAAGGCCGTGTAGAGAAGCCTAGTGCTGAGAGTTCTGCAGCTTCTGGGAATGGCCGGCGGGAGAACCAGCCCCATCGGTGGCTGTAGAACTTGAATCCTCATACCCAGCTGCTCATGGAGAAAGAGCAGACATTTCTGCCAAGGACTCGATACATGATCACCGAAAGCTGGGGTGGGATCATGTTTGCCTCCAGCAATGATGGACCCTGCCCTCCGTTCTTACTTCGTGGGACAGGAAGCTCTGGGCAGCTTTTCTCATTTGAGCTGGGCCTATAAAACAAGAGGCCAAAGGCTTTCCTGGGGACAGTAAACATGAACAGTGCCCACCATTGGTGAAATAACCATGGAGACAGCAAAATAAGGACCTGTTCTTGGGAGGGAAACCATAGCTCCAGAGAGAGCCGAGAGCCCCACCCTGAGCTTCCTCAGTGGGCTGCAGGCTGAGCCACAAAGAGGGTGGGAGGTCCCTCATGATATAATGAGGTACACGGAGCCGATTGCCTCCTCACCAATAACATTAAATGTTGCCCTGATGATACATAATGGTGGGAGTGCTTGGACATGGCACCAGGATTTTGGAGAATGAATTGCCAGCCCTCAGACATATTACATTGCTCTTACACAGAGATGCACTCTGAGAGTCAGGATATCACTTGGTTGAGTAACATGGAGGTCTCTTCTCCCCAGAGACAAATAGCGTGAACACCCAGGCCCCCTTCTTGTGGATCTCAGCCATCTCGCCTGCTGACAGCCCACTTTTCATCCCATCCCAAGGGCTGCGTTTGGGCTGCTGAAATTCATTTTTCTTGTGCTGAATGAGGCATCGAATTAAATTCTCTAAATACAAATTAAGGGTATCTGCATTACCAGGAAGATTTGTATCTTGTTACAAAATAAGATGGTTGGAGTCGAATGAGTTTGCAACAACTACTCGAACCAAATTGGCTTTGCCCATGTTTTAAAATCTTTTCACATTTCACTTATATATTCCACACAAATGCATAAATCTTAAAGCAACTAGAGTCAGCTGAAAAAAGAAACATTCTAAGCATTCACCACGAACAAAAGATATTTGAGAAAGTAGGCTGAGGAAGATTGGGGAGAGTAATGAAATGAGTATGGAGAGCTGATAAGCTGCGCCTCTAACACCTGGAGAAAAGAGCAGGCTGCAATCAGCTGGCACCATACTTTTTCCTCCTGTGCAATATGTTTGTCTTGCCTTATGTATATGCTTCCCAGTACAACCTGTTGGTAGCTACGTGATCCTGTATGAGTCACTAGTTTAATATGTATCTGTGTTTCTCTGGGCTTGTCATCGACAACTGATGGACAGGAGGACAAAGAGACCTGGATGGAACCAGCTGTAGGACATGGGCAGACAAAACAGGAGCTCCTCACATTGAGTGCATGGCTCTTGGAGGTGAGAGAGACCTAGAGTCAGCGCCTCTCATCAGTGTGCACATTTACCCCCAGGAAGGTGCAGAAGTGCCATCAAACCTGACCCACACGGCACACTGGGTTCTGCTCTAGGAAGTGCCTCCCGTGGGTCAGTCTGCATGTGCCTTCATTTTCAGTATGTGTTGTCTGGTTATATGTTTTTTTCTTATAATTTACCATTCTTTGTTCTTGCCAATCATTTTGCCTAAGAAAATGGATCAGTAGTGAATATGTTACTTTTGTGGTTAAGATATTCTGGGGTTAATATTCTCATTTTTTTACCTGATAGCTTCTCCTTTATTTTTCTGTTTTGCATTCATATTTTCCTTTATGGTGTTTGCCTATTAAATCCTGTTTAAAACTACATCAATATTCCCAAACTATGTGTTTACCTTAATTGTCTTATCATCCTTTCATGAATTTTCTCTTTTACATTTAAATCTTTAAATCATCTATTTTATTTTACACTAGTCAGTAAGGAAGGGATAGGCCTTAATTTTCTTTCCAAAAAATTAACAAGCTGTCACAAAACCTTTTGAAGTAATGATTTTTTTCTCTGGTTGACAGGAAATCCACATTTAATCCACAGTAAGTTTTTCTGAATATTTGTAGCTATGATTGAGAAATGGACCTGAATATTGGAAGAGACTCTGGGGCACAAGAGGCACTCTCACATGGCTCAGATGGTGTCTTGGTCAGAACCACACAGGTCCGCTCACTCTTGCACAACCGTGACAGTGATAGGGAAGAGGACCCCCCCCCCCGCACCCCCCCAAGAGACTTTCTGGATGGATGAGATTAGAACGTGCATGATTTTTCACATGTCAGAAGAATATTCTTTTCCGATTCTTATTTCAACACTTTGAAAATGTAGCGGATACTCTTATCTCACGGATCATACAAGAGATGGACCAAATAGGGCCCACGGGACATGGTTTTCCACCCTTCTGTGTGTGGTAGCACTTCAAATACTTCTCGTTAGTAATTAATACACTTTATAATGCTTTGAATTGACATAGGTATATATTATTTGAGGTGAATTTCCATGAAAAATTATATAAGCAAATATAAACTTGTAAGTATGATCAAAATGAAAAAAATAAGAATGTATGTCCCAGATTTAGATGAATTAACACATCATTAAATTTTGCTATGAAGTTTCTGGAAGTCAAGACATAATGAGCAATATAATGAAGTGTTTAGCTTTCATTTTTGAATTAAAGAAGTAGGCAATTCATCAGAAGAAATACAATTTAGTACCAGGAAATTTTTAAGACAAATTTGGTTTTAGCACATGGATTCTCTTTAGGAGATATTTATCTATGTAATAGATAATGTATCACAAAATTTTTTTTGAGAGAGAGAGAGAGAGGGAGGAATGAATTTTTAATATTTATTTTTTAGTTTTTGGTGGGCATGACATCTTTATTTTATTTTTATGTGGTGCTGAGGAGCGAACCCAGCGCCCCACGCATGCTAGGCGAGCATGCTACTGCTTGAGCCACATCCCCAGCCCCTATCACAAATTTTTTATTGTACAACTTTTTTTTTTAAAATAAGCTAAATTTGAGATCCTGTATTAGGAATCTATGTAGTTGAACCTCATTTTTCCATAGCTAAAATCCATTCCTTAGTGACTACAGTAGTTTCCTCCATTCTTCTTTTGAGGAATATATTTTAAGTTATGCTATTAGGTTTAAAGAAGTGCATTCCTTTTACCTTTGTGACTTTAATAAGGCTTGTGGTCTTAATGCCTGCCTTGTCTGTTGCTGACACGTTGCTGCAGATCTCTGTTGACGTGTGTATCACGTATTTTTGTACTTTCAATCTCCATCTATCTGGATTGTGGATCTACCTCTCCCAAATAGCACAAACCAGGACTTTAGTTTTCTGTCTGGCGATCTCATTCTTTCCATTTTAGCCTTAACTCTGATGATAATTAGGGATACACTGGAATCCCCTGTTCTGCGTTCCATTTATCTGCCATCCTTGGCTGGGTTGTTCCTAGACTTGCTTTATTTGGAATAAAACAAAACAAAACAAAACAAAACATTTTTTGCTCCAGAAGTATGAAAGTGAAACACTGTATTTCTGTTCTTTGGTGGTGTTTGGACATGCACATTCAATATAGAAAGCTGAAACTTAATTTCTTATTCTAAACCAAGACTTCAAAGCAATTTAACTTGAATCTGCCTCTCCTTCCCCATTGCCCTGATTATATTCCTCTTACTGCCCAGGTTTTGTGGTACTTTCTTTTACTCACACATTTGTTCATTTTAATTGTCTTAATTATTTTGATTGTTAAAATTGTTTATCCAATGATTTGCTGTTTTCTTTCTCTTGGGTAAATATGTAAGAGTAGAATCCTTGCTCCTATGATAGTGAACGTTTTACTCTATAATGCCCTGCCAAGCATCTTTCCGCGTTAGTCAACGTTTCACCCCCGTAGCTGTAGCTCAACAATACAAGTTTCTGTTGCTCCAGGTCCTCATCAACATTTTTCGTTGTCTGTTTTAATTTGAGCAATTCTATCAGGTTTTAACTTTTCTCCCTGATAACTTACAATGTTGAGCAACTTCTTTTTCTTCTATTCTTACTGGCGTCTCAAATTAATTCTTTGAAGTATGTATTCAAGCCCTTTTTATTGTTTTAGCACTGGGTGGTTTGTCTTTTGATTGTTGATTGGCAGGAACTCTTTACGTGTTCTGGATATATGTCTGATGTCAGATGTAAGCACAGGTATTCTTCCAGTATGCCCCTTGCCTTTGAACGCTGAATGTTGCTCTTGATGAACAAAAGTTTTTCACATCGATGAAGCTCAGTTTATCAGCTTTTTCCTTTGTGTTTACTTCTGAGAAAGATATTTGAATCTATTTTGTGGTCCGGCCTATGCTTCAACCTAATGAAAGTTCACGTGCATTCCCTTTTCTGTCGTCCAGTCTCTCTCCTTATGGACTTCCCATTGTCTGCATCATGCCACTTGATATTGCCCCAGAGAGCCACATGCCCTGTTCCCTTTCTGTTTTCCAGATTGGACAGTTACTGTTGACCTAGTTCAAGGCCATGTCAAATCTGGTGTTAAGAACATTCTGCAATTCTTTTATAAATTTCAGATGATTTTCAGTCTTAGAATTTCCAGTTGTTTTTACCTCCTCCCCTGTCATTTTCTCTGACAGCTTTACCCTTGAAGCCCTCCACCTTGTTTATGGTTGCTGTTTGAACCTTTGCTAATCCTATGTTGACCATCTCAGATGTCTCTGTTGCACCTGTATCTGGACTATGCATGACCTTCCCTGTTTCCTTGCTGCGCAGTGATTTTGGAGAGGATACGCTGTGAACGCTGCAATGAAGATCCTGGGCCTTTGTTTCGGCAGGAAGTTAGATGCAGGCATCTGCTTGGCCGGATGGAGGTTTGGTTCAGTGCTTCATGAGTGTAGGCCTCGGGTATGAATTCTGCCATTTTAATAGTCTCTCTGAAGTGTTTGCCGAGCCTCTCTAATTTGGAGGGAGTTGAACTTTGCACTCTGTCTTCCCCCAGAGCAGCGCCTGCACTCCACGCTCCTACAGGGCTCCTCCTGGTGTCTTTCAGGCACACCTGCCATCACAGTGCAGCCCCTCCTCGCGGAGCTCTTCACGGGTGGGATTTCTCACCTCCGTTTAGCTACTCTGGTGGTCTCACACTGTCACCCAGAGATATGAGCCTGTGGCTGTCAGCTTTCTGGCTGACCCTCCTGGGTGATCGGTGCTGGTTGGACTCCTGGGGGCTACTGACTGCAGTGGGGTCTCACACGGTGCAGTTCTTTCTTGGTTCACCTTATCTACTTTAAGGAACTCTCTAGAACCATCAATTTATCTACTTTGTCACTACTGGATCAGAACTATCCAGGTGGACACTGAGCTCGTGGTTCTCTGGAGCTGTTCTGTGGCATCCTACCTTCCCTTAGTCTTGGTTTGCCTTTCACCATTTTACTTCTACACACCACTTCGTTGCTTTTCTAAAGGGGGTGTCAGTCTTGATTGGTTCTCGCTCGAGTGTCCTTTCAATCGTCTCTTTTCTCTTTAATCACATTTAAATACTCATTTCATTCAATAACCTGTCCTCCGCCTTATCTTAGGAGCAGGTATGTGGGGTGGGGGGGGGAGGTTGTCCCTTCTGGCTTTAATTTACAATGGCTCATTTCCTTATGCTTACTGAGGTATTTTTATCACAGGTTTTCCCTGTAGTATATTAACTGTGGCAATCCATTGAGCATGGACATTAAAATGCATTTCTACAGAGAAGAGTTTGTTTTATTCTCTTCTACCAAAATATGGAGACATAACCACTACCAGATTGCCTTAATGTTTGACTTGATATTTTATAAGCCATATAGTGTTATCAGTAGTACAGTGAATGGGGGCCCTGAACCCAGAGGTGGTTACAATTATTAGCAAGCACGCGCACGCGCACACACACACACACACACACACACACACACACACACACTCATTTCTTTTTCTTATTTTCTTCTAACACTCTGTAGAGCATTACGACTGAGACAGCCATGTCCCCAGCCCACCACTACACCTGCTCCTGGCTGTGTCTTACGCTCTTGACCTCAATCCAACTTTGCCTATTGCTTGGGCCCAGGACTTGGCTCCTTTCAATGCTCCATAAAACCCTAAATAGAATTTTCATTTTAACCCCCATTAATCCATATGATTTTTTTTAAAGAACTGTTTAACATCTTAGCCATCACTTTGGAATGCTATAAAAGCCAATTTTCCCCAAAAAACTCTTTTTTAAAATTTCATTGGAAGTAGAGATTTTCCTATATTGTATTTCATGTATTTTGGCAATATTGTTAAGTACACTAAGGGTCCTAACTTTTCTTAGGGGTCTTTGAGAATTGATCCCAATGCCAGCACGAGACGTCCTTCCTTGTAGATGGTGATGCTGTTGGTTTTGTGAATTCTCCTCTGTCTCGTGTGAATCTTGCCACATCTCCTTTTCTTTGTGGTTAGCATTCATTTTCTTGATAAACCTTAATTTTCATCCCTCATTCAATTTTAAGTATCTTTTTCATTCACTGAAAAATAAAAAATAAATTTGCATTGTTTACAGGACTCCCTCAGGTACCCAGTGGATAATTGGGGACCCATTAGTCGTTCCTGAGAACATTAACAGGACTTCCTCGTGCTGTGGTTTGTGCTTTCTTCTTTGTGGCCTTCCAGTTGCTGCCCGCTCTGGCACTGTGGTCTGTTGCTGTGTAACCACAGTACTGTCCCCGGGGTCTCAGGACCTTATGCTGATTGTCAGGGGGCACAGGTGCTGGCACTGCACAGCTGGTCCTTGGCTTGGGACTCTCGCTGCCATCGCCAGGATGTCAGCAGGCCCTGGTCTCACCGGAGGCTCAGCTGGGAGGGTCTGCTTGCAGGACCCCATGGCTGTTGGCAGCTTGGCATTCCTGTCTGGAGGTCATGCTGAAGGCCACCTTCCTGGCTTATAGGCCTCTCTGGTGACAGCTCAAAGTGTGGCAGATGCTTCCTTAAAACCAACAAGGGAACGAGTCAGTCACCCAGACAGAGGACACGTCGTGCAGGGTGCCGCAGACATGCAGGTGCAAACACCACAGGCTCCTGCCCATGGGGTGGGTCAGGAGGAGACCTCAGTCCTGGCCCCATTCAGAGAGCGTTCAGAGCACAGGAATACCAGGAGGCCTCGGCTTGTCCCCATGCTGCCTGGGTTGTCCTCGCTGTCCGTCACCTTCTCTGGCAGCTGGGAGGGTGTCTGCACTGTAGCTTCCCCAGCAGGGCCCATGTGGTCAGCCTGGCATGGGCAATCTTGGGCTTCCTCCCATGCCTCCTGCGGTCAGCTCACCTCCTGACCAGCCAGAATTCAACTTGAGATTTAAAAATTACACAAGTACGAATGTTCAGCAGTCATTTAGCTTAGTAGCACACTGTTAAAGTAGGCAGTGTGGTTGTTTGCACATTCTTTCATTATTAAACCATTTCTCCACTTTTTTTTAGGCCCATTTCTTCCTCTGAGGTTTCTGGGACATTTCTAATATTGTCTTCCTCCGGCTCCTGACTTGCACCTTGGCTCCTCCATGCTTGGTTCAAGGCTGGTTTTCCTCCAGATTGTTCAAGTTGCTGCTTGGTTCTCCCTTTGTCTCCAGTGTTATGAGTGAGACTTCTGGGTCAACTGGATGTTTGTTTCTCTGTACATAATCAGATTATTGTCCTTTAGTGGCTTTTAAGAGTTTCCTCTTTGTCTTTGGTTTCCTAAAACGTGACAGCCAGAGTTATCAATTTTGGTTCACTTGCTCGTGTCTTTGTGGCCCTCTCGTTTACGGAGGATGATTCAATGTGTTTTTTTCCAGGTCTAAGAAGATTTCTATGGTTATGCTTCATTTGTCTCCTACATTATTTTTATTACCCTTTTCCAGAAGTTCTAGATCCTGTACGCTCCTGAGCCAGCTTCTAGGTCTCTTCTTTCTTTGGCTAAGTTCTTGAAGAATTCCCAAGAGTGAGTTCATGGCTGTGCACTTTACATTTTAGAGAGCTCTGCCAGTATTTGGTGCTGTCCCACGTTGTCATTCCAGTGATACGATTTCTATTCTGCAGGATTTCTATTTAATTTGCACATATCGTGTTCTCTCTCACTTTACATTTTTCTCTTCCTTGGCTACCAGTGATTTGGTCTTTGAACTTCGTGTTTCATGGAGGTTTCTCCCTCTGACAGCAGATGAGTCTTGGTCATGCTCCTGGCTTTCTGTTGGACTCCACACCTGGGCAGCCTTGTTGGGAGGAGTGGCAGACCTGCTGGAGTGACCACAGCATGCACCAAGACGTGCAGTGTGTGCTGTGAGATGTGGGGAACACACCTGAATGAGTGCGTGTTTGCACATGGAACAACAAGCCGTTGATGACTCATCTTCCTAGGAAACTTAGTGTTTGTCCTCTTGAAAATGAACTCTGGTGTTGTATGTTCTCATTGTCAATTTTATCACTAGTTGAGCACTTTATTGATTTCAGTGCACCAAAATGCATTTTGTTATGTTGATGAACTCTGTTTTAAGCCATTTTCCATAAAATGATGGATTCTATTAGTATGTTCTAACTTTTAAAAAATTAGTTTTCAGGCTGGGGATGTAGCTCAGTTGGTAGAGTGCTTGCCTTATGATCACAAGGCCCTGGATTCAATCCCCAGCACCATTAAAAAAAAAAAAAAGAGTTTTCCCTTTTTAAGATGATGGCAACTATTCTATATTCCTTGTGTTTCCATGAGGACTTTGAGATTGTACTTTCTAGTTTTCCTTTTTGTTCATGAAAATTGGACATCAGGTATAGTAAAATGTGGCAATTCTGAAGTTCAGACCACCCCTTCTTAGTGCTTTGTTGTTGTGATTTTCTTAATTAGTTTTTTAAAGTGTCTTTTTTAGGTATGGACCTCAATAGCTTTGCTCAGGCAGCTTAGTGGTCAGTTAATGATTGGACAGGTAACCCTCCCACCCCCAGCGTTGGTCCGGAGTCAGTAAGTCTCTAGTCTTGCTCAGTGTGTTTTGTGCATGTGGGGCACACCTAAAGATCCAGCCAGGCATTGGAAAACCCCTGCCTTAGTGCTCTCTGCCTGTTTAGTTGTGCCTCAAGGCGTGCTTCAAGGTCAGCCAAGGTGACAACATCAGCACCGAGTCTCCTCTGTCCATGTCTGTGTCTGAGGGTATGTGTCTGGCCTTCCATATTCTCAGGAGTGTGTTGAGGCTTTCCTTCCCAGCCTCACCTCTTTTGCTTTTTGGTTGCCTGCTGTTTCTCCCAGTGGCTGTGTTGTCCCCATGGACACCCGAGAAGGTGAATAATTGACTCAGTCATTTCGATAATTTTCCCAAGATCATAGCTTTCTGGACAGAGCACGCACCAAGTCTCATCAAATAAGATGGCCTGAGCCACCTTCCAGGGCACCACGGGCAGGGCAGATAATGTCAGTTCTCTGGAAATGAGGCCATGCAGGAGCCTCGGAGCCTGCCCTTCCTGCAGTGCTGCCAGGCCGAGGTGGCCCTGCAGCTGGGAAGAGTTGGTGAGGAGTGGGCATGGGACAGGAGAAGGGGAAGCACTACAGAGTTCACCATCAGTGGCCACTCTCCAAGATAAGTGCTCCATAGATTTATAGTAAGCTTGTTTCTAATTTCTGTATATCTGAAAAATTGGTTCTGGCAATTTTTGTATGTTTTCTCATTGCTTTAATAGAAAAGAAAATGTTTAGAGGGTCTTACTCTGCCATTTTCATTGATATCCTACTAAATTTTATTTCACTCGCAATATCGTATATGAAAAGCATTAGTATCAATCTGAGACTTTGGATATGACCAAAGGAAAGCTAGTCCTAAGCAGGATTAAGTCTTAGGTGCAGTCTTTCCTGTAGACTCGTGTTGGACCCTGCACCAGGAGTTGACCATGGTCCTCACTGACGTTTGTGCCCCTCTGCAAACACACATGCCCTGGGTCCCGTTCCCAAGGTCTCTGCTAGCTCATGAGGATAATTAGTGTTTAATGTTAATGACTATAGTGGCACTTTCTGTGATCTTTCAAGTCACATTTTCAAGGTCACCTAGGGCTTTTGTGTTTTCATCCAAGGGAGGGAGCATGTACACAGTGTCTGCTGTGTGAGAGGGTCAGTCTGTCCTGCACAGAGGAGCTCCAAGCAGGACAACATTCCCAGACAGGTCAGGTAGTATGTGTGCAGTTAGATCTTCTTTTATTGAAAATGCCCAAACATAATCTTATTCAAAGCCTATGAACATCACTGCACCTCCTATCACCTCATTTATTGTCTATTTACATTTGCAAAATATTGATGGAAATTATTAGATACATGATTATGGTTTGGATGTGAGGTGTCCCCAAGAGCATTGTGTGAAACAATGCAAGAAGGCTTGGAGGTGGAATGATTGGGTCATAGAGCCTTGACCCAGTCAGAGAATTGATCCCCTGACAGGATTAACGGAGTGTGACTGAGGGCGGGTGGGTATGGCTGGAGGAGGTGGGCATTGGGGATGTGGCCCTGGGGTATATATTGTGCATCTGACAAGTGGAGACTCTTATCTGCTCCCTGATCGTCATGTGAGCCACTTTCCTCCACCACACTCTCTGCCATGATGCTCTGCCTCACCTCCAGCATTGAGGCATGGAACCCCCTGTCGATGGACTAAGACCTCTGACAATGTGAGCCCCCAAATAAACTTTTCCTCCTCTTAAGTTGTTGTTGTCGGGTCTTTTAGTCACAGCAGCGAAAAAGCTGACTACAACAATGCTCCAAATCAATTCCTTTTTCTGCTACGCAGAAGCCTTAAAAATGGAAATAATTTATTTTTTTACAAGGTCACATTTTTAGTTCACAAACTAAATGAAAACCTTCATCTAAAAATTTTGAGCATCTCCCTTTTCAAATAAGTTGATAAAAATTCTTAGTAGTTATTTAGAAAGTATTGGGTGTAATTCTAATTTATTACTGTTTCCTGAGAACTCAGACACCCTCTGTGTTGTGTAAAATTGCAGCTGCTGGCTGCTGTAGTCAATATTTAAAGTGCTAAGCTCAACACAAAATCTCAGATTCTGTCAGAAAGGAACTATTTCTACTGCTTGGAAAATGTCCTCTCTGCTCAGCCCCTGCACTAGTTTTCTAGCATGTGATTTTGGAACAAAGCCACAATTCTCCTTCCAGCCAGTGCTGGGGATACCCTTTGAATGTTAAACCGTTCAGGATGATTATTCTCCCTCCATGATGCATCCATTGTCCCTGCAGAACTGAGACCTCCCTTCAGCCACATGGATGCTGAACAGACGGCACCTACGCCGAGGGTGGCGCCTGTCTGAGGGCTCACCTCGGCACACTGGCTTCCACAAAGAGGTGGCTCCCGAGATGCCGAGATGTCAAGATGTCAGTAGTGTTTGACTTGTCTGATGCAATTCACATCAGATTTGCATGGTTTTGAAACCTCATTAAGGGCAATGACACATGTTTGGATTTTTTGACAGCTGGACTTGGTTGTGGCCAGGTGACCTTTGTATTAATGAAGATTAGGTTAAAGCAGTGAATTAATTGTACACAAATGTTACAAGTTGGGTTCTCAGTAGACTCCAAAGTTCTCTCTAGCTCCAAAGTCGTGCTGTTGGGACTTTCGTCAACACCGTTTACCTACTGATGTGCTTGTTACATTTCATTCTAATTAGTCCTTAGCATGTGTCAGGAGCGTGTTAGCCAAACTTAAATTATGTGGTTTTCCCCTTTATTTTTACTCTTCCCTATTTACTTGAAAATGACAAGATAATTTCCTTTGCAATCAGTTGAAAGAGGCTCAGCTGAGTTAGAATGAGCTGATTAGTTGGACATTTATGGTGAACTGTGGCGAGTCTTTGAGGAAGACGTGTTGCTGATGATTTTCCCACCAGAAGTGAGATTTTGCTCCTGCCTTGGGGAAGGTCAGCCCAGGGCACTGGTTTTGCTGTAAGGCAGGTGATGGACAAAAATTTTCCAGGTGTCAAAGAAAAAATAGAGACGCTAGTAACAGAGTCAATGCCATCTTCCTCCAGGGGAAGGGCTGGACCTGCCTCCAGCCTGGACACTGGCCTGAAGTTGCCCTGGACCCATAGATTCTGTGATTCCTGGCCCATTGTGATGGCGTCCTCCTCCAGCCGCCCTGTTGTGTCAGCTCTTCCCAGGAACCTTTGCTCCCTTTGAAAGCTCTGCAGGGCCCCTGTCAGCCAGCTGTGTGGGAAGAAAGCCAGGCCCCTGCACAGGGACTCCACACGCCGCTGGGCCTTTCCGGTGTCCCTAGCCAGGGATGTTTATTGAAGGTGAGATTTCATGTTCTTTTCCATTTTTAGGACTTGCTGAATCGAGGGGCAGAGGGTGGCTGGACACTCTGGTGGAGGCAGCGATGATGACCACTGTCTGCCAGGATCAGGGTGGCGTCAGGCTGTGTTGTGACAGTGTGGTGTGGTCCACGACATGCCGGGAAGTGGACACACAGCTCACCACTGCGGCACCGTTCAGAACTCTGCCACGACAGCAGCACGTGCCTCCACGTGGCCCTGCTGGGCTGCTCTTTAAGTTGAGACTGGTCCCCAGTGAGAACGAATCCGCAGATACATCAGAAAGCAAACGTGACGACAGTGAACGGAGCCCTCGCCCGTGCACTTAATGTCGGGGTCCGTGGGCAAGAGGCCTGAGCGGGGGTGGGGGTGGGGGTGGGGTGGGGGGGTGTGATGGGCCAGAACCCAGAGGCAGGCCCGGCGGAGGTGGAGGTGGACAGGCCCCGGCCCCAGGCTCCTGAGGGCCGTCTGAGGCAGGGAGGGGGGCCCGGGCCGACTGTGCACCCAGAGGCAAGGCTCACACTCCACCTCTGCTCAGGCTGGAGGCAGCTGACCCCCGCAGGGGACCCAAGAGCACCGCCCAGTGTCCGAGGGCGATGACAGAGGTCTAGACTTCATCTCACACGGGACAGCCTGGGTGAGAAGGGAGGACTGAAGTCCACGCGGTCCCAGTGACGTCTGTAGTGTGAGGACACAGTGATCCCCACCCACGCTGGGTTTGAGAGTCCCCTGCAGGGCGTAGGAACTCGACTGCTGTCGTGATGGTCGTGAGGCGATGGCAGCCTCTTAAGCGGCAGGACAAACCCCGGCAGGACTGGGTGGGCTGCTGTGAGAGCGTTTTGTTTAACGTGAGGCGCCTCTGACTGCCACCTCCGCCTGCGCCCGCTCCCACCTGGTCTCCTTCGCCATGCAATGACCCAGCATGAGGCCCTCACCAGATGTGACTGTTCAATCTCCAACTTTAGTTTCTAGAACAGTAAGAAATCAATTTCTTTTCCTTATAAGTTATCCAGTCTCAGGTACTGCGTTATAGTAGCAAACGATGGACTAGGATGGACAGGGTTACGTTGGCTACTGTCTGTCAAGTGCTCAGGGTAGCATCTGACACAGTCTTCGCTGAAGAAAGGCTGTCCTTACAGTTTTTTTAATGATAAAAATCAGTATTGTTTTTGCAGGACAGATGGTCGTACCATCTACTGTAGTGTATTTACTGTTTCATCCCAAAGTCTACACTTCTGTCACCCGAGGGAATCTCCCTGTGTCCACTGTGTGTGCAGTACCTCCTTTTGCCCTTGGGGGCCTCTCCCTCCTGCCCATTCCCCCAAGGAGCCTGACTGGCTTGGTCAGTAGGAGCCCTGGCAGGAGAGAGTGAGGTCAGCGGGCTCTTTTCCTGACCCCTGGGTTCCCCAGGCTGGAGACAGGGGTCCAGCAGGTGGCCGCCACACCCTCTCAGGGTTCTGGCTCCTCTTGCTGCTGTGGCTCCTTTAAGCCCAGGACTGGGCTGGCTGTGCCGTGACCGGTCCACACACTGCGCTGCCTTTGGGTGGTCCTCCCAAATCTTGCTCCTGCCGTAAACTGGTGCCCCTCTGCTAAACGGTCCTCCACTTTTCAATGTGAGTGGCCTTTGTCTTCCTGCCACAGGCACACACAGTCACACTGCTGCCCTCACAATCACACCCACGTCGTGGCTTCCGTGGCTCCAAAGCTGTTGAGAGCCCACTTTGCCTCCTCTCTGCCGTGCCCACCAACTAATGCGACTCCTGTTACTGCCTCTGTCACCAAGAGCCACAAGCACCAAGTGCACAAACCTGGCAGAGGAGAGAGGAAGCAGGTCTGGGCCTGCATCCCCCGTTTTAATTATGTAGGATGTGTTAATGTTTAAAGCATCACTGAGATACTTAGGATGGAGCAGGTGTTTTGAAATTGCATTTTTATCACACTTCCCCATATCAGGCATGGAAATTATGATCTCTCCTGCAATTTCACCATTTGCTAAATGTTCCTAGGTAGTTATCATGGATAATGCTTCTTTTAACATCGTATTTAGACATTTAGAACTTTTAGGTTAATTAATTTTATATATTAGAAGAAAGGCCTTTTATGCATTTAAGGCAATGAGATTAATATTATTAACAATAATATTTATTGTGAGCTATGGACATATTTAGAATTCATTTGTATTAAAAAAAAAATAGTCCCTGCTTGCAAAAATACTTGTCTATTAACAACACAATTTGAGTTCCCAAATGCAATCTTTGTGAGTAGCTGCACTTTCTGAGTAAAACCTATTTGGCCACAGGCTCCGTATAAATAAGTGGGAATCATTTATTCATGCATAGCAGGATCTGAACAGACGTCTCTCAAAAGAAGACAAACGAATGGCCAGCCTATAAATGAGCTAGTGCCCAAGATCTCTCCTCAGAGAAATGCAAATGAAAACCAAAATGAGATAGGAACTCACGTTTGTTAGATTGACTTTACCAAAAATGTGAAAGATAACAAGTGTTGGTGAGGATGTGGAGAGAAGGGGACGTTGCTGATGGGAATGTCAATTAGTGTGGCCATTTGGAAAACGGTGTGGAGGCTCATCGAGGAACAACAAAAAAGAAAGAATTAGAATTCCCATATAATCCAGCATCCCCGCTCCTGGGGGGCCATCCAGAGGGGTTGGGATCATCGTGCTGCAAGACTCCTAACAGCCAAGACGTGGAAACAACCCGAGGGCGAACTGGTGATTTGGGGTTCCGCAGCCCAGGCAAGTACTGAAACCAGAGTGTATCACTCACCAAGCGGAAAAGTCAGGTTGGACACGAGGCTCCCCTCCAAAGACTCCACATTTTGGTGGCCGAGTCCTCTTCCAGAGCACCTTCTGCCACGTCAGTGATGGTCACCTTCACCCAGAGTGTGGAGGTCCCACCTGTAGCCCAGCTAACCCTCATCCTAAATGCTGGGCTTAGTTTCGTGGTGTGGTTTTTCTTCTGTTTTAATCTTAGGCATCGTATCTAAATAGTTACTAAAACATATTCTCCTAACATGCAGACCTTTTGGTAAGTAAAATGGCAGACACGAATTCACACTGTGCAGACATTTTCAAAGGGAAAACAAGCTAGGTTTGGTGGCCCCAGTGCTGTTTTCTTATCCTTTGTTTTTCTGCATTTGTCAACAACAATCAGTACGTTGAATATTTGGAATACATTTATAAAAATTGTACAATTAAAGAAGTCTAGAGCCAAACAATAAATGAGTAATGCATTACTAAAAGTACACATCATCAAAGGTCAATTTTCTTAATGCAAAAAGAAATCATGCAAATCAATATGCAAAAAGAGAAATAGACCAATGGGAAAAAACTGGCAAATATCACAAACGGTTTACAGGAAAAAAGATACATAAGAAGATGTAATTATTGTAAGTAATATTAGTTGAGTAATATTCTGTTTTAAATGTTTTATTTCTGCTTAAAGCACATAGATGTGCATTCATTAGGTGTCTTTGGATGTAACTGGCTTCTTGCTTTCTTTGTTATTGAATCTCTCCATCCTGCAGTGCTCAGGTTTCCAGTCTTAGTTTCTTTGAAACCCAGAACTTTAAACCATCTAACTGCACGGGGCTTCCAGGTTTCCTTCAGCCTATTTTCTATCAGTTTTATTGAGGTAGAATTATCACATCATAGTATTCACCCATTTAAAACTCAGTGATTTGTAGGATGCTTGCAGAGTTGTGCAGCTTTCAACTGAATCTAATTTTAGAATATTTTTGTAAGTCAAAAAGAAAAAAAAATCACCCTTAAACCCATCCCAGGTGGCTTCATCCTGATCCCCACTCTTCCCAGTCCTAGGCAGCCATTTCTCTCAGCCTGTCTGGACTTCCCTGTTCTGGGCATTTCATATCCATGGGATCCTATAGTATTTTCTCTCTTGGGACCGACCTCTTTCATTTAGGGTAAAGCATTTCCACAGTTAATCTGTGTTGTAACATGTATCAGTACTTTATTCCTTTTCATGGCTGAATATTATTCCATTGTAAAATTCACACACTAAACACATTTTGTTAGACACAATTTTATCTCTTGTTAGTCTGTGGACACTCAACAGTGCTGCCATAGTATTTGCCTACAGGTTTGTGCGAGGTGTAAGTTTCTATTTCTCTTGGATGTGTGCTCAGGATTGGAATTGCCGAGTCAAATCGGAACCCTGTGGCCAAGGTATGTGTAACCAACAAGCTGTTCTCCACAGAATCTGTACCATTTTCCTTTCCCACCAGAGATGGGTGAGGGCTCAGGTTTCTCTGAATTCTTTGTGGTGCTTATTGTTAGGTGACTGTTTTATCATAGCAATTCTAAGGGGCCGTGAAATGGCAACCCACTGTGTCTTTGAGTTTAAAATTCTTTTTGTAGAAAAGCAAAAGGGTCAAACTTGTGACTTTAAACATAACGTTGGGGCATTTTTAATAGGGAAGAAATGACATATGCAGTACAAACACTTCCCCTTAGCCCTACAGAGAGCTTGCAACCCCAGAACTTGTAAAATCAGCTCTTCTTCATTACTGAGATGGATAACGGTCGACTGTGTGAGTCCCCAGAACACAGCACCTGACTCGTATTCGTGGGGAGGACCTGATGTGTGTGAGAGCAGAGGTCCAGCCGTGTGCTGCATCCCACTCTTCACCGCTGGCCTGAGAACCTGCGCTCTGCACATGTGCCCAGCTGAGGATTGGAATTGCTTTTGCTCCTTCAGGCTTTTGCTCCTTTCTGTGTGTACAGAATCTCAGGATCAGTGGGGAAAAGGTGAGCGAAGTCGGGAGACCCAGGTGTCTCTAGTTCTGTTGCTCCACTGGCCCAACCTCGTCTGCAGTGGAGAGGAACTTGTCTCTGGTACTTGATGGGCGTGGTGGGAAGATGAAGCACACTGATGGGGGGGTATGAGCTGTGGCCCACTTGGTGTTCTGATGATGTGAGGTGTCCACACACCCTGCTCCCACATGCACCTTGGGCCACTTGCACTGCGTCAGTGGCAGACAGTGGAGATGGCAGAGCATCCGGTAAAGCCGGCTGTGTACACAGAGCCGCCCCAGGGTTTGTGCTGCTGCTGCTGAACTTGTTTTGGCTTCTTTTTTAAATCCTGGGGAGGGTGATGGATTTATGGATACCCTCTCTTGTCTGGGAACCCTAAACTAAACCTTCAAAATGTGAAAGGGGGGACTCTTAAGTTATTACCCCTTTTATAATACAGCTGTCACCTAACAACTCCAGCCTGGGGGACACCTGGGGGACAGAGGACGTTTCAGTGGATAAAATATGGCTGTAAGTAAGTCATGCGAATCAGGGGCACATCTTATTCAACTCACTTTTTTGCTAATAATATGATCAATATGATTTTCACCCAGGAATCTCTCATCTACTACTTCTTGTTCAGTTCTGTGGCCTGTCTTGTCACAGTGGGCACCTCCTCCCATGGTGGCTGCCCCTGCAGTGGGCGTCCCACAGTGACGCAGTCCTCCTCTTGAGCCTTCTGTGTTTCCCTTCCCGTGTCCACACTAGGGGGCCAGTGCCTGCTGGTATCCGTACGCTGTGCTGTTGACCTGCCCAGCTCGCCCTTCACTCTCTTCCCAATAGATCCTGATGTCTGTGGCGGATGTTTTGCCCTGAAGAACAGTTTTCCTCCGGGGTCTCTGGGAGCCCATTTGCTGAGCCTCAGCTGGGCGCGTGTGCAGGTTCTCAGGCCAGCGGTGAAGAGCCGTGCTGCGTCCCGAGGGCTGGACCTCTGTGCTCCCACACTCATCAGGTCCTCCACACGAACACAAGTCAGGTGCTGTGTTCTGGGGACTCGCACAGGCACGCCACAACAGCTCCAAGCCCAAGCACGGATGCTCTCCACCATGGCCGCAGAAGCCCACTCCGTCTCCTCCAGACCCACGTTGATGAGGGTGGGAATTGGCACACGTGGTGTTTGTTTAGGCCCTTTTAAATTGTTAGTAAAATATGCAATGTTCAAATGTAGCTAGTTCTCCACTGGTGGCCAGATACAACTAATTCTAGCTAATTTAGCAAATCTCATATTTATTTCTAGTTTAAAAACAATAATGTATGTTGAGTGCTCGCTATTAGCCTGGCACTGTTTCCATGAACTAATTCATCTATAGGAGTACTTCACAGTTACTCACATGAGGAGCCCAGCGGGTGCGCCCTTTTGCCATTTTAGATGAGAAAACTGCAGCTTGGTCTCTTGCAGCTGGGGAGAGGCAGAGCTGTGGTGGTGCTGGTGACCCACACAGGAGCTTGTTGCTGAGCACTGGTTATCTGTAAAGAACAGTTCTTAATCAGGAAGAACCCGTGTCTCTTCCACCCTTCATTTGAACAGTGTTTCAAAGATCTGCGAGTGATTAGCTATAACTGAACTTGTATCATGCCTTATCAGAACTCTGTAAATAGGTAACTGTGGCATTTAAAAATACATTCATTTAAAACTATATTTGAGGCGCACATAATTTTAAATAAAGAATAAAATTCTGATCCCACTCATAAGGTTTAAAATTTAGCTTCAGAGATTTAAAATATCATAATCATAAAATAAACAGATATGCAAATTTGGCAAATAACACGAAGTAGGATTGTGCAGGATTATGGGAGCCTTTGGTGGGGGGCTTATTCCAGATCAGGTATTGAGGAGGGTCTCCCTAGGGTGTGGATGGGAGGACCAGGGGTGGCCCTGGCCCTGAAGTGGCAGGTGGGTGGCTGAACAAGCCAAGCCCCCTCAGGACCAGCCAGGAGAGGTGGGCATTGCACGGCTGTCATGGAAGGGCGGCTGTGAGCAGCTAAGTCTAAAAGGAATGGGAGGACAGGCGGGGGAGGAAGCAGGGCTGCCACTTACCATTTGCACGGGGCAGCTGGCAGGTGGGACTCTGCGGAATCAGGGCTGGCCAGTGAGGAGAGCCCTGGGCTCCACGCAGTGTGGAGATGGACACAAGGATCTCAAGACTGAACGCCGAGTGCTGAATTGAGACCACTGCTCCTGCCTAGCCGCCTGCAGGGGGCAAGACCAGATGCGCTGTAGAGGAAGACAGAGCGTCTGGAGCCCCAGAGTGTCTTTACAAATGGCACTGAAAACCAAACCCCAGTCAGAAATCACCGGGGAGATGATCAAAGTCAATGATAAAGCATAGAGTGTGCACAGGGGCGTGCCCACGCGCGCGCACATACACGAAGGCTTGTGGTACACCAGAAAGAAACCATCAAATGTGGACTTCAGTAAACACATCATTAGCACATTTTAAGAAGTAAATTGTAAGGTGGAGACGTATGCCACATGTTGGAATCTGTTGAGAAACACAAAATGGAAATATTAGAAATGCAAAAAAATTAAGGTATGAAATTATGAACTCACTGGATGAGTTTAACAGCAGATTTAACACAGATGGAGAGAGTAAGTGAGCAAAAAAAAGTTTGTGGTCAGAGAAAAATATAGAAAAGAGCATAATATACCCGACACATGTTGAAACCTCTAACATGGCTGTAGCTGAAGTTCCAGAAGGAGAGGAGGGAGGAAGTAGAAGAGAACCTCGATGATAGATGGGAACATCTCCAGAGCAGCAGAATGAGCCCACAGATCAAGAAGCACCAGGAAATCCAGCCTAATTTATAATTACATACATAAATTTACAAAGACAAGGCAGCCAAGGACAAGACGATCAAGTTCCCAGGAGCTGAAGACAAGAGGATCTCGAAACCTGAAGAGACGAAGTGTGCACCCCCACCCCGGGATGATGGTGAGGTCGGAGGTCAGAGGTGCCTCACTGCCACAGGAGCAAGGGAACAGGCGCCAACCTGGGAATCTGTGCGCTCTGCACTTCTCTTCAAAAACAAAAGCAAATTAGGGCAGTTTCTGAAAAATGAAAACCTAGAAAACTTGTCACCAGCAAACTTCCAGTAGAGGGAAAACTAAGGCATTTCTTTGAATCCCAGAAACATGATCACAGATAAAAATGGGAAAGCTATAAAAAAAAAAAGAATGGAAAGGATAAATATCTAGATAAATCCAATTAAATATTGGGTGTGTAGCAAAATAATTAGAAAAACCCTATATCAATAATTCATGACAAACAGGATTTTGTTAAATGCCATTTGATTATTCAAAGTTCCTTATTACTTGGAAAATTGTAAATTTATTTATCTAATTATAAATTAAACAATATTAATCATTTAAATTAATATAATATTCAATATATTATACTACTTATATTTACTAATAATATATGTTGAACCTCATGGATAGACATTGAAAGAATAGTGATAATTGGTCTGTAACAAGAGGGAAGGAGAGTCATCAACAAAGATAATTAAGAAAAGGAGAACAAATATAAAACTAATAAGATGATTGATTAAAATGCTAATACATCTGTAATTGTGCCAATGCAAATGGATTGAATGCCCAGATTCAAGGAGAAAATCTGGCAGATTGGATTAGCAAATAGATGTAGCTCACAGAAAAAAAAACATAACCTGTGTAAAATACGTAGACAAAAAGTAACTGAAAATAAAATGAGAGTAAATTAAATACAGTACAAGTAAACAGTAGGCAAAATAAAGTTGATATATATGGTCTTGCATATAACACTAAACTAGTAAACATAAGTAGGGGTGTTTCACACTGAAGAGACTATCTGACAAGAATGTGTTATTTTAAATCACTATGCACCTAATAAAAAAGCTTCAAAACATGTAAAGCAAAAATGGACAGAACTTATTAAAAGGGCAATAGATATATCTATAATCTGAGGTTTTACCATACTACTTTGAGTAACTAAAAGAACATCCAAACCAAAGTTAAAAAGGATATAGAATATTGGAAAAGCAAATGTGAACAACTGTGACCTAGCTGAAATTTACAGATGCTGCATATAACCTCAGAACATATATTGCATTCTCTCCAATATATTCTTTGCCAAATTGAAAATAAGCATGCACACACACAGTCTCTCTCTCAACCACAAATTATTATTATTGAAATTCTTAGCATAATTTTTCTCTTAATAAAATTAGTTTATTCTTAGCATAAATTTTCTCTTGATAAGATTAAGCTAGAAATCAATACCTAAAATATAGCTAACATATCCCTAAATGTTTAAAAATCACTTCTAACAACATGTTGGCAAAAGAAATTACAAAGGAAATTAAAATCTCAATTATGTAACTTAACATCTCAATAATTTAGACAACAGAACAGCAAATAAAAACCCAAAGAAATTAAAATAATAAAATAGTACACATAAACATCTTTATTATTTGAGTGGGAAACAAATGTGTGATACACTTCAACAAACTAAAAGTTGTTTTCTAAGCAACTAATGAAATTGATAAACTTAACATTGATGGAAATTGATTAGATTTCAGATTGATTTGTTTAGAAATCAAGTCTTACTACATTCTTGATGAAAAAGGAACATCATGTTAATATAATTCAAAGAGTAGTAGAATATATTTCCAATTCTTATTAACTGACAAATTATTTATATCCTAGGCATATTAAAAGATTTTACAACATAAATTTAAAAAAAGTCTCAGACACTAGAGTTAACAAATGGATAAAAACACTGACAAGTACTCACAAAAGGAAAATGGCACACTACAGGGCCACACCACATCAGTGTTCACGGCAGCACGATTGTGGAAGGAGAGACTTGGACTACAAGTCACAGCATCCTTACTTAAACTGAGCAGCTAATGATGATGGAATTGATGAGGGCATGCTCACAGCAGGGAGCCAGATCACAGTGAAGACAAGCATCACGAGTCTCCCCAGCACACGCCTGAGTCCAACAGCCAGGCTCAAGGGCACACGTGGTCTAATCCCCTTTACATGAAGTTCAGAGCTCGACAGTGTTGGAGGGCCTGGTCAGTGGGGGAGAGCACCTGGTCAGTGGCCTGGTCAGTGGGGGAGAGCACCGGGAGAGCCGCTGACCCAGCTCGGGTGCCGTGTGCTTGGAGTGGTGCTACGCAGTCCTGTGCTCCCTTCCAGATGGCTCACGCAGATGCGGACTTGGGACTTAACACACATCTCTGAATATGCTGTACTTGGACAAAATCTTTGGTTTGTTTTTATTTTTAAACAGCAGGAGAGCATTTAAGGTAAAGGAAATAACAAGTAAAGGCCTTGTGCAGCAAGTGAGAGAGCTGGGTTCAAGGGCGGAATGGAGCCCCTGTGCCTGGAGTACAGAGATGGAGACATGCAAAGGTGCAGGGGTGCAGAGGTGGGGGAGAGAGAAAGCAGGGGGACAGGAGGAGAGAGTGAGGGCAGGAAGGAGAAAGAGAAGACCAGAAAGAAAAGAGTGCTCAGACAGGCCGAAGAAGGGCGTCCACTGCCTCTGTCCAGGGTGCAGGAACTTGGGAGCCTTCCCTCACAGCACAGGGAAGCCAGCCAGGGGTTGGCAAGTGTCCAGCTGAATGCATTGGAAAGGAGCAAGTAGGTAAGGGTGGGTGAGCCAAGAGCTGGCAGCAATGGCCTGGAGAGAGAGGATGTGATACCTGGGTGTGAGCAGCACAGTGGTTAGATAAAGAGCCAGCACCGGTGAGGACCCGGGGAGCAGAGCCGGGGGACCGGGGTGACACTGTGCTTCAGATCCCAGGCTGAGCTCCCTGACTCCAAAATGCTTAGACATCATGTAAGCATGTATTTCTCTTGTTTCATAACCCTTTTATCTTAATTGCCTGTATCCGGTTATTAAGAGCTTTTGTATTCTAGCCTAGTAATACTATTTTGTGGATTAACCATTTCAACAGGGGTTTCCTAGTCCATCCAGTTTTATTTATAATCTCATTCAAAGAAGAGTTTTATTATATGTTTGATAGTGGTGGGCCTAACAGTCCCTGCCCAATAGCTGGGCATAAGTAATACATTTTTCAAAATTTACTACCCACTGTTAATTTCTCATCTTTTTTGAAAAAAAAATAGACTGACAATTTTGACTTATCTATTAATTATTGTGCCACTTTTTGGGAAAATAACAAGGCATATTTATGAATGTGCCTCTCAGCTTCTTTCCTGAAACTATTTATGCCTGAAAATTATAATTTAAGCTAATTTGATTGTGTCATATAAGTTTTATTATAAGCAAATGAAAACCCCTCCTTTTGCATAAATATATTTTCTGTGCATTAGCTTCAGTTTATAATTGTTTGGCCATTTTTGCCCTATAAAAGATTCCATAGGAACTCTATAATAGAGAGTCTGCCCTGCTGTTTCTGTAAAATAGACATATAATGTGAAGGAATTTCACTTTACCTAAAGAGGATTCTCAAACATTCAACTGCTTCTATTTTCCAAAATGTGCTTATTTACAAAGATTCTTTATGATGGTCTTCTTTCGTATAAAGAACCCATCAATAGTCAGCATTTTCATATTTATCACACTTCCTTGTGAGTATCTAATATTGACATCTTACTGCTCGAGTCAAGAGTCCTTATCCAACGTGTTGGAGTCAGGAGACTGAGTGGCTGAAGTAGCTGTGGCCTTGGGCTGACATGGGGCACCACTAGGGATATGGAGCCCAAACGGCCTGCAAGTTGTTCTTCCACTTGAAATGTGGGTATGTGGCAGGACTCACTTGTTGATATTCAGAGATAAGCAAGGGGAGGGAGACAGGGAGCTGGATCCCCATGTATTTTGGTTCACTGAAGCCTCTTACCCAACATAGAAAACCCCTAGGGCCAACCCAGTCCAGAGGATTTGGTCAGAATCATCTCATTCTGAAAGTTTATGATTTCAGTGAACTTAGGAAAAACTGTGTCATGTTAAGCAAGGCCTGAGATGGAGGTTGACTTAAACAATGTCTGTGATGCTTGCTTTACTCTGGCAAAGTGAGATCAGGTCAAGGTGGAAGGTCTTTTAAAAACTGAAACATTTATGTAAACACTTGTGGTTTCTTCAATCAATTTTTATCAATAGGGCAACATGCCCAGGTTT
The DNA here is from genome assembly GCF_052094955.1 of Ictidomys tridecemlineatus. Lineage (NCBI taxonomy): Eukaryota > Metazoa > Chordata > Mammalia > Rodentia > Sciuridae > Ictidomys > Ictidomys tridecemlineatus. The sequence goes on from NC_135478.1 coordinate 228,081,084, forward strand.
TAAAAGGATATTTATTTTTAAATATTATAAATGTCGATTCATGATTGACAGTGTCACAGGAGAGAGGTGGTGGCACATGTGCCCCTTCATTCATCGTAGAAACACCAATTGTTCGCTCGCTGCTTGTCAGTCAGATTTTGGAGCTGGAGGGTGCAAACGTGGGTGTGGTGGGTGCTTCTGTGGCAGGTTGGGACACGTGTGTAAATACACGTGGGATTGCTAAGAGTGCTGTGTAGCTCAGGAGGGGTGGCTGAGGAGAAGGCCAGCTCAGCTGTTTTAATGTCACGCTGTCCTGGGGAGACAGGAAGTTTCGTTTCCACCTCTCCACAGGGTCCCCATGTGTGGCTGGACAGGAGGATGGAGAACCATGACAGCGTGGGCAGAGGTGGCGCTGCACAGCTGGTTCTGTGGGTGAGGCAAGGTTGCCTCCACTCTCGTCCCAGAACCTCCATGGACTTACCCTTCGCACACAGAGTTAGTGCAGGAGCTCCCCAGTTGCCCCGCCTGGCTCCTGCCTCTCTGTCCTTGGAGGGGAGATTAGAGGAGAAGCCACCGCTTTTCCAGCAGGCTGGCTCTGGCTGCACCACTCTCCGCCTGGGAGGCCTTGGCTGCGGCAGTCCAGTTCCCACATGGAACGGCTCACGGAACCCCTTCTGGGGTCCCCGTGTTTCCTTCCACCCTCTTTTACATCCCTCACCCTGTGTCCCTGTGTGAGTGTTCTGAGAAACTCGTGAAGCTCTGCAGGCACTGCCCTGCTCTGGCTCCACATCCCTAATGACCACGTTTCTAATGGTCCGACTGATGCATTGTCTGTCACGACTCTCGCCCAAACACCCCACCAGCACTTTCCTCTGTATTCCTCTGTCATGTTTAGACTATTATTGTTACCATTGTTAATTTTGATGTCTCCCATCAGACACTGTGAAATCCTCAGAGGCTGGGACTGTGTTCAGAAAACCAACCCATCACCTATCATTTGTGCCACAACATATTCTATTTGTCTAATTTCTGAGTGGATGGAGAGAAGGTAAAAATGATTTGTTATGTGCTGCCTCCAAACCATTTTCATCCTATCTTGTGCATTTGGTAAAATAAATGCTGACCAATCTCATTTTTCCCAATAGATCTCTTCCTGAAATTTGATGAGTAAATTAAATTATATAGAGTGAATGATGTTTACAGAGCAGTGGGATTTTAAAGAATGCCAGCAAAGAATCTGGGTCAAAGAGTAATCTGTGATGAGAATAACTGCTCTGTTTTTCTATACCACCTGGACTTTCATGTTGACAAACTGGGAATTTCACACGTTGAGTTTCCTTACCATGGTGCTCACCTAGGTAGATATCCATGCAGATAAACTTCAAGGACTAAGTAACAAGAAGAGAACAGAGATAATGGCTGTGAGGAACCTGTTCTTGTGGTGAAAGTATTACCTGATAGCAAACGTGAAACTGAACATTTTGCGGGAAGTCTCAAGTCAAAGCTACTGTAATCAAAGAAGAGCTGATGCCAGCAATTCATAAATCAAGTATGGAGCCAAACTTAGGCAAAACCAGTGGCTGCATTACAGCAGGTCTGGAGGGATCCTGCCAGGGTGAGATGGATGCCCATGAGTCAACGAGAAGCCAAGTAAATGGAGGTTGGGGCAGGTCCCCATACCCCAACCTCCAGAAACACCATCGTGCAAATTACAGGACAAACATACTCTTCTGCAGATACCTGCCCGTAAATGTCAGAACCACATTTGTGTCTGCTAAGGTTTTTCTTAACTTTTCTATTGATGCATTATAATTTAACAAAATAGTGGGAATTACATATAGTTGTATAACAGTTGTTACATATTTGCACATGCACACAACAGAACAATATAATTTGGTTGTGTCTGCTACAGTCTGAATGTCCCCACCAAATATTGAAATGTATTCCCCCTTATGAAATATTAAGAGGTAGGGCCAGTTGAGCCTTCAGGAGGTAATCAGGATTAGAGGAGGTCGTGAGGTGAGGCCCCCATTGCTGCGGCAGTGGGTCTGTAAGAAGGGGAAGAGGCCAGGTCAGCATGCTCTGCTATGTCTCACCATGTGACATCGTCTGGAGGTCCCAGTCAGACCCAGCTGCTCAGTCTTGGACTTCCTAGCCTTTAGAACCATAAGTTGAACAAACCTGTGGGCTTTATAAGCTATTCTCTCTGTGCAGTTCAGGTTGAGCAATGGAAAATGGACTAGCACAGTGTCCCTACATATGGAGGCAACAGCTCAAGAGAGTTACTCAGGGTGGGAGGGGGAGAGAGATGCCATTTTCATGTAGTTCCTACTCTAATTTTCTCATAGGATAATTTATTATCCACAGTCAGTATAGAGAAGGAGACTCACCTGTTCTATTCTCCTCCTTTCTCACAGAGACCTCTTTTCCATCATTCTTGCCTTCCCAGCATTCCACCTGGCGATAGCTAAAAGCCAATGAGTTGCAAAGAATGAAAAGGAACATACTTGAATTCTTTCCTCTTCCATGCCTTCCACTTTTCCTCTTTGAGCTTCTTAGCCCTCTTTCCTGAGGCTTTTTGGCATCAGGTGGCCTTGGGATGGGAGAAGACCCCTTCTTTAAAGATACTTGAAAACTGTGTGCTCTTTGGAGTCTTTTTCCTAATTCTGGGTGGGAAAGAGGAAGACTCCAGATGAATTAATGTTACTTCAAAGAAAGCAGAAAAACCATCATTTTAATGCTGCTTAAACAGACTGTACTGGGTTAGACTGAGATTCAACTGTGCACAGATGATTGGTGCTCCAGAGTTCATTCTAGAGAACAGTGGTGATGAGAAGCCTGTGGTCTGAATGTTGTGTATGCCCCCACTCATGAACTGAAGTCCTGACACCCCAGGTGACAGTATTTGGAAGTGGGGCCTTTAGGGGGTGGTAAGGTCATGAGGGAGGAAACCTCAAGTATGGGGTCAATCAATATCCTTATAAGAGACCCCCCAAAGAGGCCTCTCCTCCAGTGGTTTGAGGACACAGCCAGAGCTGTAAGTGTGAACCAGCCAGACAGGAAATCTGCTGGTGCCTGCATCTTGGACTTGTAGCCTCCACCACTGTGAGGAATAAGTTTCTGTTGTTTATAAGCCACCCACTGTGGGATTTTGCTTCAGCATCCAACAGAAACCAAGATAATCCTAACCAGGGAAGAGTACTTCTAGAACCTAATATATGCCTACTAGGTAGGCAAAACATAATCCCCATTCCTTTAAAAGCTACTTTTCAACCACAGGACTTTGGATTAAAGTCTTCTTTATTAAAGTCTGCTTATTTCTCAAGCCTAAATCATTAGTGTATACCTGTACTGCTTATGTGCTTATATATATTTGTGTGTGTGTATATATAAAATACATATGTAATGTATAATATATGCAGGCTTAATTGACATGTAACTGCTGTTGCAGTTACTTCAAATTTTCTGCTTCCGTGAGTTAAAACTGGCCTGATTCCTTTTTACACAGAAGAATTTTTATGAATGTAAAAAAAGGAAAGGCTTCTCAAATCTCTACCAGACTGTCACTCCCGCCGCTGCCCCTCCCTCCCAGACGCGGGCGTGCTCCCCCGCCGTACCCGCCCCTCTGGCTGCGAGTTCTAGCCGGAATGCCTGTTGGATTGGAGCGGCCTGGGCGATTCTGCACGGGAATTTGGCCACCATCCGCTTGCGCGCTCTCGAGAGCGCGCGTCAGTGGGGTCCAGGCAACGAAATCGCGTTTGAGAAAGATTTGTCCGAGTGCCCAGGGGTGGCGATAGGGGAACCCAGGGCGTGGCTACTGGGCAACCCGCCTCTTCCGGCAGATAACAGAGAAATGGGCTCTGGAGTCTGAGCCCCGGAGGGTGGTGACAGCATCCCGCAGAGCCCTAGGTGCTGGGCTGGGCTGTGGGAAGCGGACCGGATCAGATCTTGCTGGCAGGGGAGAGGGAGCCGAGAAAACGGCGGGGCTTGAGGGGCCTGCAGGGTGGAGGCCCCGAGGGAGGCGCAGCCTGGGAAACCAGGTGCGCGGCGCGGATGCGGCGGTTCCAGGCGGCCGGGAGCGGGTGGCTGTGGCCCCCAGCAAGGTGCTGCGCGCTAGGGAGCGGCTGCGGCCGGAAGAGTGCAACCGTGGAGACCCAACGTGTGCCTCCAGTAACCGAAACATTTTTCATAATCCGCCATCCCAGCCTCCCACGTCTTCCCCTGCGCCTAAGCTAGACTTGGGGCCGGCGCAACCCCGCGCCTGGCCTCCCAGGCTCTCCCTCCCCTCGCGGGCGCCGCCGAGAGGTAGTCGCAGCGGATCAATAGTTAACACCGGGCAGCGGGAGGCGGCTCCACCCGCGGCAATCGCCCTAGTGCCTGTTTGTAAAAGCCGCGCGCCTGCGCCGCGGAGGGGGCGTCTACCGGGGAGGGGTGTTTGGGGAGGGGCTCCCATCGCTACCCAAACAGTTTGGGCTCCTTAACCTTGCTGCAGCCGGAGGCTTCCCGGTCCTGCTCGGTTCAGGCAGAACACCCGGCGCGCGCGTGCACGCGTGTACACACACACACACACACACACACACACAGCCGTGGCGTCGCCGCCTGACTGGCCCCCGCCCTTAGGGACTAGTGCAGCGACCGCTGCGCCCAGCGCTGCCAACCAAGAAGCCCCGCCAGCCGGGGCTGCGCCGCCCAGTGTCCCCGAGTGAGCCCCGCGCGCGTGCCGCGCCGCTGTCGCTCGCTCTGTGTTGACGGCGAGCGCGGCGGACACGCACGCTGTCTGCTCGCCGGGCTCCCAGCCCCTTCCCCGCCTCGGCTCCGGCTTTTTGTTGAAAGCATCACTTCCACCATCCGGCTCTTTTGATTTTCTCCCTTCGTTGGCGGCGACTGAAAAGAGTTGATTGGTATTGGATCCGCTGGGGAGCGGGAGTGAAGGTGGGGAAACGGAAGACCTGGAAGAATCTCGTCTTCAGAAAGGCATCTCCGCCCAGTCGCCAGCCAGCCCAGCCTCTACTTTCATCCTCGCCAGGACAATGGATTAAGTTACTCTTCCTGGGGCAGAAGTCGGTTTCAGATTCCGGGCAAAATGAAGGAAAAGGCGATGATCAAGACGGCTAAAATGCAGGGGAACGTGATGGTGAGTGTGGACGGCGGGCGCGCGGGATCTGGGGACCCGCAGTGAGGGGCATGGAGGGGTGTCTCTCCTCGTCGGTCCCTAATTCCACGGAATGACGTCCACCTGGTACCCGTGCAGCACCGCTTCCACCGCTTGCCTGTGGCGCCCTGGGTGCCAAGGATCACGCGTTTATTTGCAAATACCAACTTGATGGCTTCGCGGTCGCTCTCCTTTGGGCATGTGGCTTTGTGTCTTTGAGCACAGACTGCGATGGAGCCCTTGCTGGCCTCGTGTCTGTCAGAGTTCCAAGCAGATCCCAGGGTCTATTCTGGGAGAAACGCAGAGAGAGGAGGTCATTTCAGCCAGGATCAGGGCCACTGAGCTCTTATACTTGCGCTGGCCTCGGGGTTGAGTCCCCAGAGCTCAAGACCTGTTGGGGTTTGCTGAGGCTTTGGTACTGTCAGGCCAGTCACTGTGCCTGAAGGCTGCCACTGCGTCCAGGGCTGCTTCCCCAGCCAGGCCCTACTCCCCAGGTTTAGGAAAGATGACTCCCAAAAGGTTGATGGTGCCAGAGAGGGTAATAATGGCACATCACTGCCAGCGATGACCTAGCACGAGGGGATCACCCCTTGTTCTGGGGAAGCCCAGGTTTGCAGGCCCAGGGGCCTCTCAGCATGGACAACTTTGCTGACTTGAGGACCTGGAGTCTCACCTTCTCAGCAAGTGAGACACCCCCTGCCTGCTCCCAGCTGGTGCACTTGACCTAAGCACACCTGCTCCCTCATTTCCTGTAGAGAGGGTTGGGGGTGGGGCATGGGACACCTGGGAGGATGCTGGAATCTCCTGGTGGGGACCAGAAGGTTGCCATCTTGCTCTGGTGTGCCTGCTGTGTGTTTATTTGGGCCATGTTTTAACCTTTCAAGTTGGTGAGAGATGAGGGTCCCTGGTGTTGTATTGCTAGCTGGTACTTTCTGTGTGAGGCTGGGACAAGGAGATAGGATGGCTGTGTTCCTTTGGAAGGTCCAGCAGGAAATGCAAGAATTGTTTCAGCTGCAAGATCTAGAGTTGTTTACAAAAGTGGGCATGGGCAGCGTCCAGGGCAGAAGTGTGAGGAGACGTGTTTGGAAGACCCAGATAGTGGGCCATTTGGAGGTCTTCCTTCAAGCAAAGAGAGGAAGGAAATGGGAGTTGATTTAATTGAACAAATACAGGCTGGCTTAACCACACCCACAAGCAGCAAGGCACCTGTTGCCTGGCACAGAGCAGCAGGGTGGGTTGGTCCAGAACTTGACTTTTGATGAAGTATGCCCTGCTCCACTCAAGACCCTAGGGTGTGATACCTGCTCAGAGGCCACCTCATGGCCACAGGCCCTCAGTCAAGGGCTGTCTTCAGCCCGGGTTCTGCTGCTGGCTGGCCTAATTGCTCATTAATGTAAGCAAACTGTTTTCCTGATTTTTCCACCCTCGTTTTAGTCATTGTGTTATTTGGCATGATTCCTGTATAATAGAGCAGAAACGTGTGTAGAGTAATATTTTCTAATTAAAGGTCCACCCACATCTATAAGTTTTTTTTTCATATAATGTGCTACAAAAGCCTTCCCATTGAGGACTGAGGGTAAAGATAAGGGTACAGGTTAGTTACATTGATATTATGATGACATATCTCTGTCAGTGATTATCACCAAATAAGTCATAACTTACATGGAATGTTCTAGTGTAGCATCATCTTAATTATATCTTCTTTGAAAACTTTTAGAGTGTTCTCTCCCATCCTCCCCTTTCTGCCTTTACTTCAGAAAATGAAGAATTAGAGGACTGCTGGCCACTTGCTGAGGAAGGCTAGCCCATTCTCACATGTGTTCTCCCAAGCCTGAGGCTAATAAGTATAATTAGAGCAAGTTGCAGCGCGCCTGCAGAATTCTACAGCAACCAGTGTGTTAAGAGCCATCCATTGGACCAAGAGCAAAAGGAGAGGTGAACTGGCTCAACTTTTAAATGTCCTATCCATTCTTTGATTGATAATTATGACTTTGCAGTCTCGTTTGTAACTTATTTGAAACTTGCTTTTCCAACTAAAAGTGTGTAGCTTCAATCTAGTGATGGTTCCAGGTTTAAATCATAAATCCGGGACTTCATATTTTATCATTTGCTTTGGAAGTTAATCATAGCCTGTCTTGAATTAGGTGACTGGCACTTGTGTGTACTCCCAACTTAATTGAAATTCGGGTGATATTTAACATTCACAATGTGGATTAGATGATTTACTCCTGTTTCTTGACAGTTGAGTTGCTGCACATTCAGCTATAAAAACCGCCAGTGTTTTCTGCTGTGCTGTTTCACTGTGTCCATGCACACGGCAGTCAGAGCCAAAACTGGGTTCAGAGTATGCAGTGCTTCTTGAGGTGCCTGGACTCGCAGGAGCCTTGATGTTGAAGGAGGGTCGGGACAGAGAGGCAGATGCGGCCTTGGTACTGCCCTTGTGACTGGGGGGATGCTGTGGACGTTCACCCAGTGTCACCTCTGAAGCGTTCACACTGTGTGTTGGTCCTGGGCTTGCAGAGTGGCCCTTCATGCCAGCCCTGCTAGGCTGGGGCAGCAACCTCCTGGCTGGCACTGGCTGTGCCATGTTGCTTGGTTGAAATTCATTATAAAATCTTATTCCATCTTTTATTCTCCAGACATTGCTTTTGGAAACTTTTTCCTGATTACAACTGGATGATTAAGAGAAGACAGATTATTTGTACCCTCTGTGTTCTTGTTTGGTGTTAATCAATGAGTAAAAGAAATACTACCAGTGGATAGTTCACAACTGCTGTTTTAATTCTCAGAATGAGTCTATTTCATAAATATTGTGAGAACTCACAGACTAATCATTCAATCTGCCATTTACTATACTGAAAAAGAAACAGGATTTTCTAATCTCTTGGAACAAAAACTGATTTTGAAAAGTAACTGTATTTTCATGAAATCTGTTTGAAAATTCTTGGGTGGGGGCTGTCAATATGTTGAGATCCTGCGTATTGAATAGAGGCGTAGCCTTTTGCAGTCATTCCTGAGATCAGTGGAAAATTTTGTTATCCCAAGGATATCACTTCCTGCTAAATTCCCCAGCTCTGTGCATATGAACTTCTTCCAGAAACTGAATTGGTGAGTAAAGGTTGGTTAAAAATGAAAGTCTTTGGGGACTGCAGTATGATCAGTAGTGACTCTCCCTCTCCTGGGGGATTGGTGAGGGTTGGACATGCCTTTCTGACCAGAGTGGTATCAGAGGTTCTTGGAAGGATCAGGGGTCTGCCAGCCATTTACCTTGAGAATCCTGTCATTGATGGGTGTTGGATTTAAATGAAGGTGGCAGTCTGGGAATTCCCTGTATAGAAAAAGCAACTTTTTCCTCTTGCTTACTGGAATTGACTTAAGCCTTTGGTCATTGATTGGATGTATCTGTGATACCATGAGCCTGGAAACTTTTCAGAATTATAATCTTCCCCATCCTATGTTGGATAAACACCTGGATCTGCACTGTCCACAGTAAGAGTTTTCTTTTCAACCACTTGAACACAGTCTGACATCCGCCATGAAGCTCTCCCTGTAAAGACGCAGGTCAGCAGAGGCTCTTTTAGGAGAGTTATTGGGCTTATGGGGACACGGCCTCCTGTTGGGAAGCCCTTCCGTGGATCATCAGCCTATGCTCATGAGATGATTTTTAGGGGGTAGCCTTTGGTACTGCAGTATTTCCCCTCTCTGGAGTACTTGGGACACCATTCTTGCTGCTGCTTACACACTGGTGGTCTGGAGCTGGTTCTAACCGTGGTCATCGCGGCGTGGATTTTGAAGAGAATGTGCCTTCTGTTAGTGGGTTGCAGAAATGACTTCAAGGCCTTGGGTTCTGAGAGTTCTCACCACGTGTCCCAGTGATGGATGCTCAGCATGCATTTTCTCTTTCCTGGTTGTTCAGCATCCCTTCATGGGATCACCAACCCTGTAACTAGACTCCTTTGGGAAATCTAGATTAACCCTGTTTGTGCAGAGAAAAGGTCTAAGCCTTAGTCCATTTTCCGCAACTTCCTAGGTGTGGGAAGACCTTAGCATGTTAGCAGTCTGTAAAAAATCAAATAGCAGGAAGAAATCCCCAAATTTAGATAAACAGACAGTCAGCTCAGGATGTTTTGTAAAATGTCTTAAATAAATAAAACTTGGGTGGAGAGGGCTGTCCTAGTTTTCTGCAGAGCCCCAAGCAAGTCTTTAGGGCCTGCATCCTCTGGGTCTGGATGTTTGTTCTCCTCTTTCTATAACCCATCCTGGTTACTGATTGCTTTAAACCTGTGTATCATTTGCTCTTTGAACCCTCTGTGTTATTACCAAGAGATGTAGTGCATTTTAAATTATTAGCATTGATCAATGACAACAGTTTTGCCTGGTAAGCCCTCAAGTGGATGAATCTGTTAAACGAGTGGATGGAGGGTCTTTGACAGGACTGTGTGGCCTGGGCCTGGCCTTTGTGAGAACGGCCCAAGGCTTCAGTTGTACATTACTGTCTTTCATTTCAAGAACACCTTCATGTCTGAATCAGGTAACAGGAGAGAGAATTCCATCGTACAGTCTTTTTCCCCCACTTTTGTAATAACATTGAACCATATGCCCAGTTTACTATTAGGTAACTGCTGCCTTCACGCAGTTTTTATTTGGGGAGGTAAATACATTTACTCCAGGCCAATGGTTTTCTTTTCCATTTATTAGTTTAAAGTAAATGCAACAATATAGGAGAATTGTGTGAACTGCTTTGAGAGCCAATTATATCTAATAAGACCATGTGTTAGAACTCAAGAGCATGCCCCCAGACTTCGTAGGTGTTGTGTGCTAAGAACACAGGAGTAGACAGAACCAACTGGAAGTCCCTTGGTTGTGTGTGGCTTGCTGGCAGGGTGGGAGAAAGGTTTCCACTGAGTCGGTGGCTCTTAGCAATGAGTGGGTGGTTTTGAGAAATGCAGGGGCGTCCACAGTCATGGTGTTGACCAGTGGTTGGGGATGGAGGTCTGCTGCCCTGCCTTGTGCTGTCCACACTCTCCTCTGCCTGGCCTCCCTACTGTCCCCAACCCGACACTCTAGAGATGTGAGTTAGCTGCCCTGGGCTGCTGCTGGGCAGTAACGGGTTTAATGCTGGTTCTGTGGTGCGCCGAGGTCCAGAACCACAGGATGAGACGTGAACTTTCAAACGCTGCCATCAAGGACTCGGGAGTAATGGAGAGACTGCAGGAGGCCTTTAGAAAGTGGCAGTGGGGCCTGGTCTCAGCCATTGTGGAGGAAGCAAGATCCAAGGAGAGACGTGGAGGACAGGCAGTGAGGGGAGCAGGGAGGGAAGCGGCCACCTCAGGAAAACAGAGCCAAGGCGCAGGTCTTCTAAACATTGGTCTTCAGTGGACACCTAAAAACATAGAGGGCATGTTGACGGGGTCACAGGAGCATCTCGCTGCTCTTGAACTCTCAGTGAAATTGGTTCCCTAACGAAGACAGATGGGTGGACGCATTATGTGATATTTACGCCCGGTGGATGTGTCTGTCTCCTCAAACATTCACCAGTTTTTACGGAGAAAACTTTGGAAATCCTTTCTTCTAGCTTGAGTTTTTCCTTTAGGTTTTCTGGGCTCCGTTGTAACCTATGGAGGGGGAAAAGCAAGACTGTTTGAAGAAGCAAAGCTGTGCCTCTTTCTCTCTTTTTCATGCCCTGAAAGAGTGATTGTTTTCTTTGAAGGATGACATTGTTTGTCTGCGATTCACCTGAACATTTATTTCACAAGAAACAAAGTGGGAGCAAGGAGGTGACCGCCTAGCTGGAGAATGCGGGGCCAGCAGAGAGGTTCTGGGATTGGCCAGGACGGGAGCAGCCTCTGGGCAGCTCTGGGGCCTGTTTTTCTCCCCTGGGAAATGTGGGCATTTGAATAGATTGTTCCTGAAGTCCTGTTCGATGTCCCCTCCCTGTCCAGGTAGTCTTATTGCCGTCTCTCAGGCTTACTCCTAGAGCATGCTGTGGAAGTCACCTTCCCTGCCACAACAAATAATCTACTGGCTGTGGTCTGTCCTGCACTGACCTACATGGCCTCTCCCAGCTCATCATCAGTCTGTCTCCCACATGTCACCGTCTCCCGGTAAAATGAAATAGGTGGCATAAATTTATGAGCCTCTAAGCTGCAAGATCTGGAGTGATCCCACCACAGCGGCAGAAGACCAGGGCAGAGGTGTGAACAGAGTGTGCAGTCAGCACATGTGCAGGGTGCACACACAGGTGTCATAGGAGCAGCTACCCCCTTCCTGGTCACAGCTGCGGGTCTGCAGAGTAGAGCAGTCATGGGCACAGCGGCCTTGACCGCTTGACTTTCTTGACTGTTAAATAAAAATCACGGTGCTCTGATAAGGTGGGAGCGAGCACCTGGTGTCGCGCTCACTGCTGCTCATCTGTGCAGATGGAAGGGAATTGCTGGCTGGCCATAGGGGCGCCTGGGAGAAGCCTGGCGGATCACCCTGTCCTCACTGATTTGTAAGGTCTTCCTTTCTGTCATTTCCCCCTCCTGCTACAGTAGTGACCCTCTGAATGCAGCATTTAATTTTACTTCAACTAATTCTCATTTTATGATTTTAGTTTTATATGACCAACATGTAGTCAAACTTCTGCAAATAGGCACCCAACCGTGAACTTGAGCAAAGCAAACTAACAACCTCAGTTGATCTACAGATGGAACATGTAGGGTTGGTCCCGCCTCAGATCAACCAGCTCCATTTGGTGTACCTTTGTCTTCCGTATTTTGGGGAAATAAGTATTGATGATCTTTAAGCCTAAAGATCAGAATTATTTGATCATAGGCTGGCTTCTCTCTGCTAAGGCAAAAGAAACACATTTTAAATATACTAGCTATAATTATCTGTAAGAGACAAAGTTTTATAGTTAAATACTAATTTTTTCCCCAGATATTTCTGTTTACCAGACCAAATCAAGTCTTGAGTAAACATTTTACAACAGGAATTTTTTTCTTTTGCTGTTCTTCTTCCTGTGACTCAGTAAACTGTGCCTGCATTCACAAGGTGCCACCCTTTCATTTCAACATTATTTAATAGCTCACAGTGGCATAGAGCCTTTTATAGCTCACAATATAGTTTTCTGTACACGGTGTCGTTTTCTTAGGGCAGCGCATTGTGTTGGCAGGACAGACGGTGTTTGGGTTTTGTGTTGAAAGGGCAAGACTTGGAGCGATTACATGGCCACAGGGAGGAACCCAGGTGCATGCCATGTCCGGCTAGGTCCTTGCAGTCCACAGCATCTCATTTGGAAGTTCTCCACTCTCCAGTCACTCCTAGAGAAGGACTAGGGTCTGAGAGATGGGGATGTGGAAGCTTCTAGAGCAGGGCCTCTACTGCTCTGTCTTTATGGCATCTCTAGCCTCTTCTGGGCCCTGGAAACTTCACCGTGGCTGAATGTTCCATTTGTTAGGATCTTCTGCAGGGAAGAAAAAGGAAGTTGATCAGTTAATGGCAGTATCGGGAAACGAGAACCCCCTGCACTTGTGAGCCACTTCAACCCTAGGAGGAGGTTCTCCTGGGAGCCCCTACCTCCACATCGTGGAAAACACCTGCATTTCCTGAGAACCCTGGGCTGGAGTATCCCATGCCCACTGCAGCAGCAGAGTCTCCACCCTGGATTTGTAGAGCAGTATTTCTCTGGGTCAGGGGAATTTTACAGAAATGCATTAGCAAAACCAGAAAAACACAACTTGAAATCACAGTGAGAAAACGGTCAATGAATGCTAAGGCTTTAATATGTTTTCTAGCACTAAATTTTTCACCATTGTGGAGAAATGGAAACCCTGGACATGGGTGTAAGACACTAAACTTTGAAAACCTTTCATCCTAACTGCCGAAGTTGTCTGTCTACATAGCTTATGACTCAGCCATTTTACTCCTGGGTATTTCCCAAAAGAAATGTATAGATGTGTGTCCCCTAGAGAATGGGCAAGAAGGCTTGTTGTGCAGTGTCAAACTGGAACAACCCAATCTCCATCGGCAGTGCAATGCACAGATACCTTGGTGTGTTTGGACAGTGGGTACAAGTACAGTACCAGGCAGTAGTGAGGTCATTCCACTTGACACTCAAAACTGTGAGGCTTCCTCAACTGTGGCATTGAGTAAAGGACATCAGACCTGGAAGAATGTCTCATGTGATTAGTTACATAAAGTTAAGAAATTAGTCAAAACCGAAATATTGTGCTAATGGATATTGACATAGTGCCCATAACAGAAGTGATAACATTTTCAGAAAAATTAGGGGAATTATAACTGTCTATTTTACAGTAGGCGGGCCATGGTGGAGGGGGGTGGGGTGTGGGGACTGTGGCTGGGAGGCACACCCAGGGGCTTCTGCAGCATGGGTGGTGCCTGCACAGGCTGCTTCCTGTGATCTAGTTTTCTGTCTATGCGCACAAGTTTGGAGCACTTCTGTGTACCTCTGTTGCATTCACAATGTGTAAAGATCTTGAAATGTGTTCATATTTACTGAATGAATGTCCTGTGCCTCTCATAGGTGGACATAAGTCCCTCATTCCTGTGGAGGGAGATTGAAGTGTCGAGGTGGCCGAGGCCATGATGTCCAGTGTGCCTCCATGTCTAAAGGCATGGCTGTGTGCCCACAGGCAGTGGCCATTTAGAAGTTGCTGTGTGGAGCCGTGAGTGGACTCAGAGGACAGCAGTGGAGGGGGGATCTCCAAAGGCAGGGGCCATGGAGCACCCAGAGGGGACATATCAAGGCAGGAACCTGGGGGACATGTCACGGAGGCTGGGACAGGCGGCAAGCTGCCACTGGAGTCTTTGGGAACAGGCATGCTGGCTGAAGGAGGAGGGTGGACAGCTGCTTTTTCCACGCGGGCTCAGTGGCCTTCCAAAGTAAGCTATGTTGGCGGGAGGACAGGGTGAGAGAAAGCAGAAGTGACGAGAGAAACCTCCTTACCTCTCTGAGAGCAGGGGTCATGCCCAGCCTGCCAGGCACGTGGTGAAGCAGGGTCACAGTGAGCCTGCTGGACCCCGGTGTGGAAACGTGAAGTTTGTCAATCCGTTCAGATCTGTCGCTTTAATAAAGAAGTTTCCTGCATTCTGAGTAGTTGGTTTTATGAATTATTGCTGATGATTTGCTATTATATAAGAAGGGAGATGGCAGAATACAGGCTCTGGACTTTATTAGTGTTTAGAATCACAGCTGTGTACGAAATCAAGGACAAATGGAAAGAAATGCTGCTTTTCCCTCCTTCGCTCCCTTCCTGGTCCTCTTCCCTCCCCTGCTCCTCCCCTGGAACACGGATGTACCCTAGACTGAACTTGCACTGCCGCCCAGCATCGTGGACCGCCCTCATCCGTTTTCATAATGGGAAATTGCATGCCACAGTGGGGGACAATTTGATCACCTCAGATCTGCCATCCAACCATGATCCCAGACTGAGGGAAACAGTGACTTGGCACAAAAGAGCCCAGGAGGTGGCTGGCAAAGAGGTAGGTGGGTCTTCTCTCTTACTCGTGTTTCCTTGTTGGTTTGTTTTGTTTTCTTGTGTGACGTATTTGTCCCTGATCAACCTGGCCATGTGGTGACCTATGTGATTTTTATATGTAGGTTTCCTTGGGAAACGGACCTATCTTAGTCTTGGATTTTGAATATCATTAAAGTTCTCCTGGTGCCTTGCAAATCATTTTTCGCAGAACACTTCAGCGTGATCCAGTCTCTTGCTGCTGCTTAGCTCTGGAGAAATGTGTTGTGCTCCGAGTGCCCGAGGCTTTATTGGCTTTATTAAAGTCGAAGGTGCTGGAACCAGCAGAGCCGAGGGCCTCTTTTTCATGTGTGTGTCAAGTGTGAACGTGAGTGGACAGGAACGTGCTGTGTGTGTTCATGTGCTTATTCACGCTCAAGAAGATAGATTTTGCTTCCCTCCTATTATGGTTGGGATACCAAGGGTCCCCAAAAAGCTCACGTTTGAGACAGTGTAAGAAGGTTCAGAGGAGAAATGATTGGGTTATACAGGACTTAATCAATCAGTGAATTGATCCCCTGATCAATTAACGGAGTGGTGACTGAGTGGTGGGTATGGCTGGAGGGGGCATCGGGGGCTTTGGAGTAACATTCAGTGTCTGGTGGGTGGAGTCTCTCTCTGCTTCCTGATGGTCATGTGGGCTGCTTCCCGCAGCCACACTCTTCTGCCATGATATTGAGCCTCACCTTGAGCCCTGAGGAATGGAGCTGGCTGTCGATGGATGGAGACCTCTGAAACTGTGAGCCCCAAATAAACTTTTCCTTCTCTAAAATTGTTCTGGTTGGGTCTTGTAATCACAGCAGCAAAAACAAAACAAAAACAAACAAACAACAACAACAAAAACTGATTAGAACACCTTCTTGTGGTGGCTGAAGACCATCATTATCCAATCTGGGTCAACTTGATGTGGACCCCAGTCTGGCTGTGATGGTAAGTGGAGGCATGACTTCTCTGCCGTCACTGGAGGTCAGTCTCATCAGCATGCGGTGCTTGGATCAGAAGTGTCAGCATCACCTGACACTGAGGTTTGGGGGAGTGTCCACCAAAGGCCATGTGGTGAAGGCACTGTCCTCCGCCTGGAGCACCCTGGGAGGTGGTGGACCTGTGAGAGGTGAGCCTAGGGGGAGGAAGCTGAGTTGTTGGTATGGCCTTGTGGACCAGGGTCTCATCCTCTTCTTCTCTTTCTGTTTCCTGGCTGTGGTGAGGTAAGGCCACCTTGCACTCCCACCATGATGTGCCACCTCACAGGCCTGAAAGCAACCAACCTCCAGAACTGTGATCCACAGTGAACCTTTCCTCTTTTTAGGTTGATAATTTCTAGTATTTTGTTATACTAATGGAAAGCACGTGATACACCTGGGAACATCAGACGCACATTTTTGGGCTCCATCTGGAGCTACTGCAGAAACTCAGAAGCTGGGAGGTTATTCTGAAAATTTTGTTCTAAGCTAATCAGTTATCAAACTGTGGTGATAGGGTTGGTTTTTCTTCTTGTTTTCAACATTTTCACTCTATCATAGATCATAGAATATTATCGGAATGAAATAATTATAAAAAATGTTGTACAAAGTACAAACACATGTTCTGTATTGTTAGATCCAGAAATGTAAAATTAGTCTTCAAATTTCTCTAAACTGTTCTAAATAACATACTCTTGATTTTCCTATTTGACCCTTAGAGAACCATCCAGTGGCCAGCAGTACGTGGACAGGCTGGTTGCAGGTGATGCTCAAAGCAGCCGCCCCTTTCTGTTATGTGTCAAAGCTGTTGATGAGGATCTATCATCAAGAAGGGAGTCCTTCCACCCAGTAAACCTCCCCATGAAAGTAGAAGAGAAGGCAAGGTTGCGTTGCTCAGCACTACGCGATCTTGCGGTGGCCATCCCAGACAGACCCCTGAGAGGTCACAAGGACAGATTGAAGTCCCATGCTTCTAAATAGCATGTTGCTCATTCTGCTAGCTGAGTTCTGCAGTTCAGAGTCTGGTGACATGTTAGGCCATCTTCTTCAGGAAACTGGGATTCAGTTGGTCTCCCTTTGCCCAAAGAGCTGGTGCCACAGTCCTTGATGTGCACATTCGTAAAGGACAGAGAGATGCTTGGAAAGCAGGGTTGTGTGTCCGTGTGTGGTGTCTCTTTCCTTGCTTCAAACGGAGAGGAATCACCTGTTATTTTTAACCCTGAGGGTGCTGTGACTTTGCTTGGCTTTTCAGCCTCATCTTACTTAGCTGATTTTTGGTGGCAGGAAGGCCTGTGAGCCATGACCCCCCAAATTTTATTTTCTCAGTATAACTATTCCATTTTAATTTCAGTTCACTGTAAAGTGCTTACATGGTAGAACTAGGGTCAAAGAGATGTCTTTCCTTTCAGAGTTTTATTGTTAAGGAAGAACTGGGTATTTTCTCTATAAAGTTTATTTTTGGCTATGATTATTTAAACAGGTTCAATTTTTAGACATCTAGGAAATGTTAATTACTGCAGATAAAACTCCCAATTCTAAAGCCAACCACAAAAGCTTTTCTTCTTCTTCTCCTTCAATACATAGAAAGGAGATAGTGTTAAGATACTCTTATGCAAATTTTAAAATTCCCTGTTACATTAACAATGCTAATGACAGTTAATGCATTCCTAAAGCTTCGGTGAGATCCAGAACATTCAAAGTGCTTAGAAATGTTTCAGGACCACCCTGCAAATATATGGGAATAGGATTTTCCATGGCGATTGGCTCTTTGGAAATGGTGGATATAAGAGATGAGGAAGAGTGGAAGGTCAGTGTAATGCACCCAGAGGCTCTTCCAAATCAGGGGTGAGACCCTCCTCCCAGGCCACTGCCAGGGTGGGCACAGCACTGAGCTGGCCTCTGCAGTTTGGTCAGAAGGGGAAGCTGTCCTTCATAAAGCACAGTAGAAGACAGTGAGGGGCAAGGTGTTAGGATGGTCAGCCGATGGTCCTGAAGAGGCTCCCTTGCCTCCAGCAGGACCACTGAGCAGCTGTAGGAATGGCATCATTGTTTAGTATGTGTGTCAGCTTTCTGTTGCTGTGACAGAATACCTGACATAAATGAGGTGAAGGAGGAAAGGTTCGTTTTAGCTCATGGTTTCAGTCTATGGTCATTTGGCTGTTTCTTTGGGCAGTTGGTGGTGTAGTGTATCATGGTGGAAGCCTGTGGAACAGGAAGCTTCTCAGCTCATGGCAGCCTAAAAGCAAACAGGAAGGGGCTGAGTCCCCTCTAGGGCACAGCTCCAGTGACCTGACTCCTTTCCAGGCTGCCTCATAAAGGTGCCAAAGGCTGCAGGTGAACCCTTCAACACGTGGCCTTGGGGGACGTTTAAGATTCAAACTGTAATAGTAGGAGCATGTCTGTAAATCCAGTATCAGAAGAGAAGTCCTAATGTTTCCATGACTCAGGAAGTTCTTCCTGCAGCCAGGTTTTAAGAATAAACAAAATATGTATTTTAAGAATAAATATCCTTTGCAGATAACTTTTTTTCTCTTTGAGAAAAAAAGGGTGCTCTAGAGTCTTCTGTACTGCCTGTTTTCTAGACGCTATCTTGACAGCATCAATCTGTACTTTTTTCCTCCCTTCTTCCTTGAATTCCTTGATATTAAGCACAACACGGGGACTTGTGTAACTTACATTAGGGTTTAGGGACTTGTGTAACTTACATTAGGGTTTAGTTGTAGCAAACAAGGCCATGTGCATGTTTGGGGGAGTTCAAGTTTCCAGGAAGGGTTGGTGTTTGAGCGGTGTCTGCTGAAACAAACTGGCAAGAGATTCACAGGAGTCAAACATGCAGATCTGTTAATGTGCAGGTGCACGGGAGCCAGGCAAAATAGGGAACTTGAAGAAGGTCCAGATGGTTGAGAGGAAAATGGGAGCTGTAGAAAGTTTTAAAGGGGAAGAACATGATTTTTAAGGAAATGCATGGCCCCTTGGACAGAGTGCCTTGGTGCCCTAGGTGTGCTTGACTTTCAGGCTCTTCCTGGGTGCTGTGAGTTCAGTCTTCCTTGGTTGACGACCTTCAGGAAGAGGATGAAGGGGGCTGTGTTCTCTTTGCTCCTTCCTATCTTTAAGACAAACAGGGACTTCAGGAAAGCCGCCTTCTGCCTTCGCTGCTCACAGGGGCTCTCAGTCTGAAGTCCAAGGCAGACATGTGAGGATGCTGCTCTCAGCCCCAAAGGTGCCTTCTGGAATGTCCTCCTTGTTAGGGTTTGGACGTGAGGTGTCCCCCATAAGACCACATATGAGACAGTGCAAGCAGGTTCAGAGGAGAAATGACTGGGTTGTGAGAGTCTTAACCCAGTCAGTGAAATAATCCCCTGATAGGATCAATGGGTGGTAACTCAAGTGGGGGGTGTGGTTGGATGTGGGAATTGGGGGGGTGGCTTTGGGGCATCTATTTGTATCTGGCAAGTGGAGACCTCTCTCTCTGCCTCCTGATCATCATGTGAGCTGTTTCCCTCTACCACACTCTTCCGCCATGATGCCCTGCCTCGCCCTGAGCCTTATGGAAGGAGCTGGCTATGTATGGATTGAGACCTCTGAAACTGTGAGCCTCCAAATAAACCTTTCCTCCAGAAATTGTTCTGGTCAGATCTTTTAGTCATAGCAGTGAAAAAAGCTGACTGAAACAGAAATTGGTACCAAGAATTAGAGTCGTTGCTGTGGCTAACCTGACCATGTGGTTCAGAAGCTTTTTGAGCTTTTTGGAATAGATGGGAGGAATTTTCAGATGCTTAGCAGTGGCTGCTGCAGATCTTTAAGTTTTTGTGAGCAAAGCTTACCGATTCTGGTGGAAGCTCAGAAGAACAGAATGCCAGTAGGACTATGGACAATGCGAAAGGGCTCAAGAGAGTTCAGAGGATGACTCTGTTGGAATGTGGAGTAGAGGCTATTCATATTGTGTTCTGGCTGAAAACTTGTCTGCATTTTGCCTGTGTCCTGAGACTTTCTGTGAGGCTGATTTTCAAAGCAATGGACTTCTTAATCTGGTGGAAGAAATGTCTAGGCAGCAAAACATTCAGGAAGTGTCATGGGTATTGCTGGTGGCTTTTAGCCAAGTTTACTGTGATATTCAGAAGCAGAAAGCAGAGCAAAAAGATTGGAAAATGTGAACTTGAAAGGCAGGAGTAAAACTGGCTCTAAGGAAGTTGCAGTTGTTAAAGGCATTATTGCCACTAGAGAAATCTTGAAGACTTTGCCCAGAGATGATAAGGCCATCTCGGGAGCTGGCAACCACCCCCATTTCAGACTCAGGCAAGTAAAAGTAAAAATTCTCCTGAGACCAGTGGGCACCCTTGTTGTACATGGGGGCCCAGGAAGGTTTTCCAACATTCTCAGCCACCCTGGGACTCAGAGGCTGCTGCAGCCAGGGCTGTTGGAGGTTTGACTACTGCCTGAGATGGTGGCAGACCTTGGCATCAACCACATGGTGCTGGTTCTGTGGGATTGCAGGATCCTGGGGTTGGAGGGTCATAGAGGCTTCCACCAAGATTTCAAAGGAAGGCATTGGAGCCCAGGCAAAGTGTCCCAGGGTCAGAGTCCCTGTGGGCAGACCCTGAGAGTGCAGTGCATGGAGATGTGAGGAGGAAGCCAAAGCTGCAGTGGAGACCCCCAAGATTAAGAAATGCCACTAGTGTGGGACATTGTCCTAGGAAAGCGGCAGGAATCAACCAGAGACAATAAGCCAGCAGAAAGGCCACTTGGGCACAATCAGCAAGGCCACAGGAGTGAAGCTACATAAAAGCCCTTTGGAGAGGACATGATGCCATGTGCTGCAGAGGCTGACCGCACCTCAGGACTGGTTTGCCCAGCTGGATTCCTGTGGTCCCATCCCTTTTTTCTAAGCCCCTATTTTTGTGAATGGAAATGTTTATTCTGTACTTTATATATTAGGTATTTGTAAATTGCTTTTAATTTTACAGGAGCTCACAATGCAAGATTGCCTTGAGTCTCAGAGAAGACTTTGGACTTGGAAATTTGAGCAATCTTGGAACTGTTGAGACTATGGGCACTCTTGGAAATGGTTGAAATATGCTTTGCATTGGGAGCTTTTGGGGGCCAGGGGCAGAATTTTATGGTTTGGATGTGAGGTGTCCCCCTAGAGCTCACATGAGACAATGCAAGAAAGTTCAGAGAAGAAATGATTGGGTTGTGAGAGTCCTACTCCAATCAGTGAATTAATCCCCTGATAGGGATTAAATGAGTGGTAACTGAAGTGTTGGCTGGAGGAGGTGGGGATTTGGGGACATGGCTTTTGGATATATATTTGTATGTGGCAAGTAGAGACATTTTTCTCTGCATTCTGATCTCATGTGAACCACTTCCCTCTGCCACACTCTTCCACCATGATGTCCTCCTCCCTCATATCAAACCCTGAGGAATGGAACCTGCTATGTATAGACTGAGACCACTGAAACTGTGAGCTCCTAAATAAAACTTTCAATTGTTCTGGTCAGGTCTTATGAATCGGGCACCCCCTTTCTCCACAGAAACGCCCTCTTCACCACAGCTGATTTTGGGACTGTCAGCAAAAGAGTCTCTGTGAAGGAGTCCAATGTAGATCAACTTCCTATTTTCGTGTCGCCCTGTTTTACTTGGCCACTGGACGAGAAGATACCAGCACTCCAGGTGCTGGACACCCCCTTACTAGTTTTCACAAACATATCCAGTAGAACACTTTGAAGAAATGTGTAAACAGGCCTCTGGCCTTGGGCTGGGCTTCACAGAGATGTTCACATTTTAAGATAAGTTACAAATGGGCCCATGGTAACAGCTGCAGGGGGAGGAAAGAGAGGGGAGAAGAAGCTCTCCCCCTCTCAGGTGTTGTCCTTGAAGAGTTAACATGCTCAGAACAGTGAGAGAAAAAGCTGCTTTATGTGAACTTCTGCAGACTGGGAACTTCTGAGCCCTTCCCCCTACACACTGGGTATAAAACTCTGAAACTCCCTGAACTCGGGGTTCAGGGGATTGATTGATTACAGCAAAAGCTGTGCCCTCTGAACCTGGCTGCAGCCCAATAAAACTGTTTCCTGCTGTCTTCGTTGCCTTGCCTCCTTTGTCCCTACAAACACTTATAGTCTCAGTGGCAAAAAAGCTGACTGAAACACTTATGGAGTCTTTTTGGTAGAGGCCTGTTGGGGGAATATAATTAAAAGCAGAATCCATTCCCACACTAGAAATCCTGTCCGTGAAATGAAAGAAGAGAAAGAACACAGTCATTAGTTGAACAGGCACTGGGCGAGGGCGTGCACCCCAGACTGCAGCCGGAAGACTGCAGGGAGAGAGGAAGCTCTTGCCCTTCTCAGCCAGGCAGAGGCAGCCCATTAAGTAGGTGTTTTCCAGGCAACGCTAACTAGTTCTTCAG
This sequence comes from Ictidomys tridecemlineatus, assembly GCF_052094955.1. Classification (NCBI taxonomy): domain Eukaryota; kingdom Metazoa; phylum Chordata; class Mammalia; order Rodentia; family Sciuridae; genus Ictidomys; species Ictidomys tridecemlineatus. The sequence goes on from NC_135478.1 coordinate 228,103,098, forward strand.
GAGGAGGACTGGCGGCATCATGGGTCACGCACAGTCCATCCTCAGTCTACCTGGCAGTTGGGTGGCAGCTGTGTTAGCTGATCACTGAATTTATCCACAGAAAAACGAGCTCCTGCCTGCCTGGCGGAAGCACCCCTGAGCAGGGCCTCTGAGGAGGACGGCAGCCCCCAGAAGCTGGAGGTCCCAGAGCTCTCTCCTTGACCTCTGCATTTCCAAACCACAGCTCCCACGCCCTGGGGAAAGACACTCCTGGGTCATAGGCCAGCACTGCCCTACTACGCTTCAGTGACCCATTTCAAAGAGATGAAAAAGTACAGGTACCAGTGCTGTCAGATGAATTCTCTAAGACACAGGAGGAGAGAGACATCTTTTCCCTTACTACTTTTCTTCCTCTTCCTCCTCCTCCTTCTTCTTTTTAGTTGTAGATGGACACAATACCTTTATTTTATTTATTTTATGTACCCAGTGCCCCCCACATGGTAAGCCAGTGCTCTACCACTGAGCTACAACACTTTTCCCTTATTTTCAATGAGAAGAATTAAGCCTCTTATTTTAATGTGAACTCATTCACATGAGCCACTGTATTCATATGAGTGACCTACAGTGGCCAGTGACCCCAGACACCCAGGCTTGTGGTTGCCGAGGTCTGAGGGGTCGGCAGGGTGCAGCCTAACCCAAGGCTCAGAAGGCAGCTGGCAGCTGTGCGGAAAGGGCCGTTCCCCTCCCACAGGTGCGAGAGCAAGGAGAGCTCAGGGGAGTCCTTGGGGCCCGGGCCGGGCTTTCCTGTCCTGGGCTGGAGTGTGAGGTGTTGCGTGGGACAGGGAGGGCAGGCAAAGGGAGCAGGCGCTTCTCTCCCAGCATGGCTGTTTCTTCAGCGCTGTCTGACGTCTGGCAAGCAGGGAGGTGTGCATGTTCCCTGCTGTACCTCCCTAAGTCCCTGCACCTGTGACAGCCCTGCATGCAAGGGTATTGTCTTCAGTTTTCACATGGAGCTCTAACAAGTTCAATCAGCAGGTGGCCCAAGGTCACCTTGGAAGCAGGGAGAAGGCCAGTCTCCAACCCATAAGTATAGAACCCAGTCATGTTAAGAGAAGGGATCAAGTGTTGAGTGTCCCCGACTAGGGTGACACTCTTCAAGAAAGCAAGCTGTAGGCTATTAGGAGATGAAGTCATACTTTGGAAGCCCACCCCATACCTTGGGTCCCACTCTCCTGCCAGGGCTTTGAGTCTACTTTGCCATCTACCTTTCCTCCACTGCTGCCTTGGCTGGGTGTTGAAGTCAGGTGCTGGATTAAGCTACTGCGGCATTCGGTATTCTGCTCTTTCTCTCATGGAGATCAGCAGCCACGCCAGCCCTCACCATGCAGGGAGAGGACTCTGGGTAGTGAGGCTTCTCGCTGTTTTTTGCAATTTTCAGTCATCCTGTCTGACAGGTGGAGGGTGTCTAGGGTCTTGGCTGCTGGTGCAGGTGTTTTGCTCACTGAAGAGCTAAAATGAGGTTATCCTTGGCTTCTCCTCCATGGTCTTTCAGTTTCTTACACTTGGGTCAGTTTGCTTGTGCTCAGCAGCCTCAACGTTGTTTGCTGGGCCTGGGAGAGGTGGAAGCAGGGTTCCTCCAGGGCTGATGATCCATTAACGAGTTTGAGAGATGGCAGAGGGGGGTGGTGGTAACAGTGAGCACTTGAATCTCACTCTGATCATTTCTCAAAAGACTGAGTGAGTTACAGGTGTACCTGTGCTGTTTATCAAGGGTTCTGGTGTGGGTCCTGAGATGTCTCAGCAATAGACAGCCCTACCCTTCTTGGGGCAAAATATTCTAGTGACAGAAATAGCATATAATTAACTATGCAACTACTCATTTAATTGCGAGTTCTGATGTATTCATTGCAAAAGTAGATTAAGAGAATTATTATTTCAACATAGACACTTCAATCTATGTTTAGATGATTGTACACATAAGAAAAGTGTCTGGAAGCTAATATCTATGAGAAAGACATGATAGACAAGAAGATGTTTCCCCTAAATTATCAATCTAAGGCAAAACAAAACTGTCATGATTAAGACTATTTCTTGAAGAAGATGAAATCACTATAAATTGGCAATTTATTACTACAGTGAGGATTTTAAAAAGAGACTAATTTAAATGAAATTTAGTGGAACTTGGGTGTCTATAATTTATGAAAGAGTTCCACTTCACTGAGGAGAGGCACTGGGATGTGCTGGACCAGTGGGAGGCCTGCAGTTCAGATGTGGGAAACAGCCTGTGGGCAGCATCAGGTTTGGAAGGTGGAGAGGAGTTTCTCTTCAGTCCTGCGACAAATCACCAACAACTTAGAAGAGCTGATAAGAACAAAGCAATAGAAACAGAGGCCATAGAGAGGGGCCCGTGGTAGGATTCGTGGTACAAGACAGTTGGGGAAAAGAAGCTCTTTTAGTCAGTTTTTCCATCACTGTTACCAAAAGACCTGACAAGAATAATTTTTGGAGGAAAAATTTATTCGGGGGCTCACGGTTTCAGAAGTCTCAGTCCACAGATGGTTGCTGAATCTATTGTTCTGGGTCCAAGGTGAGGAAGAATATGGCGGTATATACCCCAAAGGCATGCCACCAGGGTCCCACCTCCTCCAGCCACCCTCCCACCTGCCTACAGTTACCACCCAGCTACTGCCTGTCAGGGAATTAATAGGTGACAAAACCCAGTCATTTCCCTCTGAACTTCCTTGCATTGTCTCACATGTGAGCTTTGGGGGCACCTCATATCGCAACCATAACAGAAACTAAGGAGACTAGTGCAGTGTTAGACATGCGTTGTTCCTTACCCATGGGATGGGATAACTTAAGGGCACTAAAGGCCCTTTGAACTTAGCTTTTATGCAGAGATTCATGTCTAGGTAGAGGAAAAATTTTGTAGGCATCTGTTAAGTTAATATCAAATCCCATTAGCTAAAAGAAAACCTAATAGTCAAGAGCTGAGCATTCTGGTCCTTTGGGTGCTGATCAAATTGCAACTGGATTCATAGATTGGGGTACTGTATATAAAGAGGAATGCACAGATTGGCATGCATCCAGGAGAGAGTCCTCAGAGTCATGAGAGATTGGGAAATGTGTTGTACAGCAAATTTGAAGACAGTGACGAGCCCTCACCTAGGTGTGATGGCTAGTTTTATGTGTCTGGGCCTCTGTGCCAGGGGGCTGTCACAGACACTGTTCTGGGGTTTATGCCAGGGTGTTTGCAGATAAGTCTAATGTTTGAATCAGTGGTTGTGAGCAAAGCAGAAGGCCCTCCCTAAGGGGGGTGGGGCCTAAGGGTTGAAGGCTGGCATCCCAAGCAGGGGGCGTCCTGCAGGAGGTAGCTTTGGCCTTGAGCTTGGGTAGGTCTCCAGCCTGCCATCCCTCCCGGTGGGTGTTGTACCTGGCATCTCCCGTAGTCTCATGAGTTGACTCCTTAATGTAAATCCCTTTCTGTGCCCACACACGTCCTCTTGTTCTGCTTCTCTCAAGAGCCTAACACACCAGGAAGCAGAGGCACCGCATGGTGTGTGCCCAGCATTTATAAACGTCTGGAAGGCTTTCAAGGAAGTAGAATCAGGTGTGATTTCGAGAGCTCTGCATCCCTAGGTTAAAATCAGAGGCTGGCAGCTTTTCGCTTAAGAGGGAAAAGGCAGCAAAAATCCATGCCTTGATAGGAAAATGAAGGATTGACATGTGAGACAGCAAAATTCAAAACAGGGGCCCTTTTTATAAAGTTAGTAGAACACTTGTGCAAAAAGTACTGTCAATAGATAGGCTCAGTGTGTCCATTGGGAGTTGGAATTTGAAAGGATTCTAGAAGGTTCTAATCTAACAGTTCTGTTTCTGGTAATACGAGCTGAGAAATATTTGTTTATTCCACGGAGGATGAAATCAGACGTAATCCAAAAGAGACAGTTATGGGTTTTAAATGGAAAAATTCAGACCACAGCTGGATAAGAGCAAAACAATTACAGACTCAGAGTCTGGTTGTTATTTTAATACTATTATTTTGGGGGAAATATGGGTAGAAAAATACAGATAATAGGGTATCAATAAATGGCTGACATATAAAGGAAGTGGTGGTCAGACAGTTTCTACAGGCACACAAAGAACAGAGCTTATTGCAGAAAGAGCTCTTTGTCTACAGCTTTCTTACTAAGATTGTGAGGTGTATTTTTCACTTTTTACCTTTTAATTTTCTACTGGGCATCATGATTACATGTAATCAGGATGTAATCGTGACGAGTTGTACAGGAACTTAACACAGTTGGGTCCATCTCATTCCCAGGCTTCCTCTGTCCCTCCCTGATTGCTTTCCTAATGCCGCTGGCCTCCCTTCTATTTTCATGTGGCTCCTTGTTAAAATTTTCTTCTCTCTGGCCTCTGTGTACCAGAGCAAACACATGACCCTTGACCTTCTGAGGTCAGCTTAGTTTTCCCAGCATGATGTTCCTGCTTCCACCTATTTTTCTGCAAACAATGTGTTTTCTTTCTTTATAGCTGAATGGAATTCTGCCATGTGGAGGTGCCTCATTTATCCATCCATCCGTTGACACACTCCTTGGCTGATTCCATAATTCGGCTGTTGTGAACTGTGCTGCTGTAAACATGGTGTGCACGTGTCACTGTAGTAAGATGACTTTAATTGTTCAGGACAATACAGAGGAGTGGTACAGCTGGGCCTAGAGGATGCCATCCCTAAGGTCTGAGGAACCGTGGCTGAGTTCCACGGTGACTGTACCATCGGCCACCCAGGGCTCCTGCTCTCAGCTCTGAGTGGTCTTTGGTTCCTTTCTTCCCTCCCAGCTCACAGCCACTCAGCCAGCAGCTCCAGCCTCATGTGCCTCCCAAACTGAGCACTTTCCCCTGCCGGTGCCATCGTCATCTCCTGCTTGGACCATAAATCGCCTCCCATGCAGCCTCCCTGTCTCTCTCTACTTGGGGTCAGAGAGTGCTTGCCCCTCAGAGCCTCCAGAGTGATCTTTTAGACACACATGAGGCTGCTTCCCTTGTTGTTCCCGCGGAGCTGGGATGACACCAGGATGATTCCTGGCAGCTGTGGGGGGCTGTGGCCTCACCCCCTGCCGTGGTGTGTCTCTGGAACCCATGAGGTCCTCTTCAGCCTTGGCCCCTCCACACCTGTCCCTCCTTCATCCTGGATCTTCATCCTGGATCTTCATCCTGAATCTTCATCCTGGATCTCCCTTACCCCAGATATCAGCTGCTGCTTTCTGGAATGTTCCTCCTTTAGACCTTCAAGCTCAGACCATTGTCCACATGCTATACTCTTGGCCCAGTATCAGGCACCTCTTAGCCTTTGTTGACCAGAACTGCTGACACTGACGTTTTTGTAAGGATACTCTCCACTGGCTGGTTAGTTCTCCATAGCTAGGAGGTGAGGCGACTGGTGCAAGGCTCGGGTGTACTTTCTGTGTCCCCATTGTCTGCACACAGCAGATGCTCACAAAAATCAAGAAGGAATCCAATTGAGCAGTTGTTCAGATTATGATTTGTTTATTTAGAGAAAGGTTTTTGGGCATGACCCTCCCTCCATTTGCAGTTGAAAGAGATTTCAAGGCAAGCATAACAAATTGGTAGTACAGGTGAGCAGTGCACCTTCATCGTGTAAAAAGTCCTGTGCTGATTGCTACCATGTAAACAGAATCATTCCTCTGATGGTCCTGCTCTCAGTAGCAGCAATAGAGCAGGAAGACTCCTACACCGGGGTCAGAAGGAATTCCTTCTGCATGCACAGAACGCACAAAGAGAAACACACATAGTATTCCATTATCATCACCATTTCTGTTTCCGTTTCTATGTTGTTATGCTTTGATGCCTATTTTTAAACTTTTCCTGTCACATCTTCTCCTCTTTCAATAAGATACACTTTAGGACACTTGGTGCAGCAAGGACCCACTAAGCGCTTCTTGGGGTGACAATAGCAGGCTCCATGCTGTATAGCCAGTAGTGCTGCCAGTCCAGACCACCTAGCTGAAAACCTGGCTGGAATTAGGGATTCAGAATTTTTCAGTTTCAAAACTAAGTGCTTTTATTGAATACTAGGTAACACCTTCAGTGACATACGAGGCACCACCCCCAAAGCATAGTTTCTTCTGCAAAAAATAGTAACTATTCTAGATAGAACAGATGTGATTTTTAATGTCTTTATATCAGTTCCTATAAGTTTTACCATCCAGGGAATTAAGGGCGTAAATGTTTGGTTGCCAAATATATTACAAGGAGCTTCATGAATCTTGAAATATGGTCTACCTAGGATATAAATGCAGCTTTTCTGGAGCTGCAACACAACTTTGTACATGCTCAGTTAAAAGGAGCAGGTATCCCTCCGGTATGGGTGCAGGGACAAGCTGGAGAGTCCGGGAGAGGGAGCTGAGCGGGGCTGGCAGTGAGTGCCCTCCTGGAGCAGGTGCATCTGAGAGCCTCTTCAGTTGAAGGCCCCTCTGCCAAGAGCTGAACCCTTCCCAGCCCGGATCCTCATTCTCTTTCCTATTACATTTCAGCTGCCAAAATAGCTCTTTGAAAATTTGGTGCTTAGAAGGATTTAGAGATACTAAAAATTGCAGCATTTCCTACAGTGCTATTTGTTAGAGGAAAGCAGTGGAGGTAGAGAAGTGGGTTGTTGAGAATAATAGGGCGAAATCGAAAAAGAGGGGAATAGGATTAAAATAAGGACTATCTTCTGCATATTAGTTTCCCAAACTCGGCTTTCTCCCAGAGGTCTTACTCTGGTTTTTCTTATAGGGTGGGGATTAGACTTTTCAAAGTTCACTCTCTTCTCTTCTTTCTCCCTCTCCCTCTCTCTCTCGCTGTCTCTGTCTCTCTGTCTCTCTCTCTCTCTCTCTCTCTCTCTCTCTCTCTCTCTCTCTCTCACACACACACACACACACACACACACACACACACACACACTGTTGGGGGGGGGTGTCACTGAGTTGTGAGGACTCCACTCAGGATCTCTGGGCCTCTGCATTAACACCCATCAGCCCCATGACATCATCTGATTGAAGGAAACAGAAACTCTCTGGAATAGTCTGGAAAAAGTTGCCCAGCTACTTGACCATCATGGTCATCCTGTTAGCTGGTCACAGGGACCAAAGGCTCCCCCTCCCCATGGTGACTGTGCAGACTGTCCTACCTCGATGAGGTTTCGAGATGCCCAGTCCACTCTCCTCTCCTCCTCCTCTTCTCGGTGTTCCAGTTAAGACACTCTGGTTCTCTCTAGTCCTAACATGTCCCTTCTTTGGTTTGAAGGAGGATATAACAAAATAATTCTTAAAGAAGATTGTTTCTTCTCGTGTCTATCAGCTACAGAAAAGGAGTCTCAAGGTGGCTGTGGCTGCTTCCCCAGACTGTGACACCATCTCGCAGACCTTGGCTCCACCCACGAGGCTCACTGGTCTAGAGGTGGTTTGCACCAGCACCATGAGCATCTTCTTTTACCTGACACATACTGAGTGTTTGAGGAATTCCATCTCAGCCTGGTCAGTGTTTTTTTGAACTGTAAAAGGCTACAAAGTCCAATTTGGGGAAGCATTGTTACCTTTTTCTTTTTTAGACCTTAGAAACATTTTAAAGCTTTGCAAAGGAGCCCTTTGTTCCTGCTCTGGGAACGCTCTGCGTAGGCTCCTGTGAGTAATGATGGGGAGAGTGTCGGCCACTTCTGGAGGGTGCTCTTGCACCCAATTTTCACAGTGGACAGTTGTACACTGGGAACATGTACCTGGTTCTGAATGACCAGAAACTACTTGCTTCTCTTACTATGGCCGGAGTGCAAGCATTCCTTGATATTTACTTACCACTCACTTGTTTGCTGAAGTTAGCTCCTGAGCCCAGGAATTCCCTGGTCCCCTTGCAGTACCAACAGGTGAATGTTGATCAGAATCCGCTCTGCAGGGGACCCTTCTATACACAGGCACATTTATTTAAGAAATCTATTGGGGTATAATTTACCTAGCATATTCAAGTGCACTATTCACTATATTTAGTATATTTACTAGTTGTACTTCCACCACTACCATCCAATTTTATAACATCTCCCTCTCCTCATCCCATTTTGTAGGCTTATTTTGGAAAAGCCACTTGTTCCTTTCTTTCGAGATGAGGACACTCAGGTTCAGAGATTAGCTGTCTTTGTTCCTTATTCCCAGGGTCAGCAAGGCATCCTCTGAGAAACTAATGACACATGGTCAACGGCTGAGCATCATACAAAGCAGAGGTGCTTGCTATTAGATTATTTTTGTCTATACTCGGGCTTTCTCCTTGGCACTTCAGTAATTGGGTCTGAACTCATGATTGAACACTTTAAATTGCTTTTTATATCGTCTAGCAAAAGTTACCAATGATGCTTTTTAGCTTTAATAAAGTGATTGTTCACAGTGAAACTTTTTGCTTGGCAAGTGTGTTCTCTTAGAATGAATTTGTTCCTTTAACCTGGCTGGTAAATGTGTCAAGGATCAAAGCTTGACATCAAGCCCTGTAGTTTCAGTTCCAGAGAGGGAAAAATATATTCCCTTCTCCCAGAAAAGTTGTAGGAATCTTCTAAGAATTCTCTAAACTTGCCCAAAGTGACTACTCTGTAAAGTCTTATAGAAGGTCATGTTTCTGATTCATGTCCTGGTATCCTGGGGACATCAGGTGCTGGCTGATGACACTTCAGCCCCATCTCTGATTCTGAACCTATTTCTTGCCATCTGTCCCCAAACTGGCCTCTAGCTGGGGATCAAGTTCTGGAGGTGCAGCTTGCTCTCCGAGAAGTCGTTCCCTTATGTGACTTCCTGCCCGAGTTCAAGTCAAACGAGACCTTCTTTTCAAGAATAGTTTTCTTCCTTCTATCACCAAAGTGAGGTTGGTGGGAACTGGGAGGCTCACAGTCAGCGGAGGATGGAGAGGACCCTCAGGAGGGCCATGCCAGGCATCAGGCTCAAGGGTGAGGTGAGGACTAGGCAAAGGTGGCTGTGACCGCTGGGGCTGGGGACAGAGCTGCTGGGTGGTGGGATGTGCCAGGGGACATGGGAGGTTGCCCCCGCCCCCTGGGAGCTGATGATCCTGGGCTGTGTGGCGGGAAGAGTTCTAGTCTGCTGTTCGAATTTTTGGTGAAGTGACGTTAAAGCTACAAGACAGTTATATCTTTAGACATACCTTGAAGGACAAAGACGTTGAAGTTTTAGGAGGTAAACCTTGTAAAACTGAGAGCCCCTCACCTGTGCCAGTAGCTGAGCCCCTAGGATGAGTAGTTCCTTCGCTTGACTTCCAAACAACGTGTCTGGGGACAAGTGGGCCCTTCAGTGGAGTCTTGTTCCCCTCTGTCCCTTCTCCTGCATTTTTGTGCATTGACTGAGAAACAGCTTTCAGTTTATCTGGCTCTTACTAACAGACCTAGAAGAAGGAATTAGTGATTTTTATTAACCTTTTACTTTAGAAATATTATTACTTGGCATGTGTGGTGTGTGCTAAAGAAAAACTTGTGGTTCTTTTTGTTGTTGTTGTTCTAATTAGTTATACATGACAGTAGAATGCACTTGGACATATTATACATAAATGGGGTATAACTTCTCATTCTTCTGTTCTTATTTGTCTCTAAAACCAGTGCTTTGTTCCCACAGGATTGTCATCTCTGAAATACCACCCTTCTGTGTTCATATGTTCTTCATCCACAGATTCAGGGAGCCAACTTTGCATAAAAGTACTTTTTTAAAAAAAATTTTTAAAATTTTTAGTTTAGATGGATACAATATCTTTTATTTTGTTTATTTTTATGTGGTGCTGAGGATCAAACCCAGTGCCTCACATGTGTGAGGAAAGTGCTTTGCCACTGAGCCACAACCCTAGCCCCAACATGGAAAGTACTTTTAAAACATAGTTACTGATGTGTACTCTGTGGTTAGACCCACAAAGACGGCACCTGTGCTGGGTTTGCAGGAACAGTGTCCCTCTTCCCTGAACAGTGCAGCGTGAGAACGACTTCAGCAGCGTTTTCTTCATATTAGGTATTCTAAGTGACCCAGAGACGACTTAAGGCATCCTGGATGGTGTGCGTGGGCCCTACGCAGTTACTGTTCCCTTTGGGATAAGGGCCAGCTACTTACTGGTACTGGTATCCAAGGGTCCAGGAGCTAGACCCCATGGGTGCCAAAGGAGTGCCAATTCACAGGTGTACTGTCGGTGACTGTCACCATCACAGCTGAGCTCCTGGTACTGTGGCTTTGCTTTTCAAACTGGAAATGTGCACATGGGTCCTGGACAGTCCCTTTAAAAGTGCAAACTGTGCTCCGGGGTCTGCACAGGGCTGGGTTCTGCATTTCTAACAACCCCCAGCTAGGCTGATGGTGCCTCTGGGAGCCACACTTGATGAAGTGAGTTCTCCTAGGGTCTGTAGGTGACCATCCAGGCAGGGCAAGTCATGCGCATTTCCTGGTCTGGCTGCCCTGCACCTCCGTCTGCGGTTTGGGGCACAGGGCCATGTGAGTTGGATGGGGACCGTGTTGTTGAAGGGAAGGCCTGCTGGGGAGAAGGCGTCCTCTTTCCTGTGGGTTGGCACATGTGGTCAGCTCTGTGTGTAGTGTGGGCTTCCTGCAGTGGGTGGTCAGGCCCGTGCTGGGGCTGCTGCTCACTTGTGCTGCCCCTTCCTCCTGCGTCTGGATGCCACGGGCCTGGGCAGGTGTGGAGGTATTCAGGAGTGGACTGCCACACTTCTCTACCTCCCCAGGCTTGGCTTTCCTTCCCATGACCTAAAGTGACGCAAGGCTCTGGGAAATGGAAAACCTCCATAGAAAATGGAAATGCTGACGGAGCTTCCTTCAGGTTCAGGTGCATCTGTGGGTTCCACAGGCTGCTCTGACTCAGTGCGGGAGGAGCCGGCCAGGCCTTCTGCTGACCGATGTTTGTTTTGGCAACATTTCTATCAATGCAGATTGCATCAGGACTAGGTCCTAGCAAAAGCACATCCCTTTGACCTTCTGTTGGTGGGAAAGGGAGAGGAGATGTCTCAAAGACTTCCCTAAAATGGTTTGATCTTCTCAATATTAAAATCTGTTGCCCCAATATTTAGAAAACTCAAAAATCCTTTAGATGGGTTCACTTGGGATGTGTGCCTCTCATGATGACTGGGAGATGGCATCTGGCACACTCGGGCCGCCTGGCCTGGCCTGGCCTGACCACCCTTCACTCCCAAAGCTGTCGCATCAGATAACATTTTCTGGAAAGCACTATCATAAATTGTGGTGTCTTCTTGTCTCCACAGCATGACCCCAGAGTTCTTTGCTGTGGGACTGACACTTAAAATTGAGTGAGAAATAATTTAAATTGCCTGTTGAAGGTTTCTTCGTCACTCCTTATTAAAGCTGTGGAAATGATGTTCCAGCAAAGACTCCTTCCAGCCGAATCTCTTTTGGTATCTTAAAATGATTGACCACATTAATCTGTGTGGCTATTTCTACTAAGGCAGGGGAAGGGGTAAATTTTTAATAAACAGTATTGAGTGATGTCACCTTCTTGCAGCCAGTTGGGTGCTACAGGTCTTTGGCCTCTCCAGGAAGTCTGGAGTGAAACCCAGTTTTACCATTCTGTACCTCTCGGCTGCAGCAGAGGGTGAGGGGAGGCGGGTCTCCTGCCATTCTCCATTGCGGACAGCAGTCCGAATTCCTGGGTAGAAAATAAGTACCGAACCTCAGGTGGATCTCCTTGGTCTTGCTCCTGAACTGTTTGTACCTGGGAGAACACCGGGAGCCCGGGAGCCCGGAACGCAGGAGATGCTCCGTGAGGACACTGCTCAGTTGCCAGGGGAGCTGGTCTTGCCGCCCCTCCTCCACCAGGGATGCTGGGTTATGCTTTCCTCTTAGCAGCTGCTCACGCAGGCTCTCAGGGCATTCGTTGCCAGGATTCCTGGCTGGGGTGGCAAGACAAGGGGACATTATAGGAAGCTGGCTCGGTAGGAGCCCCAGGTTCATTCAGCTGAGCGTCTAGCATTTTCTATGCCTTTAATTCCATGGTAGATTCCAGGTGTGCCTAAGTTGAATAGTTGTCTGCAGTGATGGGAAAATGATCTTAACATAAGATTTCCTTATTAGCAAATTATAAGTGATGACTTACAGAGGCTTAGAAATATATTTAGACAAAGAAATACAAACCCTGGTGGATGTGTTTCATTTATAAAAGGAAACAGTCATTCTCCAGGGGAGGGGACAAGTTTCCCAAGGTTGAGCTCATAAGTGACCCCAATCCAGCGCTCTTCTTACTCTGCTGCATCAAAAGCAAGAGGGAAAAAAAGAAAAACGTCATTCAGTGCTTACTCAGTGTGACTAAGGACTCGGGGAGTAGGGCCGAGCCTGTTCCCTGGGGCAAGTCTCTGCGTGCTGTGACCTGGCTGTGAAGAAGTGCTGGGCCACACCGTCACTGTGCTCAGGTTCTGTGGAGCTTCTCGGCCCCTCCGGAGCCCTCCGCCGCCGGCATCCAAGCCCCCACCGTCTCAGTGCACCGCAGATAGGCTTCCATTCCCACCCAGCACTCCCTGGGACCCAGCCCACCCGCCAGCCTGCCAAGTGTGGCACTCCGGGTGTGGCCAGCAGGCCGCTCTGTTGTCACTATGGTTAGCTTCTCTGAGAGGGGCTGAGGGGTGAGCAGCTGAAAAGCTGCCACTGAGTCCCCAGGCCTGGGCGTTGAAGCGCCGCCCAGGACAGTGCTGTTGGGAGTGGGTGGAGCCCTTAGGGGGCGTGCACTGGTGAGGGTTCTTAGGTGACTGGGGTGTGCCCTGGAAATGGGTGGCATTCCCAGTCCCTCCCTTATCTCTCTATGCTTCCTGGCCATGGGGTAAGTGGGTTTGCTCCACCCTGTGCCCCTGCCATGATGTCCTGTCTTGCCACAGGCCCAAGGCAACAGGGCCAGTTACTCATGGCCTGGAAATTCCATCTGAGTCCAGAGGAACCTTCTCTGCTCAGAAGTTTATTATCTCCAGTATTTTGTCATAGTGATGGAAAACTGACTAAAACACTGGTTGACAGTTTTGCTTTTGCTTTTTCCAATTCCTTTGAAGGAAAGCTGCTTTGTATGTCTGGTTGGCCCAGAAGTGGTTGACAAAACGGGTTTGCTATTCCCAGTGTTAAGATTGTTGTGATGCAACTTGGGAATAATCCTGTCTTGATTTAGTCACTAATAGAACTAATTTAAAAGGGAAAAGAGGAGGAAAGAATGAGGGAGAAGGAAGGAAACCAAGGGAGGTGGGAGTGTCTCCAGTATAGGCACAGAGCTCCTTGCGGTGGGATCTGGTCCGTGGCTCATTTCCTGTTCGGATAGTCAGCCTCTTCATTGTGATTAATATTGTTACAAATGATGCCATTAATTTCACCACCAGCATGTACTAATTAAGTCACTTCATTGAGGAAAAAAGCTAAGGCTGAAAAGGCTTCAATCCTGATATCAACCCACGTGATCCTGAGGGCGTGTGGGAGAGCGTGTCTGTCTGTCACACTCACTCAATTTGGCTGTAGGTTTGTATCAGCCAACAAAATGTAGGAAGATGTGGCGGGTGGATGTTGGGATCTGCTCGTGGCTCCCTGTGTCTCTCTCTCTCCTGTTAGGAGGTCAGCAGATACCCCAGGTGGAGCTGTGACTCCAGCCGGGGTCAGAGCGAGGAAGACAGCAGAACTCGGTGACATGATGGATGTTTTGCAGGATCAGACCGCTGTCCCTGTGAGCCACCGGGCTCTGGAGCTGTGTTAGCACAACCCAGCCCGCGCTGCCCGGTGACAGGCACCTGCAGAGTGTCCATGCGGGGACCCTTTGTTTCTGTTATTTAAAAATTTATGCTGTCACATTGTTCCAGAAAAAGATAGAATCCTGCCTGAAAGATCCACCCCACCCAGTGGAATCAAAGTGCACAAATTACATAACTCGTCCAAGCTGGCCACTAACTGATCCCACGAGCATGAGAGGGGCCTCCCCATGGCAGCCGCGGTGCCATTATTAAGAGAAAACACATTGTTTGCGGCTTAAATGGACCAGTTGTTTTCAGGCCCATGAGCACTGCACACGTGAGCAACTGAGAGGAACTGAAGTTCACTACTTCATCAGTAGCTGGGCACTGCAGAGCCCCTGAAGTACAGCGCCGGGTGAGGGCGTGTCCCTGGGGTCTGCAGACACAGTAGGACATCTAGCCTCCCCCTGCTCCTTCTCCACCCCCAGGTCCAAGTCTTCATTCCAGCAGCTTCCATCATATCTGCATGGGAAGGAGACGGCTGGCCCTGAGGAGCAGGCTGTGGCCAAGCTCAAACACCAACTTGGCCGTGCTATTGTTCAGATTGCACATGAAATGCACAGCAGCAGGCCTGGAGGAAGGCTGAGCCGGCTCTTGGCCTGTCAGGCCCGGCAGCTCCTGGCTCTGTCAGTCTGGTTCAGCTGACATCTTGGTCCTGAGTGGGCTCAAGACGTAGGAACAGAAGGCAGCCCTCAGAATTAGGGAGGAGTGCTTCCCACTCCACAGTCTGCACACCCAGGTGGGTTTACTGGCTTCATTTAGTATACAAGCAATAATCCCAGCCACCTAACACTGGCGTAGCTCTGTATGTCTTCCGATCTAAAAGACTAATTCTTTCTTTTTTATATTTCTCATATCATGGCATATCTAAAAATGGCATGTCATATTTTAATTGGAAGTCATTTTTCCTTCCTAGTGGCCCATAAACTAAGGTTGTATTGAGCAATCGGTGGCCTCTTAGATTTGATGAAATATTATACAAAGACATTGCCATGACAGAAGCATCAGCTTGCCTCCGCATGAATAAAGAGATGAGGCTGGGTTGAGGAGGCCCCTGAACCAGCCCCTGGTACTCCTGCTGGGGCTGGCATCCAGTCTGAAGTGAACAACCAGGAATGGGAATTCAAAGATGGTACATTTATGGAGAGGCAGCATGGACATAGGCAGTCTCTTGGTTAGTTAGCTTTCTGTTGCTACAATAAATACCTGAGGTAGATCAACTTAAAAAGAAGAAAAGATGATTGTAGCTCAGGGTTTTGAGGTTTCAGTCTATGGTTGGTTGGCTTGTTGATTTTGGACCTGTGGAAAATCGGTTCATCATGGTGGGAGCACATGGTAGAGGAAGCTGGGCACCTCAGACCAGCTGAGAAGCTGAGAGAGAACGGGGCAAGACTCCCAATATCCCCTTGAAAGGCATGTCCCAGTGACCTCCTCCCCCTACCCCACCCACCTCCTGAAGATTGCACCTAAAGACTGCAGTAGTACCACGGGCTGGCACCCACGGGGCTTTGAAGGACACGCTTCCAAACCACCCCAGTCCTGATAGCAGGGGTTCTGGACAGTCTGCACCTCTTATTCTTTGCTCCTTGCTGAAGGCTTGGAAGTCTAGGGAGGCTGTGCTCCTGCCTAGGGAGCCTGTCACCCGGCTGCAGGAGTGCCAATGCAGAATTCTCACCGAGTCATGGGCACATCTCCTTAAATAGTAGAACTAGAAAATGAAAGATTGGAAAATGAGTCCCAGCTTGGCCGTGCTATTGTTCAGATTGCAGCAAGCACACAGGACTCAGTGTGGCCTGATCAGTTTGTAAGTAAAGGTGTTCACTGTCAATCATCAGATGGATAACCTCAGGCTGCCTAGTAACCTCTGTGCCTTACTTTGCTCCCATGTGCAATGTGGGATAACAATATCTGCCACTTAGGGTGTACAACAAGTTCAAATGAGTACATTCATTGGTGACAGTGTCAACAGTTAGTATTAAAGTTGTTAGGAAGCTGTCCTTCCTGGTGATAGCTCACCTTCCTTCTTGGTGATTTTATTAAAACTCTTAGCTCTGGGCTCTTTTCAGAGCTTCCTCTGCTCTCTGCAGATCCCGGCACTGGGCATGTGCTCTTATTTCAGGTCAGCGCTTTGAGAAGGGAGAGGAGACTGTAGCCATGACAGGCTGATCTCTGACGCCGATGAGCAATAGACCATCTGCCCAAATTTTTGTCTGAGTCACTGAGGACCAGATTCAAAGATCAGAGGGCTCCTGGGCCAGATGTTCCTGCTGTGGTGGGTGCCCAGAGCCTGACTGAGCGGCAAAGTCAGAGCAGCGCCGTGGGCACTCTGCTGGCCAAGGAGCGCCAGGGCCCCTTGGAGCGGCCAGTGCTCTGGGCATCGGGCTTGGTGGATGGCTTGTGCTTTGTTCTGGACTTGAGGGACGCTGCCTGGCTTAGGTGGTCTAGCTACCAGCTTGCTCTTTCATGGCTGTGGGTTTTCTGAAGCCTGGGCTATTGGAGCTTGGAGCACAGCTGAGCGGGGGAGAGACGAACCCGTAATCGGGAACTCGGGAGGGCTGCCAGGAAGGCTGGTCCAGGACCCTGCTGAGCGTATCCTAGGCTCTGCTGAGGGATGGAAGGACGAACTCCCCTGGAAGCTCGTCTCAGGCAGGTTCTTGATCTTTCTGAATCTGTTTTCCGACACTCTGAACTGCCCCCTCAGTAGGGTAACCGGATGGTTACAGTGGCCACATAACCTAAGGGCCTGGCGGGTCTTCAGGCATACTGTAGGTCCTCCTGCATGGTGTGAAGATGATGACCTCCTGGGATGGGCAGCTGCTGTCACTGGTTTCTTGGGGACTCACACTCATCCAAAGGAGGACTTTACTACATCCGCCACCACATAATCTCTCCTGCTAAACTCGGAAGTCTGTTCATTCAACAGAAATTTATGGAGCCCCCGCAGAGTTCCAGCCATTCTTCTAAGGCCTTTGACATTCACAGTCTCAATTCACAGCTGCTCGGCCCTGACGTAATCTGTACCTGTCACCGATCACGTACTTGTTTCTGTCTCCCAGTCTCTAGTGCTTGCATGTATAAATAAATCACATCAGATTAGGAATCGCCTAATTAATTTGTGGAGTTCTATTACAGATTGCCTGAAATCACATTTCTATCCTATTTGAAAAGAGAAAGAGAGAACAGCAGCCCCTAGTCCAGGTGCTATGTGAGAGCACTGACATGCCAAGGGGGGAGGGAGCCAGGGGGTCATTAGGGAGGGAGAACGTCCATTCTTGAGTCTTACACTCAAAGGGTCAGAGTTTTTCCTCTATCTGGTTTGTAGAATATTTTTGGAAGATGGCGTATTTTATTTAGGTGGTTCAGATATTTGAGGCAGGCAGCTTTTGTGGAAGTTGATAGGTAATCGTTACTTGGTTGAAGGACAAATGAAGTGTAGAAAAGTTAGCTCTGCATTTTACCTCCAGATCTGCTCCCGAGGATGCTGCAAGGGACCAAGAAGCTAGTTCCTGGTGGGGTTGAGGAGGGAGGAGATTACTGGTCACTTAGAATTGCTCCTTATTCTTTCCAGGTCCACTGGAAACATGCATATTTTTTAAAAAATAGCATTTGTTGCAAAAATGTGTTCTGGGTGTGTGTTTTTATTTTATAGAAAAAAAGACGATTTATTTTACCTAAACTCTTACTATGAAAAATGAATGCACCCATATATTCATTGTAAGAAATTTCAAAGTAAAAATGTGCCTGAAATTATATCATGCAGAGATGTCGCCTTTAAAACATGGATGGACACCCTGTAGTTCATCCCTGGTGTACATGTGCCCATGAGGTGTGGAATTTTGCATGCCATGAGTGAGATCCTGAGCTCCATTTCAGTTATGCCCATTATAATACCCACAGGAGATGGTGCCATGGAGAGGGGCCAACCAGTTGCTGAGAGTGAGAGCAAGAAGTATCTCATGCTGTTGTAAACCTGGCTGAGTTCTCACACATTTGTATTATGGATGAGTTAAAAATGTGGAGCATAGAAAGAGAAAATATCCTAACACTCATCTAGACACCCTGGAGACTCAGAGAACACAGAAAAAGTCCTAACACTGACCCATCCCCTGGAGGAAGCCTGTTCCATCCGGGCTGCTATAACGACAGATCTGGTGGCTTGTCAGGCCAGGGAAGTGTGTTCTCCTAGTTCTGTAGGCTGCAAGTCCAAGATCAAGGTGCCAGCAGGCTCAGTGTCTGGAAAGCCACTTCCTGGCTCCGAGATGCACCTTTCTCCCTGGTGGGAGGGGAGCTCGAGCCCCCTCAGACCTCTTTCATAATGGCACTGATCCATTCTCCAGAGCTGCACCCTCGGACCTACTCGCCTCCCAGAGGCCCACCTCTTAATTGTCACTTTAGTGAGGTAGCATCTCAGTATGTGAATTTTTCTTACAGGGAACATAAAAACCCAGTCCCTAGCCGACTTGCACAGGCAGTGTTGGGAGGATAGGTCAGAGAGCGACTGAGGGGCCAGCCTGCTAGGGCCCCAGGGCATGGTGAAGATGTGGGCTCTGCCTTCAGGCATGGGTGAGTTTGGAAGGTTTTTAGGCAGAGTCGTGCGCGGTGATTGCCCTGAGCTTTGACAGGACAGGGCTCCTGGCTGGATTGAGACGCAGGAGACGGCTGACAGGAACCCCACACAGCCAGGAAACAACAGTGGTGGGTGCAGGGAGGTGGGCGCAGGTGTGGAAGAGAGGATGCCAGGTCGGGTCAGATGGGGACTGGGACAGAGAGGTCGGGGAGGACCCCGGGAGGGGAGCCTGGGCAACCTGAATGGTGCTGTGTGGTGTTTACATGTGGAAAGCTGTGGCTCCTGAAGCAGGCTGGGGCTGAGGATTTCTGTTGGGTGTACTTTGAGTTTGACGTTGTAGGAGGTCGAATGAGTGAGTCTGGATCTGGACACTGGCTAAGGTTGGGTGTCCTCTCAGGGGACATCAGCAAACATGTGGCGTTTGCAGCCTAATGATGGGTGAGCTGAGAGGGCAGTGGATGTGGATGGAGAAGAGAAGGCCCTGGGGCAAGACGAGCCTGAAAGGCTGTTCGTGACTGATTTGCAGATGGATTTGGATAAGGGCTCCGAGGTCCTTCCCGTCATCAAAGGATGGAGTGACCGACTCGCTGAACCTACATCTGTTCTCTGTGTTCTAGCTTTTTAATCATGGACAACGTGAAAGAAGGCATACCTGCTGTTTGATTTGTAATTTATTTGTCAGGAAGAATGAATTTTCATAAACAATATCGGTCATTTGTGTGGTTTACAGTGAAGTGAATTTTCTGGTTTTTCCTCGTGATTCTAAGTCAGAGGAGGTTCCTCTTGTCACAGTGGAAGCCGTCCAATAGTGTGGACAGAAAACGGTCCCTGGCTGGTCATTGTCTTCAGGGTAGGTGACATGACTTCCTGCTTAGCAACCAGTGACCCTGATGGTCCAGGCAGAATGTGGCCCCCAAAGACCTTTTATTTTATTTTTTTATGGCAAAAACCTCACATGCATTTATCCTGTACAGCATGATATTTCAAACTGGGTATATATTGGGGTAACAGTTCCATCAAGCTGGTCAACATTTTGTATAACATGGTGACTGTAGTTAATAACAAAGTATTGTATACTGAAAATCACTAAACAGATTTTTAATGTTCTCACCAAACATTTTATAAGTGTTTAAAACATCAGGGGTCCTGCTGGCTCTCACCAAACCCCTCTGATGTGGCCACTCAGAATCGCCAGTGGTGGTTGAGGGAGGCAGGAATTGGAATTGCCTTTAGAACCTGGGCTGTGACCTGGGGTACCTTCTCTTGAATATCATGAATCTGCAGAACTCAAGGGTCACTCAGTTGGGACAACTGGGGCGGGCGAGCTGGACCTGGGGCAGTGCTTACTAGGCTTGGCTTGGAGCAAGTCGGTGAATGCCAGCTCTACTCCCTAGGCACTCTTCATTTTGGAACAATGTGACTAAATTTCTTTTTATGGTTCTGAGAACAATTCTCAAAAAGGAATTCCAAAAATATTTTGAATAGCAGCAGCATTATTAGGATTGGCTGTGTTCCACCCCAAGGTGACTCCTGTATGGGAAAGGATGGTCCCTTGCCTGAGTAGTCTTGGTTGGCCTTTAAAAAGCAATCTTGGAAGATGAGTGTCACAGCCCAGTACTTAGCGTTCCCACTGAGTTAAAAACACTGACTAATTACTGGAAGGTATCATTTAATATCACCTGGGAAGTCAAGCTCCAGGATCTTTCTTTAGGAAAGTAAATTCAGTGATCACATTCAGAATAAAGGTGCTTAAAAGCTTTGCCATTTTATTTTTTTAAAAGTCTCACACTTAACCAGCACATTTGCCCACAGAATGAGGCAGCGACCATCCTGCAGCTCCAGGCTCAGCCTGAAGACCCCACTCTGCAGCTGCAGGCTCCCTCAGCCTGACTACCTCACTCTGCAGCTCCACTCTCTCTCAGCCTGACTACCCCACTCTGCAGCTCCAGGCTCCCTCAGCCTGACTACCCCACTCTGCAGCTCCAGGCTCAGCCTGACTACCCTACTCTGCAGCTCCAGGCTCCCTCACCTGACTACCCCACTCTGCAGCTCCAGACTCCCTCAGCCTGACTACCCCAGCCTGCAGCTCCAGACTCCCTCACCTGACTACCCTACTCTGCAGCTCCAGGCTCCCTCAGCCTTACTACCCTACTCTGCAGCGCCAGGCTCCCTCACCTGACTACCCCACTCTGCAGCTCCAGGCTCCCTCACCTGACTACCCCACTCTGCAGCTCCAGGCTCCCTCAGCCTGAAGACCCCACTCTGCAGCTGCAGGCTCCCTCAGTCTGACTACCTCACTCTGCAGCTCCACTCTCTCTCAGCCTGACTACCCCACTCTGCAGCTCCAGACTCCCTCAGCCTGACTACCCCACTCTGCAGCTCCAGGCTCCCTCAGCCTGACTACCCCACTCTGCAGCTCCAGACTCCCTCAGCCTTACTACCCTACTCTGCAGCTCCAGGCTCCCTCACCTGACTACCCTACTCTGCAGCTCCAGGCTCCCTCAGCCTTACTACCCTACTCTGCAGCTCCAGGCTCCCTCAGCCTGACTACCCTACTCTGCAGCTCCAGGCTCAGCCTGACTACCCCACTCTGCAGCTCCACTTTCCCTCAGCCTGACTACCCCACTCTGCAGCTCCAGGCTCCCTCAGCCTGACTACCTGGCCTACAGCTCCAGGCTCAGCCTGTCTACCATGACCTGCAGCTCCAGGCTCAGCCTGACTACCCCACTCTGCAGCTCCAGGCTCAGCCTGACTACCCCACTCTGCAGCTCCAGGCTCCCTCAGCCTGACTACCTGGCCTGCAGCTCCAGGCTCAGCCTGACTACCCCACTCTGCAGCTCCAGGCTCCCTCAGCCTGACTACCCGGCCTGCAGCTCCAGGCTCAGCCTGACTACCCCACTCTGCAGCTCCAGGCTCAGCCTGACTACCCGGCCTGCAGCTCCAGGCTCAGCCTGACCACCACAGAAAAGGAGACAGTTTTGCCATCATCTCAGGTTCCTTGCTATAAATGTAACTTTTCTTTCTTCAGGTAAATCTCCCAGAAAGAAAAATATTGTTCTTTACAGGAAAAAAAAAATTTATTGGAGTTACACACACACACACACACACACACACACACACACACACACACACAGCTATTTGAATTAATTATTTCATCAGCTCAACTGAGGTCCACCGAGGCTGTCAAAAGCAGCCACTCTCCGAGCATTGTTTCTGTTGTGCCCTGAGCACACATTCTTTCCACAAAGGATTTTTCTTAGACAACAATTGAATTCTAATATGTTTATTTGGGACTTATATGATGGCTGGCAGCCTAAGCTTTGTGTTTCAACAGCCTCTTAAAAATGTCGATAATGGAGGTGGAGAATCCAGGTGCCATATATCTAGTTGTTTTGAGCTTTTTGTGAGTTAATTTGCATCACCTGATCAGCTGATCAGCTGCTAAATGCGGAAAGCAATCTTCATGTGCCGGTTAATCTATGACATTGTAGAATAGTGCGATTCCAAACCACCTGGAAGAGTCACTGCTTGTTCTTGATCAGAAAACCCTCCTTCGCTTAGGAATGGCAGACACGGGAGCAAACCTTCTCTTTTACTTTGGGTTTGGCTGCTGGCCTTTGGTGTATCATTTTGTTCACATGGATTCTAGGCCCCAGCACACACAGGGCACACACACGGCTCCCTTTCCTTTTTCAAAAAACAAAGAAATAGCAACAGCCAGAGGACAAGAGGCCCTTCAGCTTCTCTCAGAGATGACAAGAGCAGGAGATGGGCGAAGCATAGAGAAGAACCTCAGGAGGAAGGCCACCTGCCCCTCGAAGACACGGAGACCCTCAAACCATGGTGGCTTCAGGAAACACACAGGGCGCCTGGAGCCCCATTTCTCCTCCAAGACTGCCCCCACCGTCTTTGTCCTCTCTATGATTATCCCTGGTTCCATGGATTGTGAGGGAGCCTTTCTTTCTGAACTGGTGACTTCCCCAACCCCAGGCTTCAGTGTTTTACGATCCGTGACAACCGCCACGGTGATCCTTCCTCCGGTTCAGATGCAGCTGTGGTCTGGAGGAACAGAGGAGTGGCCTGCGGGTCCTCCCACCCTCTGCCTGTCCAGCTTAGGTAAACCCTTGTCTATGTCGAAGGTACAACCAACTTCCTGACAACCAGGGAGACAGTCCAGGAGCGTCCTGTGTCTGTCAGCACTGGGTGCACGACCACCTTCCACTAGTTAGTTTCTTCTGATGATTCCCTAGTATCCGGCTCTGTGCATCTGCTCATGGCGAATTAACAGGCAGGAGGAAATGAGAGTGTGCTTCTTTTAGATTGCACACACGATGGTTTTGCCCAATCACCTTGTTATTTCTCGTTGGTTAACATGTTTCCAGTGTCCTCCTGTGTTTCTTTGTCTTTCTCACACACAGGTGGGCACACACATACTTGCACACCTATGTAGAAATATACAACCCAGAATCAGGCCCTCTGCCATTTGGTTCCTCCCAGGCACACGTCTTTGTCCACCTAACCAAGTGCTGCATAGCCTGCCAGGGTCAGGCCTGGGTTTCAGATCTCCATGGGGCAGGTGGGCAGACCACAGCCTGGGGCCACGTTAGCCTGCCCGGCTCTGAGCTAGTGCCACTACGGCAGCGCTGAGCAGCTGTGACAGAGCACCCCATGTCTCCCTCAGAGCCTGTGCTGGGTACCGTGGGGACCTTTACAGGGGGAAGATTCCTGAGCCCACCCTGGGGTGGCACATCCACCTCCACACACCTTTGTCACCTCCAGTTCCTGCTCCAGGAGGTGCCATCCCTGGAACCTGTGGAGTTGGGGGTGCCCTCATTTAGGTTGAAGCCCCTTCTGGTTTTCCCTGCGGGCCTGGTGGCCTGCACTTTGCCCCGCTGGCTGAGGGCAAGTGAAGAGGGTGAGTGGGGAGCTGGAAGAGCCTGTGGTCCTGCTGTTCCCCTGTTGCCCCGTAGCTCAGGAGCAACACACACCAAGGGCTCAGAGGCTGTGTCCTTCCTTTTCCCATTAAGGCTATTCTTGGGTTCATTTTGACTAGACTCCATCTGCACTAAAATAATGGTGGGAAGAGAGGATAGTTGAGGTTCCAGGGTCAGCATCTCAGGTTCTTTGACACTTATTTGTGATCCCCCATCAAAATCGAGTGAAGCTTCTCCTGGAAACAGATTGCCCTGAATTTGGCCTGTTTGCTCCAACTCATAACCATAGACCAAGGGGAGAGTATTCTCCAAGGTATGGGGACACGCCCGCGAGCCTCCACTCCCCATCATCATGATTCTGCATCACGCTCTCAGGCACCCACAGCTACTGACTGGAGCTGGAGACATTCCAGGACCACACAGTAGTGGGGAGACCTTGGTTTGCTGTGGCACCCATTTGTAGAGGGGGAAGCAGAGCACATGCCAGGTGCTTCAGTGAGCCAGGGCAGTAGGGGACCATCTGTGAGCTGGACACTGCTGGCTCATGGTGCCCTGTGGATGGACACGGGTCATCTGCTCACTGGAGCCAGGGCTGCCAGCCCCAGGGGTGGGAAGCATGGTGGCCGTGTCTGCCCGCACAGCCAGCCTTTGTGGATGAATGTGAGAGAACAAGCTCTGGCTCTGAGGTGGCCACAGCTCGCCATGTCCTCGCACTGTCCTCGCAGGCCAAGGGTGTGAGTGAGTGCCAGAGAAGGTAAGCCCCAGCAGACGACTGAGCCAGCCATTCCAGTGGACCTGCAGGAACTCGATGGCAGGACTGACCCAGGTGGAGACAGGCAGAGACACTTGTTGTCACTGGTTCTGCAGGCTGGTGACCAGCAGACGGTGGAGAAGGTGCTGGTTAGACATGGAGGGACCAGGTATCCTGGGCCTGGGGAAGGAGGGGCTCTGTCTGGACCAAGGATAGAGGAAGGGGTAAGGACGAAGTGTCCAGAGAGGGACACCATTGCCATGTGGGCTACCCTGACTCTGGCTGTAGTCATGTGATCCTTAAGCTCAGGAATAGACCACTGCCTTGATGTCACCGTTAACAGCCCAGCATTAAAATCTTTCCTGCACTGGCCTCTCCTCCTGCGCAGCCTTCTCTCCCAGCCCCCTGCACAGAGTTTGTCCTGCACCTGGCTGGGCTGGCCCTGTGCTGGGCATCCAGTGGATGGCACAGCGTGGCACATGGTTCAGGGGCCTCATGCTTGGCACAGATTATCTTGTCCCCTGTTTAGGGCAGCCCTGGGAGTTCTGTGATTTGGGCCCTGCTCTGCAAACTAGGAACTGAGGCCCAGGCAGGAGGGTGTAGGTGGCTCTGGAAACAGATTGCCCTGAATTTGGCCGCTCCCCACCTGGCTCTGGCGCTTAGCCATTGCTTTACCTGGAAGCACCTCACTCCAGGCTTCCTGAGGAGGGCAGCCCCAGGAAGACTTGGGTCCCAGCTCACACCTGCTCCCTCTTGGTTTTGGGCTCATCACCTGCAGCCGTGCTGGAGCTGGATCATGGGCCACATGCTCAGGGTGCAGCGCTGAGCCTCACTGGTCACCACCAGTGTGCATGCGTGGACCCGTGGACCGGTGGTCTAAGGGATTCTTGCTTCCTTTTGTTTCCAGAGATCTGATGTCACATGGAGCCCCTGGTTCAGCCCTGGGCCGGATGCAGTTGTCTTAGGGGAGGGGAGAACCACTCTGCCCATGCCAGCTTCTGGGCTCTGACTTCTGGACAGCATGTGGGTATTGTAATGAAGTGCGACAGAGGGTCAGTTTGTCTCCCAAGGAGCTTATGAACTGGGCCTTAGGGACAGGTGTAGATGTCCGGGTGAGATAAGCAGGGGAACAAGTTATGAGAAGCCACTCGTAACCTGCAGGCTGCACGCAGTGGGCCATCAGGTGAACGTGGCTGACAGCATGGCTGCCATGGCCAGGGCAGGCTCAGGGTGGGACCCGGGGCAGGTGCTGTTAGGGTGACCAGGGGCTGATCACCCCGCGCTTCCGCCTCCTTAAGTGCATGAATGAGGCGTCCTGTGGCTAGAAAAGAGCCTGGGAGGGAGTGCTGCCCTGGGCCGGGGTGGCCGGTGCTCCGCAGGACTGTGAGGGCACTCTTCCCTCTGCAGTGCCCACTCATGCCGCTCTGTGGGCTCTGGAGGACTGATACACCACCAAGGGGTCTGTTTCCTCAGGGGACAGAAATGTGGGGTCAGGACTCGGAAATCTTGAGAAAGGGGCTGACCTGAAATCGGCTCCCATGTGTGTGGCCAGGGGGGATGTGGAGTCGTGGCAGGGGGCCCATGGGACAGCTGGTTGTACCATGGGGCTGGGGACAGGACCCAGACTAAGTATCCTGTGGTCTCAAATTCTCGGGCCTCCCTAGGATAGACAGGGAGGTCTGGAAAGTGCCTGAACTCTGGCTGCGCGCCCTCAACCCAGGAGACGGGGATATGAGATCCACGGGCCAGCCACTCTCCAAAAGCCAGGTTGATTACATAAAAGTGGCTCCAGTCCTCCTGTCACTAGAACAAAGGAGCTGTGCTGCCCAGGATGCTCAGGGCACCTTGCTCAAGTTCCTTTATGTTCCGCCCCCCTTCAGAACTGCCTTTGAGTCTGATCCCACCCGTGGGAGAGACTTCCTAGGAGGTCTGTGCCCAGGGCTGGCCTGGGACGGCGGGTTCCTGAGCTGCCCGTGGTAGGCAGCAGGTGGAGCAAGCCCATCCTTGGTTAAAACCAGTCGAATTTCTCGTGCAGGTCTCATTCTGCTCAGAGAGAGGGGCACAGGCTCAAAAACAAACAAAAATGCTGGTCTGGCAAGAGCTGTCCTGGTTCCTGTTAACAAGGAGAACCTGGGAGCAAGGGAGACAGTTCTCAGGCCCAGCCGCCAACCAGGGTCCCTTTCCCTCTCAAGCACATGGGAGCTCTTCACAGATTGCATCAATCCCTGGTTGGAGGGCCTGAGAGTGGACCCGGGACTTCTTTCCTACATTCATTCCCTTCATACATTTGCCCCAGACAAGCAGGTCAGCTTTCTGGATCCCAGGGATTAGGGACTTCTCCTTTTGTACTGAAGCCCTGCCCTTGGGTCAGCTAACAGGTGCAGAAGGATTCAGCCAGACCGGTCATCTGGAAGTCCAGGACAGAATTTCAAATACTTGTAGGATAAATCCATTTCCAGGATGGAGACCAAACCTCCAATTCTTAGAGCAAAGCAAAGGACATGTGATCTTTCAGGACCTTTGAGGCTTTTCTGCCTGTAGGTGACTAGATGCTAGAAAGAGCCCAGTGGATGAGTGGAGAAAAAGCAGCACGAGTCAGCACTGCTAATGTGTGCGCCTCCTGCAGGCCTGCGCCCTGCCGAGCCGGGCTGCTGGTGTTCAGCCCTGAGGCCCCTGCGACTAGAGCTCATCGCTCTCACTCACCTCCTCTCCCTGCCCGCCAGCTTCTCTCCTCCTTCCTGTCTCCACATCCTGTCTCTTGAAGAGCAAAGGTAAAGAATGGAAACCCACAAACACGAAAACAAGTGTCCCTAGGCGAGATCTGAGGGGTCATGGGTTGTCACTCTGCAGAGCACGCAGCAGGCCTGGTGGAACCCCCTCAGTGCAGTGGTGGTTAGTCACACAATGTCCCCAACCAAATCTTCTAATTAAAAATTCTCAGGCTGTTGACAAAAAGACACTTTTTCAATATCCATCAGTGCCAACACAAACGTAGATTTTAATCCATTCGTGTGCCCTCAGCATACAAAGGTTTTCTTCCCCCAAATGAAGTGAATTTCTTTGCCAGGCCCTCACTGCAGTTCTCTACAACCAGAATAAAAACACTCAGTGAAAGGTTGAATGATGTCACTTTTGGTCATGTTATTTTTATTTTTCAATGCCTACAAGAATGCGCATCAAGATCATCCTCCATTACTTCAGACATACTGCCATTAGTCACGACGTTAAATATAGTACAAACTCGTAATTACCAGCTAGTATCGGCTCTGTGTTCACCGTGTCCTGAAGGCTATGCAGAGTCCGTGAACTGCAGGCCCTGAGTTACAGCAGTGTGTGATTTTCCTCCCGACTGCCACGAAGTGCTCTTATTTTACTCAACAAATACTTATTAAGTCCCTGCCCTGTGACACGGCCATGAGCAAATTGCACGGGGCCCCGGACTCCCAGAGTGTGCGGCTTCGCAACCCCACAGCGAGCACAGACAGTGAGCAATCACTGGAAGTAGTCTTAAATTGCAGTTGTGACAGGGACTCAGAGGTGAGTGAGGGACACCGTGAGGAGCCTGGCACAGTGACCTGACTCGTGCTGGGCTCTGACAATGCTTCCCAGAGGCAGGTTTTCTTAAAAGTCCCCAGACACCGGCTGGGCAGTTATTTGAGTGCATCAAGCCCTGTGCTGGGTTCAAGAGGTGAAGAGGGCAGCTTCCTGCTCTCGAGGGACCGCGCACCCCTGTGTGGAAGACGGAGATGAAGGTGGACAGTCGCACAGGCTTCAGTTACATCACTTCCTGCGCTTGCTGGGAAGGATCATGTGCTGATGTGTCTCCCAGAAACAGGACCTGAGTGACAGCTGCACTGAGGACCAGAAGAACCAGCGGAACCCATGGGACTTTGTGCAGAGTTCTCCATCCACACTGCAGGGAAGAAACACCACTGACCATCACGTGATGAGCGTCATCAGGGAGCAGAGAGTGAAGAAGGCTGGCTGATATTGTGCATGGGACAGGGACTTAGCCAGGATAAGAGTTGGAATGGTGTCTTCAGATAAAGCCATGCTAATAATGACGTCGGGCCTCCAGCTCCTCCCACCTCTCTGACTCGGTGCCTAGTTCCTGCTCCTGGAACACAGAAAGAATCGGGGATGCCTCTCCATGGCTCCCCTTAAAATCCCCTGGCTTAGGAACTCTGTCCTTCCACTGGAGGCTCCAGTCAGTGTGGGCAGGGGCCAAGATGTGTAGCTCCCCTGTTGGGACCCTCCATGTGGCTTTGGTAGGACTGATGCAGAGTAAATGAGCAGTGACTCAGGACTTTGCAGTGTGGTGGTGTGATCTCAGCCACAGCCTGGGGACTCACTGGTGATGTGCGCTGGGGCAGCCCTTCAGAGGCTGTGCTAGGTGACCCCTGGGCTGTGCGTTTCCTAGTGGGGGAGCCAAGGTCTCAGAGGTGTGGCAGTTGGCTCCAGGTTTCACTGTGTGTTAGAGCAGGGGTGGGGACCAGAGCCTGGCCGCTTCAGTATCTACTGCACTGAACAAACCATTCCCTACAGCCCCCTGTGGGCTCTGATGATGACACGTGCTAAAGCGTGGTCAGTGCCACAGGTCACACTTTGTCTAGAGCTCATCTCCACCTCTGAGAAGAGAGCCTGCCTGGTGACAACCAGAGGTGTGTCACCACCCAGGGACATTCTCCATGGTCTTGCTTTCCAAACCTCAATGCCCATAAGACCTCCCTGTGTTCCCAAAGCAGTGTAGCTTCAGGACACCAGTTTGCTGCTTGTAAATCCAGACTCTCAGGCACTGTGGTCAGGTCTGCAGGCAGAGGGGAGTGTGCCCAGGGTACATTCGCTCTCCAGGAATGATGGGATTCCCTCAGGAACTTTCCCGCTGTGGAGCAGGGAACAAGCTTGGGCAGGTAACTGCAGCAAGGGTTCTGTGTCACCGTGGAGGGGCACATGCTCTGCCGTGGTTTCCTCAGGACTGAATGAGCACCTGCCACTCAGCACAGAGCACACCCTCGGTGAGCCCAGAGGCCAGCCTCGACATGCTGGAGGACAGCAATGCTACCTTCCAGCCTCTGTGGGGCAGGGTGCCACTCCTGTGACCCATGACTGTCGCCACGGTGACTTTGGCCTCTTGTCTACAGTGAGCATGTCACCTGTAGGCTCCCTGACCTTGATGTTGGCTATGGGGAGCTGCTGGGTGACTTCAGTAGGAGGGGAGGATTCCACTCCCCAAAGGCTAGGAAGAGTCTCCCATAGCCCAGGCCTGGACCCACTGCCACCGAGGGTCCTTTCTGAGTGAATCACTGGAAGGTCACAGCTGGATGGACAGAGCCCCAGGGAAGCCTTCACACGATGACCCAAAGGAGAGAGGAAAGGTGAATTTGCTGTCCTGGCTGACGGCTCCCGAGGTCCCTGCCAGCCTCTGGCCTGTACATGCAGCCATGAAGGGTGAGTGAGCGGATCAGATCACACAGACTAAAGGGGCACCACGTCCCAGTGTGGTCAGGGAGGGCGCCTTGATGCTGGAGCTTCTGGGTGAACAATCCCGATGGGCTAAAGAGAACCAAGCTCTCTCCATCCCTCCTCCCTCCCTTTCTCTGCCTCTCTCTTTCCTTTCCTCTTTCCCACTCCTCCGCAGCATGGTTGCAGGGTAGCTTGAAATCTTCTGAGGAAACATGTTGGACAGAGAGTTGGATCAGCTGCCCCAGGTCGGACGGTGCCAGAGGGACCTGCTGCCCCCCCTCCATCTGTTTCAGTTCGGCCTTGAGTACCTTTGCACTGAATAGACCAAAGCATCTCTCTGTTTGTGCAGTCCTCCATATTAAGTACCTTCTGTATACAGGCACCAGTTCACATCCTGTATCTTCCAAACTTCACTTCTTCCCACTTCATTCTGGGTTTTGCATTTCTTTAAAAGTACACACCTCACCTGTTGGTTGATACGGGGAATTCTCCCGAGGCAGAGGAATCTTTCTCATGACACCATGTATGTTAGCCAGCGTTTTGTTGCTGTTACAAAATATCTGAGAAAAACAACTTAAAGGAGAAAAGATTTATTTTAGCTCATGGCTTCAGAGGTTTTAGTTGATGATCAGCCAACTTCATTGCTTTGGGCCTGAGATGAACAGAACATCATGACACCAGAGTGTGGCAGAGGAAAGCTACGTACAGAACCAGAAAGGAGAGGGAGGGAGGGAGGGAGGGAGGGGAGAAGGGGTCAGGCACGTCCCCAGTGACCTCCTTCCTCCGACTAAGACCCACTTCCTGCAGTCTCCACCACCTCCCTTAGTCCATTCAGTCATGAGCCCATCATTGGATTAACCCACTGGGGAGGTCAGAGGCCTCATGATCCCTTGCTTCCCGGAAGCCCAGCCTCTGACCACTGCTGCACTGGGGACCAGCCCTCCCCACACTGGGCCATTGCAGATCCACTGTGACACTGTGTTTGGAATTTAGACCCGCTCCCTGAGAGAACCCCTGGGCTGGGCAGTTGACCCCCAGGCCCCAGCAGCAGCCATTCCTGTTCTGAGGGTCACATTTTTAGGAGTGGACTGACGAGTTGCCAGAGGTGGAGAGGAGAGTGACGGGGGACGATAGGAGTGCGGGAAGGGAGACCTGGGATCCGTGGCCCCTCGTGCCACCTGAAGCCCAGAGTCAGGGGAGCCCTGCTCCGGCATCTCTGACCTGAGCTCTTGAGGGCCGCTGGCCTCCTGTGCCGGGACACCTGGGAGGTGGGCCCCTGGGTGCTCTGGAGACTGCCCCGCACTCAGCTCAGGTCACCACCTGCGATGGCCCGTGAGTCTGCCTCTTTCCTGCCGCCCTCCCCGAAGCCTTTCCTTTCAGCCTGGTATTTAGGCTCCTGATCAGTAGCTGTGGCAGCCTGATGGACAGGCCCATGCCAACTGCTGAGTGGCCTCGACACAGAGCTGACCTTTAAATGGTGTCCACGAGGACTTCACTCAGGCAGGCCCTGAGGCTGAACTGCCGCTGACCTGGTGAAGCGTGGGTGTTGTTCCAACTTCTTTGTTTTTATCTCTTTTCCCCGATATTTGCCCTCATCTTGACTTTCAGACTGTTCCAATTTTGGAAGAGCCTGTTCCTCACCAAATATCTAGACGTCCCTAATAAAGTTCTATTAAAAAGTGGTTTAAAGGGGACTCTCAGGTTTGGGAGATCTTAAATACAAACCACTTAAGATCCAAAGGCATGAATCTCTGAGGGCCCATTCACGGCACGGCCTGGGGGTGGGGAGCTATCTTGAGAGCACCTGAGGCCCCTGGTGGGGACCTGGGGGACTTCGGTGGTGTCGTCACCTGTCACCTCCGACACCCGGGAGGACACACAGCTGTGTTGGGCTCCTAGGTGGTGGGAAGGAGCAGGCAGCCAGGAGAGTTTCACAGATCTTGCCAGAAGCCGTCCGAAGGCGCCGGTGTTGGTGGAGAGCGGCTGTGCTGGGCCATCGGGCGTGCTTCTTCGGCTGTAGTAGAGACTTGGCGTTTAACATGGAAGCCTCCCTGTGCCCCGTGAAGGGTCTGAGTCTGCCTTTTCTGGTAAAGGGAATTTTAAGTGCGAGGGCTGCAGCCTCCGCCTGGAGCGCAGCCCACTGCAGGGAGCCTGCCAGGTGCTCTCTCCTGCCTCTCTCGCTCCCAGGGAGGCACCTCCGCCTCCCCGCTTGGGCAACTGAGCCTGTGCTGTGCCCGAGGGGACGGTGCCAGTGAACTGGCAGAGGAGGCTGCTGCTGAGGGGGCCCAGGTTGCTGTCGGTGGGCTGCACAGAGGAGCCTGTTCCCAGAGCCCTTCTGCCCTTCCCAGGCACCTACAGCTTCACTGCTGGTGTCCCCTGGCCTCTGTGTGCCCTCCCTCTCCACTGCAGGGAGGCCTTTACAGCACTTTGCCTGAGCCCCTAGAGGAAGGAGCAGTTTCCGCAGGACAGCCAGCGGGCGGTTTGTAGGGGAGGGATGGCGGAGGACAAGGAGCATGCGGGAGTCTCTGTGGGGGGAGGTCTCTGAGCAGCTTAGAGGCAAGGCCAGTCTCGCAGGGACAGGGAGGCAGCAGTGGCACTCAAGGCCTCACTCCACCAGGGCATATGGAATGGGAGTGCCCCTCAGGTCCTGTTTCTGCCGGATCACTCAGTATGGGGATCACTCACCCAGATCCCGAACAAACCGAGTGGCTCCCGGCCTCAAGGCCTTGGGCCCACTGTGCTCGCTCTCATGCCCTGGGGCACAGCTCCTCGAAGGTGTCCTCTGTCGCAGTGGCTGAGGGGCCTCCCTGCGGTGCCTGGAGGTTCGTTCTGCACCAGCGGCTCTGTCGCCCACCCTGCATGCTCCTCTCAGATCGCACCCGGCTCATGAACACCTCATTGCTTTATTTGCAATAAGACTCCGAGTCCATCTGTTCCTTCTTTTGTAACTTGATG
The DNA here is from genome assembly GCF_052094955.1 of Ictidomys tridecemlineatus. Taxonomy (NCBI): domain Eukaryota; kingdom Metazoa; phylum Chordata; class Mammalia; order Rodentia; family Sciuridae; genus Ictidomys; species Ictidomys tridecemlineatus. Next base: position 228,135,548 of record NC_135478.1, read on the forward strand.
GGAGCAGAGACCCATCTCCCCAGTCCACCCCAAGCCCAGGTCTTCCCCTGGCCCAGAGGCCGATGGTGAGCCTGTGTTGGGTGGAGGGATGGAAGGGGGATGACGTCCCATGGAAGGCTGCCCAGGGCTCACGGGATGAGGCAGGTGGTGTGGCTGGAGTGAGTGGAGGGGACTTGAGAGAAAAGGCTGCAGGTGAAACCAGGAAGTTAGGAAAGTAGAGGAAGGGTCTCTGGAGACCCGAGGACGCAGGCGCAGGCCTGGTGGTGGGGAGCCCGGGGCCCTTCCTCCTTCTTCTTACCCACTGTGACCCTCTTCTGACCTTTGGCTGAGGGTCTGATTCATCCCAGTGAAACTCAGATCTTACCTTCCTCCAAAGGTGGCTCTAGGAGTGGCTTCAATGACTCGTGGCCCCACGTAGCACTTGTGTTTCTCCATCCCCCATGCGCTGATGACCAAGGGTGGACTTTGCTCCCAATCTTTGTTCTTATGGAAGGAGACGAGTATTGATGTTCCGTTAGTTGATCAAAGTCCTGAATGGAGCCGTGTGAGCAGGTTGAACTTGCAGGGCTTCTTCTGTGGGTTCACGAGAAGGTCAAGACCTGGTGTCTGCCTTCACGGCATCGCGGCGTCTCTGGTGAGGGCATGCTGACCTGGCAGAAGACACAGAAGTCACAGAGGTGGCTGTGCCCAGCGTTACAGGGGTTTAGGTAAGTAGGAAACGGTCAACATGGGTGCCCGCTAGGAGGCGCTCAGAGAGAGTGCAAGTCAAGTGCTTTCAGTCCCTGAATACGATTGGGCAGTGCCAAGAAGGGATGGAGAATCCAGGCAGAAAAGAGGAGCAGTTTGGGCACATCTGGGGAGAGACCACCCTGGAGCAGGTCAGTGCTTCCTGGCGTGGAGTCCGTTCCAGACGGACGCGGTGTTCCTGCAGCAGCAGCAGACTCACTGGGTGAAGGTGGTTCCCCTCACAGAAGCAGCTTCTAAAATAAGCTCTCTCGAGCGCTCTCCTCCTCGGGCATCCCTGGAAAGCCATCCTAGGCCTCACTAGAAGCCGGGCTTATGTTGGGGAGATCATGCCTTCCAAGCTGAGACAGCAGGTTTCAGGGTGTGGGGCTGCCGTAACTAAGCACCCCAGGCGGGCGGCTTCAGCAGCAGGCACTAAAGGTCTCGGGGTTCTCCAGGCTACAAGGCTGAGGTCAGGGCAAGGGCCGGGTGGGCTTCAGGGATGGGAGCCAGGGCTCTGCCCTAGCCTCTCTGGCTTCTTCCCCTGTGATGGTCCCTCTTGTGGGAGGGGTGACCTTTTCATCTTGTCACCTGGTATCTCTGCCAGGACCCTGTAAATTTAGACTGCCAAAGACAAACAAGAGAAGGCAGACAGCTCCCCTGATCCATCACAGGACGGGAGAGCCTTCGCCAGGAAACCAACAGTGAGAAGCAGCCGGCCTGAGTGCTCTGGGCTCCGCCGATGGTGGGCAGTCCTGGAGCAGCGAGGTGGACAGAGCTGGGAGCTAGGGGAGGAAAAGCCAGGCCTGACCTCGGCCTCCTCTGAGCACTGAGTGGGCAGGAATGGCCATCCCTGCAGTGCAGGAGGTCCCTCCCTCACGAGGGTCTCCCAGCTGCCTGGGGAAGGGGAGGGGGGTCCCTCCGTGCCTGCCATGTCTCAGACTTCTTCAGGTCAGGATACCCCTTCCTTACAGTCTTCTGGTGTCCTATTTGGGGGTAACATGGCCATAACCCTGCCACCCTTCATTTCTGTCCCTGTGTCCAGGTTTCCCCTTTGTATAAAGACACATGTCATACTGGGTTAGGACCACTCCCGTGACCTCTGTAACCTGATTGCCCCGTAAAGACCCTGCCTCCAAATAGGGTCACGTTCTGAGGTGTAGGGTTGGGATGCAGCCTAGGAGTGCCGCCTAGAGTGTCTGCTGTGCTTCAAGCTGCTCTTTACTAAGGAAAAAGAGGATCATTCTAACATTGTGGCCATACCTTTTCTTGTCACTAGCAGATGGCACTTCTGTAGTCCAGGGCAGGAGCAGCCGCCTGGTTGCCTCCTGCTTTATTGTGAAGAGAAGCATTGGTACGTACGGGAACACAGGGGAGACGAGGGGAGGGCACCTTCACTGGGTACCTGCAGGAAGAGGTGGGAAATGAAGGCCCAGTGCATGCTGAGACTCCGAGATGGCCACATGTTCAGGATGTGTGGTGAGAGCCCAGCATGTCCTAGCAGTTGGTCTGCGTAGGATGGAGGTGAGGACTCACGGTGGACACCAGCCCCGGCTCCCTTGATACTGAGCTGCGTGGCTCTGGGAAAGTCACTCTGAAAACTGTGAATGTTTTAGGGGTGGGCAACTGTGACCTAGGGAGACTTTTATATATATATATATATATTTGTAGTTGTAGATGGACACAATGGCTTATTTATTTTTTATTTAGTTTTATGTGGTGCTGAGAATCGAACCCAAGGCCTCACACATGCTAGGCAAGTGCTCTACCACTGAGCCCCAGCCCCAGCCCCTAGGGAGACTTTACACTTCATCCTCCAGGCGCTTTTTTCTAATCAAATGAGGTAAACATGAACTTATTAACATATTTATGAAGTGCATCACAAGCTGAGTGAAGCTTTCACGTCCCTGTCCTCCGTGACGCAGATTCCCACTCTAGAAAGCCACCTGGGGTGGGAGGGAAGGCCATTTTCCCCCAGCACAGTGGAGACCACTGGGAGAGTTATGCCTGGGTACGGGGTGATGGGACGCCCAGCCAAGTTAGGAAAAGCACAACATGGTGGTCTGTGCTCCTCAAAAGCTCTTGTTTCATTTTGCCAAGTTTTAAAAGGTAATCACAAAATGCATGCTCAGAAAGGAGAGTAATCTTGATTATGTCACTGACAACACCGTGTGCCTCTGAGGCTGCTCTCCACCACGGAGAGCTCTGTGCTGGGCACTTGCTCAGGGTGCATAGAGCATGTCCTGCCAGCTCACGCCCAGCACATGCTGGTGGGGATTGGAACACAGCTGTGAGGTGCAGCTGAGGGCACAGACCCTGGCCTCTTACTTCTGAAGATGGGGAGCAGTCCAAATGCCCGGGAGCCTGGACCCTTTGTCCACTGTCCTTGCTGCTGCTGGGACCTCCCTTGTGGCTCCAGCCATCCCTCCCCAGCCGCAAGTGTCTGCCTTAGCACTCAGTCAGGGAGCTGCAGGCTCTGGGTTGCCAGCGCCCATTTCAAAAACTGCTTGAGGAAGATGTTTCCCAGATCTTCTGCTAGGTTTTCATGCCTCGTGCATCTTAGTGAAGGTATTTGCAGGTAAAAGGAAAAGGATACCAGGTTGTACTCTAGTCCCCTAAATCATGGAATTGATGTGTGTATCTTCTGAAAAGTGAATAAGCTGATTTTTTGACCCATATAAACTTTTTGTGATGTAGCTCTGGTCTGGGTACTGGGAACTAGGTGTACACCTGATAAGCCTCTTTTCCTCTGGTCATTGGGAAGGGTTCACTTGACTGTGCTACGTGGAGGCCACTCAGGCATCCTTGTGCTGAGTGAAACTAACTGTCGCAGCATGGTGGCCTCCTGGTGAGAGTCCCTGAGTCTCAGTATTTAGACCTTAGGCCGGCTCCCGAGGATGAGCACCTGCTCTAATGTGGGGGATCCCCAGGGTTTGGGGATCCATCCATCAAGTCCAGTGTTCTCTCTGCCCTGGGCCAGCACAAGTAATGCTCCTGCTGAGAATGAAGGAAGCTTACCGTCCAGCGTGGGGGCGGGTGGAGAAGCAGTGGTTACTCTAAAAATGCCACAAAAACTGATAGCAGTGTCCAGGCTCAAGGTAGAATAGGCACCTGCTAGAAATAGCTAAGCTCACCTGGGGACAAGGCAAGCAAGGTCTCAGGGAGGAGGAGCACTCAGGGGATTGTAAATGAACCCCGATACTTGCGGGTTGAACAGGAGTGTCAAGCAGGCATGGTGGGGAGGATTCCAGAAGTCCTGAGGCTCAGAGCTTGTCCTCTGAGATGTGCTGGGTGAGGTCTGGAACTTGGGGAGAGGTGGAGCCTGAGGTCACAGTGCACAGTGACAGTGGAAGCACAGGCACATGGGGGTTCCCTAGGGCAAGCAGAAGGGAAGGAGCTGGAGATGGCTGGCTTAGGAGGCGAGCAGGCCCGTGGGCTCTGCTAGCACGGCTGGGAGCGGGGGCCAGGACGGCAGGTGGGGAAGCGAGGAAAGGGAGATGTTCCAGGAGCAGCAAAGACCGAAGATGCCACAGGCTGGAGAAGATGCCATCGCATGCCCTCTGCCCTTTGGTGACCCTGGTGAGAGCCATCTGGGAGCAGTGGGGGCGAGGGCCAGAGCTCCCCAAGTTGGTGAGCCAAGAGCCTGAGATGGTGGGAGCAGAGTGCTGCCCCAGAAGCAGAACTGCAACTGAAGGCCGGGCATGGCTGGGCACAGCGAGGAGGGAGGTGCCGCACCCTGGGGAGGATGGGAGCAGGCTCCTGTGGAAGGCACGTGCTCACGTGAGGACAGACATCAGACGGGGGATGAGAATCAGAGTTTTGCCTGGGGGATTTCAGTAGAAGGGCAGTTTGGTGTTCCTCAAGCAGACTGTGCTGGGCAGTCTCACAGAGAGCTTCCACCCCAGAGCAGGTCAGGACAGAGAACCAGGGGCTTCCAGTGTCTCTGGAGGGCGTTTCGACCCCACCCAGCAGAGAAAGGACTTATCTGAAGATTTATTTATTAATTTTTGCTTCTATTTATTTTATGAATAGTTGATGAGTCTCAGCTAACTCTAGGTTCTAACAAATCACGTCCTTTGCCATGACGACTTGACATGGAAACAAGCATTCAGTGGTGACAATTGATGACCAGTGCTTAAAATGAGGAGAGCCACAGTCTTTCAGAGTCGTCTTGGATACAGATGTTGGTCAGCTGCAGTTTTCAAAGGCTTTCAGAGACAGCTCTAAATCTGTGCATAGTCAAGAGTATCTTAACACAGGAGAAAATTTTTAAATCTTTCCTGAAAATTTTTCATGTTCTTTTGTGTAATCTCGCGGTGTGGTTGGGGGCAGCAGAAAGGAAGGGGAATAAAAGCTGTGCTTATCTCCGGCTTGCCTCCGTGAAATGAGATGGCCCAGGTGGGCATTGCCGGAAACCCAGGGAACATAAGCATTATCTTTCTTCTGAAAATGTGTTTTTATCTTATTTAAGTTTCAAGGGTACCCTCAGATCTATTTCTTATTTTATCTGCAAAACCACAAGAATTAAATGAGGCTTGGTATTATCATTGCCATTTACAGATAAGCTGAAGCCAAAGAGATTTAGAAAATTTGCCCAAGATCACAGAGCTAGTCAGAGGTGGAACTAGAGGGTGACACAGATCTCCCTGCACTTCCTTTTTCTTAAAAAAAAAATAGCTAATATTTTCCCCACTTAACCCTATTAATGTTACACACTGTCCTTGAAACTGTCACAAATTGCTAAGTTTCAGGCTAGAGACAGTGTCCAGGAGATGAGGGACGATGGAGGGCAGGGGCCAGCCTTGGTGACTTAACTACACAGACTTTCATTATTCAGTGTCCTAGTTTCCTCTTCAGAAACCTGTGGATGGGTTTTGCTCTTATTTCTTTCTGGGGCTGGGAGTGGAATTCAGGATCTTGAACTTGGTAGATGGGCACTGTTCCCCTGAGCTACACCCTAGCCTAAGCCATGGAGCTGGTCAGAAATGGTAAACGTTATCTGAGCACCACACTAAACCGGGTTTGATACACTATTGTGGAACCAACTGACATGAGTGTGCATGCACACAAAGAATATGACTCCTGGGAACTGGCTCACGTGGTCTTGGGACTGGCAGTGTGGCAGGTTGGAAGCTTAGACGTGAGTTCTGTGTTCCAGACCTGAAAGGCAGAATTCCCTCTGTTCCAGGAATCCTCAGTCTGCCCTTATAAGACCTTCAACAATCATATTCTCGAGAGTAATCTTCTTTAAAAGTCAACTGATTACAGATATTAATAACTTCTCTGAAGGCCCCTTTGACCAATCATCTGGGCACCGTAGCCTTGCCAGGTTGACCCAGGGAGTTAACTGTCACAGCATGATGGCCCTTGTACTGTGGTCATGGATGCCTCTAACACTAACCACTACAACTGTGATGTGTCTCCCTGGACAAGATGCATTTGTATCTTACCACTGTGGCCAAGGATGCTCAGTCCCATAGGATTTCCTTTCTTGAACAGAGTGCAGAACTGACAAAATTCAAATTTCTAATAAATGTAGCTATGTTTTCCCATATTCATCTGAAAATGCTTCTATGTTAAATTCCATGGTTCTAAGCCGGAAAGAAGATGGATATCGATGGTTTTGAAGAAGGTTGGTACATTATGGAAATGGAATCAGTCTCTGATGCTTAATTTTATGTGTCAATTGGCTGGGCCATGGTGCCCCGATATTTGTTTAATCATTATCTAGGTGCTTCCTTGTATTTTTGTAAGAGATTAACATTTTAACTTTGAGAAGAGCAGATTACCCTCTACAGTGCAAGGGTCTCATGAGTCTCCAACCTTCTGGCCGCCCCTGTTCGGTTTTGCACCATCATAGAAATAGATTCCTTAAAATAAGTGTCTTCTGCAAACACATATATGCTTGCACACGCACGCGCACACACACACACACCCCAACTGTACTGTTCCTTGGGACTGCTCTAATTCTTCAACAAAGGCAGGGGGTCATACAAGTGAGAAACATGAGAGCAAGGGGTGGGCTGTGAGATTCTGCACGCGTGCAACTTGGTGTATGGCTGGGGCCCTGGCAGCCTGAAGATCCCAGTCCTTACAGAGAAAGTTCTCACAGTCCCAATCTCAGAATCATCAGATTTCGGGGCTGGGGATATGGCTCAAGTGGTGGCGCATTCGCCTAACCTGTGTGAGATACTGGGTTCGATTCTCAGCACCATATAAAAGTAAAATAAAGATATTGTGTCCAACTAAAAAAATAAATATTAAAGAAAATAAAGTAGATTTCTAAGTATTTTTAAAAAAAGAATCATCAGATTTCCTCATTTTAAAAGGTAAGCTGTAAACATGGACTTTATGTGAAGTTTTAAAAAATCTGAGTGTTGGCAACTAACACTTAAAAATTGAACTCTAGCTTTCCTGAAGACTTCAGCTTAGACGCTGCACAAGGGTGACATCTGTGGATTTCAGGGGGCATTATCAAGTTATGTCATAATGTCATTATGGACGAGATGGAGAAAAATAAAACAGCAACCTACAGGGAAAGTCCTGCTGGCTTTGAGGGACCCCATTCTTCACCCTGTTCTAGTGAATATTTGAGTAAATGACTTGGTAGAGAAATAGTCATCCTGGAGGTGAGATCATCATCATCCCCATCACCATCACTGATTCACGTGCCTGGTGACTGGGCCGGTTTTGTACTACCCTGTGTCACTGGACCTTGGTGACACTATGAGGCAGTATGACCCTCACTGTTACTTTAGAGCTAAGAATCTGAGGCGGAGAGGTAAAGTCACATGACAGGGCACATGATGGCAGATGTGGGTGCAGGACTTGAGTGTGACTTCAGAGCCCACATACGTGGCCAGGTGTGCTCTAGACGGTGGTTAAACCTGTGGAGAGCATGAGAAGGAAGACATAGTGAGTATGTGAAACCCCGAATTTGGCCCTTGTTGGCGGGATGCATTTGTCCCATCACACCTGTAAAGGGCAGGGAAAACTCTGCCCTTTGGCACCTGTTCACACTTGTGAAAGCTCAGGATGGGGCAGATGTTGGCTGCGAGTGATGGTCCCGAGCCCAGGGCAGACCCCACGTGACTAGAGAAGCCCATGGCCCCTCCAGCTGCATCGGTGGAGAAGCAGGACTCGGACCTGGACTCTGAGCTCAGGGCAGAGCCGTGGTTCTGGGGGCCTGGGCCTGCCTGGCCTTGGCTTGGCTGCACTTGCTGGGCTGGCCAGGAGCCCAGGGTTGTGACATGCAAGGCACGTCTGGTTTTTTTCCTGATTTCTTTTTAAATCGAGAATTGCTGGGTGGGGTTTTCATCCTGGGTACAATCACTGTCTCTCTCCTGTATATGCAAAGCTCCTCTCCCTCCCCTTATTCTGCCTCTGTCTCTGGGGGTGGAGGACAGCAGGAGCAGATACTGCAACTAAAATCAGCTCTCCTGGCACGGTTCCCTGAACGCCTGTTGCCATTTCTCCCTGAACATCTGGCTCATTTCCTGGGGTGTGTGGAGAGAGGCCTCTGTTCCTTCAGGGCCTGGGTTCAGCACCTGTGAACACGGATGTTAGCTGGCCAGTGACTTGGAGCAATCTGCTGGGCTTGCAGGCTGTGCACCCCCTGCCTGTGATAATAACATTTACCTGCTTGGCAGAGAGGGCCGTCCTGGGGAGCATGGGTGGACCAGCTGCGAGGAGCTGATAGCTTCTCTAACGAGAGGCATTTGTAGGCCGAAATCAATGACGGCATATTTCAAAGGCGTCCAGGAACTTGGCCCCCACTCTGTTCTGTCCGTGGGCAGCTCCCATGCTGATGGTCACTAAGGGGATGGCAGTAACAGTAATTCATGACTTTTAGTGTTTTTCTATGGTAGAATTAGCAGGGTTGGCCTGGGCTCCCGACCTCAGCTCCGCAGCCTTTTGTTCTGGTACCTGTGACCCTTGGAGCAGCAGACCATGCTTGTTATTAATGGGTCCAGAGTGAACCTAGAGTATCCTGGTGTTCATTGGTGGGTCGAACGGCAGGTGCCCGGTGAGTGTGACCCCCTTAGTGACACCACATTATGGGGGGACTCCAGTTGTTTCCATATTTCACAAGAGCACCCTGAGAAGAGTGATTGATAGAGTGAGCAGGTTACCTGCACGCACCCCACGTGGAGGCCAAACTGTTACATTTTCTACTAATTAATTCCCGCTATGAAAGAATACAGAGAGTTCATTTTCGGCTCCGTTTTGGTCAGGAGACCTAATTACAATGAGAATTATGCCCACTTCCACCACCGATCACACTTCTGGGTGTAATTGCCGTGTGATGCGTTGTTCATTCCTTTACCCGTCCCTGTTCCGCTCCCACCACCCTCCCCCATAAACATGTTAAGGCCTAAGCTGCGGTTTGCTCAGGAAGCTGGCACTGTGCATGTTGGCTTAGCCTCACAGGGGCCTGCTTGAAGGTGGCCAGGGACCCCAGGCTGCACAGAAGAGCTGGATCCCCCCGAGGGTTGCCAAAGCCCTGTGTGTTGACGAGTGTGTGCTGATGAGTGTGTGCCTGTGTGTCTGTCTGTGTTGTATGTGGGCACTGAACTTTTTAAATATGACTCATTTATTTTTGGCCCCTCTTTTGTTTTCTCTGAGTAACTTTTCCTAGGAGTGAGCTCTAATAAGCTTGTGAGACAGAGTTCTTTTTATGATGGTATTGAAACTCCTCAGAGCTCTCTGAATTCAGATGGTGTAGATTGGAAAGACACTACTGTGCATCCTAACAACTTGTTAATGAATTTCAGTGAAACCCACGTTCAGTCTCAGCGTAATGAGGACTTGAGCCCGTAGCTGCTGAAGAGCACTGCTCTGGTGTGTAAGTTGCTGTGTGTGTGTTCATGTGTGTACACAGATACACACACGTGTCTGTGTTTGTGCACACAGATATACACATTCGTATACCTGGGAAGATATGTAGAGGCAGATACATTTTATATATGTATGCATTATGCTCTTTTCTACAAATGACATGCTGAAGTGGTGTTTACCAGTGAGTACGGCTCAACAACGGGATTTGGCAGTGCCCACTCATCAACCTAGACTTAAACATACCCACTCACCTCTCATCTCTTCAAACCGCTGCCGGGGTTCTGTGGTGGGGCGTACACAGTGTAAAGCCACACCTCTGTTCTGCGCATGTGCACCTGTGACTTCTGAGCTCTGCTTTGGCTGCAGCGCCTTGGTGACCATCATGAATTGCTTCTCCTCGTGCTAGAGTGCTGGTGTTCCTCCAGCAGAGACTCAGACAGGTGGAGTGGCTGTGAGGTAAGCAACGTATCTTTTCTCTTCTTTCTTTTTTGGGGTGTGGGAATTAAACCCAGGGTCTCTGCCACTAGAGCACCCCCCAGCTTTTTGTTTTCTTATTTGGAGACAGGGCTTTCTAAGTTGCTAAGAGTCTGAGTTGACCAGGCTGGCCTCGAACTCGGGATCCTGCTTCAGTCTCCCTCATCACTGGAATCACAGGCCTGCACCACAGGGCCTGGCAAGTGACACACATTTAGTTGAAATTGAAAGTGACAAGTCATATGCCCAAGTGGTGGCCCCATTTGTAGCCCCGCGAAGTGTCTGCAGAGCCACACCCCCCTCACCTGTCCTGTGTGACTTCTCAAGCACCCCAGTGTGGAGGTGGAGTCTGGAGCGCACGGCAGCTCTGGGCACGCTCTCTCCAGCCTTCCTTAGGACTTCCTACAGAGACCAACCAACTCCCCTTATGCAAAATGCTTGGGACCGGAAGTGTTTCAGATATTTTTTTCTTTGGATTTTGGAATATTTGGACATATACAGCAAGATGTCCCGGTGATGGCTCAAGTCTAAACCGGAAATTCATTTATGCATCACAGACGCATTAAATAAACAGCCCGAGGGGATTCGCAGCTGTCTTCAGGGACTCTGTGCATGAAGCAGGGCCTCAGGGTGCAGTTTCCACTTGTGGGGTCGGGTCTGCACTGGGAGCCTTCAGATACTGCAGCCTTTCAGAGCTCTGGAGTCCTAGCGCTCAGCCTGTGTCATCCTTCGCAACACACGAGAGGTGGGAATATATAGTAACACAACCGATGGCCCCTCCCGCAGTGACTACAGAGCATCCGCATGAGCACTGTCCCTTAGCAGACACCGTCGTGCAGCTCTGGTGGGGGCGGTTTGATGATCTCCTTTGAAATTCTGTGACAGTCTCTCTCGGATCTCATCAGAAATTGAGGGCAGAGGTTGATCCCTTAAAGATAGGTTTTTGGATTTTGAAGAGCCAAAGCCATTTGGAGCCAAATTTAGCAAATGGGGCTTGTGAGGGACCCTCATTGCTTAGCTTTCCCGTGTCATGGGAAGCAGGGTTGCCTGCCTCATGCAGACGTCACTGTGCCAAAGGCATGTGCCAAAGGCACTGTGCCAAAGGCATTTCACTTGTCAAAAACAAAATTAGTCACGTGCTTTATAATCGCACTCCACTTGAGCTAGGAAAAATTCTCGTAGGGAAAGCTGTAGGAATTCGCCCTTTCCATCTTCATGACGGGGCAGTGGTGCCGGGTAAGGGTGGGCAGTGAAGGCTGAGGGGGTGAGCAGCCCTGGCCTTGACCTCCTCCAGGACATACACGCAGGGTGTTCTTCACGGTGCTCCAGCACTTGTGGACCACAGCCCAGCTGAGCATTCGTCCCTAGGGACAGGCGTGTGTGCTCTTCAGGTGCCACAGGGGAGACTCGGAGGCTAGGTGCCAGCAGACCCCCCAGGGTGTCTAAGACAGCTCCCCTGCCCAGGCCCAGGCTCCTTCAGTGTCACGGAGGGCTGGTGTCACAAAGGGCCCGTGTCCAGAGGACCTGCTCCCTGGACTCCTCCCTGGACATGACTGGCATGATAATGAGAGCTGGAAATCGTGCTGTGCTTTGAGTTTCGTGGATGTGATTATTTGTAACACCTCCTTTTATGACTATTAGTCTTTGAAAATTGCTTTGAGCTATTTTTAAGGAGTCTTGGAATAAAAAGAGATTATCAGGGAAGGTGAGAGAAGCTGATGCCGTGCGCTGCGGAGAACAATGCTGTGTGGTGTTTATCTAGGTCTCTGTGTCCTCAGGGCTGGACAGGGCCTCAGCTCCCAGGCCAGGTGGAGTTGGGGATCTGACAGCAGAGAGCTCAGGCCGCATTGCAGCTGCCCGTCCTCCAGGGAGGAGTTGGAGATGGCCGACTCCTGCTTCCTCTCCATTTGCTGGGTCAGGCCTGCCTTCTGGTGGTCAGAGGGCTGAGGCATGGCAGCTGAGCCATGGGATTCAGGGTTCATGGAGAACGCCCCCTTCCAGGGGTCACCCACTGGTGTTTGTGCGCAGCTGAGACCATCACGAAGGGCTTTGAATGTGGCTCGCCTATTGTTCCCAGATTAGACTCTTGTCTCCTTTTCTACAGGTTTTTATGATTCTCTTTTTTGTGCTTCTCTACCTCTGCCCAGACTTTGAATATTGCTGTGCCTGCCCTTCCGTCCTGGATATGTTAATTACCTAAGGTCACATGGGATATTGTCAACTCCTTTGGTCTCATCAGCACTACCTCATGCCATGTGTTCAGCCAATCCCTTCTGTGAGTTTGATTTTTATTTTGGGACTTGCTAGCAAGTGTTTCTAAATGGAAGCCCCACAGAGACCTCAAGCCCAACCCCAGGGAGTTGGGCTTGAGGTCTCATTTTCCCCTCCAAACCTTCTCTGCTTCCTATCTGCTGTCTTGGTTAATGGTGCTCTCTCATGCCCAGATGGAACAATCTAGAATAACCTTCAAACACTGCATCCCCCGCTGTAGGAACTACCCGCAGCTCCTAGAAGGCAACAGGACCTTTCTCATCCCACGCTGCTGTTCACGTTGCTCCTCGTGGGTGCCCTTCCCTCTTTCCTCTACTCCACACCCTCCCGCACACCCTTCAAGGCCCATCTCAGAGGGACTTCTATCTGGGGCACTGTTTGGACTTTCTACCCAGACTGCTCTATCTGCCCCTTCATCTGTATCCTCTAAAGGGTTGCCACTGTTTTTTTAATCATGCTCATCAAAGGCCCATGAGCTAGGAAAGTAGTTTTGCAAGTGCTGATGTGATGTTAAGGAATACACCATTTTTAAGGGTGGGAGAAGGGAGCATGACCATAAAAGAGGAAGAGAAGGTGAAGGTCAAGAGCAAAGTGTTGGAGGGGTCATGACCACACCACGAAGGAGCTGGCCCTGGAGCACCTTCTGCTGCGGGCCCTGTTGGGCCTTGGCGTAGACCCCTGTAGACGTGCTCCAGCAGGAGCAAGCTGCAGCCTGCAGAACACCTGGAGGAGGGGCCGACACCCTCCCCGGGCCAGCTGGAGAAGGCTCCCGTGTCGGACCCTGCTGGGCTGGGGGCTGAGGCCCGGGGAGCTCCTGTTGTGAGGCTGCTGCTGCACAGTGGGCTTGTCCAGCCTCCACCGTCCACAGACGCTTGTCTGCCCCAGGGTTGTGGGAATGCAACGGATTCTTCTGGAAAAGGAATGAACGATAGGCCATCTCCTGTGGAGTCTTTGGTACTGCCTCTGTCCCCTAGCAGCACCCACCCTCCTGGGCACACGGGGCTCCGTGATGGTGGCCTTCCATCAGGCGCCAGGGTTCCATCTAGGAGGACCGGCTGCCTCCTGAGTGCACCAGCTTTCCAGAGGTTGGGGCCAGTGGCTGACGAGGTTGGGAGCCCCCAGTTGTGATTTCTTCCTCATCAGAGGGACTTGCGGCTGGCCGTGGGAGCAGCTCTGCTCTCGGGCTGCAGGTCACTGTTGCTTTTCTGTGTGTTAATGCAGACAGTTAGGGTTTGGTTAATCATGACAAGCTATTAATAATTCCTGCTCTATTAATTTTCTCACATAATATAATGTTTTAACAGCTAGAATTTCTCCTGCCCCCTTATCTCATCACATTTATTTTCTACAGCCGTCTGGGATGGCATGCAGTGATTTCCCCGGCTCACATTTTGGGGCAGTTGCTAGTTTGCGGTCTCGATAACCTCGTGGTGTCTCAGCATCTGCATCTCAAACACATTCACTATTTTAATATTTGGCCATTTCTCTGGTTTTCCTTCATTGGCCCTTACAGTCCCTCTTTGGGGCACATCCACATGGCCACTAGGAATGAGGTGGAGTCCCCTGCAGTAGCTCCTACGTAGACGGGACATGACCACGTGTTTTCATCCGTGTGTTGGACCTACAGGCACCGATTCTGCAACATCCGTGTGCCATGAGTGGTGGGGGAACTGCGCTGCCCCACAAGCCTGGGGTCTGTTGGGGACAGTGGGTCTCTCACTGCAGCATCCCACTTCCAGACTGAACTGCTGGCGATTAATTTTTCTGATTGTACAAACTCCTTGCTGGTTAAATTCTCCATGAAGAAACTCACAGCCGAGCGTCACGTGTTTGGACCCATGGGGTGGGGAGAGCTTTAAAGAAGAGGTGGCCAGGGAGGACCTTTCAAAGGGCACCCCTGACTTTGCGACAGATTGGATGCAGAGGGTGAAGGGGCAGAGTCAAAGCCGAATCTGACAGCGAGCGCTCGGGCAGCGGGGCTTCTCCATCGTGGGGATTGTTGTGTTGTGAGGTGGTCAGATTGGAGAGAGTGCACACGGGATTCTGACGGACGACCAACTGTGTTAGAGAATGGCGTCACACGTGGGCAGGGTGTGGCCAGGTGTGTTGTGACTGGTCTGGTGTTGGGGACGTACATTTGCCGCGAGGCTCCTGAGAGGAAATGCTCCTGCCTGCCCAGGGCCCTCCTGTGGGGAGAGTGCTGTCCTCTCCCTGCCCTCAGCCCTCAGCGCTCAGCTTCCACCCACACCCATGTCCACCGTGGTCTTCCTGACCTCCTGCCCAGAGAAGGAGCAGAAGGACACGCTGTTGAGCTGGCTTTGTAGGCGTGTACACCTGGTAATATTATAGTTACCCTCAGCAGAAGAACCAGAGGACACGGACAGAGCGTTGTTTATCACAAAAGAAACCTCTGGGCCAGAAGTGGACTCTGAGGAGACCAGCCTCCAAAGGGAGGCAGCAAATGGCAGATAGCCAGGGGCATGCCACCTGCCTGGTGCTGCCCTCTGAGGCTGTGTGTGCACTGCGGGCTTCACTCTGTCTCTGGGCTTGTGCTGCAGGTGTGATGGTTCCCATCACCCCTGATAAGCTCAGCCTGTGAGGTTATTCAGCTCTTAGCTCTCCTATGGAGATGTCCCCACGTTTTGGATGCCAGATGTTCCTGCGAGACACATTGGGATGAGGCCCAGGCATCTGACCCTGGGGAGGTGGGCCAGTGGCCCAGCATGGTGGTTTCAACCACTTGAGACTTTCCAGCATGTCTTGCAGTGACTGGTGGTGAGTGGGGACAGTACTCTTCATTGTCACCTTTTTTCTGTGACAAGTTCCCCTGCTGACCCTGGAGACTGTTTCCTTGGTGGGTGGGATGCCTTCAGCCATCTGGCCAGGCACGTGCAACCTAGGGCTCAGTGTCTCTTGGCTTCCTGCTGTGAGATGTGGGGGCTGTGATGTGATTTACGGAGTGTGGAGGTGAGAGGTTTTAACTTTCCCCATTAACAAACCTCGACACAAATCCAAGAGTCAGAGCTTGGGAACAGGAATCCGGATGAGCCCATGGTTGGTGGCCCAGGGGATTGAGTCAACTTCTGGTTTTCTCCAGGTCTGTGAAGAGGGGTGTCTGCCTGTGTGTCTGGGCCTACAGACAGTCCCCAGGGTCTTAATAGACACTGCAGCTGGAACTTGCCTGACTGTGCCCCTGTCTTTTTCCCAGAGCCCCAATAGCCTGCACGGTGCTCAGTGCCCAGTGCTGTGTTATTTGGGGCCTGGAACATGTTGCAGAGCAGGGCGCCCATCCTCAGCATGCCCCTGAGGCAGAGTAGAGAGAGGGCAGAGGGCTTGGGGGAGGCACCTGAGTCAGGGCTTCTTGCTTCACATTTCCTAAACACGCGTGCAGAGTTCTGACTCAGAGATGCCTATGGGATGGCACAGTCTCCCTCTGTCCTCCTCCTTCCCCAAAGCAATCCGTCTAACCTTTCCCATGTGTGTTCTTTTATTTAAATAGTTTACTGTAGATGCCACATTATTGTTCTCATGGGTATTAGATTATGTTATGACAGATGTCTTCTTGGAACGTAATTCACAAACTGTAACATTGATATTTTTAAAGTCTTCAGTTCCTTGTCCTGTCATGTACGCACAGGGCCATACAACCTACGTCTTCATCTGAGCTTAGAACAGTTTCATCACTTCTAACAGGAAGCCCGGGTTTGCTAGCCTTCGTCCACCATTCCCTCCTGCACCCTGGAAGCCGTGACCGCCTGTTTCTGCGGCTGTGCTCTACGTTTCTGTAACTGGGCTTCGTGGCGGTTCCTTCCATGTGGCGTGGTGGTCTCAGGGTTCATCGGTGCCATAGCTCGGGTCAGTATTTCCCTGCCTTGTGTGACCCAGTCGCCCCAGGGTGTGGCAATACCATGTCTTGTCTGTCCACGCGTCAGTGGTGCACACCTGGCGTCAGTCCCCCCAGGGTCTGCTGTCGTGTGCAGTTCTGTGATGAGCACTCGTGTCCAGGTGTTTGCATGGATTGCTTTCATTTCCTTGGGCAGACACCCAGGAGTGCCATTGCTGGGTCCGAGGGTAACTCTTTTCCCTGCCCAGCTGCAGGAGAGGTTTCATAATAGGGGCAAGTTATGGCATGAAACCTGTCCTAGCCAGTGTCCCCCCCGTTTCTCTTGATGGAACTGTCCTCAAATAGTTTGGGTTCACTTCCAGGGTTCTGAAGGAACTGATTCGATTGTTGTTATTTTCTTCTGAAGCTCTGCTAATGTGCTTGAACTTTGCTTCCAACAGATGCATCATGGTGGTCAACCAGCCCATTAGAAAACACTCTTCTCCTCACACTTTGACAGAAAGACACTCTAAGAAGGGCATGTTGGTGTCTAAGGTCCCCTGCAATAGTTTTCTTACACCGAACAGTACATAGGCTGCTACTCTACTTCTCTTTCATTTTCCTTCATCCACTATTTTGATTTCTTTATTGAGCTGTAATTTGTATTCATCAAGTTCTCCAATTGAAGACTGCAGTTTGATGAGCTTTGAAGAATGTACAGTCGTGCAAGCTCCATCACAGTTATGAGGTGAAATGTTTCCGTCCCTGAGAGCAGTCCCTTCCCCCTGCACAGCCAGTATCCTCTTGACATTCCAGCCCCTGGAAATCACAGGTCCGCTCTCCGTTGCTACAGTTAAGTCATTTCTAGTATCTACAGTGTGTGGAGGTGGCCGTGCTGCTTGTGCCCTCTGCGTCTCTCTGGCTTCTTTCTTCTCTCAGTGCGACACTGTCAGGGTTCGTACCCTGCATCCATCAGCAGGATCCTGTGTGTGGACGTGATATAATGTGTTCTCCTATTTGGCAGTCCATGGGCATTTGTGCTGTTTCCTTTTGGACCATTTTTGTATAAAGCTATGAGTATTCATGTACAGGTAACGCAGTGATCCCAGGTTTCATTTCTTCTATGAAAATGCCCAGGAGAAGAATTACTGCTCCTGTGATCTATTTTAACTTTGGTAAGTTGTAACTAATGGTGTAGAATATGTTTTTGTCTTCTTATTTGCTGTTTGTAACTTCTTTTGCAAAAAGATTGTGCAAATCCTTTGCAAACTTATTATTAGGCTGTTACCAAAATTTCAAATTTCTAAAAAATTCAATAAAAATTTTGTACATAGTTGATTCCAACATAGGACTTAGCATAATCTTTTTAACATCCTTAATTGTCCTTTGAAGAACAATCTTTTAATCTTGATGAAGTCTAACTTATCAATTTTTTTCCTTTGATAATTTTGCTTTTTATGCCCTATTTAAGAAAATTTTTTTGTCTCACCCAAAGTCATAATGTTTTCTTCTTTGTTTCTAGAAATTGTATAGTTTTAATTTGTGCATTTAGTTCTGTAATGTACTTCACTTCAATTTCCTAAACAGCAAAAAGTGGAGTTCAGGTTTCTCTCATGCTTTGTGGAGACCCAGCTGTCTCAGTGGGAGATGTGGAAAAGTGACCATTTCCACTGAGCTGCCTTGCCACATCTCTGTCCAGTGAATTGGCTGCTAGCATGTGGCTTTATTCTGGATTCCACTCTGTTCCATCTACCAATTTGACCACCTTTACTTTATTATACTGTCTTGATTATTGTCACTTTATAAAAGTTTTAAAATTACATATTTTGGGTATATTTTCTTTCTCTTTAAAATTGTTTTGGTCACTCTAAGTTTACACATTTTACCAAAAATTTTATAATAAGTTTGCCAAATTCTAGAAAATCTACCTGGGGTATTAATTAGGGTTGCACTAACTCTGTAGATGAAGTTTAGGGAACTTTACATGTTAGTAGTGTTGAATGTATTTTTACATATCTCTCTTTGGTCCTTTTAAAATTAGTTTCTACAGTGTTTTATAGCTTTTGCTGTACCAATAGTACACATTTCAAAAATCTTACCCCTTATTTAATATTTTTAATAGTTTTGTTAAGAAACTTTTAAACGTTCTATTTCCAATTGTTCACTCTCTGTATACACACATATAATTTGTTTGCACATTGACCTTTGTATCCTATGACTTTGCTCACCTGGTTTGTTAATTTTTGTAGTTTTCCATAGATGGTTAGGATTTTCTACAGAGATGATCATTTTACCATTTTAACAATAAAGCCAGCTCGGCTTTGCCCTTTTCATTTTATTTCTTTTTCCTATCTTATTGCACTGTCTACGCTGCCAGAACACCAGTGAACAGACAGGTGTAATCCTACCTGTCTCTTGATCTCATGGGGAAAATGTTCAGTCTTAAACCACTTGGTGTCATGTGACTTGTGAGCTTTTCATGGACACTTGTTTGTGCATTATGGAAGACCTTAGAGTTTTGGAAATGGCCTTACATTTCTTCTTAGCAGCCCACAAGTTTTGATATGTAATGATTTAGTTTTTTTCTGCTCAAAAACACGCTTGTGCACAGATACGTCCTCAGCTGGAGACTCTGTAATCATGCTGTAGATCTCTAGGGCTCCTCTCCAGCATTCTGCTCTACATATTTGCTGGCATCATTGACCTCTTTGACCTCTAGACCCTGTCCTTCACCCATGAGGCAGCCAGGTTGTATGTCACATCCTGTCTTCCACCAGGCAGTGGCCGGGGGCCCAGGAAGGCCGAGCTGTTTGTTCCCATTTCTCAGGGGTCACTCTCTTGTGCTGTCTACTTTCCCAAGTCTGAAGACCATCACTTTGTGTGGTTTTCAATGTACATATTGTGGACAGTAAGTAAGTTCAGTCCCTGTTACTCCTTTATGGCCAGGAGCAGAAGTCCACTTTGAACACCCTGGAAACCTGAACTTGGTCTGTGGCTACGACTTAAGAAGGAAGCACAATGAGATGCAGAAGAGCACAATGAGATTTCAGAAGCTGACCTCCTCTAAAAGAGGAAGGATGAGAAATGTCAAACCGTGGCGGGACAGGAGGCCTGGGACAACCACTCTGGTGTTTACAGCTTTTGATCATACCTTAGCTTGACCAAGGGAAGATCCAGGAAAGTGCTGATGTTCCGTCCACCTCAGACAAACCAGATTGGAATCTGCACATCAGCATTTTGTACGCACTGTCCTCCTGAGCCTAATGTGCACCTGGGTCACTGTGAGCTCCGGAAGGTGACTCTGGCCTCTTACATGAGGTAGTTCTATGACAACTACCAGGACTGAAGGATACACAAACTACGGTGACGCAGGCGACATGATCTGGGAGTGTGCAACTCCAGACACCTTCCGACAGGCTGGGATTATTCTGTGGAGCTGAGGAGCAGTAGGGTGTGACCTCAGTCTGTACTACAGTGGCAGCTGGGAAGTAAGTCCCCATGAATATTTGCTGCTTGTGTTCAGCTTTGTGATCAGGTATTTGGATGCTTATCCTGGAACCTGCCAATCAATGATGTTTTTGCCGTGATGAAAATTGCAACAGACTTCTTACAGGAGGAATTTGATCAAGGCATTTAATATCTCTTGAGTCTCCTTATTGTTTTTAGCATTCTCATGTGTGAAATGGTCAACTTCTGTTATCTTTTAAGATTTAGGGACATTCAAGTAAATTGACCATATGGAAGCATTTAGTAATTTATTAAAAAGATGAAGGGGACTGCAAAAACATTTTGTGTGCAGTATGTCATAGGATAGTGTGATTTATTTCTAAGCCCAAAATGGCTTAGATGTAATGGTGCCTTTATAAATTAGGCTGTATAAATATAAGTATTGCTTTAATTTGAGTTGGCTCATAGAGGAAAGTAGGCTTACTTTTAGAAGAAATTAGAAACACATAAGTTTTCAATAGAAATGATTTTAATGAACAGGCTGGAAAAAATACAATAAAATAGATATGTTTTTCTCTTTTATAATTATTTGCACTTTTAAAATATTTACTCTTTATGTAGAACTGAGTCTCTTTGAATTTCTCTTTCATGTAATAAACAGTGGCATTAGTCACATGCAGAATTGAGCTCAGCTGTGGGACTTTAGGGTGTGGCATGAGACATTTGCAGCTCCTGGGGGTCTTAGAAAGATGAAGGCACTGCTCTGGCCTGCATGAGGCAGTACTTTTCCAGAATTCCATACCATTTGGAAAAGGGCTCTGGAGGTGGTATGGGCAGCACTGGAAAGGACTTCCTTGGGTCTGGGTGCATCTTCTGCTCCTCATTACGTTGTAGAAAGCCTATGTCTAGTCCAAGGTTCTATAAGTGTGTGAGTCCTCCCTACTCATGAGTCGAATGATAGGCCTGGGCATCTGGTGGTGAGGCTGGCATTTGTACTCATGTCCTTGTGGTAGCTGACAAGGTGAAAGATGGCCTTCGTATGGTGCATCATGATTTAGACATGAAGTGTCCCCCAGAAGCTCCTGTGTGATACCATGTAAGAACAGGCAGAGGTGAAATGAGTGGATCGTGAGCTTTAACCCGATCAGCAGCTAAATCTGCATGGATGGGTTGACTGAGCGGTAACTGAAGGCAGGTAGGATGTGGCTGGAGGAAGCAGGTCCCTGGGGATGTGCCCTTGGGTTTATTTTGTTCCTGATAAGTGGAGCCCTCTCTCTGCTTCCTGGTGGCCATGATCTGAGCTGCTTTCCTCTTCGACCGTGCCCTTCTGCCACATGTCCTGCCCCACCTGGGGCCCAGAGCTCTAGAGTCAGGTGACCATAGATGGAATCTCTGAAGTCATGAGTCAGCATTCTCTTCTTGTTCTGAGCTGTTCAGGTCTTTTGGTCATGGTGACACAAAGCCGACTAAAGCACTGTGCTTCAGTGCTGCTCTCCGGGTCTTGAAGGGAAGCGTGACCCTGGGCTTGGTGTTAGAGACTCGGCTCCCTCACAGGGAGGCACTTGGACTTCCTGTTTCCTCATCCATGACCAAAATGAAACAAAAACAAAGGGGTTTGGTGGAGGTGGTGGGTTTTGGCCCTCCGAGTTTACTTCCCACTCTCCGATGCATGGACTGTGTGAATGTGGAGAAGAAGAGGGAGGGGCTCAGAAAAAGCCAGACTGGAGCACACACAGAGAGGCCAGGTCCACGTCAGTGACAAGCACCCTCCTCCAGCTGCTGCTGCCTGCAGGCTCTGGCTCTTGCTCGCGCCCCGAGGGGCGAGGCAGAGTCTGAACATTCTGTCCCACGTTCTCCATCCAGGCTCATTTCAGGGCCTTTGTTGACACTTGAGACCAAGGACCCTGTGGTCAGAGACACCCTGGTCCAAGGTGCTCCATGTGCTGAGACTCCAAGCTCAGCCAGGTGGCCCCTGAGTGCCGGCTGGCCTTGCCTGGCTTGCTGGCCCTTCTACCACATCCACCTGAGCGTCACATTAGGGTTCGACTTTTGATTACGTTTCAGGGAATTCAGTTCAATTCATTCAGTGTCCCTGGTTTAGTGGATTCAGTGTCCCCTTTATTTAGCAAACATTTAATGTGTACTGAGCATCAGGCTGGGTAGTGGGCACTGGGGTAACCATGCACCACTCAATCTTGGCACACAGTGAGAATCTGGAACTTAGGAGTACCTCCAAATTTAAAAGATGTAATAAAGAAATGTCAAATACCAAAAAAAAAAAAAAGAATAGAATTCCTAGTTTTACAAAAAATGTATTCACACATGAAAGGAGTTCTCTGTGATACCACCTCTAGGTCCACGTTTTGAGGATAGATCTTTGGAAAGAGGATGCACAGAAAGCCCCACAAAGCATCTGCAAACCTGAGCCTGTAGAGACTTTTAGATTCTCTATTAGAAAAATTCTGCCGAAAGATTATGTTTCAGGAAAATGGGGATCATGCTACCCACAGGCCTTGCAAGTTTCAGAGCTGAGACTTTTTATTATGGGTCTCTAGAGAATCAAGGCGACTCGAACTAAGAAAGAGAATATGGTACATTTTCTTAACACACACTGCAGTGACAGTTCTGTTTCTTTACTTGGCAAAGTACAGCAGACGTCAGACTTCCCTGTCAGGCCTTGGTCAGGACGTTTTCTTATTACTTTGGCTCCATATCAAAATGGCGAATCATGAAGTACAAGGTAAGGTAGTAATTTTCTTTAAATCTTCATTGTTAAGTCTTTTAAAAGGAAAACGTGGTGTGAAAACTGTGGCATAGAGGCTGAGATGGGGCTTCTGTAGTAGAAATGCCTGGAATCCAGTGGCAGCTCTGCTCCTCACCGGTGTAGTTTCTGCAAACCTCTCTTAGCTCCGGCTTCCCATCTGTAAAACAGGGAGAAGGACAATCCCTACGGCAGAGTCACTATGACCAGTTGGTGGGTAGGTATTTGAGAGCTCTTTAGTAGTGCCCAGCACAGAGAAGATACCTGTGAGCTTCTGCTGTGCTCCTCTTGCTCTGTGATTGTGATGATCATCTGAGCACCCAAGACATTGCATACCCCTGGGCGTGGGCGTGCACAGGGTTCTGTGGTCCTAACCGTGAGGTGCCTGGGTCGGCTTGAAATCCTCTTGGGGTGCCTCACTAATGGACGAGGGTGAGGAAACCTGATCCAACTAACAACAAGAGCAGCACTGAGAACCCGCTGCATTTGTGCCAGGAGTCCACCAGGGTTTAAAGGAAAGGTTCCTGCTCTCATGTTCCTCTGTAACTCCTCCTGGGGACCTTTGCAAGTCCTCTCGGGGGACATTCCTGTGACAGAGAACAATGAAGGTATCTGGTCCAACTTGCAACAATGACTGCATCCAGAACTGACCTGCAACAATGACTGCATCCAGAACTGACCTGCAACAATGACTGCATCCAGAACTGACCGAACACTGTCCATCCTCTGCAGACAACACCCCGGGTCTGATGTCAGATTCCTGTGATGGTTCAGTTCCGTCTTCCCTTAGGGACCCGGACGTCATCCTGGAGCTATTTCAGTAAAAGAGCACTCTTACGGTTAAGCACTAAAATGGAAAATGTTTTGTATGAAAAAACAACATGAACTTCAACTTCCATTGAAGTGTACTTCGTAAGTAATTTTAACAAAAGTAAAGATGAGCTTTGTAATCAGGTTGGGAAGGCAAGAAACAGTTTTCATTAAAAAGGAGGCAATATGTGGATTTTAAAAGCTCAGCTGCCTGGGAATCTTGATACAGCATCACAGAATACAAAGGAAGTGCTCGTCCAGCATGAGGCTGTCCCCAGGAGAGCTTTCTCAAGTAAGAGGCTGTCGGGGGCAGGTGCTGCTGGACGTGGAAGTGGGTCAGGTGAGACTTGCTCAGAGGCACATAAGGAGGATGAAGGGATGTTAGGGGCTGCGTGCTGGTGCTGGGACTGCACAGGAGGCCCCCAGGACCTCCTGCTCCCTGGGACAGTACCTGGGTCTCAGTGCTCACCACACCCAGGCTCCTCAGTTACCCACACTCCTCAGCTGAGGTGGATCAGGTTCTTTTTCATGTCACCAAAGCACGTTAACTGGACTAATTCTGCGTTTCCTTCCTTTTGTGCCCTCTGTGTCCTACTGCCCTCCTACCTGAAGCCTGGCAGGGGAGCCCTTGCACGGACCTAACAGTAGGTGTGTTTCTCCTGGCTGCAGTCAGCTGTCATCACAAAGGTGTGCACCGCCATGCCTGCAGGCTCAGGTGCTGCTGGGAGGCAGGGGCCCAGGCTTGGAACTGCGCACTCGGGTCAGAGGAGGCCATGCTGTGGCCGACAGTAGCTCACCTGCCAGTTAGCACAGTGCTTTAAGTCCTCCTCCTCCCTGTTCTCAGGTCATGAGATGTGAAAGCTCCCTGTGCACCTGCCTCTGATCTCCACTCCTCCAGGGGACATCAGGACTAGGTCACCTCTCCTCCCCAGATGCCAGCAGCAGCATCGCACCTACCCCTTCCTCTGACAGTCCATCTCCCTTACGCACACGCACAACTCACAGGTGAAGTTTCGGGCAGGACGTTAGATCTCCCTGAACACCGTCCTGCAGTGAGTTTGTGCTCCTCCAGGGATCAGTAAGCAGTTGTGCTCATTCTCAGATCAGACCTAGGCCTCCTTGTGTCTGTGGGTTCTGCCTGTTTTACAGTTCATTAAAGAATTAAAGATGTTATATAGTAACATTAAAATTCAAGAAAGCTTCATGGTCAAAGGGCTTCCTGCTGCATTTCATAAGAAAGTTTATGAAAAACTCTTCATGGAAGACTTCTGCAGATTAATGCTTCCTGAAACCAGCTCAAGCCCCTATGTGTGGGTGCAGAGCAAGGCCTGCCCAGCCTGCTGAGTCTGCCCCTGGAATCCCAGGGTCCTGGCATGGGCTGCCTCTGAGCAGGGCCCCCGTTGGAACCGCTCTCATCCTCAGGCTGCAGCAGCTGCATGGGACACAGACTCTGTGCCACTGGCTTTGCGTAGTTGAGTCAGGACAGGAACCTGTGGGCAAAGGCAGGTCCTGGTGCCATTCACAGTGTCCACTGTGCTCTTTCTTGCATGGTCCCCATAAAGATCTTAAAATCGTTCAACCTCTTTTAATATACGCTTTCTAGATACAGAGCGCCCGGCAGGTGCCTCCTCATGGCTTCGGTGGCTCTGTGCTCCTGGAAGAGCTGCCTGGGTGGGGTGGATGGGGAGGGGGCAGCCTGGTTGTGTGTCCATCTCCCAGCCTCTGACTCCACTCTGGAAAGCCAATGTGTCACCTGATAGTCTTAGTATATCACCTGGGTGGCTTTGCCCATGCTGGCTCCCTGTGTCCCACCAGGCAGAAATCCTGCAAGAGACCCCAGGCATCACAGCGGAACAGGGCAACCAACTGTGAGGGCCAGTGCTCTGGCCATCCACAGCTCCCAGGTCAGCCTGGACAGTTGGCCTGTTCATCCTGGTGCTGTCCATGGTGCTGAGGACAGGAAGGGCTGGGATTACAGAAAATACCATTTGTCACTCCGAAGAAAAGAGTGAAAAATTGCTTTTAAATCATTGGTGTCCTCTAATTTCTTTAATTTGCTTTTGTATCGAGAGGTTCTGTTGAATGCTGTCAACAGAATAGTGGAGAAGTGCGTTCCATCTTCCAGTGAGACCACACAGCCCAGCAGAGTAGCACAGGACAGAAGAGGACCATATAACACCACAGGGAACAGTTACTACATTTGGGGTTGAGGGAAAAAATGCACTTTCCTTCTCTAAAACGGTGACAGTGAGATCCTGAAGCCATATATGGTATCCTAAGAACCTGTCTGTGAGAAAGGGACCTATTTCAAATCCATAGT
Organism: Ictidomys tridecemlineatus; assembly: GCF_052094955.1. NCBI lineage: Eukaryota > Metazoa > Chordata > Mammalia > Rodentia > Sciuridae > Ictidomys > Ictidomys tridecemlineatus. Next base: position 228,161,015 of record NC_135478.1, read on the forward strand.
CATCTTTTGAGGAACAAACTGTTGGGAAGAAAAAGTAAAAGACCTTAACAGGAAACCTAGTCATTTGAGCAAGCACAAAGGGAATTTACACTTCTCTTTCAAAACAGGAAAAATGGCCAGTACAGGTTGGGAATCCCTTATCTGAAACAACTGGGACCACAAGTGATTCAGAATGAAGGGGTTTTTTTTTGTTGTTGTTTTTTGGACACTGGAGTGTTTGTATGCATGTAGTGAAGTTCCTTGGCCAAGGGACTCAAGTCTACACATGAATTCATTGGTGATTCATATCTACCTTATACACATAGCCTAAAGGTATTTTTCTGTACTACTTTTAATAATTTTGTATCTGAAATGAAATTTCATGGTGTGGAAATTTCCACCTGGGGCATTATGTCAGTGCTCAAAGGTCTGAGAGTTTGGGAATTTTTCAGTTTTCAAAATTTCAGATTAGGAATGTTCCACCCGTGTGACAAAGAGCTCTCCAAAGAGAAAGAAGAGGGGAACGCACCCCTGGATGGGCACTCTGATGTCTCACCTACCTCCTGTCTGCTGAAATGCAAACAATGCCCTTTTCTTTCTCCATTCTCATTGAAAATAGAAAATACCTACCCATTTGACACTCCTTGAAGAATAAAGTGAAAAATTGCTTTTAAATTCATTCGATGCAAACATGTTTTCCCCAGAAATGCTCAGTGTCTTTTCTCTGTTTGTCTAAGTAGAGAAATAAGTTACCTTACTAATTTCTTATGGCCTCCTCTGAACAGTTTCCAAGAACTGTACATTTTTATGTGGTGCTGGAGATCGAACCCAGCGCCTCACATATGAAGGCAAGCCCTCTGTCACTGAGCCACAACCTAGACCAACACATTCATTTTTAATCAAGATGTGCTCCAGCCAGGCAATTGCCTAGATCTTGCAGATCTGAAACAAAAATGCCACAAAGAAAAGATTGAGCAAACAGAACAGATGCCAGCTCCTTGTCCCAGTCCCAAAGTGACAGGACTCGTGGGTGGGCAGCAGAGCAGGGAGCCGGGAACCTTGAGAACTGTGTGGAATGAAGGGTCATTTTTGTCAAGATCAATGAGATTCCATGAATTGAATTCAGTGTGTAGCAGGAACCATTGGTGAAGTTTCCTTGTAAATCCTGCAGATACTTTATTTTTTAGACATAGAGGAATTTATACTAAAGACTTTCTTAGGCAATTTAAATTTCAGCAAGAAATACCACTGTCAGCTAACGAGAGTGCCCAAAGGGTCCAAGTTGAATCATTTCATGTGAATGAAGCTTTGTGGGGAGAATCTACTTATAAAAGGAGTTTGCAGAAAAGTCTTACTGTGCCAGAGATGAGGTTTGTTTGGCCAGGCTTGATCTGTTTAATTTTTAGGCAGGCACAGATTATTTAGAAAACGAACATATGTCTTGATTTGTCGATGCTTTTTGTTCTTTGCTACATTTTGATGCACGGAGACACAGGACCTCGTGCCTCTGAGTTCCACATTACCAACCCTGCTGGTCTTCCATGATAGGTCAAGAAAACCCCTGATAAGGAGAAGAAGATGGCAGGACGCGTTCCTGTTGTTTTTAAAGCCCTCTATGAGTACCCCTCCAGCAAGGGCAGGTCCTGGCTGACTGTAGCTTCAATGTCTCCTCATTGTACAGCGTCAATGGCTGCCAAGTCCCTTGTAAATTGAGCAGGTTTTTAAAATCATCCCAACATACCTACTGCCCCCCAGCCTTAGAACAAACTCCTCTTGCCAGCTGACCCCATCATGGGGACGGCCTGGGGCCTCCTGTCATATCTGGGGATGAGCACCTGCCTGGTGAACCCACACTGCAACAGACTAGGGAAGGAACAAAGTCAGACCATCCAATTTTTTCTACCCTCAGAAAACTAACCTAAATGCAAGACCCAATCCATTTCCTTAGGACCTCCCTGGTAATCTCCCCAATACGGAAACAGGGGCAGCAGCTCAGGAGGGGGGCAGGTGCTGGCCCTAGCCAGGGGAGTCGTCACCCCAGGGCCAGCGGTGAGTGGCGGAGTGCTGTGCTGGGAGGACGTGCAGGGCCTCCTCCATGGCTCCCCTTGCCAGCCCTGATTTGTCGCCTGGTTGAAATGTGGGGTTCAGCGTGCAGGTGTGTGAGCGCAGCATGGATAGAGTGGGGCCTCCTTCAGAGCCAAGGGCCTTCATCGGGCTGTAATTTATGAGGAGCGAGGCAGCAGCAGAAGCACGCGGTGCTGTCACCCGCCAGCATGGAGCTGGTCAGAGAGGAGCTTGGAGGAGGGGCTGGAGGGAGGGAGGACAAGGTGCCACCAGGACCTGAAGTGGGGCATGAACCGGAAGCCAGTCCCCAGGCACGTGCAGAGGGCTCCACAGACACTTCTATTACTCTCTGTCCCGGGGAGTTCTGGAGAGAGAGGATGGGAGTGTTGGTGAACTTGATCTTAGGTGAGGGTTCCCCGCTTCGTTTCTCCCCTGGATGGCAGAGGAGGAGGCATGGAAGGGCCATGCATCACACCCAGAGTGACAGGACACTGGCGCTGGTGCTCCACTTCCCAGCCAGGACGGCCGACAGTGCTGATGTGGATGAGCCGGGAGCGCCCAGGCTGGACACTGGTGAGGTGTGTGGATGGAGCTGGCCACGATGTCCCTCCTGGTGGCCGCACATCAGAAGATGGAAACCACTGTGTCCTCCGGCTTCCCTGCCCTGCTGGTAAGGGCTGTGGGTGCATGTGTGGGCAGGAGGGTGGAGTGGTCAGCTTTATTCATTAGGGATGAGATCATTGAGGTTGGCACTGCTTTTGGTCTCCAAGTTCCAATCACGCCCACCCTTCGTTCAAACATCAGCCCTACCCAGCTTTCTGAGGAAGGATGAAGGAGATTTGGCAGCAGGTCTCCCCAGTCCACCAGGCGAGAAGGGCTGGGGCATGCTCACAGCCAGGAGGCCAGGTGCTGAGTGCCAGGAAGGGGGAGAGGGGCCAGCTGGGTCCGGCTCATGGGCAGATGGGGGGCATGTGGGGCGTCAGAGCCTCCCAGCCTGGATGGGGAGCTGGGGAATGAGGAGTGTGGGACTCCAGCTGTTCACTGGAGGGATTAAGGAATCCTGGAAATGTGGTTCCCGTGCACTCCAAATTAGTATGGAGACGGCAGCGCTTTCCTGAGACGTGGAACCCGGGAGTCGGCAAAAGGTTCTGGTGTGGAGTGTGGAAGTGAGTCAGGACGTTGCAAAGGTGGGGGACAGGGCGGGATGAGCTCCTCTGGCACTGAACAGGATTTCTGCACAGAAAACCTAAACCAGCGCTTTGCCCTGGTGGAGAATTGATGTGTGTTTCTGAGTGTGTGTGGATGGGAAGGGCCACAGGGCCCCTCCTGGTGGCAGCCATCAGAGAGACGGCACCCAGGTATCCTCCGGTCCTTGCCATGCGGCTAAGGGGTACATGTGGAGGGGCAGAGCAGACAGCTTGACCTTCCCAGGTTTGGGCTGAGACTCATCGAGGTTTGCACTTGCTCTCTTTGGCCTTCCGAGTTCTCATGATACCAACCCTGTCTTTCCAGTGTGAATCCTACAGATGGGGACATGGCCAACTGGGGCAGAAAGCTGGTGGGGTGAGGAAGGCAGCAGGTGTGCAGCCCTGGGTGTGTGTGCGTGGTGTGTGTGTGTGTGTGTGTGTGTGCACATGCTGCTTGCTGGGCCCCAGCAGGTATTTAAGCAGATCCTCTGGGGCTTGCTACCCCTCCATGACCACAGCACCATGCCTGCCTTCCCCTGGTGCAGGTGGGCAGAAGCAGAACTGGGCTGAGGGCCAGTCCGGGAAGGTGTGGCTCGTAGCAGGGGGTGGGGGCTCCCAGGAGGAGGCTGAGGAGTGACTCCCCACAGGGTGAGCTCAGGGCAGCCTCGCGCTGGAGAACATGGGGACACTTGGTGCAGTGCAGTGGCAGGAGGGCCTGGCTGCTGGGTGGCCCTGCCCCCAGGAGAGCCTCATTTTGCCACCAGCTTACTTCCCAGTCGTGTCCCTGAGTGACCCCCGTAGACCTGGGTGACTGTCCAGAATGCATCAGAAGAGCAGACAGGAGAATAATTTATTAAATGCTCCTAAAGGGCCACTCTTTTTATTTATTTTTTCCTTGCCCAAGGAATTGTAGTCACTTCTGATATGCCGTTGATAAGACAGGTGTCCTTGGTGCGGACCTGCTACTCTCAGGTCTTGTGTTTGGGAAACAGGTGACTTCCCAGAACAGGCTCCTTGGGTCCTGCCTTTGAGCTGGAACTCCCGGGGAAGCTGGCTTGCCTGGCAGGGGAGCAGGAGAGCCCCCTCCAGTGGAGGTTGCTGGTATTGCCTACCGTCCTGCACTGGTGGGGATCTCAGGGAGGGTGGTGACCTGTCCATACTTAATACACACGTTTAAAGCTCATTGAGGAAAAGGGCTCTGAGGAATGATTTCAAGTTTATTAAGCTTCAGAGAGACACTGGCTGGGTCCTATTTAGGGATGTTCCCTCATTTGCTGAAAATCAATTCAAATTTTATCTCCCTTCTGCCTTGTTAAAAAGTGTGAGGATACCGCCCCTGAAATGCGCAGTGACACCCCATCTTCACAGTGAGAGCATATGGGGTGCCCTGCACGTTTGGAGAAGGAAGGTGAAGGGGTTTTGAAACTAGAAGCAGAGAGCTGGCTGCAGTGTCCCAGGCAGAGTGGATGGATGGGTGGCAGGCGGAGCAGGAGTGCCCATGCCGGTGGAAGAAGGTGACCCGTGGCTTTTGCAAAAGGCATTGTGAAGACGCCTGCCTCTTCCCCTAGGAATCAGCTATTTTAAAATGTCCACCTTCCATTTAGAAAGATCGTTCTGATGTTATTTTTATAAAATGGAAAATAGGGATTTCTTTTTCATTCTCTACTTACATTTTTCTGCATTAAGTGGTTTTACATTCTTAAAAGAAAATAAACATTCAGGCAAAGCTACAGTAATTCCTCTGTTAGATTTTGATAGCTATTCTAATAAAATAGACTATACTTGTGGTTAAAAAGGAGAATGGGGGTTTCTGGTGACAGGGGTGTTAGTGTGCATTTCCCCCAGCCGCCGGGCTCTGCCACCGCTGCCTGGGCATTCTTACCCCACTCAGTCCTGCATGTGCTCCCTCCCTGCCATGGGGCGCAGCCTGTGAGGGACAAGCCGAGCCCACCAGGAGATGTCCTGCCAACCTGGGGTGCTTCTCCAGCCCCTCACCCTCGGTCCTGTTGCTGTCCGCTCTTCTCCCCTCCCTGTCCCCTCTCCCTCTCTTCCTTTGCTCCCTCTCCCTCACTGGGCTGCTCTCCTCCTCCCCTCCCCTGCCCTCTCAGGCTCTCCCCACCTTCGCTGGCTCCTGGTCTTCCAGGCTGCCCTGGTTTGCAGGTCCGGTCCAGTCTTGCCAGAGCTCCCATCCTGGCGCCCCGACACAGGCCAGTTCCCGTGGTCAGCCTCTGGTTCCCTCACCTGCCCCTTCTCCCTCTGGCTTGCCTGCACCTCCTCAGGAGCCACACCTTGCCACTCTTCCTCCAGCGTGAGGGCGGTGCCCATGACAGCCCCTTCTCTTCTGGACCCTGGCTGGCACCCCTTACTGTTTGGGTCCTGGGTGTCCCAGTCTGAAGCTCTCCTCTCCAGGGTCCAGTCCACCTCCCGCTGGTGCAGGTGGGTGCACAGGAGCCCAGCCCAGTGCCCACCATGCTCAGCCCAGCTGCACCAAGGTGCACTGTCGTCTCAGCCTCAGAATTTGCCCCTCCTGCTGTACCTCCCTTTTCTTCCTCTCACCAGGGGGTGCTCTGCTGTGCCCCAGAGCTCCCTGCCTTCCTGTCCCTTGCTTCTGCAAGGCAGCTTCTTTGCCTGCAAGGTCCCACTCTGTCGCTGAAGTTCTCATCGTCCCTCGAGTTTGTCTCTTGAGGTTTCATCCGTTATTTTAAATACAGATCACACCCACACACATGCATATGCATGTTTAAAATAATTTTACAAAAAATGGATATGACAACATACATGTCTTATGTGATGTGTTTCCATATATGTTTTCATGTAAAGTACTTCAGATGTACGTGTCCACGTTTTTCTTAGCCCTCTGCTAAACGGGAAGCGCTGTGAGTAGTGGCCACTCCTGCTCCCCTGTCTTGGTCCCCTGCCTGCCCCAGGCTTCGTGCTCCTCTGTTTCGTAGCACCACATCTGGACCACTGTCACACCCGTGCCTGGCACGTGGCTGGTATTTCAGGAGCATTCACCCAGTGAGTGGCTGAGGGGACGTTTGCTGAGACACAGGTCGAGCACCATGCCTGCTCCTGTCACCTCCCAGATAGGCGTGTGAGCTGTCCCTCTGTGCCTTCATCAGGATTGACACCAATATCATTTAAACCTTATTTTACTTGAATCATAAAACAATGTTGTAGGGAGATGTATGCTTTGTGACCTGGACCTGCAGCCTCAGCAGGATGCCATAGCCAGCCACAGCTGGGTGCTGCTCAGACCCAACATGGTCAGTCTGAAGAGTTTGTGCGTCCCCTGCTCCCCCCACCCCGGCCCATGGCCATCTTCACCTCCTACACATGTGGCTCAGGGCAGCTGGGGCTGAGGACGAGAATGGGGGCTTGGTCCTGTGCCACCTTGCCACAGTGGCCTCGCCTTTTCTCTGTCTGCCTTGCTGGAGCGAGGCTGATGAGTGCCTTACCTTCCCAAGAGCCCCTGGGGCTGGTTCTAAACCAAACTGAAAAGTAGACCCCAGTGAAGACCCTGTCTTCCAGGCACCCGCTGCCTTTCCTGCCCACACACGGGGGGAAGCCGGGCCCGTGTTTGCTGAGTGCTAACTGTGACTGTTCAGTAGCTGTGGGCTTAGTGTGATGTCTAGCCAGAGAGGTTCTTGACCAACTTGTGTCTGAACCGTTGGGTAAGTGACCTCACACTGTAGAATCGTCCGGCAGACTGGTCTCCTGTCCATGCAGCGCTCACCCAAGGCCCCGTGGCATCCTGGAGGCACTCACAGCACTGAGCCCTAATACACCCTATTTTCTCCTGTATGTGCACCCCTGTGATAGAACTTAGTGTATAAATCAGGCACAGGAAGAGATCGGCAGCTATAACTCTAAAGCAGGGGGCTCATGTTTCGAGCTGGTGGTGCTCCTCTTGCCACAACGCCTCTGCCTACCAGGAAACTGCAGCTGTGACCTCCAGGAAGGAGGTGTGGGACAACGCACTGCACGTGAAGTTACCCGGGACTGGTTTTAGAAGTCATTTTTGTGTCCGACTTACATTCATCACTGGCCACCTTCACTACACGTGAGTCGGGCAGTCTGGAGAGAGCTGCGTCTGAGTGGTGGTGGTGGCCAGTGCTGACTTGTGGGGACACGCGGCTCCAGCCATTTGACATCATCTTCAGTGGTTCCTGAGCACCTGCCAGAGTTACTCATGCTAAGTCAGAGATTTTGACATTTTTCTGGTGTTCTGTTTCTTTTTGCTAAACAGTCTTCTAAAATTCTGATTTCATGAAAGTTCTGATGAGTTGGAAAGCAAGACTTGTTCTAGCTGAAATGCAAGTCAATAGTGATGCTGACTTCAGCTTTCCTTCTTGTAGTGCCTCTGAAAGACTAAGATTGTCCCATTCACAAATGTTCCCACAGATAGGCCCCACTTAACTGGTTTTAGAAAGAGGGTCAGGAGTGCTTTGGTTTGGTTGGTTGTTTTTTTCCTCACAGTACTTTACCACTGAGCTACATCCTCAGCCCTTATTTTGAGACAGGGCTAAATAAGTTGCTGAGGCTGTTCTCAAACTTGAGATCCTCCTGCCTCAGCCTCCCCAGTCACTGGGATGATAGGCCTGTGCCACTGCACCTGGAGGATCTGGAGCTTTCGATTTGCCCTGCACAGCATCTGACCTCTCTCAGGTGAAATTCTGGCGTTAACCACCCTTAGATCCCCATATTTACTTTGAGTCAGCTTTCTCCATTCGAGATTTTCAGAAGCTTCAAAAGTGTATCATCCTTTAAATTTACAAGTGAATGCCTGAATGGAAGACAGGGATCAGGGGGGCCACCTTCAGGAAGACTGGACACTGGGGGCCGTATTCCAGTGCAGTGGCCACAGGTGAGCCCCAGCAGGGAGGGAGAGCCACTGAGAAGCCACTAGCTGCAGCCACCTGGTCACAGCGAAGCCGCCACTCACTGCCATTTCCTGCTAGTGAGACCCAAGGACAGTCTCTCAGGGGTTCTTTAAAGAAAAGAGGAAGAATGCGGATGCCGTGTGATATGGGACTCTGCAGGTGACGTGCTGGAGAGCCTCCTCTAACAGAAACGTTTTGTCCAGCTGTAGAGCCACACCCTAAAGGGCTCAGGAGCGGTCATTCCCAGGCATAAAGCACAGGCGGGAGGCAGAGGCGTCCCACTCACCTTCAAAACCCTCAGGAAGCACCACTTCCTCCAGGAGACTTCGACAGGCTCAGCCCCAGCCAGGCGCTGCCTCTGACCCTCTGGGACACGGTTCACCCACCTGCCACTTAATGTGGGGAGCGTCTGCAGGAGCCCTGACTCTCCATGTCTGCATGGACACATCCTGCAGGGGCTGGGGTTGTATCATGTGCCATTGGAAACCCAGTGTCGGCTTGTTTCCTGGCACCCACAGGCCCTTGGACTTGGTGCCATTGGTGAATTCACATGAAGCCCTGTCCCATGTGGCATTCGGGACCACAGCCATTGGATCAGGGTTCAGAAGAACCTGTGACTACATGTCATGAGGAGAGGAGAATCAACCCCATTGGGAAGTAGCAAGGGTCTCTCTTTATTTCACTTTGTATTGGCTCAAAAAGATCCATGGTTTACTTAAGGGTGAAAAAATAGTCTCTATGTTTGAGTATTTCTTTTTAAAGTACCATTTCTTAAACCTTGAGTCACCAGTCCTCCTGCCTCAGCCTGGTGGAGGTTGGAGTAAGATGCCCTTACTCTGGGAACAGTGACGCCTTTAGGGTAGTAACCGCCTCTTGAGTCATTTGCTCTTGAGACTTTCGAATAATTTTTAGGTTCTCAAGTTTTTAGATCACTCCAACAGACATATTTCCTCAAATAATCTGTGATTGATAAAGGTAACTTGGTGCCAAGAGTAATCCATAAAATAGGTATGAAAATGGGTAATAAATTATATGAAGTTTGGCTTCCAAAAGTTCGTCGTCCCAAAGGCAAGCAGCTGGTTGTCCCCCTAGAGTTCACAGAGGCTGAGCTTCTTTTGTGATTACCCACAGTGCGAGCGTGCCCTCTGCCAGGGCAGGGCCACTGAAGTGGATGACAGGTGGCTTCTGGAAAGCAGCGTTCCCTCCCTTTGAGTTGAAAAGCCGTCATCCGCACGCCTCTGTCCTCCTCCTGCCTGTAACCCCACCACAGTCCCTTCTGCTCAGGTGTGGATGTCATGCTCACTGACCACTCGGGGCAGCCCTCACAGCAGGGAAGACCAGGTCCCGCCATGGGGTCCACGGCTTGGTCCTCCACAGATGGACCGAAGGGGACCTCTCTGTGGGATGGTGCTCAGCTCCCAGGGCATCTGGACTGCAGTCTGGATGGCTACTCCTCTGCTCTCCGGGGGGCTCTCCTGAGCTGAGACCAAGCTGGGAGCCTGGTTACTCCGTTTTAGATCTCCATTCCCATGATCTCTCGGCCTCAGTCAGGTCTTACTAACCTGGTGAGTGTGTGAGTGGCGTGGTTTATGAATCAGAGTCCTTCAACATCCGTTCTATTGAGCACATGCTCCAAGTGAGACTTGGCTGGTGGCCACTCTAGGTGTCCTTCCTGGCTCCCAGTTTGCTTCCCTAGAACAAGGAGGGTTCTTTTTCTTCTCTGTGAGCGTGCAGGTACACCCACATACACACCTGCTTCATGCTCTCACACACGTATGCCTTTTCCCCCTTAAGCACAAAAATAACAGCAGCTAGCAATCAGATAAGCGAATGTGTTTATCAACCCCAACAACAAACAGACACGGGTGCCCCCTGGTGCAGCGCTGTCCAGGTGCCCGGCACACCATTTACGTTTTAATAGGAGGAGAGGAACTGGAAACAAGGAAATGCTTGTCAGGGGGTGAGGGGTGCCCGGGAGAACCATCAGGGAAGGGACAGCGGTGATGAAGACATCTGTTTCAGAAAGTGAGGCTGCAGAGGCCTCTCTGACAAAGGGACTGAGTGGACAAGGGCTGCGCCCGGAGGACGCAGGGCCGGCAGTGTCTGGTTGCCCTCCACCCTCCTGAGCCTCAGAACGTGTGAGTCAGGGGGAGCAAGGAGCGTCAGCACCCCTCATCTAGTATCCTCCGACTCACTGCTTACCAACATGAGACCAAGAAGCAGTTACAGACCCAAGTCCAGCCTCTCAAAGGCACCCCTCTCTCTAGGAGGGAGAAAAGGGGAGAGAGAAAGCATTCAAAGTTGACGGTGCAGAGAATCTGCCAGAAACATTTAACAAAATGTGCAGGAACTAG